>NC_059073.1:235890888-236568772 GCF_020497125.1 Mauremys mutica
AGTAGGAGTTGACTTCTATTTTTTAAAAGATGTCTTTTTGTCTCAGGTAGCTGCCAGGGACACTCAGAGGGTGGCCTCCATCTTTCTATCCTTGGGATCCTTAGGGTAGAACTCCCTTCTGAGGGAATAACCATATCTCTGGTGAGGGATGCTACAGTGGCACCTGCCTTTGGTGTCTCAGCAATAGACGCCCTTTGGTTTCTGAATGTTTAGAGAACCTGAAGTCACTCTTGTTAATGTGTGTGCCCTGATCCAGCTTGTTCCATTCATCCCTAATCACATCTTCAAGAGGAGGAGTGAAGGGGTAGATACTCGGCAGCCTCAGGTTAGAAATTTGAGGGGATGAATTTACGTCTGAGGCTTATGCTTCTCCACAGGAAGTCTAGGTTCCATCGCTTGGATGGCTGTAATCCGTATTGGCAACAACATTTGTTGTCATCAAAGCTCTGTGAAATGTTTCACAAGGTGCGGGATCAAGTAAAAATTGCTGGCATGTTCCCACACTTCTAGCTGTTCTGGATTCAGAACCAGGGACAGCCTACACCTTCATTCAGTGGAGGAGGTGAAGAGTCAGAGGACCTCACTGTTTCCTGGATTTTTTTGTGTGCTTTTTCTATTTCCTTCTTTGGCAATGCCTGCTTTTAGGGTAGATATTGTCTGGGAACACTGTAGACGCTCTGCTGAAGCTTGGTGAGGCCTTTTGACTTGCTTTTCCTTTCATAGAGATCTTCAGGCAGTTCTTTGAGAGGTCTTTGCTCTCAGAAATCCTCTCACCACCGCTCCGGGACCTCATTCCTTACTCGGGAGTTGTCCAGAGTCTCTCCTGGTCAGCTTGGGAGGGAGTGGGAGCTTGATTAGAAGCCCTGGTTCTTTCCCCAGATGACTCTGAGGACCCAGTTTTAGGACTTAGGCGGAGGGATTTGTGGCCCTCGCATGTTTCCCGTCTTTCGTTCTTTGTCTTCGTTCTGTTTTTTTGTGTTTGGGGGCCTCATGAGACTTACCCCCTGACAGTCTGTGATCCAACCTGGTTTCCCAGGCGACCCGCTTTCCTAACGCTTCCTATCTCTTAAGGAGGGGCAATGCCGTTTTTATTTATATGGGCCCTGCTCATGCATCCCCAAAAAGCAAGCTCCTTACGTCTCTCCATTTTGGCCACAGGTAATCACCATAGTCATTCCCTTGTTCAGCCCCTTCCACTGGGCTATCCATAGACCCTGCCAACTCTATGAACAAGGGCTATCCCTCTGTAGGTGCCTACTGTTGCCCACAGGCACCAACATGCCCATCTCCTCCTTTTTCTACTTATGGGGGGGACTCATCTTGGGCTCTTGCTCGCTTCCCACTCTCTGGTTGAGGCCTTCAGGTCCCCCACTCCTAGTAGGGGCAATCGCTTTTTTCCAGTGTCCTTGCCCACCACACAGGCATAAACAATCAGTCAGCCCAAGCCACGGTCTCTCCTGGTCCTGGTACCTGGCTTCTCCTTAAGGTCTTTGTGGGCTTCTATTCCAACTCTCTCTCTCTCCACAGGAGCCTTTAACCAGGGCCTGCTGTTGCTTGAACCAGCTTTCCCAAATAAGTCTGTGTATCTCCATATCCTTCTGTTTGGTTCTCCAGGATTTCATGGGCAGCAGGGTCTCGAACTCTTACCGTTGCTAGTCTGCCAGTCACCTTTCTAGCCGGGGTACTGACCCCTGGAGTCCAGCTCTGGGATGGCACTAACTACAACCATCCTGCAAAGAAGACACTCTGCAACACTCTATGGGATTCATTGTCCCCACCATCTTGCGAATATCTCTCCTTTACTACAGTCCTCCAAACACCTTGTGTACCCTTGGTCAATTCATCACCCACAGTCCTCTCTCCTCCCCTTATCTCAGGTGTGACCATGTCCCCAACGATTCTCCACTCCGACGTGTAATGGGGTTCAATTCACACATCTCTGGCACAATCCTAGCTGGTGAGGTCTCTTTTTGAATTAGGCTGCTGCATGGTAGTGTGCTTCCTCATTGGGTTGGTGTAGCCTCTCTGGTGGACCCAGTACTATAGTCACTTCCTGCTCTAGGACCCACATCGCTCCAAAGGACCACGGCTTTCCTCCTTCAGTGGCACAGTCCTTCCCGGCCTTAGCCTAACACACTGGGTTTCCCCCTTGCCTGGGGGACCTGCAGATCCTCTGATTTCAGCACGCACTTTAGTTGGCAACTTCAAATTGTCTGGGCGCTACTTACCTTGTGGGCCCAGCAGTTGCCTCTTATGCCCTTGCCTGACAGGGGCCTCTAGCCTGTGAACACCCAGTAGCCAGCCAGGAGCTGGTCTCTTGCTCCCACTAGTCCACTGCTAGCAGCACTGCTCTGTCCAGGGTGCTGGCAATTCTCTCAGCCCTCCAGAGACAAAGTCTTTCCCCCGTGGGCTCCCAGCAGAGAAATGCCCTCCTCTGCCCTGCAGCTCCCTTTTTATGTGGCCCTGCTTGGCCCTGCTTGCCTGCTCATTCAGCCCTTCTCTGATTGGTTGCCTTCTGCACAGCCTCTCTTTTGCTCTATTAACCCCTTAGAGCCCAGTATTGGGGCAGGCACCCCACCACAGTGGGTAAAGGAATGCACCTGACTGTCTGAGGACCTAACAGAGTCAGGGCGGGAGGGAAAGGCTGGAAGCAGGCAGCCTCACCTATAGAGCACTTCTTGGATTAAACCCTGTGCTTTCTTGGCTACTCTGGCATGCCTGCAAAGGGCAGAGGAGCCGGCAGGGAAATAGTGCAGCAGAGCTCAGGGATGGTTAATCCCCCAAGCAGTTAACTGACCCAGAAAGGAGAGGAATCTTGGAGAGGGAGAAGGCTGCTCCCCATTGCCCAAAAGCTGGGCAGAAACAGTCAAATTGCAAAGTACAGGCAGGAGCAACAGAAACTGCCCCAGTCTGGTGCAGTGGAGGCAGAGAATCTGGCAGCAAGCAGGAGCAGAGGAGGTATGGCCAGAGCATGTGGAGCTGATCTGCCTCCACAAAGCTGCAGAGAGAGAGCAGCCTGGATGCCCAGAATTGTGGGAGACACTGGGCTGCAGAAAGTATTCCATCCAAGCCCCTTAACCACTGACTTGTACAGTGTGTGTGTTAGTAGTGAAAGGACTAGTTCTACCATTAGGGTTACTATGGCAATGAGTTCCACATCAACTGGCATTTAAGTGGCAGGTGCTGGAACAGTGGCAATCATGCAACAGTTAACTCTGCTTGAAATAAGTCTAACTGAAATGGTAGCTGTAGTGCCTGTGCCCCGGGGGTGGACTTATATGGGTGGACATGAAGTATGTTACAGTTGTGCGAGGCTACAGGGAGAGCAGCCTAATAAATTTCTCCAGTGTAAGCAAAGCCTTTTGAAAAGTTTCTGCTCTGTCATTGTGTCCCTTTTTTCTCCAGGTGTAGGAGAATGAATCAAGACACTGCCAGATCTCTGTATGTGTCATTTGATCCCCTTTTCCTTTAGGACCAGAAAAATTAGTATCTGTATGATAGCACCTGGCACTAACAATGCAGCAGCATTAGTGGTTGTAACAATGTTGTAAGCGCTAGTGTAGATGTGTTTGGGCATTTTTATCACAACACCATGAAAACCTTCTCTGAACAGGTGGTAAAAAAGTTCCCAATCCCAGTCTACAGTAGTGGCTTAGCACTGGTGCAGCAGCACTGTTATTGTAAAACGTTTACTAAAGTATTGAGTGTAGATGCACTAGGGTATTTTGTAGCTGTTTTTCAGCACCATTGCATCTATTATCCATGGCATAAATTCTAATGTAGATCAAGAACAGACATTTTTGTGTCACAAGGATAGCTATTGTGACAGATTTTCATTACCAATCTGCCTGGGCCATAGTTGATCAGGCTGGGCCACAGGATCTTTTAAGGGAGGAGATGACGAAGCACACCAAAGGTCTAAGTTTTTAAAGTTTTATTAATAAAATAATGAAATACAGCAGAGAGTGCTGGGAACGCTCCCACGTCACTCAGGGGAAGAAAGAAAGCATTAGAGCACAAGCCCTAACCCACTTTCATTCTCACACACACACAACCCAAAACTGGCCAGGACTGGGTATAAAGTAAGAAGAAGAGGGGGAGGGGTGGATTGGAGTTCTTGCCCTGGGCCCAGGTCGTCTGGGGAATCCACTGTAATCTCCAAATTGCTCCAGCTCTTGGGAGGGTTTTTACGTCTTGGGTTCCTTTGGGGGTGTCGTCGTCCAGGGCCCTCTGTGCCTGGTGCTCTTTGTACCAGTCCCAATTGGCTTGCTGTGGCCTTCTCGCCTGCCCAAAACACATGGGCTCTGGAGATTTTGTTTTCCCTTCTGTTGACCTTCACCATCGCTGCCTTATTCGCTCTGTTTTTGCTGCTATCTTTGAAGCTTTGCTCCACTTAGTTCTCCTCTTCTCATGACTGGGCAGCTGTAGATTTCTCGTCGAGCCCATGACCTTGGGCTGGGGCCAGCATCTTATCTTCACACGGAGCTAGCTAAAGTGCTGAGTTAACCTGTTCTCTGCTTTTTTCTTTCTCCCCCACCCTCGTCTCTTGGCCTATCATACTCCTGCAAAGGAATCTTTCATTTCCTAACTCACACAAATTTGACCCTCCCCAAAATGCTTTGTGATGCTTGCAACAGCGTTAGCCAAATACAATGCTCATCTGCCTTCCCCGGGGAATCCCTGAGGGAGGGGGCCATTGGGGTGTGATACTATTTTCTGAGTATAGATAAGGTCTTTGAGAGAGACAAGATGAGTGAGACAATCGCTCTTATTGGACCATTTTCTGGTGGTGAAAGGGACAAGCTTTCGAGGTTACACAGTCCTTACACAGAGATCTTCTTCCTCCTGAAGAAGAGCTCTGTCAAAGCTTGAAAGCTTGTCTCTCTCACCAAGAGAAGCTGGTCCAATAAGAGAGATTTTTCTCATCCCCCTTGTGTCTCTAATGCTATGTCTACACAGGCAACTAGACACCCTCGGCTGGCCCGTGCCTGCCAACTCAGGCTTGCAGGACATGGGCTTCGGGGCTGTTTCATTGCTGTGTGGACTGTGCTGAAGCCTGAGCTCTGGGACCTTCCCATCTCACAGAGTCGTAGAGCCCGAGATCCAGCCCAAGCCCAGAAGCCTACACAGCAATGAAACATCTCCACAGCCTGAACCCTGCAATCCTGAGTCGACTTACATGGGCCAGCTGAGGGTGTCTAGTTGCTGTGTAGACATATCCTAATATCCTGGGACCAACACGGCTACAACAACATGGCATACAAGGTCTTTGAGAGCACTTTCACTTCAAACCCTCCAGCAATGTCAGGTGAATAGACCTTAACGAATCTGCAGAATATTCTCATGGTTCCCCCTAAGTAGGTAAATTCATATCCCATTAACATTTAAACAGGCCAGCTCTTGAGTGACAGGAATTTTCCTAACTACTGGTATGACATAAGACCGAAAAGCTCTCCATTAGCCAGACATATTCACAATTATAAACACATAAGCAAAAAAGTCATTGGTACAATATATGTCAATTACAACCAAGACTAGACAGATTATTTATTGCCTGTCATGGATTGTGTCACAGAATTTCATAAACTTGCTCAAAATTTAAATTAGACTCATAAAGCTAATCCCTGGAAAACAAAGACACACTGATTTAGCATTTCAGCTGAATTGATTAAACTCATTATTTTTTCATTTCTGTAAATTATAGCAAATCTGTTTTTAACAGGGAGAAAGTTTCTAAGGATCTGAAGGTTGCAAATGGTGAGTCCAATGAAATTTTTCCTTATCCCCGTAAGGCCGTCACGAAGTAGCTTCTTTATGGACTTATACAATCCTCTGCAGTTTTGAGATTGGTATGAATAGGAGTTTTATAGACTGTAGAGGAGATGAAACATTTGGGAAGGAAACGATGCTGTTAAACTCAGCTACCGCTCTGGAAATTGTTTGGCTGACAACCTGGTGACAGGTAATCCAAAAGTGTGGATATCAGGGGAATGGGGAACTTCAGCACCCATTGGGATTGTCCTACACTCATGCAAATAAGAATACAAGGACATTTAACTCCTTAACACCAGTGGAATTGGCATCTCCTACTGTCAGTTTGTCTAAGTATTTAATTCTATGCTCCTCACCATGGCTGCAGTTTGAATTCACATGTATCGGTGTAAATTTGATTCCTGACCCCAAAGAGTTAATCAAATTTGACAGCAATTTATGCTGAATTTACAGGTGAGTTGAATGGTTAATTATGTGGTGTCTGCTCTCCAAAATCTTGGCACACGTTTGCTCTCTCAGGACTTCATACATTAGCAATAACCTAGCATGCTTAGATAAGCACTAACTAGGGTGACCAGCTGTCCTGATTTTATAGGGACAGTCCCGATTTTTGGGTCTTTTTCTTATACAGGCTCCTATTACCCCCACCCCATCCCGATTTTTCACATTTGCTGTCTGGTCATCCTAGTACTAACATAACATACGTTGTGACATACATGTTTTATGCCCCCTCCCCCTTCTTCAATGGGTTTGAGACGCCATTAGAGTCAGTGAGTAGATGTCGGCTGGTGTTTTTTTCCAGAATGCTGATGACACCCAGCATTGTGGGCCAGGCTCTTGGCCACATTGGTGCAAACTGGCCACATTGGGCAGGGAAGCAATCCTCTTAAGTAGGGGAACCCTCTGGCTGTGCAGCCCAGACAGCCTGCAAACTGGCCAAGATACTATCTAGTGCTGCAGAGCGGCAAAGATGCTGCCCAGTGTAGCAGCTGTGGCCAGACAGAAGTGAGTGGGGCTAAAATGCCATTTTAGCCTACAGGTCCTGTGGCGTGGCTCCTCTGTCTTGTACCCGTTGTTGCATGTTGGGTCCAGAATTTGGCAGCTGCAAAGGTGGCTTAATACCACATTTGCCTCTTCACTGCTGGCCAGTATCTCAGCTGTCTCTCCAGCTGATCTGGACTGAAAAATGCCGGTGGGTATTTTCAGTGGTGGGGTAAGACTGGGGTAAAAATGAGAGCAGGCTGCTGGGGGGTGATCATGGTGGATTGGGAGAAGCTACAAGAGAATATGGCTGATTATGGGACCCCCAACATGAGTGAGAGTGTTTGGCCATCATTTGTTACCAAAGCTTGCAACACAGAGATCTGGTTAGATTTATGCAGCACAGCTCACATACCTGAACAGGCATTTGATTGTGTTGGGTTTCTGTTGGAAATCTGAAGAAGTGAAGAGTTTGTTCTGTTTTCTTGGTAACTGGCTGTTTTATGTTGTCTGGGATTCGCTTTTGGTGTGTTTTGTTTTATTGCTCTTGATTGTAATTATAAGTGGAGATTTATATTGGTGTGTTTTATTATGTTTACACAGAAAATAAATAAATATTGATTCTTTTAAGTAGTGGGGCTGTAGAAGTTGTGGAAGATGAAGTGAACCAACCCATGTTACCTTCATCGTATTTGCCATTTTCCTGTTAAATTTCCTCCTTCGAAATACAAGTGAAGAGGCCAGATGTATACAGTGGGAGGTTTTCCAGATTCATTTTTTAAGAAGTGAGGTGCAGCCACAGAGCCGTGTCCTTTCTCCACACAGAAGATCAGCATCATCATTGAACGCACACTCCCAGCATAGACTAAAATACACTAAATAGCAAAAGCTGGTTGTTTTGGCCCCAGCAACTTCTAATCCCACAATATTTTAAAGAATGATCTGATACTTGACACCTCCAGGCCTTTTATTTCAAAATCATTTTTCCAGCAATACAGACTTGATTGAATTTGGCTGGCTGTTGCCACAGAAGAATGCACTGATGAACAACGTTAAGCAACATGCCAAGAATGACGTACATACAATCATCTTCCTGTATGTCATATGTAATGCTGATACCTTTCTCTAAGATGGGACCACATGTCTAATGGATGTGGCAGCTCATATGTACTGTCGGTGACCGAAGCAAAGCCCTTTTCTAAATCTTTAATGTCCAATTGTGCATGTCTCCTCAAATGTTTTGCCCAGCTCTATTAAAACAAGTTCAAAGTTATCAGACTGGAAGCAGATTGAGCAGTGAAGCATTTTGGCCTCTACTCTACATTATCTGTGTTGATGTGACTATGAGATCCCATTAACTAGCTACAGATGTTTCTATAGTTCATACATTACGTGGCTTTAAAATAAAGTAAGTTTGGCAATCCTCTCTGTGTCATATTTGAATGATTTTCCACATTCTTTACTATAGGCTTCACCTTTACAGTAAACAGACTTAACAATTGGTTCCAGTGTAAAAACAAAACCAGACAAAGAGAGACATTTGATTCCGGTTTGGATAATGGGGAAACACTGTGAGAACAGCCATTGATTTCTCTATAACCAGAAGTGAAAAGTCACTTTCCTGCACACGTCATGGTGGTGCCAGCAGAAACTGACCAGCCCTTCCCAATGTGTCTACAGGGTTTCAATGGCCCATACTGGGAGTAGCCCTTCCTGGTAGCTGCTGAGAAAAGCTGATTGGGGATGAGGATGAATGGGGGAAGAGCGACCACATGTATTTTGGCGAGGTTGAGAGCAAAGTTTATATATTTTTTATATTTTGTTTCCCTCATAGACCTAGAAGCTGGGAAACAAAGGGGCAAAAGACATTATAATTATTTTTAATTTCTGTCTGTTACAAGTAAGCAGAGGCATCTGAAAGTGTGAAATATTCCAAGCTCCTGTAGGGTGTAAATACTAAACAAAAACCAAAAGTGGTTTTGATTTTGTCCTTGGCAAACCAAAAGGTGAGTTTGCCAAAAGCAAACCCAAAACAGGGCTGCCCGAGTCTGTCTCTCTCTCTCTTAATAAGTAGATGAGATATGTTCCTCAACTGTTGTTTAAGGTTGACTATATTAAGGGACAACACTCTGATAATAAAATATTATAAACAGAGCTGTGTAAACCGTTATGACTATAGATAGATCGATCGTTTCTAAAACTCCATTAAAAAGGTGAAAAAATGTTTAAATCTAACTTCATATGGTCAAACCCCCACACAGTTTTTTGTTAAATAGCTATTTACATGGTTGACATTAATCAGCTCCAAAAGGAGCCATCATGGTCATTGGGCCAATGATAATTATTTTTAAGTCTTTTTGAAATAGCCTTAATGGTTTCAAAAGAACCAGAAAGTTCTCTTAGGTCAATAATACAGGTTTTAACAATAATTTATAAACAAACAGTTTGTGATCTATTTTATCAATATATATTTCCATGAAAGGCTTGTAATCACTAATATAAAAGCAGTTTAAAATTAACCAACACGCCCCAAAGGATTTTACCAATAGGATTAATTAACACTAAAGCTGTGAGACAAGGAAAAAATAAATGTCTCTTCTCTGTTTTTTTACTACGTGCCTGTGTTTTGAACCTGGAGACATCTCAGTAATGAGCTGCATCCTTAGTATGATTTAGCTGTGTGTTGTGTGTGTATTTATATAAATATATTAGTTTGTAACATTAATGTTAATGAGAAACTTGTGCATTTACAAGTGCATAGTAATGTCCTTCCTTTGCCAGCAGCTGGCTGTGCGTCCCTTGTTCCACTACTTTTCCATTATGAATCACTGCTATGACATCAGCGTTCTGGACGGTCGTCAAGCGGTGAGCAATAATAATGCAGGTTCGACCCTTCCTGGCATCATCCAAGGCTTTCTGGACAATCTGTAGACAGATGCAGTGAAAAACTTGTTATTACTTGGAGAATCTTCCCTTTCATAGGTAACACCTTTGCCTTTGGGTGTTCCTCACTGGGGTTTAGGAGTCAGGACTTCCCATGCATGAAGGAGGCCTCAAACAGAGGGGCCTGATATTACAACCTTTATTTGTGTGAGTAATTCCACTGAAGTCATTGAGACTACTCTCATGAACAAAGGCTAGCAGAATGAGGTCCATAAGAATCTAGTGTGGACCAACATAAAACTTAGATCAGTTATCTGTGATATTGGCTGCTTACCAAATGTATGTGTTATATTTGACACTGCATGCTGTCTGTTTCCAACTACATGCCAAATTTAGAGAAATTAAGAACCTCTGTTCTCCCTGCCATATGCCCTTGTCCAGGTGTTTGTCAGTTAGACATGCACAATACTTAGATCAGTTTGGAGAAAGCAGACCAGTCGAATACATAGACATGACTAAAACTTGCATGTTCATTGATAGTACCAGCAATGCCAGATACTTCTTGTTAGCCATAAAAATCCAAAATTCAGGATCATGACATCTGGCTCACAACTGGATGGTGGTTTCCATGGTGGCATTTTTCACTTCTGCTGCATCCCCATCCAAATGAACAGTTTATTCGTCCCTAATGAGTCTCCCCCCTCTCCTGGAGATGGTGGATGCAGTGAGGAAGCTCAGCCAGCTGAGCAGCAGAGGATAGCTTAATTACTCTCTCTTCACTGCACAACATCTCCTGAGAAGTAGGAGGTGTTGCTGAAGCCTTTTTTCCAAGGCAGCTGCTCCTGTGTGTCACCTCTTACCCTCTGAATGCAGGTCGATCAAAGGGCTGGGAAGTGGACAGAGGCTTCTTCATTGTTCCATTCTGTCCTGACAGCCAGCAGTTCTACTGGCAGAGCTGATCCCTCTTGCTCTCTGTAGCAACACCTGTTCACCCAGATAGAGCAGGAAATAGTGCAGAAAGAGACCACTTTGCTGCTAGTGCTGCTGGCAGAAGGGAAGAGGAAGGCGCCTCCTCTAGTAGATCACAGTCTACTGTTTGAAGACACCTGTCTCAAACGCAAAGTTGCTAATTGTGAATGGGATTTTCCAAAGTGCTCAGCATTGGCCTAACTGTGAACCCATTCAAAAAGTGCCATTGACTTCATAACTGACTTTGAAGGAACTGAGGCAGGCCAGAACTGAGGAGTTCTGAAAATCGCATTTTGTCTCAAGCCCCAAGTGTTGCTGGCTACGAACAGCTCCCAATTTAGACAGCAGGAGTTGAAGGCACTCTACACCTTGCAAAAGCAGGCCGTAGACAGAGAGCGAGCTAAGGATTGTTCTGTGGAACTTTCAAAATTGTATTGTAGATGGAGCGCCTATGTTCTTGCAGTGAAGCGTTCAAACCCTGTAATTTTGTGTGTATTGCAAATGGTAGAATTCATATTACTAACCTTTTCACTTTCTGTGTCAAGAGCAGATGTGGCTTCATCCAGAAGTAGAACTGCTGGCTTACGAACTAGAGCACGAGCAATTGCTATTCTTTGTTTCTGACCTCCAGAAAGTTGTGCTCCTTTGTCACCTACTCGGGTATTATACTTCTGTATAAGTAAATATTCATTGTGAAGGAAAGTCAGAAACAGAAAGTTATATTTTTAATAGTAGATAATGTACTATATTAAGCATTTCCACCATGAAAGAAAAAAGAATAATGTAATTGTTTTTAATAAAAAATAAAATTTAATAAGATTTTATTAAGTGTTTGAATCAAAATGCATTTCCATAGCTACACGTATTGATAACTGCTCTGTAAAGAAAATTCATTTCAGCATCAGAAAAAGATTAACTCCCAAGTGATGCAACCACTGATGTGTCTAGTCAAAGACACCTGTACTTAAACATATAGATCTTAAGAGACTTTTATAACTTCAAGGCCCTAGAGACGCACACTCAGGAGGTGACCCTTTATTTCTTACACGTCCAAAACATTCTTCTAAGTATATTTTCAAAAACTAGGTGGTAATGAAAAAGAAATATTGTTTTTTTTCAATTTTCAATTTCATTTTCAATTCCATGCAACTTTACAGGAAGCCCGATTTCTTTGGGCTTTTCCAAGGTCTTTCTTCACTTTGAGAACTAAGTCCATGGCAAACATTAAGGTTAAAATGTACTTGAAACATTTTACCTTTCAGATAAGACTAAAACTAGAGAAAGTTTCAGCCAAAAAAGGAAAAAGAATTGACAAAGTTCATGAGGAAATGAAAATAAAGGTTTAGAATCAAATGTCTCTTTTATAGTTGTTATATAACATCACTGTGGTAGAGGAAAACAAGAAAACTGGAGCTCAGATTTTGCATTTGAATTAGCTAATTATGAATGCGTCTGTGTTAATACACATTGCAAGTTACATTTTTAAACATCAGCTTCCTATTTTCCTCTTTGAGAACTGTATCCAGAAGAAAATAAGCTTTTCTGAAAAAACCAAAAAGCATATTGTTTTGCATTAATGGGAGTTGCTTAGATAGGTCACAGTCAATATTTACCCCACACTGAGAATGGAAAGACATTTTCATTTACCTCAGGGAGATTTTCTATGAAGGTGTGAATATTTGCTGCTTTAGCTGCCTCTTCAACTTCCTCCTGACTGACAACTCTACTGTTGTCTCCGTACTGGATATTTTCAGCAATGCTGCAGTCAAACAAAATAGGCTCCTGGGACACAATACCCAATTTGGACCTTAACCATTGCAAATGCAAAGTCTTGGTATCGAATCTATCTGCAAACTAGAAACAGAAAAAGGGAAAAATCATTCCCTGCAGAATGCAATACTCCTCCTCAGGAATACAATGTAAATGTGAAACACGAATCTGTAAAAATTCTCTGACCTGTGTTAGAGTTACAGTAAAAGTAAAGTGAACCACTTCTGATCAAATAATAGTTGACCAGATCTTTCATCCAAAATTGAACTGAACAAAACTCTTTGAAAATTCAAAAGAAGCTCAGATAACCTTTTCCTCTCAGAAGTATTTTTGTGGACATCTGCTCTGCTAGCTTCCGTAATAGATGTGGAATTGCCAATCTATAATGAGATGTGCCCACAGAATTTCCATCTTTACTGATGATGACAGGGACCAGAGATCTCATGAGAAAGTCTGTTCATGAGCTTCTTAGACCGAGACGGTTGAAGAGCTCCAATAAGAATCCACATCTTTGGGCATTTATTCAAACATCCTTTGACTCACCATCTCTAGGCTATTCTTCTTGGAGCTCCCATCATCATTAATAGGACTTGCATCAAAAGTCTCATCAAGTGATGAATTAGACCTCAAGTTGTGTCATGTTAACATGACTACAGGACTAGTGACAAGGGTTACATTATGGGAAGTATATTCTAATGCCGCCTCCAATATATCAAGTCTATCAACAAAGAGATGCAATCTAGTGATCTAAAGCCTGGACGGGGAGTCAGAAGATCCAAAGTTCTACTCCCAGCTCTACCTTAAGCAAGTCCCAAGTCTTCTCTGCAGTTCCCGGACCTGTAACAACACTCATCCACCTCAAAGGAGTGTTGTATGGATGATTAAATGTTTCTAAAATACTTTGAAGAACAGTTCTATAAGCTCTAAGCGTTAACAGCTTCACAAATCTCTTCTTACCACTTGTCCTGCCATAGGGTCATAAAATCTCTCCAGCAGCTGAATGGATGTGCTTTTGCCACAACCACTGCTCCCCACCAAGGCTAGCGTCTGTCCTTTATTAACCTTCACGCTAAGTCCTTGCAAAACATGAGCTTCTGGTCTTGTAGGGTATACAAAATGGATGTCCCTGAATTCAATGTTGCCATCAAACTGACTCTGGAAATGGTAGAAAATACAAATGTATGACAGAAGACCTGTCTATCTTGTACAGAAGCATCAAACACAACTCAGTATGGTCATTTAAACAAAGGTGTTGACAAGTCAGTTGGAAATGGTATGGCATTTTCAAACCCAGAGCATTTTTGTCAGTTTATTATTGCTTAAATATGCAGTGACATGGCTTGGTATCTTCTGTGTAAAGGACCTCTTTGTTGAGTGGTTCTTTTCTGCATCTCTCTCTCATTTATATCATTCCTTTTCAGCCTGGTTCACAAGGACTAGCATTACTTTAGGTAAGTAAACAACCCTAATACCTCTCTTTTATGTCATCCTTGCATATAATCCAGACACTATCACTGTGTGTGGAAAACATAGTTCCTGTCCCTGGGAGTTCACTCTCTAAATAGTGTAATTTAAACACACAGTACACAGGATGAACATAGTACAAGGTGAACATCAGATCTCAGATTGGGTTAAACATTTTTACTTTGGTGGATTATTCATAGTTTTCAAGGACAACCATGTTTTCAGTGTAGGTTTGAATAGGGAAAGGGTAGCTGATTGGCTCTTTTATGTAGGAAGGGAGCTCTGAGTATGAGGTAGCAAGGAGTAAGACTTGAAGACAAGAGTGAGTGAAGGAGATGTTAAGAGAGACTATGGGAACCTTCTCTGATGCCTGGGGGATCGGACAGCTCCAGGACCACAATACCAGCACTGTCAGTACAATGGGCTCTTACAGCACCTAGAGAACTGGACTTCCAAGGTTTAAACTCTTTGGGCCAAATCTTAGCTTAATTGCAGCCAAAGGCAGCTGCTTCACTGGCATCAGGATTTTGCCCAGAGTGGTTTCACTTTCAATTAATGTCTTTATCCGCAAGAAGATATTTCCCCTGAAGCATTAGCAGTCTGGGCATATGGAGCTGATTCAGGAAAGTAGTCAAGCACACGTGTGACTTAAAGTTGTCCACATGAGTTACTGGCATGCTTACAGTATGTGCATGAGTCCTTTTCTGAACCGAGGCCACTATCCAAAAGCTAGAATTCTAAAGCAATTTCAAGTTTCTGAAAGTCTGGTTCTGCTTGTAAAAGCATTTATGGAAAGCACTGAGACACAATATGAAATGTGTTCAGTTTACAAATACAAAGATGAGTTTCTAACTGTCAACACTGGACTTTGAGAGACAAGCTGGGTTCTTTCCATCTCACATATAATCACCAGGAACAAAAGGTTCTGCAGGCCAAGTTACGTCCTCATTAATACTTGTGCAACCCCTTTGACTTGAATGAGGTTACACAAATGTTGTATGCAGTGTTGTTGTAGCCGTGTCGGTCCCAGGATATTAGAGAGTCAAGGTGGGTGAAGTAATATCTTTTATTAGACCAACTTCTGTTGGTGAGAGAGACAAGCTTTTGAACTTATACAGAACTGAAGAAGAGCTCTGTGTAAGCTCAACAGCTTGTCTCTCTCACCAACAGAAGTTGGTCCAAAGAAAGATATTAACTCACCCACCTTGACTCTTTGTTACACAGATGTAACTGACTGGAACTTAGCAAACACATCTGCTGATGATGCACAAGAAGGGACAGAATCTAACTCACGCTCCCCCAGATGTATAGTTTACAGGACCAAAAAGCAGTGAAAACACACTTGTATTGCTAAAGAAAGCAGTTATAACTCTGGGCTTGTCTTCACTACCAGGGAGATCGACACTGTTGCGATTGGTTCAACGGGTGTCGATAGCAGAGTGCTCTCTGATCGATTCTGGTACTCCACCGGAACGAGAAGAGTAAGGTAAGTCGATGGGAGAGCATCTCCCATCAACGCAGCACAATGAAGACACTGTGGTAAATTGACCTAAGCTACATCGAACCCAGTAACATTATTCACATAGCTGGAGTAGCGTAACTTAGGTCGACTTACCCCAGTAGTGTAGAAAAGGCCTCACAATACACCCAACGGATAGAACCGGTGAATGAAATGTCATTCTTCCAGTCATTTTTTCAGAACAGAACTGTACTTAAAAGTATTCTGTTAATTTCTCAAGCAAAAAGAGAATATAAAATATTAAGTTATTGCTGTTAAATTTTTACCCTACCTGTCTGGTCATGTCTTCTGTGACATTGCAAAAGGCAATTTAACAAGATTAATACAATTAAGGACAATACAGTACCACCAGGTTTGTTCGTTTTAAGGACTTTCTGAATTGCCTTACCAGTTTTGTACCCTCTTCACTATAGCTGTCAATTAATGGTTTCCGATTCAAAAGCTGAAAGATTCGTTGGGCAGAAACTTTAGCTTTGCCGAAATCTGGTGCCAAAGAAGTGGACTGCCCAACATTCATAGCACTAAATAGAATTGAAAGAAAGGCTCTGAAAACCAAACACAAAATATCTTTCAGTTCATTTAAAGAGAGACTTTATTATTGTTCATAAATTATAAATATTGTTTTCCTTATTTAAAACAAACAGACTTAACACTATCTATAAATCTGAGAATTGTGACTTTTTAGAACTTTATGGCTTAGAAAAATTACACACAAAGGATTAGAAACGGAGGTTTACAGCTACAAATATTTTATGGGTGACTAATGGTATGTAATTTCTCCACGCAGAAGCATTTCACAAAGACCATTTGAAGTGTCAGCAGCAAAAGTTTCTCCATAGTAAATAAACTGAGCCAGGCTCTGTACATGCCAACACACCTCTTGCACTATTGCCTCAGTAACTAGACTATACAAAATAACCATGTGTTGAAATCACTGCCTTTGGACCGATGTGTACTCACATAAATACATTTTCAAAGTTTGTATAACAATTAGCAATGAGCCATGCCCCGAATCTGAAGATTGCTGCATCAAGATAGTAGTTTGCACATTGGGCTATTCCATAGGTAAGTCCATATAGGGGGGCTTTTGTTAGAGAGTCCCTGATAAAAGAAAAGATTTATGTTAAAGGAAAACATTGTCATGAAATGCCAAGAGCAGAGACTGGCTGGGAGAAGGTCAGACCTTTGGATTAGGGGTGGCAAACCCTATACCTCACTCACTCAAATAATAAATAATAATAATTAATAAAGCTGCATGCTCAGGAGTCCATAAAGGTGCCTCTGGAGAGAACTTATGGCAAATGAGATCCCTTCATCCCAACAAGCTGTTTGTTGGATAGGGCCTTATGATAAAGTTACCTTTAATAGTCAAAACATTTTAACACTTGAATGCTGGTTTCCAGAATAAATATTTATGGATGGCCAAAGCAATCTGACACAAAGCAAACTGATAATTTCGATAAGTCTCTTAAGATCTTTGAATGCTTGAATTTTTGGACACTTTGGATAAATATAGTGGTCACGATGGAAAAGTCAATGTCAACAACACAGCATAACTGAAGCATTGCAGATATTGCAAGCTCTGAGTACAGGAGGGGAAAAAGTAGCAACTCAGACCCCACTGTACAGTGGTGACTTTTAAATGCTGACTAATGTTGTTGTGTGGGATGGTAAAATTGGATCACCTTAATTATGTGCAGACCTTGCTGTGACAAAGAATCTGGTCCTATTTCTGATAAAATGATTTTTCAACAGAAAATGCAATGTCTGCACATTTGAAATTTTCCATTGGGAAAAAAGTAACAAAATATTTTATTCTGGGTTGGTTTGACCTGAATTGAAATATTTCTGCTTTGCACCCACAGCCATGTGACTCCGATAATGCATTATGCCACTCAGTCAGAGGGGAGACCACACTGCATCATGGGAGATGTAGTCCAAACAGGGAGCCTGGCCCATAAGAGAGGCAATGTTCCAAAACAGGGAAATGCAGCTTAATGTTGAACTAGATAGAAACAAAATGTTTCAGATCAGTTAAACAAAAGAAAAATTAAATATTTCAATTATTTGGAAATATAAAAATATTTTGTTTGGAGAAAAAATGCAAAAATGGAATGATTTGCCATTTCTAAATTGAATTTTTTCTAAAAAAACTTTTCTTTCCATGAAAAAATTTGATATATTTTCACATTTTATCCCACTTCAGAGCAAACAAAGGTTGAAATATTAGAATTTCCCACAGGATAGAAATTCAGATTTTCACTCATCTCTAGTGCTCATATATTTTTAAAATGTTTTCCAAAATAGTTTCTCTATAAATCATAATATTGTGATACAATGACCTGCCAGGACTAGAGACAAGTGCTAAAGCTGAAAACCCCATTTCTCCAATGAAATATAGATGATGGTTTATAGGATATTGAATCATAAAACTGTCATTGGCAGAGGACAATCATTTTCAATCCCTGCTTTTACTTAAAACTTACTTAAGGGGAAAGAAACAAAAAAGATGGTAGATCATTTCATTTAAATAAAATGGAGACTAGGAAACTGTCGGACATATTTGGATATTAGAAATTAGCCCCTGCAGTTGTTAGCTTGCAGAGTGTGACTGAAAAGGCCAAAGGGGGAAAAGAAATGCACCTTATTTCAAGACCGGCAAGTTCTTACTTGAAGTACAAATCATAATACACGGTGACGTTATGTAGTATAAAGTCTTTGCCACTTGACTTATGAAGCTTATTTTGCTGCAGTACTTGTGAAGAAGTAAACATCCCATATTCATGTTAATAAAAACTTTATACCAGGTCATTAAATTCTCTCTCACTCACAAATATTACATCACACACAATAGCATCTAAGAATGTATTTTAAAGAAACTGAGTAAAAACTTTTTACCCTGCCAAAATCTTTTCAAATCATTCATGTGTTTAATATTTTCATTCTGCAAATGAATGTAATATGAATAAATCTTGAGTTGCTTTAAATTAAGAAAATATGTATTCATTGCTTTTAAAAAACAGAATTGTTTGCGAGCAAATCCTACCTGTATGGACCATTCAAATTAGCATTATATCTCTCATAGAATGCATCTTCACTAGTTAATGAAGCCACAGTTCTTATATTTTCAACCACTTCCGTTGAAATCTAAATCGGGAGACAAGACAGATATGAAGTATTCTCTTCTGTTTGAGTCTACTCCTACCACTACGTATTTAGCACATCTGTAGCACTTTTCATCTTTTGATCTCCAAGTGTTTTTCTTTTAATAAAAGGAGATTAAGTATCATTCTCAGGGAAACTGAGGCACAACCATTAAATTATTTGCCTATGGTCACACAGTGATCTTTCTACTAAGCCAGCATGGCTGCTATATGATTCCTAAGTACTCCTTCCTCACTTGTACATTTTGTTGTACAGCAGCATTAGCTGGCCATTAAAGAAGCCATTAAAAGGTAAGAAGTTGCTCCTTGCTCTGAGTACCCATATCCCAGGCAGCAGCTCACTGGAGGGCTGCATGCTACCTTGGTTATGCAGCCTGAGCGGCACATTGAGCTGGGTGAGCCTCACACTCCTACTACCCACCCACAGTGGGGACTCCTGCTCCTGCTTCTGCCAGGCTTCCCCAGCCATGTGCCAGGCCCACCCAGTCCACCCCTCCTTCAAACCAGGCCCTTCCCCCACATGCTTTGGCCAGGGGTGACGTGTATCTTAACTTTTCATTTTCTGGATTTCAGATGTTTAAATTTGCATGATCTTTAGCCTCCTCCCCCTCCCCCCCCGCCTGATCCTGGCTTCACTGGGGGGCAAGGTGAGAGGCTCAGACACTCCAAGAAGAGCAGGGCCCCTAGATCCCAGCTCACATGGAGGAGCAGGGCTCTCCCCAAGACCCAAGCACACACAGAAGGGGAGAATTCAGGGCTGACAGCCCACCCCCAAATCCTCAGCTTCCTCTGCCACCCCTCACATTCCCCATCCTCTCCCCTCACATTCCCCCAATCCCCACCCTCCCCCTTATTTGAGCCCCCAACTCTTCTTCCCACCCTACCACTCATCCTCATTTATCCCCCTCCTCATGTACCAGCTTCCTCTTTTCCCCAGCTCCAGGCCCCAACCCCACTCCACCCCTTCCCCCAAAGCCCCACCCCCAACCCCACTCTTCCCACCCTGCTTTTTCACACCCAGTTCCTCCCCCTCCCCCGAGTGCACCTCATCCCCCTGCTTCCCCTTTCCCCCCAGCACCTCCTGCACACCGCGGAACAGCAGATTGTGGTGGGCAGGAAGCTCTGGGAGGGAGGGGGAAGGAGTTGATCTGTGGGGCCATCAGTGGGTGGGAGGCGCTGTGGGGGAAGGGAGGGAGCTGGCTGCCTGTGGGTGCTAAGCAACCATCAATTTTTTTCTACTCGCAGAGTCAGCACCTATGCCCCCATCCCTTGCTCTAGACCCAAAACAGCTCCCTTCTTCCCATTTACTCTTACACTGCAATCACCCCTTGTAATTAATTTTCTTTTCAAACACAGTTTGAGAGTCTTCTTAATTATCGGCTATGCTCAGAGTCCATTTCTCCAAATTAAAACAAAAGTTTACATTTCATTTTCAGATTTCTGCTCAGGGTGGGCGTAGAACTTCAAAGCTGCTAGAATCTGTGAACTTAACTTTTTCCCCTGGAGGCTTTGGGGAACCCCATACTCAAATGACCCCATCTTTGGATCACTCACTCTACCCTACGCTTTCATGACACATAGCAAATTTCAAGACAATCTGTGTAAACACACAGATTTTAGCATGCTTAGTAGTCATCCTTTAAACAGGAAGGGCTTCCCCACGTTAGCCAGAGCAGAGCTGGTGCTCAGTTATAATGCTGTATAAAATTAGAAGTCCAATGGAGCAGAGGTGCTCCACACATCCATCAGCATCATAATAGTCTCAGAGAGCTGTGAAGTGGCCCATTCATCTCAATGGGATGTTCTCAGCTGAAAGTGAACACCCAGCCTGAATTCAGCCAGAATCTAGCTCTGAGGAGGGTGACCAGACAGCAAGTGTGAAAAATCAGGACGGGGTGGGGAGTAATCGGCTCCTATATAAGACAAAAGCCCCGAATATCAGGACAGTCCCTATAAAATTGAGACACCTGGTCACCTAGCTCTGAGACATATGAACTGCTCCATTCATGCCAGTGGGTTTTCCCATTCCCTCTCCCCAGGACTGTAGAGTTTCTGTCATGCCCATTCTCAGCTCCTCACCCCTCTCTCAGCAGTGTGTTCTTGGGCCATGCTCTGAGCATGCCTGTTCTAAGCTTCCCACTCAGAGGACCCGCACTTCCCTGATCCAAGCTCACATGGGGAGAGGCAGAGAGAGGGGGCCAGACTCCCTTAGAGGGACAAAGCATCCCAGATTCCAGTTCATGTGAGGAGGTAGGGAGAGGGGCTTAGATGTCCCCAGAAAGCAATGCCTACTGCAGACCCTGGCTCACAGGAGAGGGGACATGGAAGGCAGATAGATCCCCACGGCTGGGGAAGGCAGCTTCAGAGCCTGGCAAACAGAGGGGGGTCAGGTGCAGGGCTCAGACACCCCCAGAGAGGCAAGTGCCTCCCCAAAAAAATTCCACCTCACATGCAGGGTGGGGGGAGAGGGGCTAAGACTCCCCTAGAGAGCTAGGGGGTCCCCCAGATTCAAGCACACACACAAGAGGAACAGAAGGGGAGAATGTGGAGCTGCCCCCATTACCCCCAGACCCTCTGCAACAAACCCCCATGTCTGCTTCCCAGTATCCATTCCCCAAACGCAACCTCCTCTACCACCCGTCCCCATTTATCTCCCTCCCCATAATCCCCCCTCTTCTCCGTGCAGCCCCAAACCCCTCTCACCCCATTCCCCTAACTCCTCCATCTCATAAAATGCTCCTGTCTTGCCAGCAAGCATTTGCACACCTATTTATTTTAAACAAAAATACTTTGATGACATTACATCCCCCTCCAAAATAGAAGCCTGATAGTAACAGATTTTAGCAACATGCCAGCCAAGCTTTCCCAGGCTTTCAGCAAAGGGGACTGTGAACTGCCACTAGCTGGGGGAGTTCAGAAACAAACACTGTGCATCTCTTCAGTCTATCTAGCCGCTTTGACCATATTCTATCTGCAAATCCTTTGGGGTTCGCTTTACATACGTGCTCAATGTAACTTGTGGAGTGTTTGACCTTTACTCAAGAGCCTAAGTGGATGGCCAAACTCTCTTGCTAATAATGCTCTGAATCTTGCTTCCCCCAAGTGGCTAGTGGATGCCATGTATTCTCTGGGGGTAACCCTCAAGTGAGTGAGACCCTTGTGCCAGGATCAGACCCATGGTCTGATCTCTAGATGTGGGCAAAAAAATATTACTAGAACGAACCTTTAGAAAAGCTGATTATTGGGTAGGAAATGGCATCTCATGAACCTCTTGGTCAAATGACCCCAAATTTGGATCACTACACGTATCTTGCACCCCCATAAGCTTCACCAATTTATAGTGGTGCACCTCAGGAGATGACAGGGCAGGGTTAGTGACCCAAACTTGTCATCTGTTGAGCCAGACGTTCTGGAGATATAAGACCTAAAACCAGCCATTTTAAAAAAAGGTTTCTAGGTGGTGGGTGCATGCTCCAATATGTCGGTTGGTTTATAAGGTGCCACAGGACTCTTTGCTGCTTTAACAGATCCAGACTAACACGGCGACCCCTCTGATACTAAAGATAAGTTAATTACACCCCCCACACACACCTAAGACTAAAGGGATTTTGAACTGAATGGCTGGAGATTGCTACAATGTGAGAGTCATAGGAGGTAATTTCATTTTGGGAGAAATGCAATCAAAGCGTTTGGGTGGAAAATTGGATGCGTAAACTTTCTTGGAATGAAGGTTGCCAAACCTCCAGGATTGTCCTGGAGTTTCCAGGAAGTAAAGTGTGTTGGTGATGTGAGGACATGTGGATCACTTTGAGTCATGTGAGAGAGCAGAGCTTAGGACAGGAGGAACTCTGTGTCTGCCACCCTCCGATGTCTGAATAAAGGGAGGAGCTAGGTATGTACCTTCAGGATCCTGTGTTCATCAGTACAGTGCAGAATTGTGTCCCTTCTATCATTAGCAGGGCACGGGGGCTGCATTAGAAAGGGAATTTTCAGTAGCGAGCTGCCATATGAGCAATCTAAGCATTTATTATCTATGCACACTCCAGGCAAAGTGAGTGTGCTCAGTGGCAGATGGAGTTGTACTGAAGAGTGGAGGAAGTAGTTAGCTCTGCTTGGTAGGTGTGTTAGGGAGATCTGTGGATGACTTGGAGATGTGTGACAGGGCTGTGGCTGGGATATGAAGAGATCTATGTGTGTGTGTGGAAAGGCAGGAGGTGCATGTGTACCTTCAGGATGAAGTATGTCTCAGTTCTATGTGGAATTGTGTAGGTTATGTCAGTAACAGGGCACGGGGCTTTAATTACAAAGGATATTGCCAGCTGTGAAGTGCGAGCCCTATACTTAAACTGGGAGGTGCGAGTCCCAGCTCGCATAGATGTACCCACTGTGCATAGCTAGGGTGGCATGAGCAGTGGCTTGAGCTAGCTGCATGAGTACAAACCCACCCAGACCCCCTGGGCACATACCTTGTGTTAACAGGGAGCATTGGGGAATTACTGAAAGAGGGCAGAGTTAAGGTTGCATGGGCAACCTTAACTCTGCAATTCCTGATGTTCAGAAGTTTGAGTTTTGCTCAAATCAGCATTCTCCAAGGGGACCACATGCCACCAAACAACCTTAACTTTGTGTTAACATAATTTTTTTGCCAATGAATTTCAAGGCAATATGAGTAACTGTGTGGATTTTAAAGCAATAAGAAAAGTCATCCTCAACCTTAACTAGAGTGGAGCTAGCATCCCACTATAATAGAATGTCTCTCTTTATCACTGTTTTATTTAATATATTTTCAGAGTAATTTCTGTAGAAAATCATCACTGACCATGTTGTCCTAAAAACGATATAACATTATACCCATTTAGTTTATACTGGAGATCTTACTCGTCCAGCCTCTTCCAAAGCTTTTTGATCTTTTGACGCATGACCAGCCACAGAGCTCAATCTAATAGCATTTGCAGCAATAATGAAAGGAATGCAGGCCAGGATAAGCAAAGTTAATCGCCAGTCATATACAAAGGCAATAATGATGGCAGTCAGAAGGGTACAGGCAGTCTTAGTCAACAAGCCAAGTCGGCTTCCAGTAGCCTATTAAAAGCAAAAGAGTCCAAAGTTAGAGTTAATTCCTGACACACTAAACAGAGATCAAATGCACAAAATCATTGTTCATTTAGGATCAAATACTCAGAGGGAGAACAATCATAAATGTTGTGCATTTAAAATGGACAATTATATCTGCAAAAACCCATATGGACAATTAAATATGCAAATACCTCTAGCTGTGGGTGAGATTCAGGAAGCCTGATGAAAATGTGGCCAAATGGGCTCAATTCAACAAAAAATATCAGGGTCCTCCTGTGCCACAACAAGGCACAGAAATCATGAAGAGCCAACAGCCTCTAATTTGGGGCATTTCAGTTATTGGGTGCCCAGCTTAAGGCACCTAGGGCCTGATTTTCATAGGTGCTGTACATCAGCTGAAGATAATGGAAGATGCAGGTTCCTTTAATTAGGCACTTTGTTTTCAGCAGTGTTAGCAGCAGGAAATGAGCGTTCACACCAAAGAGCTCTTCTCTCCCTGAGGATCTGCACATCCATGTCATCAAGAAATGTAAAAGTGATGATTGGCACAGCCATCTATGTAAACTGTGACAATACTCATGGCTCAGCTGAGCAAATAGTGGATTTTCCAGCTGGGGGCCAAACTGGAAAACCAGGGGGGGTGGGGGCAATTGATTCGATTAGATCTGAAACAATTAAATTTTATTTTGTCAAATAAAAAATAATAATTTCAAACTGACTAAAACATTTTGGTTGACTAAACACCCCCCCACACACACACACACACAGACAATTTTTTGTATTGATTTGGCCATTTTGCATTATTTTTCTCCTCTTTTTTATTTGGCTAAATTTGAAAATGAAATGCCATTTCAAAACAAAAGTAGAAATGGCTTATTTTTCAATGGTCAAAATGAAACATTTAGACTTAAAACAAATCTCCCTCCCTATTTCTTTTGACTATTAGTCAAATTTAACCAGATTTAGGGTCCCTAAAAATACATATTTCAGCAAAAATACCATTCACTGAAAACATGTTGGCCAGCTCTACTCATGCCTGCAGATGAAATGGAAAGTTTTGTGGAAACAATCCATCTTTCAAATATCGCACTGTGGACAAACCAAGAAAACCTTGGATGGGAAGTATGATACTTTCTTTGCTAGCCAGAGGCTTTCCTGCCCTCAAGAGACTTTTGTGTTCAATAAAGTTATACAACCAAACCAATGCCAAGATGAATTATTGCCATATACTCTGGGGCTTACACATAAAGATCACTTTGAGGCATAGGCACCAACTGCGTGGGTGCTCCGGGGCTGGAGCACCCATGGAAAAAAATTGGTGGGCAGCTC
Source organism: Mauremys mutica (assembly GCF_020497125.1). Classification (NCBI taxonomy): domain Eukaryota; kingdom Metazoa; phylum Chordata; order Testudines; family Geoemydidae; genus Mauremys; species Mauremys mutica. Next base: position 235,915,816 of record NC_059073.1, read on the forward strand.
CCCGCATCCCCTGCTCCAGCTTACCTCCGCCTCCTCTGTGAGCGCGCCGCCTGCTTCTCCCCCATCCCTCCCAGCACTTGTGCCACGAAACAGCTGATTTGCGGGGCAGGGAGGGAGTGGGGAGGAGGTTGGAATGGGGGCGGGGCCAGGGTGGGGAAAGGGTGGAGTTGGAGAGGGGAGGCGCGGGCACCCACTGGCGCCCAAGAATGTTGGCGCCTATGCTTTGAGACTTCAGCTAGCACAACATATGGCTGCCCATTTACTTAGCAGTAGCCATGTTGGTTCCAGGCTATTAGAGAGACAAGGTAGATGAGGTAATATCTTGTACTGGACCAACTTCTCCCGGTGAAGAAGACCTAAAGAAGAGCTCTGTGTGAGCTTGAAAGCTTCTCTCTCTCACCAATAGAAGTTTGTCCAATACAAGATATTACCTCACTCACCTTGTCTCTCACTCCTTGATTTTCCTTGGTTCTCCAGAGCAGGGGTTCTCGCCCTTTTTCTTTCTGAGCCTCTCCCCCCCACCCCAACATGCTATAAAAACTTCATGGCCCATCTGTGCCACAATAACTGGTTTTCTGCATATAAAAGCCAGGGCCAGCATTACGGGGTAGCAAGCAGGGCAATTGCCTGGGGCCCCATGTCACAGGGCCCCCCGTGAAGCTACATTGCTCAGGTTTTGGCTTCATCCCCATGTGGTGGCGTTCAAGGCCCTGGGCGTCAGCCCCATGAGGTGGGGCTTTGGTTTTCTGCCCTTGGCCCCAACGAGTCTAATGCTGGCCCTGCTTGGCGGACCCCCTGAAACCTGCTCGCAGCCGGTTGAGAACCACTGCTCCGGGGAATGCAGTGTTCTCATGTTCATTTTGATCTATTAAGCTTTTTCATAGTTTGGATCCCATGCACCTGTTTTACCTTGACAGCTGGGATGATGGACCTTATCCTTAAGAATTAAGTTGCAGTTTTTAAAGATTCAAGTAATTGTACGTTCAGTCAAATCTTTGAGTGATTCCCACTCTGTGCTGGGCAGTAAACAGGAGATGGGAGGGAGCATTAAATCTACTGAGTCTGAGGATCTAGTGAGTCTAGTGAATCTGGGAGTTGAGGAAGGATTTGTTTTTTTAAGACAAGTGAAGTAGAAATTTAATGTTATTTTAAACTATTGAATAAATCAGGAAACTTATTACTCTTGCCTCATGAGTGAATTTATTTTAAAAAGTATGGCTGATTTTTTTCTTCAGAATTTTTTTGATGGGGTTGTGTGGTGGGGAGGAAAGGAGAGATGGGCAAATTCTGCAGAATTTGCCCCTTATCTGCAGGATTTGCGGTGGCTCCTATCCTACCCCACTCCCCAAAGTCACACAGTCCCTTGTGCTTCTGCCATCACTGATACTCTGTATTAATGACAACTCACTTCACCCCATAAAGCCCACATAAACAGGCTTCCTGTGTATGAAATGCAGTGGACAGAGCTGGGAAGAAGAAATCTACCCATGTTAACATGAGGTCAGGGTATTGACTGCAATTCTCCCACACTACAGCCCCTCCAAGCAACCGAAGTGGGGCTTTAGGGCCGCTTGGTACACTGAAGACTTTCCTCCATCATGTGGTTTAAGTGGTGCAGAAGTGCTTACACTGGCTCTTGGACATGGCTTACTTTTAAAGTTAGTAAGGTGTTTACTTAGCCGCTTACAGTAAGGAAATGGAAGGTGTAAGAACATCTGCTGAAGCTTTGGTAATCGTCATAAATTGGGACCAGTGAAACTGTTTCCAAGACGTTGACAGAGTGCTATTTAAATGTGTCAGCCAGTCTCTAGAGTAGATTTACCAACTCATTTTCCAAAATAACTTCATCGCCCCTTGCCAACACTGCAATTCATAGTTGTAAGCAAAACATAAAAACAAAAACAAACATACCCCTTTGACTTGTGAAGCGTCTGTAGCTAGTCTGGTTAACAAAACCCCTATGGCATTTTTAGGATCGTCGTACCACCCAATCTCCTGCAAGGGAATAGACGGTTCCGTTATTTTTGCTTTTGCAAATGAAATGTTCTTACCGTAACTCAGACTGGTCAGGGTCATTAGTACAATGTGTGGACATTTAAAGCTTGACTAGCACGTGTGCAGGGGGAAGAGAGAGAGCCAGCATAAGCACTAAGATACTCACTCTTCTTCTGTGATGAGCAACATTTGTCAGATAAACTGAAAACGATCTTAAAATAAACTTTTCTTACCCTCAGAAGATTAAACTGTTAACAATCCAGGTGCTAACAACTGCAAAGATTTTAGAATTTAGAGTCAAGTATGTGTCATGCACCATAATGACAGTTTCAGAGTGGTAGCTCTGTCAATCTGTATCAGCAAAAAGAACGAGGAGTACTTGTGGCACACGTACTCCTCGTTCCTTTGGCACCATAATGAGAGTGCCTTCCACGCCCATACCAACATCGGATAGTCACAGTGCTCCTCTCCTACACGTTTTATATTACACTGACTTCTGTAGAGCTATTCCTGATCGATATGGGTGCATGTGGGAGGAGAATCAGCTTTATTATCCTTAAAGGTAGTGGAAAAGAAGAGGTTTGTTTGTTTTTTGTAATTTTCCCTCTCTTCCCCATCCCCTTAGAATGTCCCTATGCATATGCAGAACCCTGTGATACCAAGCGCTACCAATGGATATGCAGGGTGCTTAATCGTTCACCCACAGAGAATCCTCTGCAAGGAACAAATAGAGCTGTGTCCTTTCCCAGGGATCCATCAGGAGGGAATATCCAAGGACTGTCATGTTGCAATAGTATTATTGTAAATCAGTCCTGATCCAGATAGTCATCTTGACTAGAGAAACCACTCTAGTGAGCAAAGATAATGCTTTGAGAACCTTTACCTGTTATGATATGGTCCGTTTGCTATGGAGTTGGATGCAAACAGACCTAAACCTATTTATCTAAACATTTATATCATGACCATCAGGGTAAGATAGAGATTTAACTTCTGTTTTGTTAATGTTTGCAAATATACCAATGCACTCAGATACATGCATGCTTTATACACTCTTCAGTATGGTCGACATTGAAAGAGATGTCATCAAAATTAGACTGCTCTCCTAGCAGAACTGAGTTAATTTGTACATGCTTTTGCTTTATTTTGTTTCGCACGTGTGCTCAGAGACTTGCCACTTGTGCAGTGTTGAAGTGGCACTAAAAGGATGGGTTCTCTCGAAGCCGTGTTGGAGGGAGGCTCTACACAGGCTGTATGGAACCAGGAATTTTCATGGTGTTATACAAACATCAGCCCACAAAAGCCACCTGGCTAACGTGGCAGGAGTGCTGCATATTTGCTGTCTATCGCTCTTACCCAGAAACGAGGCCCGTACCTGCTGAAGCAATGCTTTGAATGACAAAGATCGCAATCTCTTGGTCAGAACTTCCCCAGACTTTCCAAACATGAATCCCTGAAAAGGGAGAATGGGAAATACAACAGTTGAATTGTATGTGCTGGGCTGTACAGTCATATTTAGAACAACCTGCTGTAAATGTGATGATATTTCAACTGTTCAGCCACACAGTTCACAGAACCTACACAGTGTTTTGGGAGATGGTTTCAGACGTTAGTTTAAAGCTGGTGAAAGGTACCACACATATTCCTGGAAACTGAAGTTTCATCGTACTGCCCCACCCACATGCTTCCGCAGCCAGCTGCAGAGGTCAGCAGTGGAGTCACCTTCCCTGCTTACTCATTCCTTAGCCTCACTACTCACACTGCTATCTAATAGTGCCGACTGGTAACGTACACACCAATGTAGTGGAACTGGGCTGTGCCCAAACGCATTCTCCCTAGGACACACAATGGTCAACAGCATCTTTCAGGCATTGTTGCCCTGGGCTGCTTTGTAACTGGCATTCGGAAATGGTAAGGCTCTGAATTCCATACCAGCCATTTGAGCCATTCAGTGGCTTGGCTCTGGAACAGTTTCTAAGAAACATAGTGAATACAAAGTTGCATTATGTCCAGAGGTGAAAGTAACTTACAGGACTTACTGGTACTGCCAGAGTCCTGAGGGGGGCGTGGCCTCACCCAGAAGAGGCGTGGCCTCTCAAGATTTAAAGGCCCTGGGGCACCAGCTGTGGCTGGTAGCCCCAAGGCCTTTAAATCAACCCGGGACTCCCAGCTGCAGAGGTGGCTGGAAGCCCCCAGGGCTCACGGGCAAATTAAAGGGCCCAGGGCTCCGGCTGCCACAGAGCTCCGGGCCCTTTAAATTCCCACCGCAGCTCCAGCTGGAATTAAAAGGGCTCAGAGCCCTTTAAATCCCGGCCCCAGCCCAGCCGCCGAGGCTGTGGGTGGGATTTAAAGAGCTCTGGTGTCTCTGCAGCAGCGGGGAGCCCAGAGCCCTTTTAATCCCAGTTGTGGAAGCCGGTGCGGTCCAGCATGGCATATTGGCTCTTGCCAGTACGCCGTACCAGACCATACCAGCTTACTTTCACCTCTGATTATGTCCCCAATATACCTTTCAACGAGATCTGAAAATCTTGACCATAATGTATGTGACCAGATACTCAGCTTTGACTTTTCAATGTAGTGAAGTTTACCTGGATGATATGTGTTACTAAGCTGATCACTGCCAGTACAAGAAACATTAGAGAAAGCAACGTGGTGTTTTTGCTCCTTTTTTCAGGATCTGTTTCTTGAAAAGCCTATGTAAAAAAAGCACAAAGTGACCACCAGTTACAATAGCTCAGGAAACACTGTAGAAACGATTGAACTTCACCTTCTCTCAGCTCTTCCCCGGCACCTGAACTCTGCCACCTCTCAGCTTTCTGCTGCTGGCCAGGAGGTCACTCCACCTCTCCCAGCTGACCTGCCTCTCATCAGCTGCTCCTTCTCCAACCCTCCACCAGACCCTCCCCTCATTTGCCTGTGAGCTGCAGTTCCACTAAAGTGCCTCCAGGCCAGTACTGGGTTTACGATGGCACCTGTGGTGCCATGGAGCCAGGCCCATGCTCAGAAAGGGTCCCGGACTGCTCTGCTTGCACTGTACCCTGAGACCCCCCAGCCCACAGGCTCCTGCCCCGACCCTACCCACCACTTGCTCCTCTCGGTCTGCCCGCCAGCTGCCAAGAGCTCCTCTCCACTCCCTGGCCTCACCCACTGGCTTCTCTCTGCTTCCTGGTTGGACCTCAGTGCACCTCCGGCTCTGGGCAATCTCTGCTTCCCACTGTCTCCCTGAGCTGCCTGGGACTGATGCAGAAGCCTGGTCCATCTTGTCCAGTTGAGGGGGGAAGGGGAAATGGTGTTGGGGGCTTGGCTGGGCCCTTCCAGGCACGTGGGTCCTGAGGGAGCCCAGGTGTGGCAGGCCCTGGCCTGGCTGATCGTGTCACTCCCGAGGGGCCAGAGTGATTCCCCGCCCCAGGACGATGGTGTCTCAACCTGGCAGACACAGTTGTCTCCCAGCAGGGCCAGTGAGGGGGGCCAGGAGGCAGGGCATGGGGCAGTGGGTCTCTGGAAGGCCTGGGGGGGTGCTGGGCTGTGAGGGGGCGGGGAAGATCTCTGTGTGTTGGGGCAGTAGGGAGTAGGGGTTCTGTGTGGAGTGCTGGGCACTTGTGGTGTTGTGCAGGGCGCTATGCATTTGTGACAGGGTCTGGGGGAGGCGCTGGTCATAGCGGGTCCGGGGGGGCTTTGGCCATAAGGAATCAGTGTGTGTTCCGGGGTTGGGCAGGGAGGGCTGTGTGATGTGGCAAGGGTCCACCCCCGAGGGGAAGAGGCATGGTGGCAGCACAGGGGCGGGCAGACCATTGTGCGTCCAGCAACTGCTGGTTTGTAAGTAGTGCCCTCACACTGGGCTGGGCCGAGCGGGGCCACCCCTGCCATGCCAAACCCCATTGCCCCTCGCTGGCTCCTCGCTCAGGGACTGTGTGACAGATTTCTTTCCCCCCTCCACACACCCCTTGGCCTCTCGTACTCCTGCAAAGGAATCTTCCATTCCTCACTCACACACCTTTGACTCTCACCAAAGTGCTTTGCGATGCTTGCAACAGCGTTAGCCACATACAATGCTGATCTGCCTTCCCCGGGGACTCCCTGAGGGAGGAGGCCATTGGGGTGTGACAACTGAATCCCCTGCGCCATGCTCCATTGCCCCATATGTTTGGCGCTGGGCCCACAAAAAGTTAATCCAGCCCTGCTCCAGACTGCCACTTCACCAGTGCCTATCTGCCTTTCACTGAATGCTGTCACTCCGTCAGACCATCCACCGCCCCGCCAGCTGACTACAACACCCCTCTTCTCTTGCCTGAAGATAAAAGATTCCCTCAACATCTTGCTCCAACCATTCTCCCTGGCTGCTGCTCCAACTCCCAGCAGCTTCCAACAATCATATACTGGAATCCAAAGGAAGACTCCATTTCTTTCCTGCAATAATTCAGGAATCAATGGGTTAATTATTCAGACAGTCCCATGGATGTCCCTGGTACTTACAAACACGCTGGAATGCAAGGTACCTTGAAGGAGCTTACTGTCCAAAGAGAACGGGTACAATGCAAAGAGCAGGGTCAGGTACAAGGCAGGGAGCCTGCACAACAGTGGAGCAGGGTAAATGAAAACTGAGTTTGATAAGGGAAGGTGATTTGCTTCTCTGGAAAGGTGAAGTCATTCCAAATACAGGGCTGGAAAATAGGCAAGAAGTCCCAAGTGGGGAGAGGAGATCAAAGGCTTGATCAAGTTCCTGCTAAAGTCATTAGAAAGACTTGTAGAGTTCAGTGACAGTGGGAGTAGAAGGAGGCTCTAAGGCATCACCAGAGAGGACTAGCTGGAGGGTTGGGCAGGATTTAAAGTTCTGCATTTGTGCCTGGTTCAAGTTAGTTTACCATACAATTCTGAACTTACCCCAATGATTTTTCCAAATATAACTGCAAATGCAGGGTAGACGCCACCAGAGAAGGCAGCAGCAATCACACCAAAGAATATATGCAGCCACTCAGGTTTGTTCACAGCCAGGATTCTGGAATAAGGCACAGCAGGGAGATTTTCCTCCTACATAAGAGATAAAATTCAACTGTTCATTGAAAGTTGTGGAACATGACAATTTCCTCAGCTAGGGGGTAAATCAGTAAACTGTCCTAGCAACTGTTCATAGATAACTTGCCCCAGCCTCCAATGTACACACTGAATGAGCAAATGTATTGAAGATTTGCTGCTCTGTAATTTAAGGTCTTAAAACTGCTATTGCAAAGAAGAAAATCTGCAGGTATAAATTTAACAAAAGGCTAACGGGGCGGTGTGGGGAGAGGGGTGGGTGGGATGGGGTCTATATAGTTCAGTGAAATGTCAAATAGGGTCAGTGACCATGGTTTGCAACTTTAACACATGAATCATTATAACAACCTAAAAGTCTCACTGTTCTTTTTATGCTCAAATCAGTCTAGTTCAGCCTCTGCTAAATGCTAGTGGGTTGGCAGTAATACAATTGGGTCGACTTATGTCAGTTAGTCTGTTTTGTCTTTTACAAAATACAGACTATGACTCATTATCAGATGCATGGAAAAGGCATATGAAACAGTGATTTAGGCTTCATCTCCCTTGAAAAATACTTGGCAGCTCAATTCAACTTCACTGAACTATTCAAAATGTCCATACATTTGTTGAGGAAGTTGTGGAAGATGAAATGAAAACATAGGAACTGGTACAAATTATTAGATGAGGTTCTGAGCCAGTTGTGATGGCCTCGCCTGGTTATCTTTGCCTGTGTTGCAGATACTGGAAAAGCCTGCCCACACTTCAACCATACAAGCCTGCTGAACTTTGTGACATCAATAATTTCATGTCTTCCCATCTGATTTCTTCACTTTACTGAATGTGTTTAAGGATCACAGGGCTGGCTGGGCTCAGCTCCGCCCTCCAGGCTTTGTGACCTGGTGCACATGATTGCAAGGCCACTCTCATAAATTTGGCCCGGTTGGCCCCCTCATCAGGCCAAACCTGAGCAATGCTGCAACCTCTGAGGTTGCAACACCCGGAGTAAGGAGCCAAGCCCAGCTAGCCCAGCGGGACAGGAGATGCGAAAGAGCAGCTGGTGTCAAAATCTGTGGTAAACACTGGCCCCCCGATATAACCCCCACCTCACAGCTGGGCAACACTCCCTCTTCCATAATCCTTGTCCTGCACCCCATTTTGGACCCTCTGCTGTAGCCTTCCCCTACAGCCAAGCGATTCTCCCTCTGTCATACCACCTATCCTGGCCCCTACCCCCTCAACTCCTTCCCACAACCCCTCACTGTAACCCTTGGACCCCAAATCCCCCCACTCTTTTACCCTCTTCTCTCCAGGGGCTGCATGACGTGGCTGTGGTTTTTGGGGAGCTATCAGTTTGCCACCCCTCCCCTGGATCTGTCTGCCCCCATATCCTTCCCTCAGCCCCAAACTGCACCTCTACACCCCTCTGCCCCCATTTTGTTCCCCAGACCCTCCAACTCCTTCTCATTACATCCCCAGACTCCTAATCTCTCCATTTTACCTCCAGCCCCCCAAACCTCTTCACCCCATGGGTTGTGTGTGGGAGGGTTGTGTGTTTTTGGAGGGGGTGTCTTGGTTTACCACCCCTCCCCCCAGTTGCTGGTGAGGGGAGTTCCCCAGCTATTTACATCTGGCTAGAACATATGGAATCTTAGCTCTGAGCTCCACCAAACTCCTGATGGAGCCCTGCGGCGGGGGAGAGCATTGTGTCTAGGAGTGTCTTACGAAGTCTCTGGTTCATAACAGACCATTACAAATAGGGTCTGAGCTGAGAAAGGTTGAGAAACAAACACAAACATCTAGCAAGGTTAGGTACGTTATGGATTATGATACTGTATTCAATAAATCAAACATTTTATTATTATTATTTGAACATCTTAATAAAAAGATAACTAACAAGCATAAAGCTCCTTAACACAATATTGTGTAGTAGGTTAATTCTGTCTCAAGAGGTCAGACTGATTTGTTTACACCTGTGTTTTCCCTGAAGATTCCCAATTCAAGTATTCACCCAGGTCAACGCTGCATATCACAGGATCATAGCAAATGTGGCATGGCTTAAAGCCTTTTTAAAAAAGAAAATAGAATGACCTTTGTTCTTATTCTCACAAGCCATCACTAAACTTTAGGATTAAACTGAATTTTAACACTAACCTCTTTCTCCTTCGTTTTCTTCTTCTTTTCAGACGACTTTTTCTTAGAAGAGATCTTTCTGCTTTTACACCTTCTGGATCTCTTAGGAATGCTTCCCATCTCAATGATTCCTGGTTCTTCAAAACCACCAAGATCAGTCAGGTTCTCCATCTTGAGATCTTCTAGATCCTCTTCCTCATAGTCTTCATCTTCTATCTCTTCATCGCTTTCTGACATCTCATTTTGAGTGTTTCCACCATGACCCTAGTGACAAGCAAGGAACAGTGATACACAGTCACAAGACAGTTTGCAGCAAGGGGAAGGAACATGTACTTGGTATGGAAACAAACAAAATAACAACACTTTGGTTACATGGTCACTTTCACATCGTAATTTGTATAGGCCAAGTTCTCTGCCAGTATAAGTTGGTGCAGTTGCAACTTACACCAGCAGAGAATTTGGTTCTGTATGTTTTTCCCGCCTCACTATCTATATAGCTCAGTCAAATCCGGGATCTACAGTTCTGTGATGATGTCATCCACCTCTTTTGCTCAGTTATGTTTTTGACTCATTACATTGGGTAAGTGTGAAGCTACCGGTAAAAAACAACCACTTCCAACTCAGAAACAAGATTGACTGATCAACTTTCACTCAACTAGAAAACATGCAGAAACTGCAAAGCGAAAATGGCCCAGCTGTTTGAGTGCAGAACCTGCATGTGTCAGCAATAGTATCAGTGAGATCATAGTCGTCAACATTGTGGGTGCTCAGTGGCTCAAGCAGCCACCAAAAAAATAGGGGGTGTTCAGCACTTGCAGGGCTGGATAAATCTTTTGTGGGCCCCAGCGCCTGGACTGTACCCCCACCCTAATGCCCCGCCCACCACTCCGCCCCAAGGCCCCTACCCCAATTGGCCTCTTCCTCCCCAAGGCCCCACCCGCACTGGACCCAGAGGCCCCGCTCTTGCTCAGCCTCAGCCTCTTCTCCCTGAGGCCCACCTGTGCTCTGCCCCTGCTCAGCCTCCCTACCACCCCGCCCAAGGCCCTGCCCACAGGTCACAAGGGAGGGGGAGGGGGACGGAGAGGAGCACCCACCAGCAAATACAAAAATCAGCACCTGTGAGTGAGATATACAGATAATGTTCTGGAGTAGAGAGATGGCCAGTAAATCTGAAGCATTTAGTCAGGAGTGCTCTATCACATCTCATTACCTGCTGCATCACAAGAGAATAGTAGACACCCTTCTGTGTCATGAGTTGACTGTGTGTTCCCTGTTCAACAACAACACCGTTGTGAAATCCAGCAATAATGTCAGCTGTTCGGATTGTGGAGAGCCGGTGAGCTATCACAATGGTGGTACGTCCAGCCCTAGCCTTACAGGGGGAAAAAAACCCGAGAGATTTACTTTAAAATGTGGTGAAAAAAACCCAGAAACTCCCTACCTAACAGCACAGTGATAGTGTGGAAAATACAAGTGTAAAAGCCCTGCTGACCCTTTATAGATGATCATTATTTCCATGCCTGCTGTCTGATTTAACAACCAAAGGACACTTCTGATTACAAAATCCACATTTATAATAATGACAGGGGAAAGTGGATTAATTTTATAGGCTGTGCAGATACCCACAGCCTATAGCTAAGGTTGCCTGACACTTCCAATTGTAAGACCTGTTGTCAGATGCTTATAACTTTGCCAAGATTTAATTATTTGGGCTGAAACTTTCCATGCCTCTGCCTCAGGTTGTGTTTTTTTGTTTTTTTTTCTAATTTCAGCAAAAATGGTTCAATGATTTCTCAGAATAAGTTTGAGCAAAATATTGCTGTTTTGCCCATATTAAAAAATTCTTAAACTGTTTAATTGAGAAGTTTTATCACCTAAATGCTTGAGAGCAGGGATTTGAAATTTGGAGGAGATGGGCATGTCTCACTGGTATCAGGGATGTGCCTTTTACCATTCCCATGAAAATCTACCCAAATTTGGCCCAGTTATGAGGCTCTGAAAAATCTCAATTTCCATGTGCTCAGTAGAGACTTATTAGAGTTCAGCAGCTAAATTCCCCAAAGAAACAGTCTGCTTTGAGCACGCTACATTGTATGACAGAAGTGGTGACCAGATCACAACACTAAAATATCAGGACACACTGGGGTGCCGTCAGCCTCACCCACAGTCCACCCCAGCTCCTCCCAGGCTCTGCCCCCACTCTGCACCAGGTCTGCCCCCACCCCGCTCTGCCCCCCTTTCTCATTCACCCTAATGACAGGAGTGCACATGCACCATCCCCACAGAGTGACTAAGCATGTTCCAGTCCAGGATTGTGGGGGCTGAGCAGGACTTTGCCTGCAATTTCTCCTCCCTATAGTCAGCGGGAATTGTGGCCCCTGGCACAGGAAACAAGAGTAGGGAGAGCAGAATGAACAGTGATTATGGAAGGAATCAAAGTTAGGCAGTAAAGGATGCTCTTGTCTGCAGGAAACCCGCCTTATTTGTTGCAGAAGTTGTAAGGTGTGTAGTGAATGAGGCAGGGGATTGCAGGAAAAGAAAGGATGGTCTCATTATTGTTATAGCAGCTGAATACTGCCCTAGAAAATTGGATTCTAGCCCTGTCTCTGTGCTGAGCATTCACGGCTGCAACTGAAGTCAATGGGAGATGTGCTTTTAACATATCTAGGGCTGTATAATGCAAAATTCTCTGAAATATTGAGTCCTGGGCATCGCAGATCATGCACCCAAAAGTAGTATGCACTTTCAACATTAACATCTCCATGCCTCAGTTTCCCTTCTGTAATATGGGAGTAATACTACCACCTTACCTGTCAGGGGTGTTGTGAAGATAAATTCATTAGTGTTTATGAAGCACTCAGATACTAGAGTGATGAGAGGTATAGAAAAGCCCATGAGGAAGTTAATAATTTTGTTTTCATAGGGTTTGAATGGCATGGGGGCATACATTGAATGCTGAGGATAAAAAGAAATACTGACTAGCACTGAATCGTGATGTGCGGCAGGATGTGGTGGAGGCCAGCATTAAAGAAGACAACTTCTGTCTACATACAAATTTCTTGGCAATCAGCATTGATGCTAACAGAAATAGAGCCTGTGATTGCTTTAGGGTTGCCACCTGTCTGGGTTTTATCCAGACAGTCTGTTTTTTGGCTTCTGTGTCTAGGTGCCATTTAGGGTTTCCAGGTGCCCAGTTTTTGGTGACCTGGCAACCCTATGGCACCTGAACCAAAAGCTCAGTTACTGCAGGGTGGGGAGAAGTGCCGGGTCATTAACGCGCACCAGCTTCTGCTCAGCCGGGCTGCCTCCTACATGCAAGCAAGCTCCTAGACACGGTCCAGCAAGCAATGGGATGTGTGTGGGGGAGAGAAGCAAATGATGGAGGCAGGGCCTCAGGGGAAGAGGTGGAAGAGGGGGTGGGGCCTCAGGGGTTTTGGAGTTTTGATTAATATCATGACACCAAAATTTTGAGCATGCATCCCTACTGATATCAATGATCTCCTTGAAACCAGTGGAGAGCTGTGCTTAAAAATGGATGGCATGCTATAGCCTTTAATGTCAAGTTTGCCATATGGTTGTTGTGCTTCTTAATACTGATTGATAACTCTAGCAATAGGATTCCTACCTTATCAAGAGCTGCTTGCACAATAGATTCACTCTGAGTGTCCAGAGCAGACGTGGCTTCATCCAGCAGCAGAATCCTGGGATTCCTTGCCAGGGCACGGGCAATAGCAATTCGCTGTTTCTGCCCTCCACTCAGCTGAGCTCCCCTTTCCCCCACCATGGTGTTAAATTTCTGAGAAAACCAGAGGAGCGTAGAGATTGCAGAAGGGGTCAGTTGAAATCCTTTTACACCCCCACCCCCATCTTCTTGTTACTATCACACACAGAAATTCCCTCTTTTAAAAGTTTTATGATGGATGCTCCAATAAACGCTTTAAGAATAATTACTTCTAAAAGAAGTGCCTTGGCCAATTACATTCAGTGTTTTTTTCCCCTTGAGGCAGAGGACAGTTTAAAATTTCTAATGATCGATTTACATTTTTTTCTCTGTCTCACCTTCTAGTTGGCCAGGAATTAGTATGTGGTATGATGGTTTTCTACTAGCTTAAAGAATGTACTCTAAAATTAGATTTTTCAATTATTATAAAATAGAAGCAACTGAAGTGAAGAAACAGACAAACTAGACCTGGCTGAAGGAATCCAGCCATTTGATTGGCTAACAATAATAACCTGTGACTACTCAGGACCACATCAAAGCAATTTTGTTTGCCAATGTCAACCCAGTTTAAAAAACAAATAAGGACAGGAATATTGACAGTGGGAAAAGATAGATAATACCTAGCAGAAGAAAACAGAATAAAAACAATCTGGTAAATTGAAAAATATCTCATTGTCCATAGAAATTCCTTATCCACCCTATTAAAAAATGTTGCCATATGACATACAGTTAGTATTGTAAATTAAGAACATTGTGGGCCAAATTGTCAATTGGAATAAATGACAAAACATCAGTGAAAAGCTAGTGAAGCACCATCTATTTGCACCAGCAGAGAATTTGGGCCACAAAAATTCAGAAGAACCGAGAGAGAAACCAAAGAATTTGTCATAGTTATAATGTGCTCAAAATTACATCAACTCACATCAGGCAGTCTGGATATAAAATCAAAAGCATTGGCTTCTTTAGCTGCTTTCTCAATTTCAGAATCAGTAATATCCTCTCTGCCACAACGAATGTTCTCAGCTATTGTTGTAGCAAACAAAATAGGCTCCTGGCTTACAAGGCCAATACGTTCTCTTAGCCATTTTATATTAAGTGTTCGAATATCTCGTCCATCTAAGGTAATCTGAGTGGAAAGGCATAAATGAAGAGTTTAAGGAAATGTATTATGTTTAAAATAATTAGTTGTTATAATGGTATAATAATAATATTTGACTTAAGTATTTGTTTAGCAGCTTCTCACATGGAACAAAGCAATAACATTGAAACAAAATGACTAGGAAAAATTAAAAATATATCTTCACAATCACCTCAAACTAGAGGAATGGAAGGAGCAGGATAAACAAAAAGGATATCCCTAAATATTTAAATCCAAATTTTGACTTACCTTAATATCAGTAAAGTCATATCTAGGTTTTTACAATATTCTCATCATTATGGTATACAAGTAATGAAAAATCAGATTCAGAATTTCTTTGGATGCTACATATCTTTTGCTCTTTTAAGAATCCAATTTTTTGTAATGTCCTTTTAAAGTATAGGTGTAATCTAGTCAGGAAATTAATCTTCATCCTAGTAGCCAGGAATAGCGACAGTTCATCCAAACTAACCTCTCCTTGGACTGGATCATAGAATCTCTGTAGCAGCTGAATAGCAGTACTTTTGCCACAGTCACTGGAGCCAACCAGAGCGATGGTCTTCCCCGATTGAACTTTCAGGTTCAGGCCCTTGAGAATCTGGAAATATAATCTTTATATGTTAGTCCAATAAATACAGAGCTACTTAAATAAATGGTTTGTTTAGAAAAATATCATGATCAAGCCAATAATGAGAGGTCTGGTCTAACAGTGTACTGAACTCCCAGAACTGCTTTTAGTCCTTTGTTCCAATCCTGGTTGTAAAGCACTTTGAAGATGACAAGAAAAAGTTTTTATTACTAACAGTCTTGCTTTGTTCTATTCTTATTCTATAAAGACTGCCCTAAGAAAAACTCTTTGGCTCTGAAAACAAAGTGGGTGTTTTAATATCCCCAATGGAATGAAGAGTCAGGGTATGACAATCTCTACAATTTACTAGGGAGGGATTAGTTTGACACTTTTGTTGCAATGTTCACATTTAGGAACATTTTACCTCAGTCCATTTATCCCATCTTATAAATGTCTAATATTACTAGAGGCCAAAATATTTGTCTCCTGTGGGAACTCTTAGGTATATTGATATTTAGGCTGATTTATGACGACTCATTTTTTTTCAATAGAAGATCAAACCAATAGTAATATTGTTCTTGTCTCCTTATACTATACCAGAAGAGCACCAGTTTTCCAGTAAGCTAATAGCAGATAAGCTTTGGTGTTTGCTTGACCAAGCAAGAGCGTCATTCTCCACCCCTTTAACATCATTTCTCATCACGACCATCCCAGCTCTAATCTCCCTTTTTAGGTAAGGCAGGAAAGGGCATGTCAAGCTAACGCTGACAATAACTAGAGTCTTCAGCTCTCTGTGACCCGGTTCATTCCAAATTTAGGTACTAAATGGACATTGCCTTGATCTGGTCTGTTAATCATCTCTGGCTGGTGATTGATGAGAACCAGGTATCCAGGATGATTCTTTAACTTTGCCAGCTACCTCTGATACCATTGATAATGAGCCACTGCTGACACAGGGTTAACTCTGGAAGGGATGGATGGAATCATTCTTGAATGGCTCCATCCCATTCCAGCCACAGGCCCAAAGTGTGGCTCATCCGGCCCAGGATTTCTCTTGTGTAGAGTGATGTGGGATTCTGTCTTGTAACCCTTCTGCTCAGTTTGTATGCAAGACCATTAGGGGAAGACAGTGAGACACTACAGACTACACTGACTTCAGTATTCAGATAACATAGCTCTAGGTCTCTTTTTCATCAGACCCAGCTTGGAGAAGTTGACTGGCTTAGCCAGCAAGTTACAAGGTGGGTTTGATGCAGGCAAGTGAGCTGTGATTCACCTCAGAGATGATTGAGTTTATGCTTGTAGTTTGGAGGAACCCATCAGAAGAAATGGCAGAGCTAACAGCAGCACACTCCAGTGAGTTCGTAACCTGTTGGATCCACAGCTGCTTTTGCACGCAGGAAGCAGTAGTGGCTAATAGCATTTTGTTTGTCTTTTGCACTTGGCCAGAAGGTTCTGAACTTTCAATTCTGGTACAGATGTCAATCCAGAGAGAAATATTGGATTACTGCAAAGTACCTTACATGGGACTGTACAACAAGATGACTCCCCTCACAAACTTCAGCGGGTGGAGAATATGGCAGTCTGTTTCTTAGAGGGCATTTTCTGTAGGGAGAATCTTGCCTCCATGCTCTGTGACCTGCACCGGCTTCCATTTCATTGTCAGGAGTGATTTAGAATAATGGCTTTAACCAATAGGTCTTAAAATAGGTTGAGTCCTGGCTATCTCCAAGATTACCTCTCCCCACATGGGATATCACAGCAGCTGAGATCTTCTGAAGCACGGACACAAACAGCTTTCTGGGTTTAACCACATGAGGGCTGGAAGTGAGGCATTCTTGGTGAGCGAGCTTGAATGAAGAATTTGCTTCTGATTCAATTCACCAGAGGCCAAATTTACTCACCTTCATGTTATGCTGTAAGCCCCATTTGTTCTCCCTTGCTTTTTCCAGCAGGTGAAAATGAAGAAAAGGTGGTTGATGGTGATGAAGACAAAGCTTTAGTTTTGGAAGGACATTCATCCTGCATTGTTGTGTATTTTTGTAACTAATATAATAACATTTAGCTCTTACATAGTACATTTCATCCATATATCTCAAAGCACTTTAAAGAGGAGGTCAGTATTACTATCCCCATTTTACAGATGGGGAAACTGAGGAAGAGAGAGGTGAAGTGACTTGCCAACTGTTCCTTTGCAGGCCAGTGGCAGAGCTGGGAATAGAATCCTGGTTTCTTGAGTCATCACCCAATGTTCTTTCAACTAGACCACACTGTGGTACATAAATACCCAGAGTACAGGATGGGCACTTTAAAAAAAACTGAATTAAAATAAACACATTAAATTGATAAAATATCAGTTTTCTTTTTGGTCACACAGATAATGGCAGCAGCTTTTCACTGCAAAGATGAATTTAAAAAGATCACTTACTTTAACATCAGGTCTAGATGGGTAACTGAAATGGATGTTTTTGAATTCAATCTCTCCTTTGAGCTTATCTGGTCTGTATCCTTCCTTGGCACTGCTATCTATAAGACGGTGCTGGAGAGAGATTTTGAAAAGGTATTACACATTTGTGTGATTTTACAATTGTGGCTTTAGATGGATAAGTTGTTTAGGACAGTAAAAGAAACATTGTAGCACTACATAGCAGTTTAACTGATCAACTGTTGCTGTATTTCACCCCAGAGGAGTCTGCCTATCAGTGAAATGCAATCCTTGTGTATACCCTGCAAAGCATTTTGGGGTAGGAGACAAGGAAAGAACAGGAGTAACTAGAATAATAAAACATCAACTATACCCTAAATAATCCATCTCCCAACATTTACAATGGGCCCAAATCCCTTAGCTCCCTCCCAGCATCTGCCTAGGCAGAATGTGGGTTGAGAATCAGTTCTTGGAGGAGTGATGCAGCCTGTAATTGTTGGTTGGCTTAAAATGCACAAGCAAAATAAACAAAATGGGGATTTATTACAAAGTCTTCACCCCTAAAATGATACCATCATCCTGAGGCTCCCTGGTCTGAAGTCCAATGGAAAATTAGCCTGGCGCTAAATAGCCTGACCTGGAATTGCTCCTCCACTTCCCATGTTGCTGATCTCTGTTAGACTGACACTTTTCAATGACCCAGTAACCACCAGCAGAGTTCAAATCTTCTCTTTGAGTAGGAATGGGAAGTTTAAAGGGGATCTCCTAGGATCTCTCCGCTCCCAGCAAAATCAAAAATAAAACCAAACCCTTTTCTCTGAGTTCTGGTTTCTAATTGATTCTGGTAGTAGCTTCCAGCTTGTTCTATCTCCATCCAAGACTCTAGGCAATCTGGGAAGCAGAGTTCTGAGCCTCTGTAGCCATCATTGCTGTAGTTCGGGGCGAGTCCCCTAAAGACTTGCTTAGTGTAATAGGTCAGGAACAACCAACTCCAGAGGTGGTTACACAGAGTTTGATCACCCTTAATTTAGTTTCTCTGGGCAAAATTCCGCCCTTTGTTATATCCACACAACCTCACTGAAACCGATCGGCATTTATGGCCATAACAGAGGACAAAACTCAGACCTTTGTTCTAACCTCATATGAACCTGGGACTGCAGATATGTAACAAACTGCTGTACAAAATTCTAAGAGTTAGTTACTGAAAGTGTGGCATCCGTCTTCCCCAGCAACAGTATTACCAGAGCTTTCAACAGCACTGTTAATCTCCAAATCAAAAGCAGTTGAACTGAAATAATGTCCACTCCATATACTTGTGTTTTAAAGAGCAATGTCATTTCACTTAGCTCTTCACTACTTACTCTAAAAAATAAATGAATGAGGGAGTGACAAACCTAACAGGAACGAGGGCCCCAATCTGTAAAGTTGAGCTATAGATCTCAATTTCCCCCAAGTTTGCTATAAGCTCATTTAGGGCTTTGGTTAAGGCTCGTGTCTCCTTAATATGAAGAGAAATGTCGTCTTACTTTTGTTTTCAGTGGTCTGAGTCTATGGAGTTCATCCTCTTTTTGGATTTTTCGAGAAATAAATCAGAAATTTCAGACTGCTAGAAAAGCAACATTAAGTACCTTACTGATAACCTTGTACACTTCATAGGCAGCACCTCGAGCATTGGCAACACTCTCCAAGTGTGGGGAGCCCTGTCCGAGAGAGAATGCGCCAAGGAGCACAGAGAAGAATACCTACAGGGAACAAAAACAGGAGCTAGCGTACAGTGGATCCAGACCTGCAGTTTCTTTAGTGTCATGATAATCCTGGTGGTTCTGTAAGAGCTTTTGCAAAAATATATATATATATATAAAAAGAAAATAAAAACAAAAATTTCAGGCTGTATTTTTCCAGCTCCCCCAGTTTTTATACATTCCCTGGATTTGACACAGGACGTGGTGAATGTAGCTATTGTGTGCACCACATGCCCTTTAACAGTTGGATTAGCTTTTTTTTGTTACTCCTGCGTTCATTAACTCCCATTAAGAGAATAAATAGTGAAATTAGACATCTCTCCATCTCTTTGCAATATTAAAAACCTCAGTGTCCTCAAAGAGAGTTAATCCACAGTTTCCTGAGGCCCCAGTCCTTCAAAGTGCACACGTAACATTATGCCTTGTGACTAGTTCCACTGACGTCAAGTTCTCATCAGAAGTCAAATGGCGCTACTCACAGTGCATAAAATGAAGCATGTACCTAAGTCTTTGCAGGATCAGGGCCTTATTCCTTTCCAAAGGAAAAATAATCTAAAAGTTTTGGTAAAGTACAATAATCCCTTGCAGGGATTTAAAAAAAAAAAAGAAAGATGGTCACATGGCTGTGACACTGGCAGACCAGGTGCCAGCTCATGCCAAAACTCCAGACCTCCCTGAATGCTTACAGATGCATAGCTAGAAGCCAGGCCAATTCATTTATGTATTATTATAGAGCAAAGTGATTGTTGAATGTATAAGAATGTATTTGGTGTTTAAACTTCATGAAAACTAATGGGACGTTAATGCATTGTTTTAACTAATGCATTGTTTTCACTTATCTGGATCCTGTTATAATGTTGTAGCAAACATTCACATAGTGTTTGCCTCTGTCAGTAAATAACCCATCAAATGAGAAAGAAGCCTTGTGGAATGCAAATGAAGAACTTAACAGAAAAGTGTTAATTTCAAAGCAAGTTGTCATTGTGTGTGATGATCGAAGGTCAAGACTCCAGATGTATTCCTCACTCTCTGCCATCAAAGGAAAAGCCCACATGGGTATTGACCCTGTCAGCTTGTTTTCTGTGGGAAGAAAACTATGAGTATGGATTCAGGGAAAAATCCTTCATCTCTGCACTGTTTGGATTCTTACAGGGCAGAATAAATGAACATGGAGATGCAGATTCCCTGAGTTATTCTGGGTAGCCCTGAGAAACTTTTGGGAAACTGGCACATCACTACATCTCTGCTACCATTTGGAATTATAGACTTACTCATCTGTACATATATTTTATCTACTTTAATCTCTCAATAACTCTTATTACCTTTTCTTAGCTAATAAGCCTTTAGTTAATTTACTATAGAATTGTCTACCAGCGTTGTCTTTGGTATAAAATCTAGGATACCAATTGATCTGGCATAAGTGATTAGTCTCTGGAACTGGAAACAACCTGAATGTGGTGTGATTTTTGGTGTAAATGACCTTTTATCATGAAGTCAAGTTTGTCTGGGTGGCAAGATAGATTTGAGAGTCTGTCTGTGACACCATGGTAAGACTGGTATAGTGATCCAAGAATTCATATTTGTTACTGGCTTGGTGAAATCTAATTATAGAACACACCACCAGTTTAGGGTGTCTGCCCTGTTTTCTGACAGCCTGCCCTGAGGTAGGCACTCATGGTCGTGAACCACTCCAGACAGCATGACAGTGACCAAATGAGATATTTGTTTAGGAACTTTGAGGTCTTAAGTATGTAGATTCAACATCTCTGTTGATTTATATTAAACATATTTTAACATTTAGTCTGATGGGTACTTTGTGCCTGAGTAGAAATTATGGATCCTTTGATGCAGTACTTAAACAACAAAGCATTTTCTCTAATTTATAGACCATTTAAAAAAAGTTTGCCTCAGCTAATTGACTATACTGTGGTGTACTTACAATTAGCACACGTCCGATGTCATAATTCTCTTTCTCCTCCACTGTGAGTTTGGTTCCATACCAAAATGCAAGAGCATAGGCTCCAAATAAAATAAACTCTGTGAAACCCAAAGATGTGTAGGTGGTAATGGATTTTTTTACTCCAACTTTCCTAGCATTCTCTAGGTTAACATCATATCTGAAAACAGAAGATAAATGTTTTATTTGGTATGTACCCAGATGACATTTGGTTCCTAGCTTCCTCTCATGCTTCCAGGGTTTTCTGCCATAAAAATCAATTATCTAGATTCTTAGATGGTGTGAATCAACACAGCTTCATTGATTTTACATCAACAGAGGATCTGGCTCAATAATTGTCAACAGTAGGTCTCCCTTCTGGTGTTACTTCACTGAATGTGGCTGCTCTGAGTGAATTATCAGGCACACAGATAAACATGATATTTTGGGGAACAGTCAACACAGCTTTTGTAAATGGAAATTGTGCCTCACCAATCTATTAAAATTATTTGAGAGTTTCAGCAAGCGTGTGGACAAGGGTGATCCAGTTGCTATAGCGTACTTGGACTTTCAGAAAGCCTTTGACAAGGTCCCACACCAAAGGCTCTTAAGCAAAGACATGGGCTAAGAGTGATAGAAAACAAAGGGTACGAATAAGTGGTCAGTTTTCACAGCAGGGAGAGATAAATAGCAGGGTCCCTCTGTGTACAGAGACCTGTGCTGTTCACATATTCATAAATTATATGAAAAAGAGGGTGAACAATGAGATGGCAAAAATTGCAGATGATACAAAATTATTCAACATAGTTAAGTCCAGATCTGACTGCAAAGAGCTACAAAGGCATCTCACAAAACTGGGTGACTGGGCAACAAAATGGCAGATGAAATTCAATGTTGATAAATGCAAAGTAATGCACATTGGAAAACAATCCCAACTATAAATGAAAAATGACAGGGTCTAATTTAACTGCTACCACTTAAGAAAGAGATCTTATAGACATCATGGACATTTCTCCAAAAACATTTGCTCAATGTGCAGCAGCTGTCAAAAAAGCTAACAGAATGTTAGGAACCATTAGGAAAGGGATAGCTAATAAGACAGAAAATATCATAATGCCACTGTGTAAATCCATGGTATGCCCACACCTCAGATAATGTGTGCAGTTCTGGTTGCCCCATCTCAAATAAGATATATTAGAATTAGAAAAGGTAAAGAGAAGGGCAACAAAAATTATTAGTGGTTTGGAACAACTTCCATCTGAGGAGAGATTAAAAAGACTGGACTGTTCATCGTAGAAAAGAGATGACTAAGAGAGGATATGTTAGAGGTCTAGAAAATGAATGAAAAGAAAGTTAATAGGAAACTCTTATTTACCCCTTCATGTAACATAAGAACTAGGGGTCACCCAATGAAATTAATAGGTAGTAGGTTTAAAACTTACAAAATGAAGTACTTCTTCACATAATGCAGTCAACAACTCATTGCCAAGCCAAAAGTATAACCGAGTTAAAAAAAGAATAAGATGAGCTCATGGAGGCTAGGTCCATCAATGGCTATTAGCCAAGATGGTCAGGGGTGGAACCCTATGCTGTGGATGTCCCTAAACATCTGAGTGCCAGAATCTGGGACTGGATGATGGGTTTGATCACTCAAAAATTGCCCTGTTCTGTTCATTTACTCTGAAGTATCTGGCACTGTTACCTGGGGTTCTTTCAACCCAAAGCTTTTGGTAACTTTACTCTGTGCGAGAAGGTGTCAGGAAATAAATCAGGGGAGACACGGCCGTCTGACCAATAGATGGCTGGCACAAACAGGACAACACAAGAGTGCTTTCACTTAAAGCTAAACTTTACTAGTCTCAAGCACTTACACACGTCCACAACAAGTTAGTAAAACACCCCCAACCCTTGATAATTACCAAAGCTGAGTGTGGCTTTCGAGTGATAGTGGCAGCCCGTCTGCTGCTGGGGAACAGAAGATGCATCCAGAGGGAGAGACCAGTCCCGAAGAGTCCCCAAACGAGTCCCCTTATTTATACATTAGTAATAGAATGACATGTCCCTTAAAGAAACCTTGTTAAGTAAGCAGTTTCAAGCAAGAGGTTCCTTCTGATTATTGATTAACCAGGTGTGGGTCTTTCCAGAGCCTGCAGCCTTGAGACCCCAATAGACATTCCTGAGGGTACATCCTGCTCTTCTAACATGTATCAGCAACTTCAATACAATTCTCATCAGGAAGTACGTGGGGTCAAGCTGCCTCTTCCATGGCACCCCAAAACCCTCTCCCCTCCTGCCTTGGTCAAGCTGAGTTTGCTGAATGGCCAATTTACAGCTTGCTGACTAGGTCACTTTTTAACAATAAGCCATAGTGGGTTTAGGCACTTTACTGGTTTGCCAAAGCCTCCCTGTACAGTTCTGGACACTGCCAGAAGACAGGATTCTGGACTAGATAGACCATTGGTCTGACCCAATATGGGCATTCTTATGTAATATTGAAAAAATTGGCCTGAAATCAACAACATGAAATTCAATAAAGACAAGTGCAAAGTTCTACACTTAGGAAGGGAAAATCAAATGCACAAATACAAAATGGGGAATAACTGGCTAGGCAGCAATACTGCTGAAAAGGATCTGGGAATTCAAGTATATCACAAATTGAATATGAACCAACAAGGGGATATAGTTGTGAAAAAAAGATAATATTCTGGGGTGCACTCAGGAGTATCATATTTAAGACATGGGAGGCAATTGTTCCACTCTACTTGTCTCTGGTGAGGCCTCTGCCAGAGTAGTGTATCGGTTTAGGAAAGGTGTGGACAAACTAGAGAAAGTCTAGAAGAGAGTAACAAAAATGATCAAAAGTTTAGAAAACCTGAGGAAAGGTTAAAAGAACTGGGCATGTTGGTCTTGAAAATTGAAGACTAAGCGGGACCTGGCTAACAGTCTTCAAATATGCTAAGGAGTGTTACAGAGAGGATGGTGATCGGTTGTTCTCCATATCCACAGAAGACAGGGCAAGAAATAATCAAGGTAATCTGCAGCAAGGGAGATTTCGGTTAGATATTAGGAAAATCTGTCTAACTATTCGGATAGTTAAGTACTGGAATGTGTTACCGAGGAAGGTTGTGGAATCCCCATGATTGGAGGTTTTTCAGAACTGGTTAGACAAACACCTATCAGAGATGGCCTAGGTATACTTGACCCTGCCTCAGTGCAGGGGGCTTGAATTGATGATCTCTCAAGGTCTCTTCCAGCCCTACATTTCTAGGATTCTATGAGTATCAGCTCGCAAAGGGAAGAGTTAGTGCTCACTCAATTTTTGAAGAAAAAGTACTTTAGATAAAACCAAACAAGTAAATAGAAGCCAGAATCTCCTTTGACTCCACAACCTGACAGTAGTTCTCTCCTGCTGAATGCTGTTGGAAGCCAGGAACTATTCTCATAAGCTAAATTACCAAGACATATGCCCATAGCAAGCAATCAAATATAAATTAAGCACCATATTATGCTAGTTAACCCCTGTGAGACAAGGACAAAGATTAACAGTTAGTTAATGAAAAAAATAATTTTCTTTTTGCTTGTGATTCCTTTACAAACTTATGGTTTTCCATCAATCAATAACAGCTTCTGTTCACTCATTAGCTATCTAATCCCCTTTAGCGTCTCAAGGGCATTACAGAAAGCACCGCTCAGCCCAGCAATGTTCTCAGAACGTTTCAGGAGGACATGCATATCATTTTATTGTTCAATGACATGCTCAGAAGCTGTGTAGGAACCTCTCGACACATACATTATGTACAAAAATGCCCTGACCAAAAGTGGGAAGGCCCAAAATGAATGGCAGTGTTTACGCAGTAGTGAAGGGATCCTAAAATGATGTGCAATTAATTTCTTCCACATAAACTGCTCAGATATCATTGGTGCTGTTCAGATTAGAGCAGGGGTCGGCAACCTTTCAGAAGTGGTGTGCTGAGTCTTCATTTATTCACTCTAATTTAAAGTTTTGCATGCCGGTAATACATTTAAACATTTTTAGAAGGTCTCTTTCTATAAGTCTATAATATATAACTAAACTATTGTTGTATATAAAGTAAATAAGGTTTTTTAAATTTTTAAGAAGCTTCATTTAAAATTAAATTAAAATGAAGGGCCCCCCAGACCGGTGGCCAGGACCCAGGCAGTGTGAGTACCACTGAAAATCAGCTTGCGTGCCACCTTTGGCACGTGTGCCATAGGTTGCCTACCCCTGGATTAGAGCAAGAAGAGGATTATTTGCAAAGCACTAAGCACGCATTTAACTTTAAGCATGTGGGTAGCCCCCTTCAAATCGATGACATAGGAAAGTGATAGGCAATCTTACCTAATGTCATGATCCAGTAAAACATGAGCTTAACTGTAAACACTTCAATCAATGATTTCAGTGGGAGTGCGCATGTGCTTAAAGTATTTGCAGAAATGCTTTGTTGGACTGGAGCCTTAGAGAAGATTGCATTTTCTATAGCTTCAGCTTCCAAATTCAACTTCAGGTTAGTGTCAGAGGGAAATTGGGCCTTACAATGCCCCTCCATAATGTAGGTCAACTGAGTGATTGCAAATGTTCATGAGTGACAGAAAACATCTCCTTCCATATGATCATATTTATCTTCATCTGAACTTCTCAGCTGTCTGGGGGATAAACTGACAGATCATCTTGGATTTTTTAAAAATAACCACATCACTTTCCCAAATATTATGTACAATCAATAATTAGTTAAAAAAACTCACTTTGCTAATGCCTTCATCTGTCCATTGAAAGCAACAACTGTTCTGATAGAAGTCAAAATTTCTTCTGCCACAGCTCCTGCTCTAGCATAAGCAGACAGCTCTTTTGTAGTGAATGATGCCAGGAACTGGAAAATTCAGAGGGTAGGGGGAAGGGGAAAGTATTTTATGGAAATTTATTTAAGTGGTGTAAATTATGTACTGATACAAAGGATGATCAAGCAATTAGGGAAAGAGCCTAGAATTTAGGAGACCTGGGTTCAAGTCCCCACTCCAATACAGTTTTCCTGGGCAACTTCAGGTAAGTAACTTCTCTCCGTGTTTTACTTCTCCTTGTATAAAATGGGAATCCTCTATCTTGCATGGTGTTGTGAGGCTAAACACAATGAAGCTTGCGAGGCACTCAGAAACTATAGCAATGGAGGCGATGTAAATAACTTAGCTAACTTAAATGATAGGTCACATGATTTGAGGACTTCAATGGCTCAGACATAGGTTTGATACAGGAGTGGGTGGGTGAGATTCTGTAGCCTGCATTGTGCAGGAGGTCAGACTAGATAATCATATTGGTTCCTTCCGACCTTAAAGTCTATGATTCTCCTCCACCATTTTCAGTGGTTGGGTGGAGGAAAAGGGGAGAGAAAACAAAATACAACCTATAAATGGAAACACTTTGTAAATTTTTCTGTGCATTACAAGCAATATCTACTAATGTGGTCACAGTTGATGAACACTGATCATCCTCTTCCCATGTGGTGAATGGTGGTGACTGGAAGCAGTCCAGTCCTCCATGGCATGCCAATGGCTGCCTGCCGATGATCAGTGTAGACAGAGCCCTGCAAATTTTGGGGCAGGAGCCAGTGGAGTAGGAGAAGGGCTGCCCTCCATGCTCTCCAAACTTTAGGGTCATGTTGCTTTGGGATTCACTCCCTCTCAATCTGTTTTTAGAGGTAGAATTCTTATTTGTTTTCCCCCAGCACTTACGATTGATCCAACTGCTGCTGCTGCAGCAAGGAGAGGGCTAACTGACAAAATCACTAAGGTCAGTTTCCACCCGTAGACGAATCCTATAACAATCCCTGTCAGAAACGTGGAAAAGAATTGTACAAATATACAGATCTTGTCTCCGATGCCTTCGTGGATGGTGTTAATGTCACTGTTAATTAAAAAGAGATTTGTTAACTTTGATGAATGCCTCCTCCTCACACATTTTTCTCTTTTGCTGGAGAGAAGCTTGTCAGAAGTTTAACTGTTAAAATCATTGGGTAGTAGGAATTTTGGACATGGATACTGAACAGCAGCAATGGCTCTTTGTGGGGCTAGGAACTAGCAGATCACAAATCATTGTCTGTGATGTAACCTCTAGATAGACTTCTGCCATTGCTACCCCTGCTCATTCACACGTGACCCAATTCATTTATGCAATATCCAAAAGGAATAATTCATACAAAAACAAAAATTCATCCCCAAAACCTTTACATTACTTTTTCCTCCAAGTTCCCCTATGTAGCCGACCTTCTTCAATTTTGTTATTAGATTTTAACATCTTTGAGACAAGGAATATCTCCATTTTGCATTATATAGAGTGACAAGCACAGTGTTAGTAAATTATTATTTGGAAAATCATTGTGTGTCACACTAATTTTTTCTTGCTATTTACATATGTGGGAGCTAGGATTGGTGAAATTCAAGCCTCTCTCATTCCCTCCAGGATTCACATCTTCCAAAAAATGGGCATATCCCTCCCTGCAAAAACTAAATCTGGAGAAACTCTGCATACCCTGATCATACCTTCCTCTGAATCCCTGCACAAGGGACCTGATCCAAAGATTCCTAATGATTTTAATTGGTTTTGGATCAGATTCAGAATGATAACACAGTGCCCATATCTATGAGTGCAGTTTCATTTCATACAATGTCAGGGTTTTCAGTGTTTGTAAACTAGCTGGAGCTGTTTATCTACAGTAGTTTGCAAAATAGCTCATAGACACTACCAAGCCAATGTCAGAGGAGTAAGATATTGCATTTCAAAGGATAAGCCCTCGCAGTGGAAATATTACTGAAACTCCGAAAATGAAGTGAAAAATTATAACAAATTCCTCCCTCAGATAGCAGAAATATTTTGGGTCTTAGTTAAAAAGGTTTCGTGGAAATTCCAGGAAATTCCCTGTAGCTATTTCAATAAAGGTAAACATCAGACTTCTTTTTGGCTCATGTTTCTGGTGCAAAGATAAATAGAGCTGTCTCACTCCGTCAGTCGGGTGTTCAACGTTCCAATCTCGCTGGTATCAAACCAAGCCATCTCCTGGTGAAGTATGGCGAAAAAAAACTTTTGTCGGATTCTTGCAGTCTGTCTTGCAGCTGAGGTCAAAAATGTCCAGACTTGGATGGTGCTCAGTATCACTACAGCAAAGCCAATACCCGCATAGTAGTAGGCAAACCTGTAGTAAAATAGTAAAAGTCCATAAGGTCAATTGCATCTTGCAAGATAAGTTAGACACATCAGGTCACATTCAACCCTGCTGAAGCCAATGGGATGTAATTGAGGGCCAAATTTGGCTTACAGTCTAATGGACAAAAAAATATACAAACTACACTGTGCTATTCTTATGAAAATAATTGCAGAGGTTCTTACCTGGTCATTTCAGCTTCTATATCCAAACCTGGAATTGCTGGACAAGTAGAGCTACTATTCATCACAGCTGAAAGATTAACTGTAACAAAGAAAAATATTCAGTTTTATTAGAACAGGCATAAAACAAATCATGGAGGTTTTAGGCCATAATCTTATGGGTGTTTTGCATGATGCTACACTCCCTGCAACGGGGCTGTAGATTTATAACTTTCATGGTGGCCATCATCCTTCCAGTGGAGGATCAAACAGGGCAAACTTCTGAGTCAGCTCAGAGGGTTACTGCAGAGTGATGGATTTAGCTCACTACGTCAAAGGGCACTGGTCAGATCATAGCTTCATCTCATCTGACCTTCTGATTCCAACAGTGGCCAATATCTGAGTTTTCAGAAGTTGATAACACCCCCTTCTACCTCACACAAGGCAAAATTAATCCACGCAGACACCATAAGTCCGATTTTTATTCACCACTTAGGTTCCACCCAACCCTCAAAACTGGGCCCATGTGGGGTCCAAGTGGTGGCTCAGCCTTTTGCTGGCTGTCTGCAAAAAGGGTAAATTTAAATAATAATGCATCTAACCGAATGTTCAGAACTGTTCAAACCTGGGAGAAATAGAAGACCCCTTCCAGGTGTCAGCACATATATTTTAGGGTAAGTTATGATTGCCTTTATCATAAGCTTAGCTCATATAGAGGAAAAATAGAATTAATGGTCCTATTTTGTTGTTTTAAAAATCCAATCACAGAACTTGATTTGGTGACCTCGTTGGGCAGTGAATTCCATGGATTAACTATAAGCTATAGAAAGTAGTAGATCATTGTACAGTTACCAAATGTACTGCTCTGTAATTTATCAAGTGTCTGTTTTGCTACTGTACTATACAGCAGGGTAAAAAGGAAGGACTCCTCAGAATTCACTCTGCTCTTCATGGCTTTTAACACCACACCCGCACTCCATCCTGAACCTCTGCCAATCCAGTAAATAAGAGACCCTACCAAATATTTTCAGAAGTTGAACAAATTTTATTTACCTGAAGACATATTTACTGCTTGGCCAATTGTCACAAAGCTGTTTGTCATCTCTCCAAAGACAACGATAATAAGTGGCAGCCCTGTTCCATTTGCAACAGCTGCAATCAAACCTATTATCATCAAAATGATATCCAGCCAATCGGCATACGCAAACTACATGAATATAAAGAAAAAGGAATTAATTGAAGGTTGACAAATTCACATAATTGTGACAATATCTTACTAAGACACATAGAATAGGATTTCTTTGTACATAGCACCATTAGCAATTTGGGTATCCCAAAGCACTTTGTGAAGCAATGAATTAGATACTGTGAAGGGAAACAGAACACTTGGGATACACTTTGAAAAAGCTTACACACAGTTTTAGGCTAGTTTTTATTGAGGGATTTAGGACATGTTGGCAGGATGAATCCCCTAATCCGCAGAAAAAAGAATGTATCTGAGGGTACGTCTACACTACGGGATTATTCCGAATTTGCATAAACCGGTTTTGTAAAACAGAATTTATAAAATCGGGTGGAGCGCGGCCATACTAAGCACATTAAATCGGTGGTGTGCGTCCATGGTCCGTGGCTAGCGTCGATTTCTGGAGCGTTGCACTGTGGGTAGCTATTCCCTAGCTATCCCATAGTTCCCGCAGCCTCCCCCGCCCCTTGGAACTTCCGGGTTGAGATCCCAGTGCCTGATGGGGTAAAAATCATTGTCGCGGGTGGTTCTGGGTAAATGTCGTCAGTCACTCCTTCGTCTGGGAAAGCAACGGCAGACAAGCATTTCGCGCCTTTTTCCCCTGGATTGCCCTGGCAGATGCCATAGCATGGCAATCATGGAGCTTTTTTTGCCGTTTGTGACTCTCACCGTATGTGTACTAGATGCCGCTCACAGAGGCGATTCAGCAGCGCTACACAGAAGCATGCTTTTGCTTTTGCATGACAGCAGAGATGGTTACTAGCCATATTGCACCATCCAAACCCTTCCATAAATTGGAACTGAGGATGATCATGGCTACCAGTCCTTTTGTACCATTTGCTGCTAGTGCCCCTGGTCAATCAGCCAGGGGCGCAAAAGCCAAGAGTGGTTACTAGCCATATTGCACCTTCCATCGTTTTGTACCATTGGCTGCTGTCATAAGTGCCCCTGGCCGATCAGCCAGGGGCGCAAAAGCAAAAATTGGGAATGACTCCCTGAGTCAATCCCTCCTTTTTGGTATCTAAAAATAGAATCAGTGCTGCCTAATATAGGCAAGTGTGCTAGAGAACCACCTGCTCTGTGTCAGAGCCCGCAGAAATTATTATCTGTATGCTATTCACAGGGGGTGCTCCTGTAACAACCCCACCTGTTGATTCCGTTCTTCCCCCAGCCTTTCTTGGCTACCGTAGCATTGTCCCCCCACTTGTGTGATGAATTAATAAAGAATGCAGGAATAAGACACACTGACTTGTTAGTGAGAAATGAGTGGAAGGCAGCCTCCAGCTGCTATGATAGTCCAGACAGGACATTAAGCAGTGTGTAGGAGAGAAGCCCAGCATCCCACTGCTAGTCCAGGGGCAACAATCTTTTCTTTACACATGAAGGGTGGGGGCTGATGGAGCTCAGCCCCCTGTTGCTATGATGAGGATGGTTACCAGCCATATTGCACCATCCATCCACCAGAAAAAATTAGGGCCAATAGGCTGATGACGAGGACGGTTACCAGTCCTTTTGTACCATCAGCTGAGGCTGATGATGAGGATGGATTTCCATCTTTTTGTACGATCAGCTTATGCTGATGATGAGGATGGATTTCCATCCTTTTGTACCATCAGCCGCCCATGGCGGGGGGGGGAGCAAGGATGTTGGTGTTGAGTGCTGCACTATCGCGTCTATCTGCAGCATTCAGTAAAGATAGGGTGACATGTAAAAGAGTCAGAGGATTGTTTTACCTTTCGCTTCTGGGGGTGGGTGGGGGGTGGGTGAGTAGATTGCCAAGCTATGCCCTGACCCGCGGACACTGTGTTTGACCCTAGAAGCATTTGGAGCTCAGCCAAGAATGCAAATAATTTTAGGAGGCTGCAGGAACTGTGGGATAGCTTCAGTCCTCCAGTCCATGCGCATCCATTTGATTCTTTGGCTTTCCGTTACGCTTGTCACGCTGCAGTGCGCTGAGTCCCTGCTATGGCGTCTGTCTGGAGATTTTTAAAAAAGGATTCTGAATTTCATCTTCTGTAACGGAGCGCTGATAGAACGGATAGAACGGATTTGCCTGCCCTTACAGCGATCACATCCGCATGGTCCATGCGGGAGCTCTTTTTTTATTTTGATTTCAGACTGCATCGCCACCCATGCTGATCGGAGCTCCATGCTGGGCAAACAGGAAATATTCAAAAGTTCGCGGGGCTTTTCCTGTTTACCTGACCACTGCATCCGAGTTCAGATTGCGGTCCAGAGCGGTCACTGGTGCACTGTGGGATAGCTCCCGGAGGCCAATACCGTCGATCAGCGTCCACACTAACCCTCATCCGATATGTTAATACCGATACTAGCGTTACTCCTCTTGTTAGGGAGGAGTACAGAAACCGGTTTAAAGAGCCATTAAAATCGATATAAGGTGCCTCCTAGTGTGGACGGTTTTGGCGTTAAATCGGTTTTACGCTCCTAAAACCGATTTAAACGCCTAGTGTAGACCAGGCCTAACATTTTTCACAAAGTGATGATATCACCTGTGCAACTCACTGCCTCCCTGGGTGCATTCTACTACATCCCATATTTACTCAGTGCATTTAAAATGTAAACAAGCACAGGTAAGTAACAAACATTTGGCTGCTGCCTACCAGCAGAAACGGGTATGTAGCAGTTATCACATTTAAGAAAAACAGGGCACTTGTTTCTCTGGATAATTCATGAGACATTATGCACTAATGGTAAAATTATCTCCAGTTGAGAGAGCCAGGGCAAGGCCCTACTTACCGCACATGCTTCACTTCAGTCCTTAACATGGGTGGATTTCACTCCGTCATGGTGCTAGTGCTGAAACATTGTCAAGCACTGGCAGTTAGCTGTGAGGGGAACTTTGCACAAGATCCCATATTTTTAAAGAGGGAAGCCTGAGATCAATGCACAAAAATGGCTGTGCGGCAATACTAAGTTTTGCACAGACCTCTTTCTTCTCTTTTGAAATGCAGTATTGTGGTTGCACATTAGTCTGTTACCATAACATACAACAGGCAAAGAAAAGGAACAATGAGAAATATAAATCAAACCAATAAACTATGCACTAACCAATTTCAAAATGCCAACCATCTTTTCCTTTGACTCCTCATTTTTCTTTCTAAAGAGATTAATGCAAAATTAATCCAGACCCTTTCTTGAAAGGCAGGGCAAGAAATTTAACAGCGTATTAATATCGAGGAATCCCTACTTTTTCTTGTTCTTCTGTAACTGGTCATTTTGCTCAGGTTTTTCATCATGTTGGAAAGCAGGATTGTCATAGCCATTACTTGCAGATTCTGTGGAGGGGAAAGTAGGTTTTGCTTTCACAAATAGTAAGGTCTTTTAAGTCAGATTCCTATGAAGCACAGTAAATCCCTTTCTGAATTATCGGCGCACCAAAACCGTTGATTTTTTTAAAGCAGGAAAACCATATTTTTCTCATGCTCTTGAAACAGGTCAGTAACTTTCAATATTTTCCTCCCCAAAGATCACATCCAAGCTGAGAACAAACATCATTTTCAGCCCAAAAAACTAATTTTAAGGGAAGTCATTAAAGACTAACTTGGACCTCAATCTTGCAAAAACTGAGGGAATGCCTAAGTTTGTGTCTACACTAGAAGCGCTGCAGTGGCACAGCTGCAGCTATGCTCTCTGTAGCATATACACTTACTACACTGGCGGAAGGGATTAGTGAATCCACCTGCTACGTTGCTGGAAGAGTTCTTCTGTCAACCTAATGGTGCCTATATTGAGGCTTAGGCCGGCTTACCTATGTCTCGCAAGGGTATGAATTTTTCACACCTCTGAGAAACGTAGCTAGGTGGACCTAACTTTTAGGTGTAGACCAGGCCTTTGTCTTTGCAGGATTGGGGTCTTAGAGTGGAACAGGCATCTTATTATTTGTTGGTATTTCAGTAGTACCTACAGGCCTCAACCCTACTGTGCTATGGCTGTAGAAACACAAGTAAAAAAAGATCTCCACCCAAAAGCGTTTATAATCAAGGAATAAGATGAGAAGTAACAAGTGGATGAAAGAAACAGGCAGAGGAATCACAACAGAATAGTGAGGTGACTGTGAACTACAGGATAAAAGATGGTCACAACACACCAGCTGTCTATCCTATCTCAACCTGAACTATAACTACTGTGTTTTCCATCACTAGTTTTTAGAACATGTTTGTAGAGACTTACAGGACATTATTATGTTTGTTTTGATTATAGAACAATTCAAATGCAGTTAACTGGCTCCTGACTCATATAGTGGAGCATTTGAACACTTAGGCCCCATTGCTGATGCATGTAAATAACTTTAGGCATGTGAGCAGCCACATTGTAACTCAGTGGGACTACTCATGTGCATAAATGCTCGCAGGATGGGAGCCGTAGTTATTTTCAAACTAGAGTGACTCGCTAGGCACACCAGGGTCACTTAAGTTGGTAGAAAGGCCACACAGAGCTACGCCTAGCCAGTGCTGTGATTAAGTTAAAAGAGAATACATGTATTCAGTGCTAGCTACGAATATTTTCTGAATGCTGTTTCCTCCGCATAGATCCCCAAGAGGGGTCCATACTCGCTGGGTAAAGACACCACAGAAGAAAGCTTAATAGCCAGAGTAGCATGATTTGTGGAGGACGATGGGAGGGCTGATCTGTTTTTCCATAGAAATCCCTCATGGCTAACAGACAAGATTCAAAATGTGGATTAGTTTCGTGGCAATGGAGTACATCCTTCCAACAACTAGCCTAACATTCAAAAGAAGAAACAACTAACTGAAAAACTTACTAGGATTAGGTGGTTTCTTTTCTATGTAATTTATGAAATCATCCTTCATTGTGTTATTCTG
Source organism: Mauremys mutica (assembly GCF_020497125.1). Taxonomy (NCBI): domain Eukaryota; kingdom Metazoa; phylum Chordata; order Testudines; family Geoemydidae; genus Mauremys; species Mauremys mutica. The sequence continues at coordinate 235,949,937 of NC_059073.1, forward strand.
TTGTATGGTTCTTAGACTTGCAGAAGTAAATCACTTTGGGTAGAATCTGCATACACAAGAAAACAGCACAACCTTTCACAGACAATAGCCATTCAAAGCGTTCACATTAAGATATGTTTATGTTTCTTTATTAATGGTATCCTTTTGACAACTTTTCCTAGGGAAGAAAAAAATATTTATCATTACATACTACTTTTACATCAGGGTAAATTACTTTTCTAAAGAACTATGTTCATTTTTTAAAATTAGGACAACAATGTTGCCTGCTTCCTGGGGATACCCAGGGCTGTGGCCACCTGCCCTTAGCACCAGAAAGCCTTGTCTGTGCCTGATGGGGGTCAGCTCCCCAACTCCAGTGGACACAGGCAACACAAGCACTCCCCTCTAGGCGTAGGCAGGCCCTGCTGTCTCTTTACAGGTTAGCGATAGGCACATTCTAACCCCTGAGCTCTCTGAGCATCTCCCTGCTCCACTGCAAACTCACAGTATTTACAGATTTGCTGTTTGGAAAGGAACAGTACACTCCAGCTTACCAGTTCCAGCTCAGATCACCTCTTTGCTTAACACACGACACTTAGATACGTTTTACAGTGAAAACGGGCAAAAGTTTATTTAACAAAGTATAGATGTAACTCTCCCTTTCAGTGCTGGCTTAGTACAAGAATGCAGTGCAAACAGGAAAGGGGTACCTCACAGTTTTTGGACAGTTCCAAAGTTTCGGTCAGCCTGGGCTCATTTTGTGGTGCTGCTGGTAGGTGCCTGCCTCCCCCTCCTGGTATGCTAAAGGATCAGGCTACTTGGTGGTGCTTCCAGTGAGACAAGGGATAACCACACTCAGGCTGTGGCTACAGCACTTGAACTCACAAATAATTCAAACTCACACAAGCAAACACATTAAAAACGGTAACTATAAACTTTATGTAAGGACTTGACCAAAGAGAAATAGACAATCAGTGAAAACTTTAAATGATTAGAGATAAATAATGCTTTGTAATTACTAAAGGCTTTGCCAAGAGGCACACCAGATCACATGACCACACACTCTCTGAATGTTCCTAAACAAAATTCTCTCTTCCCACCCCCACCCCCAGTTCTGTCTTTCCCCCATGTCTCAGGTGGTGCATGTGGAGACATTGCAGGCCTGTAAGGAGATGCTGTTAGAAACACTTTATTATACTGGGAATTGGCAGTGCAGGTCTTGATGATCCAGGTAGATGAAAATCCTTCCACAGATGCAATGTGCCTTCATGGTGCAAAATTAGGGCCTTAAGATGCTGATATCTTCCCTCACTCAGGCCCTGCTACTAGCCTGATTATTTGTCCCCTTCAATTGAGTGTTGAGAGCCACTATAGCTGGCACAGAACAGCAGTCATGAGTGAAAGAAGAAAACGCCTCTCTGGGGCAGCATTCAGAAAAAGAAAGAAAGCAAAGGAGCTTTTCTATCTAAGCAGGAAGGAGCTCTCCTGAGATACACAGACACAAATGTTCACGGTGAGCCTTCCGGCCCCAGTGAGGATGTGAGTGGTGAGGAGATGCCTGATCTTCCAGTTACTCAGAGTGCAGGTGACCTGGCAGTTACTGCAGCATCCATATCTCCATCTTAAATGGATGTAACCATGCACATTCCTGAAGAAAAGTGTAGATCGGAGAAGAGTGTGGTGAAGGTGCAAGAAACAGCTGCTGCTGAGTTTAGTTCCTTAAGTCTAGATGATCCAGGACTGTGGACCCACTTGAGCAGTAGCCTAAGGGACTTCCTTGTACTGCATGGGCCACAGCAAGTGAAAAACTTCATGTTCCCCGAAGACAATGAAAAGAGAAGCTTCCATTCAATACATTACTGGCGTGAAATCCCCAATGGTGACGAAGTGGAGAGGCCATGGCTTATGTACTCAAAAACCCAGAATGCTCCATACTGTTTCTGTTGCAAACTCTTTCAGTCTAATGTTCCAGCCACATTTGGTTGTACAGGAACAAAGGACTGGAAAAATATGGCTAGAAATCTGGCATGCCATGAGACGGGAAAGGCAGCAAATCACCAGAGAGCATTCCATAGCTGGAAAGAGTTTGAGATGAGACTAAGGTTAAAGGTCTTCATAGATGATCAGCATCAAGAGAAGATTGCATCAGAGTCTCTTTACAGGCAAAATGTTCTGAAAAGGCTCATTGCCATTGTGAGAATGCTTGCTACCCAAAACCTAGCACTGCGTGGCACTTCAGATCACCTGTATGTGCCAAACAATGGAAACTTCCTTAAAATTGTGGAGCTGAGAGCTGAGTTTGATGCTGTACTCGAGTGGAGGTGATAAGGCCTATCAAACACCAAATTGGGAAGATAGATGATGCCATTGTTGCCATTATGAAGGATAATGCTATGACAGGAACTGTTCGTGGGAGAACAGTGGCAGAGGGAAATGGAATCACCAGAAACATACATAACTTCAAATTTCTGTGTGGCTTAGTGTTGTGGCATGACATACTGTTTGAAATAAATGTTGTAAGCAAGAGACTTCAAGGTGTTGACCTTGATACATCTGGAGCAATGGAACAACTGGACAAAACAAAGTCAAACCTACAGCCTTACCAGTCAGATGAGGGATTTCAAAACATTCTGAAGAGTGCACAGAAGTTGGCAGTGGAACTTCACACTGAAGCTATTTTCCCATCCATTCAAGAATACAAGAGTCACTGTGGAAGAATACATTTTGATTACAAGACATGGGATAATCCCATAAGAGACCCCAAACAACAATTCAAAGTTGAATTATTTAACCAGGTGCCAGATTGTTCAATATAGTCAGTCGAAGAACGTTTCATGCAGCTCAAGGAACACAGCAGTATATTTGGGATGTTGTATGATTTTCCAAAACTCCTCACTATACCTGAAGAAGACCTACACCAGCAATGCAGGGCACTAGAGACAGTGTTGACACATGATGACATGCGTGATATTGATGCGAGTGATTTAGGTGATGAACTGAAAGCCCTTTCAAGATACATTTCAGCAAGATCAACTCCAAAGGCTGTTCTGGAATATATGTGCACAAATAAGATGACCACCGTCTTTCCAAATGCTTTTGTTGCTCTGCACATCCTTCCAACACTTCCTGTAACAGCTGCCAGTGGAGAACGCAGCTTCTCCAAGCTGAAGTTAATAAAAACACATCTGTGCTCCACAACGACACAGAAGAGGCTGGTCGACCTTGCAACCATCTCAACAGAGCATGAGCTGGCCCAGACTGTGGACCTTTAGGAAGCAGTTCAAATCTTTGCAACCAAGATGGCATGGAAAGCACCACTTTGATTATTCAAACAGATAAAAATGCCAGTGTTTACTAGGAAGAAGGCAGAACGTAGACCTTTCAAAGTTTTGGCTCAAGCGAGGGGGCATGGGGATGTCATTTGAGGTCCCCGCCTCAGGTGCCAAAATGTTGTGGGCCGGCCCTGGAGAGAACCCCCTTGCTAAGGGGTGGGAGTGGCACTACATAGTCAAGTGGTAGCCAGCAGAACTATTGGAAACAAATACTTACATATAAAATAAAATCCTAACACACATTCTAGAAACTAGACTTAATTAACTAAATACTCTCATGTCCAATAAAGTTTTGCTCCCCAGTGCTTTCCTGCCAGACTGTGAACCCTTTTCCATGAGAGAAGACATACTGTCAGCTTGTCTCCTAGATGAAGGATGCAGTGTGTCCATCTGCATTCCCAGATATTCCCCCACAATCCATTGTCTTTACTCATAAACAGGACCCCTTGCTGCTGTTTATGTCTTCCTGTAAATCTGGTAGATTTTGCAATCTTTCAAGTGGTGTCAGGCTCAGTGTGCAAACAAGCATCCATGTGAGACATAAAATGGCCAATACACACATGACCAGATAGAGACATAAATGTCTTCAACCTCCTGCTTAAAAGGAACCTATGTAAGACATGACCTCTTGGTTACATGTCTTAACTCCAAGGCTTTGAGATCTTAATTTCTAATATAGACACATAACTCCTTAAACATTATCCACCCATACATTGCAAAATGATTAGCCAGTAGGCTACTGGCTCTTGATAGAAATCTTACAGGCAACCATTTAGTAACTTAATATGAATATATCTGATCACTGTAAAACCCTGTGCATCCCCTGTGCTCTATGTCAGTTGGCACCAAGGGATTCTTTGGTCACACTCAGCTAACCACTTTCATGGATTCTAATGCCAAAAGAGACCATTAGATCATCTAGACTGACCTCCTGTATAACACAAGCCCTAGAATTTCACCCTGTTACCTTTGTATTGAGCCCAATAACTTATGTTTGACTAAAGTATTTCTTCCATTTATATCATGATCACGTATCAGAGGGGTAGCCGTGTTAGTCTGGTTCTGTAGAAGCAGCAAAGAATCCTGTGGCACCTTATAGACTAACAGACGTTTTGCAGCATGAGCTTTCGTGGGTGAATGCCCACTTCTTCGGATGCAAGTGGTGGAAATTTCCAGGGGCAGGTATATATAAGCAAGCAAGAAGCAAGCTAGAGATAACGAGGTTAGATCAATCAGGGTGGATGAGGCCCTGTTCTAGCAGTTGAGGTGTGAAAACCAAGGGAGGAGAAACTGGTTCTGTAATTGGCAAGCCATTCACAGTCTTTGTTTAGTCCTGAGCTGATGGTGTCAAATTTGCAGATGAACTGGAGCTCAGCAGTTTCTCTTTGAAGTCTGGTCCTAAAGTTTTTTTGCTGTAGGATGGCCACCTACAGCAAAAAAACTTTAGGACCAGACTTCAAAGAGAAACTGCTGAGCTCCAGTTCATCTGCAAATTTGACACCATCAGCTCAGGACTAAACAAAGACTGTGAATGGCTTGCCAATTACAGAACCAGTTTCTCCTCCCTTGGTTTTCATACCTCAACTGCTAGAACAGGGCCTCATCCACCCTGATTGATCTAACCTCGTTATCTCTAGCTTGCTTCTTGCTTGCTTATATATACCTGCCCCTGGAAATTTCCACCACTTGCATCCGAAGAAGTGGGCATTCACCCACGAAAGCTCATGCTGCAAAATGTCTGTTAGTCTATAAGGTGCCACAGGATTCTTTGCTGCATCATGATCACGGTAATTGTGCAAAGATTCACAATGCTTTATCCTTTCCAAGTATTATTGGATTAATTAAATAATGGTGGAATTCTTTGGAAACAGATGACCAACATTCTATCACCAGGGTTTTGTTCCTTTATATGGCATGTATGTATGTTTACAAAACAATACATTTGAATCTCGGTCCAACAGCTCTCGAGGCATATTAAAAAATTAAACAAAACTAAAGCTGACATATACATCTAAACAAGAACATTGTGTGCAAAATCCTTATTCTACCCTTCAGCTTCCTTTTAGATCAATTTCTAGTGTATGTTGTTGTCTGGATTTTATAATTAATTTATTTCAGTTTATCTTTTAACTTTCTGTTACGGCCATTAGTCTCACTTTTAGTTTGGACATGCATACAAACTCCTGGGGATATAGGTTACTATCAGGACGACCATACAGATGCAAATGACCATTGTAAAAAGGATTACACTTATTTATGTGCTCATTTATCACAGCCACTTTCAAAGACAACCTACTTCTTGCCACAGAGAGATGAAAGGCGGGATGGGGAGTGCAAGAGACAAAGCCCCCTGTAGGGTTTCTTCAGCTTCAATATAGCCATAAATAGAACCATAATGACAGTTTTCTACAACTGCAAGGTCCCTTCACCTCTAAAGTAAGCACAGAAAGAGGAACAGAGACAAAGAACTTTATAGGATCTCCTCAACTGCAATGCACCTACAGACTTTCTATAGGCAGCCTGGTCCCTAATGGACCACTTGACATTTACATGCAGCCACTAACAGACAGACAAACAAAAAACCAGAAGGATCCTCCAGGGCAGTTGCATACAGAAGTAATATCTTGCTTTTTAAGGGGATCTATAGAAGATCCCTCAGCTTCAGTGCAACAAAAGGTAGAACTAGTGACCCTATAGTTCAGGATCTCTCAGCTTCAGTGCCTCCAGGAGAGAGGTATTACCCCCTGGGAGATACCGCAGCATCAGAGCAGCAACACTATCACCCGTAGCATCCCCCCACGTCAGGGCAGCAACACTGTCACCTCTAGCACCCCCCGCTTCAGAGGGACAAAACCACCAGTAGCCCCTCCGCCCCCCGCAGTGCCCGCCAGCCCTTTGCTGTCAGTCCCGGCGGCAGGCAGGGCTCCCCTGGCGCGGGTCACGCCGAGCTGCCATTGGCCACGGAGCGAGCAGCCCCCAGAGACGCGGCCCCGCTCCTGCCGGGGAAGGGGCCCCGCTGCCCGCGTGCGCCGCTGAGCCCCCGCGGGAGGGGAGCGGGGAGCGGGGAGGGGCTGGGCCAGGGGGTCGCTCGGACACGCCGCTGGCGCCAGGGGGGCTGGAGCGTCCCCATCGCTCAGCCCTGGGCCGAGCCCCGGCGGCCTCCTGCCCGGGGCGGGGGGTGGCGGTGGGGGCAGGTAGGGGAAGCCGGGCTCGGGGCTGGGAGAGATTCCTCAGCAGGAGACTGGCCCCGTCCCAGCGGTTCTGAGCCTCACCTGCCCGCTGCTCCCTGCGCTGCTCCCAGCCCGGCGGTGACTGCGGAGCGCCCGCACCTGCCTCCGCTCCCTGCCCCAGGCAGCCTCCCCGCTGTGGTGTGTCCCAGACGCTGCTCTGCCTAAACCTCCGTGCCCGCTTCCCCCTGCCCCTTATAAACAGCAGGCTGCTGCCGGCCGCCCACTTTTCAGCTACCTTGTTTCCCTTCCGCCACATCCCGGGGGATCCGGTTTCAAGGTAACGCTCTGGGGCCCCCTTTCCACATCTCCTGGCAGTGACTCCTTCCCCACCGTTACCCCCGCCCAAAGCAAGAAAACCATTTCTGGTGAAGACGTGCTGCTGTGGGGACCAGAAATGGGTAAAAGAACTAAAGCCTCCCATTGTGGTTCTTTCCTGCTTAAATGTGTTTAAATGTCTCCTAAGAAGTTCAGAGGGTTGATTCAGAAAAACACCCCGAAGCTCAGATTCATCACCACACTTGTAGGGACGTCTCTCAGTTACTCTGGGAAAACTTATGCAGACTTTACAGGACCCTGTGGCTCCCCACCCCTTTCTACTGTGCAAAAACAAAATCCCATAATTATCTTCCCCTCCATCTGGGTGCTGCTATCATCCTCATCATGCTGGAATCTGAGTGCCCAAGGGTTTTGGAAAGTCAGGGAAACCAGTGGTAGTTTTGCCTGATTAGGTCGTTCAGGCCTGGGCCCTGTGTGATGACTCCCTTTTTCATCCCACCCCACCAAGGTTCAGGGTAAAATGATATAATTCCCTTTAAAAGAAAAGGCAACGTTTCCCATTGCTTTCTTCACTCACCCATCCCACCCCACTACCTTTTACTTTACAGATGGACTTCAATATTGCTCAAAACCCTACACCGCAAGTCTGTTTATTTCTAGGGCCCCAGGCTCTCATTATCATTATATTACTTTTTGCTGTCAAGCTTATTACAGGACTCAACTTCAGTCCCCATTATGCTAGGCATTGTACAAAACACATTGGGACAGGGACTGACTCTTCCTAAGAGTTTATAAACTCCTTGGCTTCCATAGCTCAGAAGTCTGTGTCTGTAGATTAGCAGGGCAGAAAGTTGAGAAGCACAAATGCATGATTGTCCCAAGATGTGTTAATCCCAATGGAGTCAATGGGATTTTTGCCATTTCAGTGGGAACAGGAACAACTCCTGCATCCACACTAGGAGCGTTTTGCTGGTGTAGTATACTGGTACAGCTTTACTGGCAAAGACTTTTCAAGAGTAGACCTGTCTATAGGTTTAGTTGTGGTCATGGTTGAACTCAGATACCATAGCAATGAATGCCATATAACAGTGTTTCCCAAACTTGGTATGCCGCTTGTGTAGGGAAAGCCCCTGGCAGGCTGAGCCGGTTTACTTGCCCCGTCCACAGGTTCGGCCGATCATGGCTCCCACTGGCCACGCTTTGCTGCTCCAGGCCAATGGGAGCTGCTGGAAGCGGTGTCTTTGCTGCTCCAGGCCAGTACGTCTCTCAGCCCGCGTTGCTTTCAGCAGCTCCCATTGGCCTGGAGGAGCGAACCATGATCAGTGGGAGCTGCGATTGGCCAGACCTGCGGACGGAGCAGGTAAATAAATGGGCCAGGTTAGCCAGGGGCTTTCCCTACACAAGCGGCGTCTCAAGTTTGGGAAACACTGCCATATAAGAATATAAGCAGAATTAAACAGGAAAATCTTGACCAGAAGTTTGAAGATGCTAAGCACCCACAACTCTTATTTGAAATCTTGAGGAGTTGCTGGGTGCTTGGCACATCAGAAAATCAGGCCATTTTACTATTATAGTAGAACCTTGATTTTATGACCACCAGTCTGATGAACAACCAGTTACAGAAATAATTTTCCCTCCCCGCTCCCCAAAATCACAGCATGAATGTGATCTCATGAAGAACAAGTTGACATCCCTTCCCATTTTGAGGCCTTCAGTGTGTTGGAAAATGTGTTGCTGTGGTTTATCAAAATGCTTTTCCCCCCAAAATAAAATTTTGTCAAGGTTGACACAGTCCCACAGAAAGTTTAGATTTTGATGAAATGGCATTTTATGATGGTAAACTGTTCTATCTGAAAAAAATTGACCAGCTATAATGTTAATAAGCAACTTTAAAAAGTAAAAACCAGGGAAGCAAAGGGAAAGTGAGAGGAGGAGAAAGAGAAGAGTTGGCAAATAATTCCTGCTGTAACCTGGTGAGATATAAGGGCCCCACTTATCACTTGGTAGAAGACCAGGGAAAGTCAAAGCAAATTGCATTATTTTTTTAAACTTCTTTTATAAGTAAAAGATGACCACAATTATTTAAAAGTTGAACAGAACTGATAGTGGTGGACTGAAATAAATGTGATGGTAACTAGAACGGACATAAGCTTATAAAATAAAGCTTCAGTATTTAACTGTCATGATCCACAACACTATAGTTTACAATAGTGTCTTTGCAGTATTTTGGGCCATTACTTTAGAATACTATAAACTGTTTTGTTTATGATTTAAGGAAAGTGTGCGCTTTGGAAGGAAGAATGCCATTTCCCTTTTTAGGTGTTCTATTTTATGAAACCACTCAATTAATTTTAAAAATCATCTTTGGTTAGAAAGAGACAATCCTCAGGTCCAAATGTCAGATTTTTAGGCCAAAAGCAACAAGTGGATCATCTAGTCTGACATGTATATCACAGGCCACCAACACCCAGGCATGAAACCCAACAAGTGAAATTAGACCAAAGTATTAAATACCTCAGGAGATTAAACTGTCACAGGAAGAGAATAGGAGGTGGCAGGTGCACCAGGCATGGCAATGAATTGAGTTAATAAGATATACCCTGATGATTCTAACACAAGAACTGCACCACACGCTGCAGAGGAAGCAACCCCCTCCCGCCCCCAGCTCACTGCCAATCTGACCTGGGGAAGATGCCTTCCCAACTCCACACATGGTGGTCAGTTAGACCCTGAGCACGTGAGCAAGAGCCAGCTGGCTAAGCACATAAGAAAATTCTCAGTGACACCTGAGAGCAGCAGCCCACCTCATCCAGTGTCCCATCTCCAGCCATGGCCATCTCTGATGCTTTAGAGCAGGGGTCCCCAATGCGGTGCCTGTGGGCGCCATGGCACCTGTGGGGGCATCTAAATGTGCCCGAGTCCTGGCCGGCGGTCGAGCATCTGACGAAATGCCGCCGAATTTCGGCGGCATTTCGGCGGCGACGCCTCTCGATGACACCGCTTGCCGCTGATAAGTGACGTCATCGAGAGGCGTCGCCACCGAAATGCTGCCGAAATTCGGTGGCATTTTGGTGGATGCTCGACTGCCGCCACGGTCCTTCGTCTGGCCGTGCCAGACGAAAAGGTTGGGGATCACTGCTTTAGAGGATGGAGATAAACACCAGAATACAATGGGGGGTGGGAGGGGGACACAGGGGGGAAATTCCTGCAGGTGACCAGCTGAAGCCCTTAAGCATGATATTTCAGGAACATAAAACATGAACCAGAAGGGACGCTCAGAGCTGTGAAGCCAGCTCCCCTAACCAACCACATCATACAATCCCACTCAGAAATTTGTCCAGCTCTCTCTTAAAATTAAGTTGCTTGTCCCAGCAACTCCTCTTGTGAGGCTGTTCCAGAACTTCACTGTATTTGATTGCCCTTCCAAGAGGCAGCTGCTAATGGGAAGGGCCTAATCACTAATCAGTCAAGTTGAGTTAACTAGCATCAGCCCTAACTGGCTAGACTGGAGGGTGGTATCTGCTTAAAGGAAATACTGGTTACAGCTGGAATTCTGCTGACGTTAACTGTTTCCCAGTTATTGGCCATCTCCTCCAGGTTGTGTTATATAAGCAGCAATGGTGGGTGTCCATGGCATATTGCAGGGCCTAAATTTCAGCCTGGGAACAGCTCTGGGTTGATGCCCCAGTTATGGTATAAGATTCTGCCCCTCTTAGCCCAATCCCTGCCTCAGTCAACTGTGTTAAACCAGTTCACTCAGGTTCTGTACACATGAGGATGATCTCGCCCATTAATTACTTCTTCACCTTGATCACTTAAAGGTATTTGGATAATTCAGAGACTTTCAGGAGTTTCTAGTTCACATCTGCTTTGGTTCATATCTGCGTAAGGAAGAAAAACAAAGAAATGACATTCTAATTGCCTCCTGAAAAGTTTGTACATCTGCTCTAGGCCCTAGGGGAAATTTAATTAAGTGCAAAGAATCTGGCAGATCTCTCAGATCTCCTCTTACTCAAAAGGGACAGGGCGTAGTCTTGTGGCTTTTTTAGGTCAATGAAGTTTATCTGTTACTATAAGAGGGGAGAAGAGGAAACACCCTGTGTGTGGTGAGAAAATAAGGTCTTTACCTGAATGTACAGCATGCCTGAATGGACCAATAGGTAGGTGCAGCACCATACACTGGGGAATCATATGTTTTATATTTCCTCTAAAGACGACCTGTCAAATTCACACACTTTCTTTGCCAGTTTTGCTGGCACCAGTCTCGGCATGGACTCCTGTGGGTGAAAGTGAAGAGGTTGCAGCAATAGAAAACAGCACTTGTAAAGGTGCCAAAAATGAGAGTTCCTGTTGGGCAGAGTGTGTGACCCATGGCTGTGATGAACTGACTCAAAACATCCCTTCTGCAGCCTCCACCAGCATGGCTCCTATGGAACCTCTGGCAAACTTTAAAGTTGCCCTTCTGTAGCATAAGTTATAACCCTGGAGCAAGGCTGCCCTTACCATGAAGTGAACTGAGGCCAGGGGCGGCTCTAGGCACCAGCAAAGCAAGCAGGTGTTTGGGGCAGCCCAGTTGCAGGGACGGCAGCTGGCAGGGATCCAGCCTGGGAGCTGAGAACCAACAAGGGGCCCTGGGAGCTGTAGTTCCTTGGTTAGTCCCTGCCTATAGAGCCAGCCCTGGAGCAGGGAAAGAACTACATTTCCCAGCATTCCCTTGGCCGCCTTCAACAGGAAGGGGAGTGGGAGGGAGTATGATAGCTGCATGCTTGTTGTGAATGGATTGCTCACTGCTAGAGCGGGGTGGCACTGTGATGGGGAACGAGTGTGCCCAAGGAGTAGAAGGCTTTGGCACAGATATTTCCTTCAGAAAACATCCCCAGACAGGAGCGGCGCCAGAGTTTCTGGCGCCCTAGGCAGAATTCAGGGGGCGGCATTTTGTGCACTCCCCACGGGGCGCACAGGAGCTTCCGATTCCGCTCCCGTCGTGCCGCCAAAGAAGGACCCTCCGCCAAAATGCTGCAGGTGACAGCGGCAGTCATTGAGCTGCTCAATTGCCTGCCGCTGTTTTCTGCGGCACGTTGGCAGAAGGTCCTTCTTCGGCGGCGCGACGGGAGTGGAATGGAAGCTCCCGTGCACCCCGTGGGGAGCGCACAAAATGCTGCCCCCCGAATCCTGGCGCCCTAGGCGACCGCCTAGGGTCACCTAATGGAAGCGCCGGCCCTGCCCCCAGACTGGATTAGGGATACTGGTGTGACCTCACCTTGCAGCCCCCAAAGAAGGAATTGGGTGGACTAAATGGACAGTGCCCCTCTTTATCTGAAGCCTCGCAAGGGAGGTATGTGGATCCCACTAGAATTTAAAATGAAAAGTAAGGGAGAGGAGGCTCTGGACCTGGGCTGCTTTAGATACAGTACAAGGCATGTAGGAGGATTTCCACTTCTGAGCCATGGAAGCAGAAATTGACTTTTCTTTCCAGATTTAGCTAATATTCAGAAAGAGAATCTAGCACCTGCCTTCCAGATTTGAACACCTCAAAATTCAGGAGTGCTCAAGCTCAATTTGGGCAGCTGTTACTTCATTGCTCCCAAATCAAATATACTGATCCACTGTAATTTGCTGTAGACAAAGTAGGATAAAATTGAGCAAGAAATGCTTCCCAGGGGGTTTTAAGACTGGAATTGCTATTTTCAACAGCCATTGCCTTTTTTTTTTTAGTTTTATTTGTTTAAAAGGAAGACAGTGATATTGCATTGGCAAATTCCCCATAGAAACAAAGAGTGGAACAAAAGGCTAATAAGGCACCTCAACTTTTCCTCATTTATGGAGGACAGTCTTATAATATGCATCCAGATATCCTCCAATCACACAAGCTGAAAATTGTTCCACTTTACTGCAGTTCTGTAACCATATGGGAACCAATCCTGTCTGTGTTCTGTGCACATCCAAAATTCCTGCTGAATGACCCGCCCTGGGAGCAAGTTATCTGTGACCCAGGGCTGGGGCAGAAGGAGGGTGCAGGTGGGGGCTGGGGGGAGAGCCCAGGCCTGGGGTGGCAGGGGGTGCGGGTGGAGGGGGAGAGCCCAGGCCTGGGGTGGCAGGGGGTGTGTGGGTGGGGGGAGCACTGGTGGGGGAAAGGTGGGAGCACAGAGCTGGGGCAACACGGGGTGTGTGTTGGGGGACAGCCCAGGGCTGGGACGGCAGGGGGTGCTGGTGAGGGGGGAAAGCCCAGCCCTGGGGCAGCAGGGGATTGTGGGTGGGAGGAGGCCCAGAGCTGGGGCGGCAGAGGGTGCAGGTGAGGGGAGGGAGAGCCCAGGGCTGGGGCAGCAGAGTGGTGTGGGGGGAGCCCAGGGCTGGGGTGGGGGCAGCCAACATTTTTGTTGCTTGGGGCAGCAAAAAACCTAGAGCCGGCCCTGACTGAGGCAGCTGCCTCAGGTGCCAGACTGTAGGGGGCGCCAGTAGGACTGAGAGTGTAGAAAATTGTGTCTGCTGCTGGTGCATATGTATTTTCTCTGCTCTAGATCAAGGGTCGGCAACCTTTCAGAAGTGGTGTGCCAAGTCTTCATTTATTCACTCTAATTTAAGGTTTTGTGTGCTGGTAATACATTTTAATGTTTTAGAAGGTCTCTCTCTATAAGTCATAGAATCATAGAATCTCAGGGTTGGAAGGGACCTCAGGAGGTCATCTAGTCCAACCCCCTGCTCAAAGCAGGACCAAACCCAACTAAATCATCCCAGCCAGGGCTTTGTCAAGCCTGACCTTAAAAACCTCTAAGGAAGGAGATTCCACCACCTCCCTAGGTAACCCATTCCAGTTCTTCACCACCCTACTAGTGAAAAAGTTTTTCCTAATGTGCAACCTAAACCTCCCCCTCTGCAACTTGAGACCATTACTCCTTGTTCTGTCATCTTCTACCACTGAGAACAGTCTAGATCCATCCTCTTTGGAACCCCCTTTCAGGTAGTTGAAAGCAGCTATCAAATCCCCCCTCATTCTTCTCTTCTGCAGGCTAAACAATCTCAGTTCCCTCAGCCTCTCCTCATAAGTCATGTGCTCCAGCCCCCCAATCATTTTTGTTGCCCTCCGCTGGACTCTCTCCAATCTATCCACATCCTTCTTGTAGTGTGGGGCCCAAAACTTGACACAGTACTCCAAATGAGGCCTCACCAGTGCTGAATAGAGGGGAATGATCACGTCCCTCGATCTGCTGGAAATGCCCCTACATATACAACCCAAAATGCCATTAGCCTTCTTGGCAACAAGGGCACACTGTTGACTCATATTCAGCTTTTCGTCCACCGTAACCCCTAGGTCCTTTTCTGCAGAACTGCTGCCCAGCCATTCGGTCCCTAGTCTGTAGCAGTGCATGGGATTCTTCCGTCCTAAGTGCAGGACTCTGCACTTGTCCTTGTTGAACCTCATCATATTTCTTTTGGCCCAATCCTCTAATTTGTCTAGGTCCCTCTGTATCCTAGCCCTACCCTCCAGCGTATCAACCACTCCTCCCAGTTTAGTGTCACCTGCAAACTTGCTAAGGGTGCAGTCCACACCATCCTCTAGATCGTTAATGAAGATATTGAACAAAACCGGCCCCAGCACCGACCCTTGGGGCACTCCACTTGATACCGGCTGCCAACTAGACATGGAACCATTGATCACTACCCGTTGAGCCCGACCATCTAGCCAGTTTTCTAACCACCTTACCATCCATTCATCCAGCCCATACTTCTTTAACTTGCTGGCAAGAATACTGTGGGAGACTGTATCAAAAGCTTTGCTAAAGTAAAGAAATAGCACATCCACTGCTTTCCCCTCATCCACAGAGCTGGTTATCTCATCATAGAAGGCAGTTAGGTTAGTCAGGCATGACTTGCCCTTGGTGAATCCATGCTGACTGTTCTTGATCACTTTCCCCTCCTTTAAGTGGTTCAGAATTGATTCCTTGAGGACCTGCTCCATGATTTTTCCAGGGACTGAGGTGAGACTGACTGGCCTGTAGTTCCCTGGATCTTCCTTCTTCCCTTTTTTAAAAATGGGCACTACATTAGCTTTTTTCCAGTCATCTGGGACCTCCCCTGATCGCCATGATTTTTCAAAGATAATGGCCAATGGCTCTGCAATCTCATCGGCCAACTCCTTTAGCACCCTCGGATGCAGTGCATCCGGCCCCATGGACTTGTGCTCGTCCAGCTTTTCTAAATAGTCCCGAACTACTGCTTTCGCCACAGAGAGCTGGTCACCTCCTCTCCATACCGTGCTGCAGAGTGCAGCTGTCTGGGAGCTGACCTTGTCTGTGAAGACAGAGGCAAAAAAAGCATGAGTATACTAGCTTTCTCCACATCCTCTGTCACTAGGTTCCCTCCCTCATTCAGCAAGGGGCCCACACTTTCCTTGACTTTCTTCTTGTTGCTAACATACCTGAAGAAACCCTTCTTGTTACTCCTAACATCTTCGGCTAGCTGCAACTCCAAGTGTGATTTGGCCTTCCTAATTTCACTCCTGCATGCCTGAGCAATACTTTTATACTCCTCCCTGGTTATTTGTCCAATCTTCCACTTCTTGTAATTTGTTTTTTTGTGTTTAAGACGAGCAAGGATTTCACTGTTAAGCCAAGCTGGTCGCCTGCCATATTTACTTTTCTTCCTACACATCGGGATGGTTTGTTCCTGCAACCTCAATAAGGATTCTTTGAAATACAGCCAGCTTTCCTCGACTCCTTTCCCCGTCATGTTATTCTCCCAGGGGACCTTGCCCATCAGTTCCCTGAGGGAGTCGAAGTCTGCTTTTCTGAAGTCCAGGGTCTCTGTTCTACTGCTCTCCTTTCTTCCTTGTGTCAGGATCCTGAACTCGACCATCTCATGGTCACTGCCTCCCAGGTTCCCATCCACTATTGCTTCCTCTACTATTTCTTCCCTGTTTGTGAGCAGCAGGTCAAGAAGAGCTTTTCCCCTAGTTGGTTCCTCCAGCACTTGCACCAGGAAATTGTCCCCTACACTTTCCAGAAACTTCCTGGATTGTCTGTGCACTGCTGTATTGCTCTCCCAGCAGATATCGGGGTGATTAAAGTCACCCATGAGAACCAGGGCCTGTGATCTAGCAACTTCTGTTAGTTGCTGGAAGAAAGCCTCGTCCACCTCATCCCCCTGGTCTGGTGGTCTGTAGCAGACTCCCACCACGACATTACCCTTGTTGTTCATACTTCTAAATTTAATCCAGAGACTCTCAGGTTTTTCAGCAGTTTCATACTGGAGCTCTGAGCAGTCATACTGCTCTCTTACATACAACGCAACTCCCCCACCTTTTCTGCCCTGCCTATCCCTCCTGAACAAGTCTATAAACTATTGTTGTAAGTAAAGTAATCAAGTTTTTAAAGAAGCTTCATTTAAAATTAAATTAAAATGCAGATCTTATCAGTTTAGTGCAGTGGTTCTTAACCTGGGGTGCCCGCACCCCCTGGGGCAGGGCCGGTGCAAGGATATTTTGGGCCTTAGATGAAACTTCCACCTTGCGCCCCCCCCCCCGACATCAGTTCATTGAGGGGCAAATCCCAACGAGCCTTTATAGACCCCAGGGGCCATCCTGTCCAGGGGCCAGCCATGTCCTGGGGCTGCTCCCCAGACCAGGTTCCCCCCTTCCTGCCCCCTGAACTCCCCTGGAGGGTGCACAGCCCCCCCATGAGCCCTACCCACCCCACCCAGTTGGCCCCTGCCCTGAGTCCAGTCACTGGCTTTGCCGGGCTTGGGCCACTGCAGCAGCTCAGCGGGGAGGAGCCGCCTTCCAGAGTCACCGGAGAGCCAGAGCGTCCCGCTTGTGGCAGCAGCGAGCCCCAGCCATGGAGGAGCCGGCGCTGTGCAAGGGGGGCAGCAGCCCTGCAAAGGCGGTGGCGCCACTAGCAGGGAGCAGCCATGACCCACAACCCCCAGAGGATTCAGGGAGCCTGGGGTCTTCGGTGGTGGGGGGCCCCCGCCGCTGAATTGCCGCCCAAGACCCCGCACTTCGGTGGCGGGTCCTGGAGCGGAAGGACCCCCCCGCTGCCGAATTGCCATGGAAGATGCTCCGGGGGCCTAGGCCCCGCGAGAGTTTTCCGGGGCCCCCGGAGCGAGTGAAGGACCCTGCTCCAGGGTCCCCAAAAAACTCTCCAGGCGGGGTCCCTGCAGGACCCAGGGCCTGGGGCAAATTGCTCCATTTGCCCCCCCTGTGGGTGGCCCTGCTGTGACCCCCCCCTCCTGCCTGGCACCCCCCGGGGGCTCCTGCATGCTGCAGTGGATGTATGCAGGTGCCAGTCCCCATGTCCCCCCGGCTCCCCCCTCACCTAGGGTTACCATATTTCAACAATCAAAAAAAGAGGAGAGAGCCCTGCCCTAGCCCCGCCCCCATCCCCTCCCTCCCATTTCCTACCCCAATTACCCCAGTCAGAACCCCCAACCCCCCCTCATTCCTTGTCCCCTGACTGCCCCCTCCTGGGACCCCTGCCCCTAACTGCCCCCCAGAACCCCACCCCCTACCTAAGCCTCCCTGCTCCTTGTTCCCTGACTGCCCCCTCCTGAGACCCCCCTCCCACCCTAACTGCCCCCCTAGGATCCTACCCCCTACCTGTCCCCTGACTGCCCCAACCTGTATCCACACCCCTGCCCCCAGACAGACCCCCTGGACTCCCATGCCCCATCCAACCACTCCCCGCCCTTGACAGGACCCCAGAACTCCCAACCCATCCAACTCCCCCTGCTCCCTGTGTGACGTTATTGATATAAATGGGGACCATATAGAACATGGGTTGCAACCAAGGTCCTGTAGTGGCACCAAATCCTAAGTAAAGGGGGTCATATAAGGTGTCTAAGACCAGGTTCTGGGTTGCTGATTATAATTATGCTGTCTATATGTCTGTATCATTTTTAGTTGAAGTTATGAATGTTGGCTCTAGGCTGTCTGTATTTCAAGTTTGTGCTGTGCTTCTGGGGGAAGCCTCCCAGACAAGCTGGTGTTAGCTCTGCCTAGCCTGTTTGATGGCCCATTAAGGACCATTAAGGACACAATGGACCCATGGAGAGAAGGCAGACACGCCTTGTGACTCAGCAAAGTATGCAGGGACTGGCCCATGTGACTCCAGGCTCCATTTTGCTGTAAATTTCCACAGTGAAGACAAAGAGATTCTTACACCTGGAAAAGCCTATATAAGGCTGATGCTTCATCTCCATCTTGTCTTCAATCCTGCTTCTGACCTCTGGAAGGACTTTGCTACAAACTGAAGCTCTGCACGAAGGACTGTTGACCCATCCCAGCGGGGGGTGTTCCAGAGACTTAATCTGAACCTGCAGTTTACTCCAGCACTGCTGCAAGCCTGAACTAAGAACTTTGCCATTACTGTATGTAATTGATTCCATTTAACCAATTCTACCTCTCATCTCTACCTTTTTCCCTTTGTAAATAAACCTTTAGATTTTAGATTCTAAAGGATTGGCAACAGCGTGATTTGTGGGTAAGATCTGATGTGTATATTGACCTGGGTCTGGGGCTTTGTCCTTTGGGATCTAGGGAACCTTTTTCTTTTATTGGGGTGTTGGTTTTCATAACCATTCATCCCCAGGACGAGTGCACTGGTGGTGATACTGGGAGACTGGAGTGTCTAAGGAAATTGCTTGTGTGACTTGTGGTTAGCCAGTGGGGTGAGACCAAAGTCCTTTTTGTCTGGCTGGTTTGGTTTGCCTTAGAGGTGGAAAAACCCCAGCCTAGGGCTGTGACTGCCCAGTTTAAGCAATTGGTCCTGATTTGGCACTCTCAGTTGGGTCCCGCCAGAATCGCTCCGTCACACCCTGCCTGCCCCAACCCCTCTCCACACCCCTGCCTCCTGACAGGACCCCAGAACTCCCAACCCATCCAACCCTCCCCCTGCTCCCTGACTGCCCCCAGGACTCCCCTTACCATGCCCATAGCAGTCAGACGCTGGCTCCACGTGGAGGCAAAACTCCACATGGAGTGCTGAGGCAGTGGAAGGGGGGGAGCTGCGGGAGGGGCAGTGGCGGCAGCAGCTCACACTTCCGGGAGCAGTAGAACCCAAGCACAATGAGGTGGGAGCCGGGGGGCATGCCTGCCTGGGCTGCGGCCCAGTGGCCCCGCCGCGGGAAGCTTCTGCAGAGGATGCATGCGGGTGGCGGTCCCCATGCACCCCCCCCGGTTCTCTCCACGCCATGCTTGGGCTCTGCGGCTCCCGGGAGTGTGAGCCGCTGCCGCCCCTCCCCCAGCAGGCTCAGGGCCCCGAGCGCAGTGAAGGGAGAGCCGGAGGGTGTCCTGGCTGCCGGCCCCACTCAGCCTCTGCCAGCCTGGGGTTCTGTTCACTCAGCCGGCTGTGTGCTGAGTGGGCCAGTGGCCGGGACCCCGGCTGGCAGCTGTGTGCCAGGCAAAATCGGCTCGTGTGCCAAATGTGGCACGTGTGCCATAGGTTGCCAACCCCTGTTCTAGATACACAGAGGTAGTGGAGTGCTCTGCTGGAGTAAGGAGGGCATAAGAGACATAACAAGTAGGCAGGAGAAAGGGTGAGAGGGAATAACAGAAAGCAGCAAGAGCTGCAGGGAGAGAGAGGAGGAGCTTCTTATGCCTTCATCTGTCCATTGAAAGCAACGACTGTTCTGATAGAAGTCAAAATTTCTTCCACCGCAGCTACTGTTCTAGCATAAGCAGTCAGCTCTTTTGTAGTGAATGATGCCAGGAACTGGAAAATTCAGAGGGTAGGGGGAAGGGGAAAGTATTTTATGGAAATCTATTTAAGTGGTGTAAATTATGTACTGATACAAAGGGTGATCAAACAGTTAGGAAAAGAGCCTAGAATTTAGGCGACCTGGGTTCAAGTCCCCACTCCAACACAGTTTTCCTGGGCAACTTCGGGAAAGTAACTTCTCTCTGTGTTTCACTTCTCCTTGTGTAACATGGGAATCCCCTATCTTGCATGGTGTTGTGAGGCTAAACACAATGAAGCTTGTGGGGCACTCAGAAACTATAGTAATTATAGGTCTCATGATTTGAGGACTTCAATGCTTCAGATACAGGTTTGATACAGGAGTGGGTGGGTGAGATTCCGTAGCCTGTGTTGTGCAGGAGGTCAGACTAGATGATCATATTGGTTCCTTCTGACCTTAAAGTCTATGATTCTCCTCCACCATTTTCAGTGGTTGGGTGGGGGAAAAGGGGAGAGAAAACAAAATACAACCTATAAATAGAAACACTTTGCAAATTTTTCTGTGCATTACAAGCAATATCTACTAATGTGGTCACAGTTGATGAACGCTGATCATCCTCTTCCCATGTGGTGAATGGTGGTGACTGGACGCAGTCCAGGCCTCCATGGCATGCCAATGGCTGCCTGCCGATGATCAGTGTAGACAGAGCCCTGCAAATTTTGGGGCAGGAGCCAGTGGAGTAGGAGAAGGGCTGCTCTCCATGCTCTCCAAACTTTAGGGTCATGTTGCTTTGGGGTTCACTTCCTCTCAATCTGTTTTTAGAGGTAGAATTCTTATTTGTTTTCCCCCAGCACTTACAATTGATCCAACTGCTGCTGCTGCAGCAAGGAGAGGGCTAACTGACAAAATCACTAAGGTCAGTTTCCACCCGTAGACGAATCCTATAACAATCCCTGTCAGAAACGTGGTAAAGAATTGTACAAATATACAGATCTTGTCTCCGATGCCTTCGTGGATGGTGTTAATGTCACTGTTAATTAAAAAGAGATTTGTTAACTTTGATGAATGCCTCCACCTCACACATTTTTCTCTTTTGCTGGAGAGAAGCTTGTCAGAAGTTTAACTGTTCAAATCATTGGGTAGTAGGAATTTTGGACGTGGATACTGAACAGCAGCAATGGCTCTTTGTGGGGCTAGGAACTACAGATCACAACTCACTGTCTGTGATGTAACCTCTAGATAGACTTCTGCCATTGCTACCCCTGCTCATTCACACGTGACCCAATTCATTCATGCAATAGCCAAAAGGAATAATACATACAAAAAAAATTCATCCCCAAAACCTTTACATTACTTTTTCCTCCAAGTTCCCCTATGTAGCCAATCTTCTTCAATTTTGTTATTAGATTTTAACATCTTTGAGACAAGGAATATCTCCATTTTGCATTATATAGAGTGACAAGCACAGTGTTAGTAAATTATTATTTGGAAAATCATTGTGTGTCACACTAATTTTCTCTTGCTATTTACATATGTGGGAGCTAGGATTGGTGAAATTCAAGCCTCTCTCATTCCCTCCAGGATTCACATCTTCCAAAAAATGGGCATATCCCTCCCTGCAAAAACTAAATCTGGAGAAACTCTGCATACCCTGATCATACCTTCCTCTGAATCCCTGCACAAGGGACCTGATCCAAAGATTCCTAATGATTTTTATTAGTTTTGGATCAAGTTCAAAATAATAACACAGTGCCCATAACTATGAGTGCTGTTTCATTTCATACAATGTCAGGGTTTTCAGACAGCAGAGCTGTTTATCTACAGTAGTTTGCAAAATAGCTCATAGACACTACAAAGCCAATGTCAGAGGAGTAAGATATTGCATTTCAAAGGATAAGCCCTCGCAGTGGAAATATTACTGAAACTCCGAAAATGAAGTGAAAAATTATAACAAATTCCTCCCTCAGATAGCAGAAATAGTTTGGGTCTTAGTTAAAAAGTTTTCGTGGAAATTCCAGGAAATTCCCTGTAGCTATTTCTATAAAGGTAAACATCAGACTTCTTTTTGGCTCATGTTTCTGGTGCATAGATAAATAGAGAATTCTCATTCAGTTGGGTGTTCAATGTTCCAATCTGGCTGGTATCAAACCAAGCCATCTCCTAGTGAAGTATTGCGAAAATAAACTTTTGGTGGATTTTTGCTGTCTGTCTTGCAGCTGAGGTAAAAAATGTCCCGGCTTGGATGGTGCTCAGTATCACTACAGCAAAGCCAATACCCACATAATAGTAGGCAAACCTGTAGTAAAATGGTAAAAGTCCATAAGGTCAATTGCATCTTGCAAGATATGTTAGACACATCAGGTCATATTCAACCCTGCTGAAGCCAATGAGATGTAATTGAGGGCCAAATTTGGTTTACAGCCTAATGGACAAAAAATAAATATATAGAAACTACACTGCTATTCTTATGAAAATAATTGCAGAGGTTCTTACCTGGTCATTTCAGCTTCTATATCCAAACCTGGAATTGCTAGACAAGTAGAGCTACTATTCATCACAGCTGGAAGATTAACTGTAACAAAGAAAAATATTCAGTTTTATTAGAACAGGCATAAAACAAATCATGGCGGTTTAAGGCCATAATCTTATGGGTGTTTTGCATGACGCTACACTCCCTGCAACAGGGCTGTAGATTTATAACTTTCATGGTGTCCATCATCCTTCTAGTGGAGGAGCAAACAGGGCAAACTTTTGAGTCAGCTCAGAGGGTTACTGTAGAGTGATGTCATGGATTTAGCTCACTGCGTCAATGGGCACCGGCCAGATCATAGCTTCATCTGATCTGACCTTCTGATTCCAACAGTGGCCAATATCTGATTTTTCAGAAGTTGATAACACCCCCTTCTACCTCACACAAGGCAAAATTCATCCACACAGATACCATAAGTCCGACTTTTATGCACCACTTAGGTTCCACCCAAGCCTCAAAACTGTGCCCAAGTGAGGTCCAAGTGGTGGCTCAGCCTTTGCTGGCTGTCTGCAAAAAGGGTAAATTTCACTAATAATGCACCTAACCAAATGTGCAAAACTGTTCAGACCTGGGAGAAATAGCAGACCCCTTCCAGGTGTCAGCACATATATTTTAGGGTAAGCTATGATTGCCCTTCTCATAAGCTTAGCTCATATAGAGGAAAAATAGAATTAATGGTCTTATTTTGTTGTTTTAAAAATCCAATCACAGAACTTGATTTGGTGACCTCCTGGGACAGTGAATTCCATGGATTAACTACAAGATATAGAAAGTAGTAAATCATTTTACAGTTACCAAATGTACTGCTCTGTAATTTATCAAGTGTCCAGTTTGCTACTGTACTATACAGCAGGATAAAAAGGAAGGACTCCTCAGAATTCACTCTGCTCTTCATGGCTTTTAACACCACACCCGCACTCCATCCTGAACCTCTGCCAATCCAGTAAATAAGAGACCCTACCAAATATTTTCAGAAGTTGAACAAATTTTATTTACCTGAAGACATATTTACTGCTTGGCCAATCGTCACAAAGCTGTTTGTCATCTCTCCAAAGACAACGATAATAAGTGGCAGCCCTGTTCCATCTGCAACAGCTGCAATCAAGCCTATTAGCATCAAAATGATATCCAGCCAATTGGCATACCCAAACTACATGAATATAAAGAAAAAGGAATTAATTGAAGGTTGACAAATTCACATAATTGTTAAAACACACAGAATAGGATTTGTTTTTACATAGCACCTTTTGCAATTTGGGTATCTCAAAACACTTTATGAATCAATGAATTAGATACTGTGAAGGCAAACAGAACACTTGGGATACACTTTGTAAAAGCTTACACACAGTTTTAGGCTAGTTTTTATTGAGGGAGTTAGGACATGTTGGCAGGATGAATCCCCTAATCTGCAGAAAAAAAGAATGTACCTTACATTTTTCACAAAGTGATGATATCACCTGTGCAACTCACTGCCTCCCTGGGTGCATTCTACTACACCACATATCTACTCAGTGACCAAACCGGACAGTCTCTACGCAAAAGAATAAATGGACACAAATCTGACATCAGGAATCATAACATTCAAAAACCAGTGGGAGAACACTTCAACCTCTCTAACCACTCAGTGACAGACTTGAAGGTGGCAATTTTGCAACAAAAAAACTTCAAAAACAGACTCCAAAGAGAGACTGCTGAACTTGAATTAATATGCAAATTAGACACAATTAACTCAGGCCTAAATAGAGACTGGGAATGGTTGGGTCATTACACTAATTGAATCTATTTCCCTATGTTAAGTTCTCCTCACACCTTCTATGGGTCATCTTAATTATCACTTCAAAAGCTTTTTTTCTCCTGCTGATGATAGCTCATCTGAATTGATTAGACTCTTCCTGTTGGTATGCATTTTTCCACCTCTTCATGTTCTCTGTATGTATAAATATCTCCTGTCTGTGTGTTCCATTCTATGCATCTGAAGAAGTGAGCTGTAGCTCATGAAAGCTCATGCTGAAATAAATTTGTTAGTCTCTAAGGTGCCACAAGTACTCCTGTTCTATTTTAATTTTAATGACTATAATAAAAAAAATCTTGCTTTCAAAGTCCTCTCTGTCCATCCTTTTTCCCCTTCACCTCCTCTCCTCTCCCTCCCCAGTTGAAGAGAGCCCTTAAAGGGACAACACCTCTTTCCTTCCAGATAGCTGGACCTTACTTCTGACTGTCTGATGAACCAGCAAAATCAGTACCTTAGTAAGATATAAAATCCTTTGTTATGGCTAAAATCTTTGGAAATATATTTTTTAAAGTTGGTGAAATTTCATAAACATGTCTATTGTTCGGGAGATCACACAAAGTAAATTAGGGTTCCCTTTTTCTAAAAGCAATGAACATTTTTATGAACACACTAAACCTCTGTGGCTGATTAATTTAAAATAATGTCTTTGTTTCAGTGAGTTGAATAATCTGGAATGATTATTTTATGAAGGCTTAAGAGTACATTTAAAATATAAAATCAGCTTAGAAATACTGATTAAGAAAATGTAAAGCAGAGAAAAGCTGCATCATTTATTCCACGATATTTAATGTTGTATTCAGGAAGACAGCTGACTCGCCCTTACTACGAAGTTATTGCAAATAAATGTCCGACAAACTTCAGGGCATATCAAAAAACCTGTGACTGGCATTTTTTATCCCCAAGTTTAGTGCTTTTAATTAGGTACCTTCTGCACATCCATTCTGCGTGCTGGGGGTCTTTGCGGGATACTGTGACTCCCTGCCACCGTGAGGTGGGCCAGGCATAGGGCCCCATAAATCCTAAGGACAGCCCTGCATCCACAACACATAAAAATGAGAGGGAAGAAATCTCGGTGCTTGTCTACATGGCACCACAGTCCGGTCTATGGGAGTGTAAATTGTAGAGAACTCTAAAGTGTTCCCCATATACGCCCTGCTGGCACAAACAAAGAAGTACCTAGTTTGTGTTTATGTAGTCCTGTTTCAAACAAGATTCTAGCTTTCTTTGACCCTCTGATTTGCAGACTGGGCAAAACAGCTTTAGCTGCAGAATATTATTGTCACAAACATGGGAAAACTCTAATAACTGCTTAATATTGTTTGTTGGCCTGCCTCTGGCAGGGTTCTTTCTGTACAAAGATCTTTGATTAAATGCTGCCCAATATGTAACCATCTGGGATGGTCCATGCAGGAAGGGGGAGGTGGCTCAAGATGGTCACCCAACAACTTCCACTTAAGGGTGCGTAAGAGACTGCCCAGAATTATTAGCTCTGACAACTCTGGCTTGACCCCACCTCCAATGAAATCAATGGGGAGTAGATGCCTAACTGCTTTTGAGGAGCTGAGCCTCTTTGCCTCAGGCCAGGATTATTACAAATATTAAAAGCAATTTTAATTTGTTTAAATAAAAAGATTTTTTTTAAAAAATATCAGAGGGGTAGCCGTGTTAGTCTGGTTCTGTAGAAGCAGCAAAGAATCCTGTGGCACCTTATAGACTAACAGACGTTTTGCAGCATGAGCTTTCGTGGGTGAAT
The DNA here is from genome assembly GCF_020497125.1 of Mauremys mutica. NCBI lineage: Eukaryota > Metazoa > Chordata > Testudines > Geoemydidae > Mauremys > Mauremys mutica. Next base: position 235,975,498 of record NC_059073.1, read on the forward strand.
ACCCACTTCTTCTTCTTGCATCCGAAGAAGTGGGTATTCACCCACGAAAGCTCATGCTGCAAAACGTCTGTTAGTCTATAAGGTGCCACAGGATTCTTTGCTGCTTTTAAAAAATATGTAAGCAGAGTCAGGATGAGCTCTACCCTGATATCTGGTGGTGAATTATGGCAAGTGTGGAAAAGAATTTCAGGGATTGATCTTGTTTGCATAGGCACACCCACTCCACCTAGCATGAGTCCACGGCAGCCCGAAATGATCACTTTGACAGCTGTGAGATCCCCAATTTCTCTGTTATTGGGGCAGGAGGAATAATGTGTTGTTACCCTGATTATGTGAATGAAGGACTATGAAACTGTTTTATGACAGAGGGTCTCACCATCAACTATGTAGCACTTGCTAGACAAGGGACATGGGTTCCAACACCCAGTGAATTGAGAGAGGTTGGGGACTGGTACCTGATAGTATGGGCCCCTTTTGAGGGCCTGGAACACCAATTGCACCTCCTTCTCTCTCCACTGTTGAATAACAGAGCTAATTTTGTAGAAGCAGCAAAGAATCCTGTGGCACCTTATAGACTAACAGACGTTTTGCAGCATGAGCTTTTGTGGGTGAATACCCACTTCTTCGGATGCAAGAGTGGGTATTCTACAGAAGTGGATGCTTCTACAGAACCAGACTAACACGGCTACCCCTCTGATACTAGAGCTAATTTTGATTCCATTAGGAGTCTATCTAGAGGTTGCTGAGCTGAATTCACTTTGGGCCAATGGTGTACCAGCACTGGGGCTCCTCTACTACAAGCTGAAATCAGTAAAAGAGCTAAATTTACTGAGCTGAGATCACTGAGTGCTGTGTTAAAACTAGTGGGGGAGCCTGAAGATCTATCGCTAAGCGGCTGGCAGAGTGGAGCAGTTTGCAGCACGGTTGGAGCAGCCCACAGAACGCGGAGTGAAGCGGGCTGAGCAGTTTGCGGGACAGTTGGAGTGGCCCACAGAACAGTGAGTGGAGCAGAGCTGAACGGTTTGTGGGATGGTTGGAGCGGCCCACGGAACAGCGAGCGGAGCGGAGCAGTTTGCAGGGATGGCTGGAGCGGCTCACGGGTCAGCTGGAGGAGTGGCGCAGCTGGTGGAGTGGAGCCGGTCATGGTGAAGGCTGCAGCAGAACTCCATGGAGAGGTGGGGCAGTCGGCCTCGGCCCATGTAAGGTGCTCCTCAACACCCTGTGTGCCCCCCCCACTTCCACCCAGGCTGGGGGGGTAAAACTCGGCAGATAAACTTTTGAACTCTGGGGCGGCACCGACCAGGGACAGAGACTTTTGGGTTGTTGGACTTCGGGGTGATTGGACTTAAGACCCTAAGGGGAAAAGGACATTGCCAAAACTTACTTGGTAGGTCTTTTGCTCATGGTTTATGTTATGAATCCTGTTTGTGGGGTTTCCCCAATATGATGCCACATTGTTTCCCTCCTTTATTAAAAGGATTTTGCTACACTCAGACACTGTGCTTGCAAGAGGGGAAATATTGCCTCCTAGTGGCGCCCGGGGGGGTGGTATGTAATTGTCCCAGGTCACTGGGTGGGGGCTCGAGCTGGTTTTGCATTGTGTTATTGAAACAGAACCCCTGGATACTGAACCCGGCCCTTGTTGCTGCCAACTCAGAGGGGAAGAAGGGTTACAAATAAAAAGATTACATTACTGAGGGCTATTGGAAAATATTATACTTTTTCTTTCTCTGATAGCTTTCATCCTTGGCTCAGCTAAAAGTGAAATAGTAAGGCTGCTAGAAGTTATTCTGGAACTTTCCAGTAGAGTAACCATATACACCCAACAACTTCTACTTAAGGGTGCATAAGAGACTGCCCAGAACTATTAGTTCTGACAACTCTGGCTTGACCCCACCTCCTGCTTGAACAGGAGAGACCAAAATCCACTGAGACTTGAAGAAGCTTCCTGGAGATGAAAGAATGCTGGCAGGATTTAGGACACATTCCCTCAGGGGCAACCAGGCTGAGAAAACACAGAAACAGGAACCCATAAGGGAATCTGAAAAAAATTAAGCCTGCCAGTGTCATCCTTATAGGACAACAATACTCTAGACAAGATAGACATCTCTACAGATGTTTTAAAACCTCTTCTCCAATGCTTTGTTCCAACTTCTAAAGAAAAATACTTTGTTTAAGAAGGATACTTGTCATTATCACTGCTCAGTTTTCCAAAGGGAAGAAATGCAGTGCCCCAAACCCATTTGGGCTTGTAAGTGGTTGTCATAACCAGGATAGTTACTCCAGGTCCTGATCTAGGAATGAGAGAATTATTGGATTCTACCCTGAGACAGGGAAGGGCAAGAGGCCCAAAATCTGATGTGACTGTTCTCAGAGAAACCAGAAAGGGGTGGAGTTGCAACTAGGGTGACCAGACAGCCAAGTGTGAAAAATTGGGATGGGGGCAGGAGGTAATAGGAGCCTATATAAGAAAAAAAACCCAAAATCAGAACTGTCCCTATAAAATTGGGACATCTGGTCACCCTAGTTGCAATGGCCCCTGTAATTGTGACAGTTATCCATCACACAGGGTCTATGTAAGTCCTGGCCCAGAATGCACAGTCATGAGACAGATCACTGATGATAGAAAGGTGGACCAAATTTCTGACAACACACCATACCATTACTTCATGCTCTCCAGTAGCTTGCCATTGCTTCAAGATCCAAATTCAAAGACCTTTGTGGTTTGGACCAGCCTAGCTCAGCGACTGTCTGTTAATTTGCAGCTCATCAAGGCAAGTGCAGGTATTGAAGGCAAACTCTGTCAGTGCTGTAGATAATGCAAGATATTATTGGATTCTTACAATGGAACACACTCTCTGAAGAACACTAGGGCTGACCATTTTCAGAGCCTTGATCATGGACACCTCTTTGCAAGAAGCCTACCTGCAATTACAGCAATGGAAGAAGGAAGAGGTGAGAGAGAAAGAGAAAGAGCCACAGTCCACAGTCAGCAGCCAGACCCCTAGGATGAGAAGAGTTTACTTTTCGTAATATTCTATTTAGCAGCCACATACTTGGGTGTTTGGCATCTTTTAGGGAGAACATGACTTGCTGCATTCTCTTTCCCAAGCATGTAACTAATAGACAAAAGCAAGCAGATTATATATCAGTTGTATGAAGCTATGCAGTCTGGATAACAACATCTGCCTCCTGTTTACTCTACTAACGGAAGTACAGTGTTGACTTTATTGTCTACTCCACCAGGAATGGCTATATCTTGTATTCTGGAACTCAGCCGAGCATGTCACTCTTCTATGCATTCTTTTTGCTATCTCTCTTTTTCTATAACATCACACCACTTACTAGCTGCTACTACACAGAACAGGAATCTTGGTGTGATCACACAAAAAACCGCAGCAATTCTTACACTCAATGCCCGTGATCCTCGACTGCATTGGGCTGCTTCTCAGAGTATCCCAGAATGAGAGAGCCCTAAAGTCAACACACCCAGCTACAGGAGCAGACCCTCCCTTGTGGAGAGATTCTCCAAGACACAGAACTAGTGTAGCAGTTCCTAGACCACCTTCCCCTGGTTGGCACCATTGGGGGAATGCCAAGGGTTTCTCTATGCCCTGGCTATCTCCAGCTGCAGTATTGCCAGCCTGGGTCCATTGGCGGCAGTATAATTAGCACACTCTTTAAACCCTTGCAAATAGCTGTCCCAATATGGGGATAGCACAAAGTTGACTAAAAGCCAACTCTGCATACACTGTGTGAAGCTGTGCCATGCATACCTCAGCTGCGGCCAAGGATCAGGGCCAGTTTCTTTGCAATGGATTATCAGATTTTAAAAGGGATACCTGAGATCCAGGACCTAGTCCTTTTCTGATTGTAACAAATTCCAATGTGGACTCTAGCAGGTTAAAGGAGCTTTAACTTATGGTGAAGTTCCACTGTATTTAAATAGGAAGAGAGTGAGGAGTCAATGGGCCAGACACTTTCTTCACTTACACCTCTGAAAGCCCAGAGAAGTCAATGTAATGGCCCAAAGTGGGTAGTTTTGTAGTCAAGAACAAAACAAAACAAAAAAGACCTAGCGCATTGCTAAATCAGTGCATTTACCAGCTTCAGTACAGCAAGAGAGAGTTAAAACAGTCATTCACCCTTGGGAAAATAAAACAGAACCATTCATATGAAAGGTTAAAACATTTTTTGCTCCATTTACTGTGTGTAATTCCTGTCTCATGGGAATACTTGTTTCTTAGCACTTTGTGTAACTCAACAGATTAGTCACACGAGGCCTCATTGGTATTGCAAAAAAATCACATCTCCGTTTTAACTTTATACTTATTACGTGTTCAATATCCCCAAAAGCAGACTCGGCTATATAAGTCATTTCAAGGGGAGATGGTCAATTCAACAGGGGAACTTACAGGTACACTGCACACTCTCATGAAACTAATAGGGCAGTTACATAGTCAGGAGAAAAAAAAACAAACCCCTGACATTCAATACGAAGCAGTGACCTCTACTGATATTAACTACTTCACTGCTGGCACTTCACACCATCATCTCTACTGCTACATTTTACTAATGCACGACTGAAATTAGAGATAGGTGTACTGGCTCAGATAAAATAAGCAATCCCTGAATCTTTGCCCCAAACCTAAACTAAATAGTTTTAGAGGATTGTTTAAGTTTGGTTAACTTGTTTTAAATATTATTTTTCATTTTTACATCTCTCTGAACCTGCAGATCCCAGATGGGACTGGAAGCTGAAGGGCCAAAAATGCTGTTAGGGAAGCTAGTCTCAAGATATTCCTGACTCAGGCAGCACTGTAAATCTCTGGAGAAGGATCTTTCTGAAGCAGTCTACTGCCCATTTGGAGTTTCAGGAACTTAGGCAAAAGTTTGGCGGAGTCTTAGCCAATTACCAGTTGACAACACAATGGAATGTAATCACATACCTGGCCCTTGGGGAAGCATAAGTAGGTTTCCTCATAGGTAGTTAGCATATTAAGCAGCAGCCAATGCAGATGGCTAATGGGAAAATAGGTAAATATGAAAAATTCTCTAAACAAAGGACCTCAGTACATTAAACCTGCATAACATCCAGACATTAATGAAGCCAAATATTTTTATAGTGAATCTTTCCAGTTAGATCGGTACATTTATATATCTATATATATCTTTATATCTCTCTCTATATATATATCTATATCTATATATATCTATATATCTATATATCAATATATTTGGGAGGGGGGGGGGGCGCGGAAGAGGCAAATAGAGAAATGTCCCAGCTTAAACACAAAAGGCCTCTGGGCAACTGCCATCCATGTCTCCTGAGATGAGCCACCGGCATCCTTGCCCTAAAGCAGTGATATTCAGACCTCAGTGCTTCAGGAGCCAAATTAGCAATCAACATTACCCAAAAGAACCACAGTAGTTTGAATTCACTCTTTCATTTACTATAGTACTATTAATAGTTAAACAGTATGACAGGGAAATATTATATATATTCTCACAACAAATAAGTTAATAACTTAGTACAAGTTGATACCTTAATTAGTTAATAACTTAGTAAAAGCATCCTGATTGGTTAATAATTAAATCATACAGTGTTTTCATATCATGTGCTGCAAAGAGCCACAAGAGACACATTAAAGAGCTACTGCCCTAAAACAAACTTTAAAAACTTCTCATAGTAACAGTTTCAATAGGTCAACACATTTCAGCCTTTTACTGGCTTCTCCTGTGCTATAATAGAAGAGCTGTCAAACCTATTAGTGACCTTACACTCCTTCATCTGATCAAACTGACACTGACAAGATTGTAAAAGGATAGCTCATTTATCCCTGGAAGTTGAATTGTCAAACTCTGTTTTCTTAATGAGAGACACTGAGACTTAATGCTATGGAAAACATATTGCTAGAGAAACATAATGCAAGAAAACTTTTAATTCAATTTGTATTTGCTTTAAGTATCAAATCCTGACCCAAGTTTATACATCTGTAAATGGTGCATAAAAAAATAACCCAAGGCACATAACCAGCTCTGTACTAGGCCAACTGACCCCAAGTATGGTTGGGCTTTAGTGCTTATTCCCTTAGGGTATATCTACACTACAAGAGTAGTTCGATTCAACTTAAGTCGAATTTGTGGAATAGACCTTACAAAGTCGAATTTGTGTATCCACACTAAGGACACTAATTCGACTTTGTGAGTCCACACTAACGGGGCAAGCGTCGACTTTGGAAGTGGTGCACTGTGGGCAGCTATCCCACAGTTCCCGCAGTCCCCGCTGCCCTTTGGAATGCTGGGTAGAGCCCCCAATGCCTGCTGGGGGAAAAAATGTGTCAAGGGTGCTTTTGGGTAACTGTCATCATTGAACCGTCACTCCCGCCCTCCCTCCCTGAAAGCGCCGGCGGGCAATCTGTTCGCGCACTTTTCTGGTCAGTGACAGCATGGACGCCACAGCACTGCGAGCATGGAGCCCGCTGCAGTTATGGACATTGTCAACTCCTCGCACCTTATCGTCCACCTCTTCCACAGTCAGCTGCTGAGAAATCGGGCTACTTTTCAATGGTGCTGCAAGCACTGGTGGACCATAGGGGACGTTTTACCAATATCAACGTCGGATGGCCAGGCAAGGTTCATGACGCGTGTGTTTTCATGAACTGTGGTCTGTTTAGATGCCTGCAGGAAGGTACTTTCTTCCCGGACCACAAAATAACTGTTGGGGATGTACAGATGCTTATAGTGATCTTTGGGGACCCAGCCTACCCTCTAATGCCCTGGCTCATGAAGCCCTATACAGGCGCCTTGGACAGCGACAAGGAACTCTTCAACTACCGGCTGAGCAAGTGCAGAATGGTGGTGGAGTGTGCTTTTGGACGTCTCAAGGGGAGATGGCGAAGCTTACTGACTCGCTTGGATCTCAGCGAAACCAATATCCCCATTGTTATTGCAGCTTGCTGTGTGCTCCACAATCTCTGTGAGAGTAAGGGGGAGACCTTTATGGCGGGATGGGAGGTTGAGGCAAATCATCTGGCTGCTGATTACGCTCAGCCAGACACCCGTGCGATTAAAAGAGCCCAGCGGGAAGCGCTGTGCATCCGGGCGGCTTTGAAAGCTAGGTTCCTCAGCGAGCACCGTGACCTGTGACTGTTCAGTTTCTTTACAGAGAAGCTGAACCTGCCCCTGTTTCTTTACCCAGTTACTGTTGACTATCCTCTGCAGTTAGATACACCGTTCACCCCGTTTCCCCCTTCCAACACACGTGTAAAAATAAAATACTTGTTACTTAACAAAGGTTTCTTTATTAATGACTTTGCGTTAAAGGGTTGAAACTGGGACGCAGACTGTGCTGGGTAGGGTGTGCAGTGATGTAAAGACCGCCTCTAAACTCGAGGAATGACAGGATCCTGCTCCTAGAGTGGTCCGCAGCGCTGGACTGGTTGTTTCAATGGAGCCTGCCATCCCTCCTTTTTGGGACTCTGTGTGCGGGGGCTATGTGTTCTTGTTGTGGAGGAGGACGGCTACAGATTCCCCTGCTGCGTGGCTCTGTGGTCCAGGACAAGGACCGCTGTATAAGATCTGTAACCGCCCTCCCCCGCTACAAAGTCACGTACCCCCTCCCCCCACCACCCAGAACATGGAAACCACCTCCCATACCGACCAGGGTGCCTACTGACTGCACTGTGTGTGTGACCTGCTGCTGATCCTGCCCCCGTGTCTGTACCCTGGTAAAGGTGACTGTCCTATTCAATTACCAACCCCCTTCCCCACACCCCCCTTCAAACACAGTCTTCTGTACAAAAACATGACGGAAACAGTAATTAACAGCAAAGTATTTTTAATAATCAACTAGACAGTTAGGGAATGAAACTGGGATTGGGGCTTGGGTGAGTTTGGAAGGGAAGGACTTCTCAAAATTTAGGGAATGGGAGCTTTTGGGTACTTGAGCACTCTGCTGGGGTGCGGTGACAGTTTTCACGGCCCCTGGCACCCCTCCTTCTTGTTATTTTGGGTGAGGGGGGTATGGGACTTTGTGGCGGGGGAGGGCGGTTGCAGATACACTGCAGGGGGGCTCTGTCCTCCTGCCTGCGGTCCTGCAGAACATCCACAAGGCACCGGAGCGTGTCCGTTTGCTCCCTCATTAGTCCAAGCAGCGTTTGAGTCCCCTGCTTGTCTTCCTCACGCCACCTCTCCTCCCCTTCGCTGTGTGAGCGCTGGTACTGAGAGAGGTTCTCCCTCCACTGGCTCTGCTGGGCCGCCTCGGCTCGGGAGCAGCCCATAAGTTCAGCGAACATCTCGTCCCATGTCTTTTTCTTTCGCCACCTAATCTTTGCCAGCCTCTGTGAGGGGGATGCTGGGGCAGGTCTGGAGACAGTCGAAGCTGTGTGATGGAAAAAAGGGAATGAATTCCTTGCAAAGATACATTTTTGTGAACAATGAACACAGTCTAGTCTGTCTCTGTGAACAAGACCATGCACAGCACCTATCTCGTGCGCACTCCTGCTGCAGGCAATCCGGAAAGCACAAACTCTGCCCCTGTTCCACCCCCTCGCAGTCTCCCCCGCCCCTTGGAATTCAGGGTTGAGATCCCAGTACCTGATGGGGCAAAAATCATTGTAGCGGGTGGTTCTGGGTAACTGTCGTCAGTCGCAGGGGCGGCTCTAGGCACCAGCTAAACAAGCTGTTGCCTAGGGCGGCAAAATATAGGGGGCGGCAAAAGGCTGGGGCTCCACCTCATCCTGCCGCTGCGAGCCGAGGAGCAGCCCGTCCCCTGCAGCCGGGGCAGGGCCGCGCTACCGGCTCGGCTTGGGGGAGAGGACTGGCCCCTTACTGGTAGCGCGGTCCCGCCTGGCTGCAGGGGACGGGCCGCTCCTCCTCCGCTTGTTCGCACGCCGGTCCTTTAAACAGCGCTGCAGCCGCTTGGCTGGGAGGGGGGGTGGGAGAGCTGAGCTCCGCCCCGCTCAGAGCCGCGTTTTGAGGGGGCGGGGCTGCAAGATCCGGGCCGAGCGGCTCCTCCCCTGACCACGCGGCTCTGAGCGGGGAAGAGCTCAGCCCCCTCCGGAACCACGCGGCTGCAGCGCTGTTTAGGACCCGGGCGCACGGTGAGCCGGGGTAAGCAGCCGGGGCCAGGGGGTTGGATGGGGGGGGTCTCAGGTGGTTGTCAGGCACCCCCCAACCCCATTACCCCCCAGGCCCAGCCCTGACCCCCAGCTCCAAGTCCAGCCCCTCTGAGCCGGACACCCCCCTGACCCCATTACCCCCCAGGCCCAGCCCTGACCCCCAGCTCCAAGCCCAGCCCCTCGGACCTGGGCACCCCCCGGCCCCATCCCCCTCACAGCCCTGACCCCCAGCTCCGAGCCCAGCCCCTCTGATTCGGACACCCACCTCACCCCATTCCCCCCACAGCCCTGACCCCCAGCTCTGAGCCCAGCCCCTCTGATCCGGACACCCCTCTCACCTCATTCCCCCCCACAGCCCTGACCTCCAGCTCCGAGCCCAGCCCCTCTGATCCGGACACCCCTGTCATCTCATTCCCCCCACAGCCCTGACCTCCAGCTCCGAACCCAGCCCCTCTGAGGTGGGCACCCCCCAAACCCATCCTCCCCACCCAGCCCTGACCCCCAGCTCCAAGCCCAGCCCCTCGGACCTGGGCATCCCCCCCGGCCCCATCCCCCTCACAGCCCTGACCCCCGGCTCCGAGCCCAGCCCCTCTGAGGTGGGCACCCCCCAAACCCATCCTCCCCACCCAGCCCTGACCCCCAGCTCCAAGCCCAGCCCCTCGGACCTGGGCACCCCCCCCGGCCCCATCCCCCTCACAGCCCTGACCCCCAGCTCCAAGCCCAGCCCCTCTGATCCGGACACCCCCCTGACCCCATTCCCCCCACAGCCCTGACCCCCAGCTCTGAGCCCAGCCCCTCTGATCCGGACACCCCTCTGACCCCATTCCCCCCACAGCCCTGACCCCCAGCTCTGAGCCCAGCTGCTCTGAGGTGGGCACCCTCCGACCCCATCCCCCCCACCCCCGACCCCCAGCTCTGAGGCGAGCCCCTCTGAGCCAGACAACCTCCGACCCCATCTCCTCACAGTCCTGAGCCCAGCCCCTGTGAGCCGGGCACCCCCCAGAGCCCAGCTCCCCACCCAGCCCTGGGCAAGAGCAGCACCACCTCCAGGCAGTGACAGCCCATTGGCACCAACCATCACCATCACCCAGCAACAGCCCATTATGTAATTGCAAATGTATACAGACCAGTAAAGCATTTAATGTTTTTAAATAATGTATTTGGTGTATTTTCAAATTATTACAAATTAATTTTCACTAGTTATTTTTTACATTTCCAAATACATGTTACTATAGTATTGCAACTTTTTTTTATGGAAGGGGCCCCCAAAATTGCTTTGCCCCAGGCCCCCTGAATCCTTTGGGCGGCCCTACCCAGTGCGTGTGAGGAGCCGGGGAGGGAGGGAAACGGGGTCCCCTGGAGCCGAGCCCGGGCTGGGATGGTGGCGGGGGGCTCCTGGAGTGTGTGAGGAGGTGAGCGGCCGGCTGGGTTTGTCGGTGCTGAGCAGGTAGCCCCCCAGCCGGAGATCCTCGCCTTCCCGCCCCCCGGGGCTGGGCCAGGGCACCGTGAGGCTGAAGAGCAGCAGGTCCAGGGGGCTCTCCAGGTCCTCGGCCGCCAGCATGTCGGGGGTGAGGGCGGTGAGCGCGAACTGATCCACCTTGGCCACCAGCAGTGCTGCGAAGCCCAGGGAGGGGGCCGTGTTCTTTGCGCCACCCCGTAGCCGCGCCGCCACCTGGAAGTACCCCCGCTCCGTGCCGCCCAGCAGCTCCACCCGCATGGGGACGGAGTCTCAGCTGGGCCAGAGCTCGGCTGCAGTGTGCTGGTAGCGGATCCCACATTTGGGGGGGAGCCCAGTGCAGGGGCAGCAGGGGGCGTGAGTGGGGGGGCACTGGTGGGCAGGGGGGTGCTCATGTCAGGGGGGGCAGCCAAACATTTTTTTGCTTGGGGCGGCAAAAAACCTAGAGCCGGCCCTGGTCAGTCGTTCCTTCCTCCGGGAAAGCAACGGCAGACAATCATTTCGTGCCCTTTTTCCCTGGATTGCCCTGGCAAACGCCATAGTGTGGCAACCATGGAGCCTGTTTTGCCTTTTGTCACTGTCACCGTATGTGTACTAGATGCTGCGGACAGAGGTGATTCAGCAGCCCTACACAGCAGCATTCATTTGCTTTTGCATGACAGCAGAGATGGTTAGCAGCCGTTCTGTACCATCAACCATGCCATTGTAAATTGGCGATGAGATGACGGTTACCAGTCGTATTGCACTATACCTTCTGCTGCTGTCATAGGTGCCCCTGGCCGAGATCAGCCGGGGGCGCAAAAGACAAAACTGGGAATGACTCCCCGAGTCAATCCCTCCTTTATGGTATCTAAAAATAGAATCAGTCCTGCCTACACTATGGGGCAAGTGTACTAGAGACCCAGTGTATCAGAGAACCAGAGAGCACAGCCGCTCTGTGTCAGATCATGCAGGAATGATGAGCTGCATGCCATTCACAGGGGGTGCTCCTGCAACAACCCCACCTGTTGCTTCCCTCCTCCCCCAGCCTTCCTGGGCTACCGTTGCAGTGTCCCCCCATTTGTGTGCTGAAGTAATAAAGAATGCAGGAATAAGAAACAGTGACTTGTTAGTGAAATGAAATGAGGGGAAGGCAGCCTCCAGCTGCTATGATAGTCCAGACAGGACATTAAGCAGTGTGGGGGAGAGGAGACCAGCATCCTGCTGCTATGATAGTCCAGGCATGGTTATCAGCTGTTCTGTACCGTCTACTGGGAAGCGGTAGCACTCATGGGCTGATGATGAGGATGGATAGCAGTCATATTGCACTACACCATCTGCCGCAAGGCTGATGATGACGACAGATATCAGTCATATTGTACCATCAGCCACCCATGAAGCGGGGGGGGGAGGAGGATGCTACAGTACAGTGCTGCAGCATCGCGTCTACCAGCAGCATTCAGTACACGTAGGGTGACATTTAAAAGAGTCAAGAGATGATTTTTTTCCCTTTTCCTTCTGGGGGTGGGGGGTGGGGGTACATTGACGAGCTATTCCCTGAACCACCGCGGACAATGTGTTTGACCCTACAGGTATTGGGAGCTCAGCCAAGAATGCAAATGCTTTTCGGAGACTGCAGGAACTGTGGGATAGCTTGCGTCCTCAGTCCCCCCTCCCTCCCTCCATGAGCGTCCATTTGATTCTTTGGCTTTCCGTTACGCTTGTCACGCAGCAGCGTGCTGAGTCTCTGCTACGCCGTCTGTCTGGAGATTTTTTAAAAATACGTTGGACCAGGTGTAACATTACAGTAATTTCCCTAATTAGATGCAGGAGTGGCCGAGCGAGATCACCCTGAGGGGGGTCACTGAAGGAGATAGAGAGTGCATGCTGCGTGAAAGCAAGCACAAACCAGGGGCCTATGCTGCCATGCTCATGGAGGCAATGCTCCCAGAGTACCTGAGGATAGCCTGGCACGGAAAAGTGTGCTACCACGGAGCACCCAATAAGGCAGCTCTTCCCTGGAACCTCATGAGGAGGTTTTTCGATTACCTCTAGGAGAGCTTTGTGGAGCTCTCCCAGGAGGATTTCTGTTCTATCCCCATATATATAGACCTCCTTTTCACATAGTTCAGATTCCTGTTACATTAATAATAAAAGTTTACATGTTTAAAGCACTTACTGACTGATCCTTCCCCTGATTCAGGGTCCGGGGTAACTGCTGGGGAGGGTTGGTAGGGGATCTCCGTGAGGGTGATGAAGAGATCCTGGCTGTCGGGGAAACCTGCGTTGAAAGCGCTGTCGACTGCCTCGTCCTCATCTCCTTCCTCATCTTCCCCGTCCGCGAACATCGCCGAGGAACTGGCCGTCGACACTATCACATCGTCGGAGTCCACGGTCACTGGTGGGGCAGTTGTGGCAGATCCACCGAGAATGGCATGCAGTGCCTCGTAGAAGCGGCATGTCTGGGGCTGGGCTCCGGATCGTCCATTTGCCGCTTTGATTTTTTGGTAGCCTTGTCTCAGCTCCTTGACTTTCACGCGGCACTGCATTGTATCCCGGCTGTATCCTCTGAGTGCCATGGCTTTGGAGACCTTCTCGTAGGTCTTTGCATTCCGTTTTTTGGAGCGCAGCTCCGAAAGCACAGACTCCTCGCCCCACACAACGATCAGATCCAAGACTTCCCGGTCAGTCCATGCTGGGTCCCTCTTTCTATTCTGAGATTGCATGGACTCCTCTGCTGAAGAGCTCTGCATTGTTGCTGGTGCTGCTGAGCTCGCCCCGATGTCCAACAAGGAAATGAGATTCAAACTGGCCAGACAGGAAAAGGAATTCAAATTTTCCCGGGGCTTTTCCTGTGTGGCTGGTCAGAACATCCAAGCTCGGACTGCTGTCCAGAGCATCAACAGAGTGGTGCACTGTGGGATAGCTCCCGGAGCTACTAAGGTCGATTTCCGTCCACACCTAGCCTAATTCAACATAGCCATGTCGAATTTGGCGCTACTCCCCTCGTCGGGGAGAAGTACAGAATTCGAACTAAAGAGCCCTCTAGGTCGAACTAATTAGCTTCCTGGTGTGGACGGGTGCACGGTTAATTCGAATTAACGCTGCTAAATTCGAATTAAAGTCCTAGTGTAGACCAGGCCTTAGTGCTTAAGGGAAAGGAAAAGACCCACTGTTGCTGTGCAGGGGGGAGCCAAACTGCTGTATGGGCGATTCAAGTGTGTGTTGGGGAAAGGGGAGGGGCTGGCAGCCATGTTATGGTGTTGCACATTGCCACTGATGCGGTGACACCCTCCTCAGGGCAATGTATTCACCTCTGTAGCTCTGGCATCCTGACAGGCTGTGCAGATCGGAGAAACTGGCCCAGAACCTCAAAGCTAGCTTCACTTCCATTGAAATCAATGGGGAGTAGATGCCTAACTGCTTTTGAGGAGCTGAGCCCCTTTGCCTCAGGCCAGGATTATTACAAATATTAAAAGCAATTTTAATTTGTTTAAATAAAAAGATTTTTTAAAAATAAAAAGATTACATTACTGAGGGCTATTGGAAAATATTATACTCTTTCTCTGATAGCTTTCATCCTTGGCTCAGCTAAAAGTGAAATAGTAAGGGCTGCTGGAAGTTATTCTGGAACTTTCCAGTAGAGTAACCCATATACACCTCTACCCTGATATAACATGACCCGATATAACACAAATTTGGATATAATGCGGTAAAACAGCGCTCTTGGGGGCAGGGCTGCATGCTCCAACGGATCAGCGCTTCAGCATGTCTGGCTCCAACATGCTGCTCTGAGCGGTGTGTTAAGGGTGCCGGGCTGGGGCTGAGGGGTTAGAGAAGGGGCAGAGAGTCTTGGGGGGCGGTCAGGAGACAGGGAGCGGGGCGGTTGGATGGTTCGGAGGTTCTGGGGGCAGGGCGGTCAGGGGACAAGGAACAGGGCCATTGGATAGGGCATGGGAGTCCTGGGAGTGATTAGGGATGGGGGGGGGTCTCTGGAGGAGGTGGTCAGGGGACAAGGAGCAAGGGGGCTTAGATAGGGGGGTGGGGTCTTGGAGGGTGATTGGGGCGGGGGGGTCTCTGCCAGGGGTAGTCAGGAGACAAGGAGCGGGGGGGTTGGATGGGTTGGGGGGTTCTGAGGGGTCAGTCAGGGGGCAGGAAGTAGGTGGGGGTCAGATAGGGGGCGGGGCCAGGCATGTTTGACGACTATTAATAATGGAAATGCTCGAGGCCAAAGCATGTTCGATGTAATGCGGTTTCACCTATAACATGGTAAGATTTTTTGGCTCCTGAGGACCGCATTATATCAGGGTAGAGGTGTACATTCACATTTCTACTCAGAAAAAGGCAATAGATATGGCCTTTCGTCTGATAGATGTATTGATTTTTAGTCTAGCAGAAAATATTTAGCATGCACCACCTGATCTAGTGGAATGTTTAATGAGAAAACATAACAAGCACAGGCTATTTCTAATTGCAGACATTAAAACTATGGACAAGGTTAAACAAAGAGAAACCATCATCAGGTGAAATCAGTCAATCAAGTAACAAAACAAAACAAAACAAAAGAATAACACAGATAACTATTCTGAAAGAGTCATGAAAGCTTTTTACTAAGTGGAAATGTTGGATTTTATCTTGTCATGTCATAGTGGTGGTGATTGGCCTGTTAAACATTACAGAAGAAGACAAAAGAATTAACTAGTTTGAATTAGGACTGTGAAAGTTGGCCAGCTGATTCATAAAAGAAGTTTTAAAATCACTACAAAAGCAGCCATGCAGCATATAGCAGCTTTTATTAGATCTGATGTATCTTACAGACTGGTGAGTGAAATGGTTTCCACATGGAGAGAAAGTGGAAATTTCCAGCAGGAAGAAAGCATCCAGCAGATCATACACTTTGGAACAAATTCAAAAGAATAACATCTTCGGAAAAATGTTATTTTTCAAGACTGTAGAACTGATCTCACTCCTTTTGAAGTCAATAGCAGTTTTGTCTTGGAAGGAGAATTAGGCCCAAGCTTACTAAGAAACAATCAGAAATCAAATTCAAAGGCTTTATACAATGTGGTCATTTGAGTTTTACTAATTGGTTTTTATTGTAGCAATTGAGCTGTGGTGGATATTAAAACATTTTAAATGCAGACCAAGATATTAAAAAGTGACTAGTGATTTTGGATGCCCAACTTTAGATACCTTAAAGGGGCCTGATTCTCAGAAAGCATGAAGCACGTATCCTCTAAAAGTTAGGCTTTCTACGGTGGGCTCCCAAAAGCGAGGTACCAAAAGTCACAAGTTCCTTTTGAAAATCATGACCATAAATAAACAAAAGCTACTAGAAATGTGTGGCCAAATAAATGAGCCATCTGATTTTTATTGCAATGATAATACAGGCCTGGCATTGTACCCTAAAGCTCACCAGACACTGGCTCAGGTGGAAAGAGCAGGCTGCTGCCAGCCCTGGAAAGCAGTCATTTATATTGTATCATTTGTGTGATCCTGTGCCTAATTAAAGGCCTGGTCCCACAAACCCTCCTGTAAGCAGCCCCAATAGAATTAACAGGATCACTCATGCGTGAGAACTACGTGAGTCAAAAGGGTTTGCAAAAGCAGGACCCAATACTTTACTAAAGATAGAATCATAGACATGTAGGGCTGGAAGGTACCTCAAGAGATCATCTAGTCCATCCCCCTGTGCTTAGGCAGGACCAAGTAAACCTAGACCATCTCTGACAGGTGTTTATCCAACCTGTTCTTAAAAACCTCCGATGACAGGGATTCCACAACCTCTCTTTGCAAGCCTATTCTAGAACTTAACTACCCTTATAATTAATTTTTTTCCTAATATCTAACCTAAATCTGCTTTGCTTCAGATTAAGCCTATTACTTTTTGCCCTATCTTCAGTGGACATGGGGAGCAATTGATCACAGTCTTCTTTATAATAGCACTTAACATACTGGAAGACTGTTATCGGGTCTCTGCTCAGTCTTCTTTTCTCAAGACTAAACTTACCCAATTTTTTAACCCTTCCTCACGGGTCAGGTCTTCTAAACCGTTTATCATTTTTATTGCTCTTCTGTGGACTCTCCAATTTCTCCACATCTTTGTTAAAGTGTGGCACCCAAAACTGGACACAGAGCACCAGCTGAGGCCTCACAAGTTCCAAGCAGAGTAGCACAATTACCCCCAATGTTTTACATATGACACTTACAGTAATATAGTCCAGAATCATATTAGCCTTTTTTGCAACAGATCACATTGATTCATATCCAATTTGTGATCCACGATAACCCTATATCCTTTACATCACTACTACCACCTACTTGGTTATTTCCTATTTTATAGCTGTGCATTTGATTTTTCCTTCCTAAGTGTAGTACTTTGCACTTATCATTAAAGAATTGGTCTGAAATCAACAAGATGAAATTCTGTAATTTGTCAAGGTTGTTTTGAATTTTAATCCTATCCTCTAAAGTGTTAGCAACCTCTCCCAGGTTGGTGCTATCACAAATTTTATAAGCACACTCTCCACTCCATTATCCAATAGACAGCTCATGGTTTTAAAAAATGTAATTCCCGGGTGCAACATCACACCTGTGAATGATCAGATTTAACTAATCAAAACAAGCACTTCCTCTGCGTCTGAGTGCCACTTGGGATATGTTTCAGATGAACCCACAGGGCCAATACAGAAGAATATTTTTGAACATTTTGATCCACGTCTTATATAAACTGAAAACAGGAACGTTTGGAATGCTGGATCTGTAATTTCATTGTTGGATTCCGGTGATGGCACCATTATTCAAACTTAATTCTTGGGGTTTATATTATTATGTTGCTGGCTTTATAGCCTCATAATTATTAAAATTATAAGGTGCTTTATATTGTCAGGGTGATTTACAAACAGACTCATTAATCCTTGCAACACCCTCAAGAAAGAGCTATTATCACCCCATTTTATAGAGAGGAAGAGAGATTAAATGACTTGCTCAGGGCCAAAAAAGCAAATTAGTCCAGGTTGGGGGATCAGAATGAAATTTCTGACTCCTTGTCCCTTATGGTCAACCTTATAATTACATCCTAATTCATCGTAGCCTATTGGAGTCTAAGCCTCTAATCCTAAAGCCTCCCTTTGCAGGTGCTTCTAATAGCTGATACTTTAGGTTAAGCATATCAAAGCCTGGGTCCTTTCTGGGGGCAATGGGTTTTGGAAAGTCAGAGCAGAGAGTCAGCCCATTTGCAAACACCCAGGATAAAACCTCCATGTTCGTCATTATAAACATTTTTGGATGGTAGCTTGAGCTGCTCCGCAAGGGACTGAGATATACTAGAAAGCTGACATTTGGCCTGGAAACTGTTTCTTGTTCAGAGATGCTCTTTCTAGTGTTTTAGTTAAAATCCATTTCAACTTGTCCCAATTATGAAGATTTAACAATTCTGCTCTGCTCCACATTTGCATTAATGTTTACAATAACGATAAGGGCATAGTGATCTCCTACTAGTCTAATGGCAGGAGGGCTGCAATGAGCATGAACCATTATGGAATTTGAATTCTTTAAAAATCATTTTCTGAACTTTGACTCATTCATTCATCAGCTGCACACTGAGTAAGGCAGGGCTCAGCGTGAACCAGTGCCTTATTCAATAAGGCACAGACTCAGGATGACAAGCCCTGTTCCGACGTAGGGTATGTCTACAGTGCACTTGAAGCTGTGACGATGGCATCCTTAGACATATCTGAGCTCTCCTAAACTAGCTAACTTGAGTACCAGGAGCAGTGAAACCATAGCAGTGTGGGCTTCAGCACAAGCTGTACAGCACAAGCTGTACAGCCCACCTGGGAACGTACTCAAGCAGCTAGCCTGCACAGAAGCCTGGGCTTCTATGTTTTCAGTGCTCTCGGCCCTTGAGATAGCTAGATTAAAGGTATTCCTAGCCAGACTGCAATCATCCCGCTAACTGCAGTGTAGACATACACTTGGGCATCAAAATGAAATAGATTTTCGAACGTGTGTTCAGCACTTCATGGGAGCTGCTGGGTACTGAAGATTTTTTTTTAAAATCTGGTTCTTAATGTCTTTGAGTGCACATTTTCTAAAGGAATGCATGTTTTGTACATTTTGTCTATTGCTGTCTAGCAAATGGGTTTTGTATTGTTTTAAAGCACATAATGAAGGATATTCCCCCCCTGGAATTTCTTAAGAGAACTTCAAACTTCTAAAATTACTCACTCAAAAGTCAGGAAATACCAAATTAAAGATGCTTGTGCTCTGGCCACCTGGGAGCTGGATTGAAACCGCTAGCTGAGCTCACATCACTGAAGCTGGTACATAAGAATTTATTTGGTTACTGCCAATCTGAGCTGGCCTCATACTGGTAACCTGGTACTAACTCCTGCCCTAAGAACTCCTTGTCACAGTGGGCAAGTCACACCATTCTCAGTGCCTTAGTTTCCTACCTGTAAAATGGGGATAATAATAAATCCTTTAGCCCACCCTCTGTCAATATGTCTATTCAAGTATAAGCATTTATGGGTATATAAATAGTGCCTCACACGATGGGGCCTGATCTCAGTTGGGGCCTCTAGGTGCTATTGTAATACAAATGAATAATATACATTAACAACACTCCAGTTGACATCAGGAAGAGCAAGACTGGGTCTCAAAGGGGTAGAGTTCCATCTAGCATTACCAATTCCCAAAGCCAGCCAGTAAACAGCCTACAAAAACCTCTGCTTTAGTTTTTGGAATGAAACTAAGTGAGCCTGGATATAGAATGAATGAATAACCAATAAAGTCATCATAAGTTTTCAACTCCAAGATGGTATTTTGGGAAAGATTGGCAGGGATTCAACTCACATAATGTTGCGTAAACTCTTCTAGGACACAAGAAACCTGAATATTAGTGGGGCTAACCCTGGCTTCCATTTAATGCAGATGCACATTGTTCACACAAACACCTACCTGCATAGGCGATGCTTTGCATGAATAAAACAAATCCATTTCTGCATGTATAAGATCCATCTATCAACTGCAAGGAAGCATGTGCATGCACATGTATTCATAGGTTCCAGAGAATCAGGCCTCCAAAGGAAAAGGGTAGCAATTTGAGCTCAAGAAAATGTAAACATTAAAAAAAGATTTCCAGGTGTGTCAAGCCCCACTTTCCCGGAGGAATTCAAAATTACTTTTAAAATCTGTTGATTTGATTGGCGCTTTGTTTTTAAAATTTTCATACAGAAGCTTTTCCGTTCACCTTAGTGTTATGTGAACTTCTGCACTGCTTGCCCTGCTGTTCTGGTGATCATTTCTCATCAGAATGGCTACAGTGGCTGCGGCCCTTCATTGGCAGTGTTGTACTTAGCAAGGCAACGAAAAAAACAGTGTCGGTGATCACTCAAAATCTCTAGGATGGAGCGATTTAGAGGAACAAACTAGTTTAACACAATATTGTGGCTGAGAATTTATGAACATAAAAGTTATGGCTGCCACACAGGGCTACGCTTTTATACACACTTACATGCTGTGATGTTGCCATATATATTGCAGCCCTCTCTCCGCAGAGCCTGCTGTCCCGGGGCAGCGCTGCAGCACTTCCCAACTGGCTGACTGGCACACAGCTGCCATGTGGCTCATGTTCCCAGCAGCTAGTGGTTTGCTGCCAATCTGTCCCATCTCCACCTATCAGACTTCCCTTCTGCTGCTGCTTGTCTGCTCATAAGCTTCCTTTGCCAGTCACATGGCTCCTTACCTTGCTTTCCTCTTCCGGGCCACTCCTCACTGCTCTGGCATTCCTCCCCTTCTCACTATTCTAACACCCCGTGCCCTTTCTGAACCTTCCTTCAGCTGCCACTAGATTTCTCCCCCCTCCCATTTTTGATTTTTTTTTACAAGAATTCAGGCTCCAAGGGGTTAAAGAAAGTGCACTCAGTGCAATCATCTGTATGTTCTCACATGCAGTTTGACAGGATACAGCTCCACAGCTTCATCCATGAATTCTTAGTTTTTAGGGAGAAACTGACATTATCTACTCTGTGTTGTTAGACTCAGGTCAGGGAAAATGTAAAGCCTCTGCCCCCAAACTCTGGAATTTGGGCTTACAGTATTCATCCCTGGGCTCTCACTTCTGAGAATGTGATAATTCCCTCCCTAGACCTTCCACCTCTGCCCTGCTTGCACTTCGTGTAGTGGTAACACTGCAAGTCAGTAAGGGAGGGTGGGGCTAGGATGAATCATCCCTTCGCGGGCTTCTCTAAAGCTCTCACATAACAAAAAATGTCATCAAACTTCCTTAAAAGCAAAGCAAAACCAAAACCAAATCAGCTTTCGCCTGAGCTGCCCAGTAGCTCTCAGCTTCAGGGGAACTTTTTTAGAGGGCTTGAAAACACAGCCTTGCTGACGTTCTAAAGCAATAACAGAGCTGAACAACACAGACCCATGTGTTGTGGTGACAGGTTCTCTGCCCCACCCCTCTTCCTGGGCCCGCTGGCTGAACTGAATAAAGTGCAGAGAGGCTTCCAGTTATGCAGCACGCGTGGCTTTATTTACACATACGCAATTCTCCCACCACCAGCATTGAGCTATATGCAAGGCTTGCAGAGTTAGTTCCCTCTTTCTAAGCAGTCAGCCCACAGCTAGGAGACTGACCTTTTCCTGGCTCGACTTTTCTTCTGGCTCCCAGCCCTTATAACTGCTGGCCTGTCAGGCCTGCAGGTGGAGCCAGTCCCCAAGCCAGGCATCAGGTCTGATTCACCAGCCCCAATTTATTTCTCTTGATTAGAGCTGGCTGAGCAGGGTAATTAGGTGCTTTTTCACTAGCACCCTGCTACAGTTGCACAACCTGAAATTTTTTTATTTTAAAATTAACTATTCATGATCCCATTCTTCTGGAATTAATGAGCTTACATCTCTACAGTGGTCGTAACCTTATACATATTCCATGCTATATTATTATTTATATTACTTATATAGTTATATTATTTATGATCATAACCAGAGCCACATTGTGTTAGGCCCTGGACAAACAAACTGTATCTTGGTTATGTTAATTACCTATGTTATTCATAGGTTTCAGAGTAGCAGCCGTGTTAGTCTGTATCCGCAAAAAGAACAGGAATACTTGTGGCACCTTAAAGACTAACAAATTTATTTTAGCATGAGCTTTCGCGAGCTGCAGCTCACTTCTTCGGATGCATCCAAAGAAGTGAGCTGCAGCTCACAAAAGCTCATGCTAAAATAAATTTGTTAGTCTTTAAGGTGCCACAAGTACTCCTGTTCTTTTTATGTTATTGATGTTTACTGAATGTATATTCAATAAGGAAGCGTGTGTCAATATTTCATTGTATGAAAACAGACCTCCAATCCATTCTCTAAAGCATAAGAAGTCTAATATTGTCAGAGAAGGCATGTCTGTTGGAAACGTTTATTGTCTCTTTATCATACCAGCAAACCAACAAAAGGCTTCGCCTTGTATAGCGTACTAAAGGTTATTTACTTTAAGATTACACATGATTTTAATGCTCTGTACTTCGTTCGCTTAGCCCTTCCTCTTTTCTTTCAAACTATATGCTATCAACACAGGAGGAAGAGAATTGTCAGTGAATCAGTTTTAGAAATTCTTATATATAACTTCCTGAAGTAGGTCATCGAGCATGAGATTCTCGCTGAGTAATGTCAGGTCAGTTGTGAATAATGTATTCACAGTGAATTTTGATGACTACCCTTAATGTAAATTTGTTTGTCTAGTAGCGTTGCCTCCCTCCCTGGTTATCATAATGAGAAACAAGGAGTGCATTAGGTACAGTAATTGAGACTGAAATATTTCTAGATAAACACTAAAAAGAACTTGGGAAAAAAACCCAGGTCCCAATTTTTTTTCTAATCACTTTAACTTAATTGGAACTGGAAAGGGACTCAAAAGAAGGTATATTTTCAGAGTGAGCTTTAAATGAAGGAAACTGGATTGCTGATGCTATGACTTATGACTTCGTGCCTAATATGATCTGGAACCGTTTTAATTAGCTTTAAGGCCTAAAAGATTATTGTTTTATTATTCATTATTTTCCACTATATATTTTTGTCCTCATATTTGGTATTAAATAATGAGGCAATATTTTTAATTTACAATATTTGGACATATTAATACCACGTGCACATGATTAATAATGGCCCAAGGAAAGAGATAGGACTTTGGAGAGAGGATTTTTTTCCTCTTTCCCAGTCCAGTTGCCCAAGATGCTACTCCCACAATTCCAGCAAAGACAAGCCCACAGATTCCCTGATTCATTGCGCTTCCCACAGCTTCATTGACTCAGTTCTGAATAAAAAGGAAATAAGACAAAAAATGTGTAAGTAGAAACAGCAAGATCTTCTTTCTATGCTTTACATAATATTTCTCCAGTTAACACTCCTCCTCAGTAAACACCATGAGATAGATTTTCAAAAGCACCTAAAGGATTAAGAAGCCCAGGTGCTTTTGAATATCTCTTTCACAGTTTTTTATTAACCAGGAGTAACTGTGTGGGACTTTGAATGGGACTTAGGCTCCTACATTGCTTAGATGTTTTTGAAAATTTTACCAAGTCCCAGTGGAACTTGAGTTCCTAAATTTCCTATTTTTTGAAAATCTCCTCATGTAGTTTAGTGAGCACTGGGTGAGCAGAACCCAGCTATCCCCAAGAGGTAGTGGGACTGGTTGCAGAAAGGAGGCAAGGCTGGGACAACCAGAGAATACTCAGAACCAGGACATCTTCACTGCTACCTTGGACAGTGTCTGATCCCCATGAGCAACAATGGCTCTGTGTGATTTATGAGTTGGCAAGGCCTACTAAGCTTAGTTTCTAACCATTGCAGCCTGGCTGCCCTAGGTATTGAATGGGGCTTGGGGAAAAGATTAGGTAGTTTGATGGAGTGATGTAGGTGAAAATCAGAGGCAAGTTTCATAGGGACCGAGGGTATGAAAGACATTTAAATCTCACTCTGAAAACATACCTTCTTTTGAGTCCCAATCCAACTCCCATCAAAACCAATGGAAAGATGTCCAGACTTAAAGGGGAATTAAATCGGGGGCCTTAATTAACTGTTAACTAAATCCATAGGATTCAATATGTGTTACTATAACAATATATATTATTTTAAAATCTAAACCATTATTTCTCTAAGATGAAGCATGCTTCACATAATACTACATACCGTTTCTCATACTTTGCCAGTTTGATTTGGGTTGATTCTAGACAACTTGAGATGAATGCGATTCTGATGACTTCCCTGCCCTCCCTTTTTCAAACACAGGCATTTAATTCTAATTTTAGGCAATGTCTCTTCACTCCCCAGTCAGCACAGTTGGAGCACCCGGGGCCTTTTAAGGGTGAACTGAAAAGGTTTTGTAAATGAACAGTAAAAGAATGATCCCCCAATACGTGAGTCAATTATAAGAAATACTGAGTATTGTCTTTAAAAGCCACCTTTGAATTCAAACACCAAGATGTGCATGTAACTAACGGAGTACCAGTGTGATCTGACTGTTATAATCCTCATCTTTCCTTCCCCCTTCACCTTCTACTGTTTGTTATCTCATACATGGTGTCTTTTCTTATATTATTTTTTATGCTCCTCAGAGAAGGGACAATGTCTTTCTGTGTTGTACAGCACATAGTAAATTTGGCACTAACATAATAAATGACATCTCAGGACCGACTGCTGTACTGTCAGTAGGTGTGACAGAATTCTATTGTGAGGTTTAACAACATCTTCAAATTTCAGTGACACAAAGAAATAGTTAAATAAATATTAAACAAGAATGCGGGTACAAATTACATGCAAACCAGTTCAAAGAAAATTACTTATGGATAAGTAAAAATGGGCATTATAAATTAGAGACATTTAAGTAGGATATGGATTAGCCAGGCTACGAGTCTAAATAACAACACGTTCCTCACATTCAATTAGTTATTTCAAATATTTCCCTTGTGTGAGAGTGTGAAGTTTAATATTTTATAGTATACCCAAAATATGCATTAAAATTTACTTGGCCAGGCCACAAAATTAAGACAAACTAGGACTTTTTATACTCACCCAAATAAAGGGGAACTTGCTTTCCTTTAAAATCCATTATATTTCTTTCAAGCATAGAGCTAATAGTGATGTCTTTTCTTGGCTAAATACTAAAGTGATTATATTCTACCTACCTACCTACCTAAAATGAGTGACCCCACATCTCTGCCATGTTTACTTTTATGTACCCTGGTAC
The DNA here is from genome assembly GCF_020497125.1 of Mauremys mutica. Taxonomy (NCBI): domain Eukaryota; kingdom Metazoa; phylum Chordata; order Testudines; family Geoemydidae; genus Mauremys; species Mauremys mutica. The sequence continues at coordinate 236,000,300 of NC_059073.1, forward strand.
TTGGTTTTCAATCTTTACTATCTAAGGATCTTATTTTTATTACTATCTAACAAAGTGCTACTGTGACAGCTAGCTAGTTTAGCACTTATACGGTCTCATTAGTGTTGTTACTGAAGCCCAGATATTTTGCTGCTGATTTCAATGGGAATTAGGCACCTGAATAGCTTTGAGTATCTGGACCTGACTGCCTTCCAAACACTAATGAATTTATCCTCAGAAGGAAATTTGGAATGTGAGTGATTGATGTGTATTTGCTCTAGAGATAGCAGAGAGCCTTTTAAGAGCAGATGAAAGGACCAAGTGATGCTCTTGCCCCCACCCCTTCCAGTTCTAGTCAGAATCTGATGAATTGTTAGAAGAGCACAGCTTCCAGCAGTCCTGGATTTTACACTCCAACCCATGTATCTTCACTAAGTTAAAATAAGGCAAAAGTAAAAAAAATATTTACAGAACTAGAGCAGAGACTTTCCAATCCCTTATGTTGAGGTCTTCTGGAAGGAAGCCTGGAATGCTACCTACATCTCCTACCTCTGTTCCAATCAGCCCCATATCCTATGTCAGATACGGCACCAAATGGAGAAAGTTTGCTAATAATTTCAAAGCCCTCTAAACAGAACAGATGCCACCCTCATTGCCGAGAATCCTAACTGTGTCTGGTGCCAACCAACCATTTTTTTCTTTGTGTGTTTTCCTATGCCTAAAACCAGGTTTCAACTGAAAATACCATGAACGACAAGCTGCTCAATGATTTGATTAAATGTCCCTCATTTTCACTATTTTGTGTAAAAGATCAAACTTAATTTTTAAAATTATGTATATGGCACCATAGCTATGCATGGAGTTTTGCTGCCAAATACAAAGCTCTGTGATGAGTATGCAGTCTAAATAAGGCAAAAAACTCATGATGGGATGACAAATTAAATATGTGGGTGGAGGTATGGGTACACAACATAAAGAAAGAGTGAGGTATGCTTATTATTACTCAGGTTGCACCATGCAAAATTTATGCAAGCATTGATGCAGGCCCAATATTTCACATTTACACACATTTGTTAGAACAGCTTAGATGCCTGCCTTTGAAAAGATAGCCCTTACAGATTCAGACCAAAGATCTCATCTCTGTTCTGTATCTGCTTGCAGAAGTCCCATTGACTTCACTTGTGGGTTCTATCTGTTGTACACTTATAGGCTACCCAACACAGACTTGCACTGCAGATAATAATGTGGTTGGAGTGCAGTATAAGAATACCTATTAGCACTTTCCTTTTTCAAAGGACCTCACAAAGTTTAATCCACGATCCTGTTCTAAACAGCTTGCCCGATATCGCAGAGGCCCTGGGTCCTACTCCTAGTGAAGACTATAAAAGTTTTATCAACCTTAAAGTTGTCAATGTACCTTCTCCCAAACAGAATTGCATTAATGAAGAGTTAAGTGGAACCTTGATTGAGAAGCTCTTGTCAGCTAACCAGGACTTGATTTCCCTTGGGGACCAAGAACAGGTGGCTCCAGTCAACCTTAATTTCTCTTCATTACATTTTATCAGTGGAAACTAGGTCCAGGCCAAGCTTACATGTTTTTAACAAGCCTTGGTCTTCAACAATAAGGAAAACAATAAGAACTGAGAAAAATTTGAATTGAATGAAATACAAGAAAAAAAATATTGCACAATTTTTGAGTTATCTAAGGACAAATAAGTATCTGATTTTTTAAGCATGAAAAATTGGGCTTTCCTTGAAAGACTAACTCAAAAATAACCCAATGTAAGGTTACTAAATGTACCAAAATTTTCACCCTCAGCTTGAGACCAAATATGAGATTTCAGGGCAATGGATTTTTTCGTGAAAGTTGGCAGTGTCTGAAAATAAAGGTTAATAATAAAAATGCCTTTTTCAGCCTCAGTGCTACAATATAATGACACATACCAAAGCTGTTTTACAGATGTGGATATTTTCAGGGGGACCCGGGCATCTCAGACTACATTCTAATAAATGACTAGTGGTTTTGGATGCCTTACTTTCTGTGTGTCCAAAGTGACATGTCTTGGAGGGGCCTGATTTTGGAAAAGGGGCTGAGCTCCCACCATCTGGAAACAAAGCCATTTTAAGGTGTCTTAAATTGGAGACTTAAATCCCAAACACCCCAACTAACTGGCCATTTAAAAAAATTAGGCCAAGATATAATTTTGAGTAGCTCAAAGCACTTCCCCTCAAGAGACATATACTATTTCCATAAGAAGAAAGTTACAACTGGGTCAACTATTCTTTCCTATCAAACTGAAAATTACAAAACACAAAACACAGTGACAACCCACAGCAAGTCAAGCCTTTTAGGGGCACCATATGATACTACAATGTTACCAGGAGATTTCATAGAAACTCTCAGCTGCTGACTGTGCAGTTATTATCCTTTGTCATACAGAAAATACATATCCAATTCCTAGGGAAACATTTAATTCTTTACAGATAATATCGTGATTCATTAAGCCATGATCCATGTTAGGGCTGTGTGGAGAAAGAGAACCGTGACTCCATGATAGTGGTGGTTCTAAGAGCTGATATGGCTGATTCAGTCAGAATTCCTCTGGGGGAGCACACATCAGAGTGGGAGCTGCAATACAGGGTGCAGCATATGCCTTACGATGGGAGCTCTGCTCTCCCTTGCTTCCACTCCTTTCTGGTCCCTTTAGGTAGCCTTCATACTTGAACCTGGGGAGCACAAGGCCTGTGACAAGTCCAAGCAGAAGTGCAGAGGGATGGGAAAAGGCTCCTTGCATCCTTCTCTACCCTGCGAACTCTCTTGCAGGGCCAGCAACAATATTGCCCTTTACTTGTATTGTAACTTTGCATATTTCCAAACTTACCATACACACTGTATTGCACTATGAAACCAGGCTGGTTTGGACACTTTTGGTGTTGAGTAATATGTGATCCACAACTTAGCAATCTACCATCCTTGTAATGATGCACTCTTTCTCCAAACAGTGACTCATGGAACGGTGCCTCTTACTGTGTATTGTGCCATTAATGTCTATATACAGAAGAGGGTGGCTAGTACATTGAATTTCTCAAGCCTGGAATTTCTCAAGCATGTGACAGCACCAGCACAGTCCATAGGAATATTCATCTTATTCACATTTTTCTGTCTCAAATATCTATTTTTAGAAAATGCATTGAGTGGGTCCTTGCACATTCACAACACCCAGTCTTTTACTCTCGTCACATTGTAGTCATTTACTTTAAAAAAATCCATGTTAATTAAATCTATCCTTAAATAAGAAACTACCAGAATGATCACATTAAAACAGTTCATATGAGTTCATCTAGCCAGCCACTGGATGGCACAATTGCTCTACTTAAATAATGCTAAACCAGTTTTTCTTTTATTAAATAAATAATGTGAACAAATAACATGAATCTCAATTAGTCTCAATTTGAACTACTTCTCTTAGGCCTGGTCTACACTAAGAAGAGGGGTTGAACTAGGGTACGCAAATTCAGCTACGTGAATAGCGTAGCTGAATTCGAAGTACCCTAGTTCGAACTACTCACCTGCCCAGACGCTGCGGGATCGAAGTCCGCGGCTCCAAGGTCGACTCCGCCACCGCCGTTTGCAGTGGTGGAGTTCCGGAGTCGACCGGAGCGCGCAGGGAGTTCGAACTATCGCGTCTAGATTAGACGCGATAGTTCGAACTCCGAGAAGTCGAACTCTCCGTGTCGACCCACGCGGTAAGTGTAGACCTACCCTTAAAGACAGTGTAATAAATGTAAGTGCAAAACCAACAAGGTACAGCAAGGACGAAGCACAGTATTTGAATCCATATGTGTATAACATTCTGCAAAAACTACTAATTTTAACAAATAAAAAAAATCAATTTTTGAGCAATAGACAAGTGTCAGAACTCTGCTTTTATTTACACCTGTGCAACTTCATTAACTTCAAGGAGTAAACAAAGGAAGAAACAAAGACAGGTAAGTCTTCAGTGGCAATACAGAAGTTTAACAGAATGAAATTTGGCCTGTTTATTATCCTAAAAGAAATATTAAAATTCATAGGACCTAATTCCTCTCTCATTGAAGTCAATGGAAATTTCACAGTTGAGTTTACTGGGACTATGATTCAGCTCCTCATGTTTCCAGGACATTATTTATTATGCAATACACAACACAAACTATTGCATCTAGCTGCATAGGTGCTGGAACTAGGAGTGCTGGGGGTGCTACTGCAGGCTTCTGGTTTGAAGTAGTTTCTATCATACACAGGGATTACAGTTTGGTTCAGTGGCTTTCAGCATCCCCACTGTACAAATTGTTTCAGCTCCCAGCCTTGCTGTGGTTCCCTTTTTTTAAAAAGTAAGAAAGATGTGAAATCGATTTTACATATGCAATGGTATGGAGGGTTTAGATGATAGGCTACTACAATCTGGTAGGCTATTGTGTTATTGGGAATGGAAAATTCTATAGGGGTGACAATTCATCCCTGTGTAGCACAATGCCCAGGGCCGGCTCCAGAGCCCAGCGGGGCAAGCACCCGCTTGGGGCGGCCCTTTCCCGGGGGAGCGGCAGGCTGGGCCGGCGGACCTGCTGCAGTCATGCCTGCGGGAGGTCCACCGGAGCCCCGGGAGCAGTGGACCTGCCGCAGGCATGACTGCGGAGGGGACGCTCGGCCGGCGGCTCCAGTGGACCTCCCGCAGGCATGACTGCGGATGGTTCGCTGGTCCCGCGGCTCGGCTGGACCTCCCGCAGGCGTGACTGCGGCAGCTCCACTGGAGCCGCGGGACCAGCGAACCCTCCGCAGCTGCGGGAGGTCCAGCCGAGCCGCGCGACCAGCGAACCATCCGCAGTCATACCCGCGGGAGGTCCGCTGCTCCCGCGGCTCGGGGGCGCCTCCCGGGCATGACTGCTTGGGGCGGCCAAATTTGTAGAGCCGCCCCTGACAATGCCCAGGCACCACAAATCTCACATAAGATCTCAGGTTTAAGTGTAACTAAACTGGGGCACAGTCCTTGTGTTGAACCTCCGCACAAGGGTGAATTTCGCCGTCAGGCCCTACTGTTGGAAGTTGTATCTAATGGGTGCATTGCTGACTTCAGTGAGGTGCATGAGAACAGGTGTCTCCTCACACAAAACAAGGCACAGAAGTGGAGTCTACGTGTTTATGACTTTAAATTGATTGGTTTTAAAATGTGTAAGGCACCTAGAATCCCAGACAGACTCTGTAAAAATGAATGGAAATCAATATAATCATGAAGTTGTAAAAACACAAAGCAACTATGGAGACTAAGAATAACTCGGAGTTTTCATGTGGAAACAATGGCACATGGCCAGTTTAGAATCCCAGAGTCTCCCAAGCTGTAACAAAGCAGATTTTTAATAGGCATAATTCAGAAACAGATGAATAAACAGTAGTTATATGAATATCTGACCAATTCAAGTGTGGAGGAGGGGTTCCTTGATGAGGAAAGGAGTGTTCCCTTGAGATTTGAAACCACTGGATAGAACTGAAAAAGCCCATGTTAAATACTATCAAATACTCCTTCACAGATCCAAGACACCACTGTTAAGTAATAGTTTGTCATCATGAAAACTGTCCTTTTTAATAGAAATACTGATATTATTAGAATACAACAATTGCTGCACTAGTTGATTCTGTTATAAAAGGCATATTGGCCATACTTCATTATAGATATTTCCTGCGAGTTTACAATTTAGAATCGAATTCTATATTCAGTTAATAAAACAATGCTCATCTTTAAAGGCATAGAATCGTTGTTTTTTTAAATTGCATTTCTCTCTCTCAAAAAAAAATCATTAATTTCTTGCAATTTCCCTGCTCCACTGGCACAAATTGAACCTGAAGCTGATAGTGCGGGCTAGTGGATGATTACTCTAAAGTAGGAGGCTCCTCGGGTGGCATAGATCCAATGCATTGTAAAGGATGATGTTGCAACTTTGCAGTGTCACTGAGTCACTGTATAAATCAATGTGCTGATTTACAGTACTTGTACACAACTGAGAAGATATAGTTGATACAGAATAAATATACTAATTTATTCTCAGGGCTCCTCTGATGCCACGATCTGCAACTGATTCCTTAGCGTGCATTAAAGCATACGGTAACTTACAGTAGCTCTTTACACTGCATATATTTTGGGTCTGATTTTACCACGGCATTACTCCAGCTTTATAAATAGGGGTCAATCAAATTTGTGGCCATGAAAATCATATAACAGATCGTGAAATTTGGTCTCCCCCATGAAATCTGGCCTTTGGCTGCCATCTCTGAAGGCAAAGTGGAGATCAGTGGCTGATGGCCAGGCACCTAGCTCTGAAGGGAGCACCGCTGCCAGCAGCATAGAAGTAAGGATGGCAGTACCACTACCCCCTAATAGACTTCTGACCCCCTTTTGGGTCGGGGCACCCAGTTTGAGGAATGTGCTTCAGAAATCACACGTTTTTGTGGCTTGGTCATGGCATAATAACAAATTTCATGGATGTGTTACACATCCACCAAATTTCCTATTTATGCTGTGACCCTAACCCCATGAAAAATGTGGGGTTTCTCTGAAATTTAAGTAGACCCCTATTTATAAATGGAATTCACACTGATATAACACTGTAGTAATGCTGTTATGATTCTGCTCTTTAACTTAAATCTTTAAGTGTTTATCTTTTTAAACATTCACAATTATTAAGTATTCAAAGTGTTAAGGATTTTCACTGCCTCCACTCAGGGCTGGTGCTACCATTAAGGCAAGCTAGGCGGTTGCCTAGGGCACCAAGATTTGGGGGTGCCAAAAAGCAGTGCCCCCAATTTTTTTTTACAGCGTTCCTGGGCTGGGCTGCCGGCGGTGCACTGACATGTGCGGCTCAGATTCCCTCTCCCAGCACAGAGGCCGCTCCATGCATTTATTGTCGTTGCCGGCGGGGGCGCCAGCGGCTGGGCCGAGCTCCGCTTAGTGCTCACGAGGCACAAGCCTGGCAACGGGTGCCACAGCAGGGTTTCAGCTCAGCCTCCACCAGAGGTGAAAGTAAGGCGGCAAGGTCCGGTACAGCGTACCGGCAAGAGCCAGTATGCCATGCCGGACCGCACCGGCTTCCGCGGCCGGGATTAAAGGGGCTCTGGGCTCTCCGCAGCGTCGGGGAGCTCCGAGCCCTTTAAATCCCGCCCACAGCTCTGGCGGCTGGGCTGGGACCGGGATTTAAAGGGCTCGGAGCTCCCCACAGCTGCGGGAAGCCCAGAGCCCTTTAAATCCCGCCTGCAGCTCCGGCGGCCGGGCTGGGGCAGGGATTTAAAAGGCTTGGAGATCCCTGCATCTGTGGGAGTTCCAGGCCCTTTAAATCCCGGCCCCAGCCCTCGAGCCCTTTAAATCCCAGTTTGAGCTGCGGTGGGGATTTAAAGGGCCTGGAGCTCCGCGGCGGCCGCTGCCCTGGACCATTTAATTTGCCCGTGAGCCCTGGGGGCTCCCTGCCACCTCTGCAGCTGGGAGCCCCGGGTTGATTTAAATATATACATGTATAATGTATGTCATTTGCAGGGGGGGGGCGCAAGGTGCAAGTTTTGCCTAGGGCACAAAATATCCTTGCATTGGCCCTGCCTCCACTCTCTACGTTGCCAGGGAAAATGAATTGCAGATTTTGTCTTTCCTACTGTTGTCTAAGAAATAAACTTACTGGCATATTTTACAAAACACAAATATGAAGCAATAGATTTGGGGCTTATCATCTCTCTCCATGTGCCAGTGCAGCAAGTGAACATTCTAATTATCCAGCAAATGAACTTAGTGTCCACAGTTACCCCTTATATGAGCTTCCCCCTAATATGGCTACACCATTCAGGCTCCTGTGCTGAATTAAGCCCATTATAAATCTTGGGTGAAATCCTGAGGTCATTGCAAGTCAATGAGAGATATGCCATTGACTTTAATGGGAGCTGGGATAACACTCTCCAGCTTTATTTGTAATACAAAGTGTTAGATGGCTTTAGGACATGCACCTCATCAATACAAAGAATGTTGCATTCCCAAAACCAAAAATTAGGCCTGGATCCAACAACTGATGGCATGGACTGGGCATACCTCTGCACCCAACTGCAGGATTGGGGATTTAAAAGGTGAAACGCTTTTTTCAGCAGTTTTGAAAAGGATTCTATTTCTGAGAAATTTTACCTGCGATCTTGAATTCTATCATGTCCCCATATCAAGTAATTCAATAAAGCAAATGTCATGAATCAAATGTCCAAAGATGGAATGTGGGCCTCACCCTTTAAAATGTGGCCATGAAAAGGAAATACACTTGACACCTGTCCAAATCCTATATTTGCACACGCAGTCCATGGGATCACACATCTACTCTAGCTACCCAGGAGTACGTGCAAGAGCAATTTTTGGCAGGTGTGGCCATTTCATCCATGTTTGGAAATTTGGTCCAATTCATTTTAAAATACAAAGAAGAAGGTTCAACTTAATATACAAATCAGTCTAATAATACATATTTCCAGGATACGTTCAACTTGTGCACTAATTTTGGACTTCCAGCTTCTTCCTTTGTCATAAAATTTCCTCTCCCTATTTGTCAAATGGAGTTTAAATGAACAAATAAAACCCTAAGTAAAACACAGTCACCAAGAAATTAAATACAATTAAAAATCTTTTCCCATCTCACCATACCCAGTGTTAGTATTATACATTATGAAATAAACAGTAAACTGAGGAGTCCTCCACTGTACTGGATTGACATATGTCATTCGCTGAGTTCTTTACTTTTTTCAAAATATGGAATTAAAATTAGTCCAGTTTCAGTTTAAATTGTCCATCAGCTGCTCACTTTAAAACAAACTATATTAATTTTGTAAAATATATCCACTTCACGTTCTGTTTGTCTGTTTAGGGAATTATATCACTGTAATTGCTGTTATATCTGAGTGCCTCTTTGTTTAACACTACTGTAAGTGGTACTGTGTTTTACACAGTTTATAGAACTCCTGTGTTGGAGTCTTATGTTTAATATTAAAGGTAGCTTTTACCTTGTAATTTGATGATTAAATAGAGTAAAATGTTGTACAATGGATTAAACTTTCTCGTACTTATACTTTTCTCGGCCAGAATGGATTTTTTTTTACAAACCATCAGTCAGCAACTAAAGGCCCAACACTTCCTCCCAATTACACAGGTGCAGTTGCTTTCACCTCTGAATTTTATGAGATAAGGGTTTGCCTGTTACAATTCCATTTCAATAAGCAAGATGTTACTTCTACACTACAATAGTTCAAGCAATGTTGCAGAAGCCCTGGAAAAAAAATCCCTTTTCTGTGACCCTGGGCAACACATACACAGTTCTGGTTTCTATTGTGTCTGGCCCAAGGTTTCTACCTGGAACAACTAAACTGTTTTTTCTGAGTCTGCTCAGTGCATGTTAGTTATGGCTTGCAGCCATATCATCCTGGATTGTGACCTCCCCAGATCTTAATGGGGTCGGTCCTGTTTAACACCGCAATGAGAAGCCACCAAGAAAACCCATCGTTCTGTAGGAAGTGATATTAGTGTAGGTGGCATTCTTCCATGGGAATCAGTGCTATTGTACAAAATGTCCCACTAGCAGAGCAGTAGGAAACACTGTGCTGATGAGATGAAAAGCTATGGCCCTTACCACTTGTGCTCATTAAAGAGTCAATATCAGTTTTCTCAGCATCAGAGAGAAACTGTTAAGCCCAGTGTACTCCCTACATTTCACTATGTGTAATTACATTCTAGCTACTTAAATTCCATCTGCAGTTTCAACTGGATAAACAATTCTTCATATCATCCTGTCTTGAAGTATTGTGTAGTGTTACTATGCATAAACAGCTCTTTCAGTCCAATATATTAACATCTGCATTTGAGTAGGGAGTGAAATAATTTCTGTTAAAATAAACCAAAAAACTGAAACAAAAAAAAAAACCAAACAAAAAAACCCTGACACAGGAATTATATCCAGGCATAACTCATCTGAAGACAACAGTGTTGCTATAGATCAGTGGTTTCCAACCTGTTGTCTGCAGACCCCTGTGGGTCCGAAGACTATGTCTAAAATTTCCAAAGGGGTCTACACTTCCATTTGAAATTGTTTAGAGGTCTGCAAATGAAAAAAGGTTGTAAACCACTGCTAGAAATTAACAGTGTCACAGAGAGCAGATTTTGGCTTATAATTTGTAAAAGTGCTTTGGATTCCTTTGGGTGAGAACTTGCTTATATATATATATATAACATGTTCTTTTAATGTAACACACACACACACACACACGAGTTTGCTTGTATAAAAATTGAGCAGGACATAGACAAGTCAAATAAAAATAGTTAAAATAATGTCATTCTGATTGTAAAGTTTGATTTTTAAATTCTCCCATTGGTATATGCAGATTTAAGCACAGATAGAGGAGAAATAGACTTTTTTAGGCCTTGTCTACACTAGAAAGTTTTGGTGCTTTAACCATGCTGATATGGTACAACCTCCCCATCTATTGCTGATGGAATTACACCACTAAAAAGTACACACAAATTCAAGTTAGAAAGAGAAAGTGACTCGCCTTGCAGTAACTGAGGTTCTTCGAGATGTGTGTCCCTGTGGGTGCTCCACTCTAAGTGATGGTGCGTCCTGGCACTGTTGATCGGAGATCTTTGGTAGCAGTGCCTAGTTGGGACGCACACACTCAGTTTGTATCTCCCGTCTCGTTGGAATCTTCCTGAGCATGTATGTCCCGCACCCTCCTCAGTTCCTTCTTGTAGCGGGGTGGTGACCCACTCCAGCCCTGACAGGGTTGGAACCAGCCCTGGGAGAGGGCTGGCAGGCTGGGAGAAGAGCTCAGGCTGAGTGGGGAAACAGCCGCAGCTGTCGCCACGCTCCAAACAGACTCAGATGGCCCTATAAAGGGACTGCTGGGCTGAAGCAGTCTCACTCTCTCTCTGCCTTTAGAGGGAGAAGGGCCTGGCCACTCGGGAGCATACCTGGGTACCTAAGGTGGAGCAGGGCAGGGGGAAGGCAAGAGGAGCTGGGGAGCTCTGGCCTGGAAACCCCCCACGCTGCAGGCCTAGGATAAGGCCAACTGGGTACTGGGGTTGCAAAAGGGGCAGCCCACGGGTAGGCAGAGGCAGCAGGTCCAAACCCCTTTGCCTATGATGAGTGGCTGATACACTGCAGTCTGCCCCAGGGAATGGGGGCTAAGTGATGACTGGCAGTAGCCAAGACTGAGGCAAAGTGGGGATAGTGGGTGGGGGTTCCCCTGGAAGGGGGAGACCCAGAACTGGGGGGTTACTGCCAGGGGGCAGCACCCCAGATAACAGGGCACTGGGGTCCAGGGAGGGACACGGGGCCAGAGGACAGGCAAATCACCGGCTTGGAGAGGGCGCTCTGGAGCTGGAATGAGCTAATTCCGGGAAGTCACCAGCAGGAGGTGCAGCAGGGGAGAGTCCGCACCTCTACACTTCTCTACCGTGGAGAAATCATACTAGTACTCCAAAGTAGAGGGGAGAAGAGTGGGGAGTGCAGCACCCACAGGGACACACATCTCGAAGAACCTCAGTTACTGCAAGGTGAGTAACTCTCTTCTTCTTCGAGTGCTGTCCCTTTGGGTGCTCCACTCCAGGTGAATGTGAAGCAGTACCCACTATGGCTGGTGGGATTTTGGAGTTGTGTGACAACAGTAGACAGTACCGTATGGCCGACTATGGTGTTTGCTGTGGTATCCCGTGATAGTATAATGTTTGGCAAATGTGTGGTCAGATGTCCACACGGTCGCCTTGCATATGTCTGTAACAGGTACATTGTGGAGGAAGGCAATGGATGTTGACATTGCTCTAATAAAATGAGTCCTAATACCCTCTGGTGGTTGAACATCCTGGGTCTGATAGCAGGATCTGATGCAGACCAGGATCCACTTGGAAAGTCTTTGCTTAGAGATAGCATCACCCTTTGATCTCTTAGTAGTAGAAACAAATAGCCTAGGGGATTCATGAAATGATTTAGTTCTGTCAAGATAGAATGCAAGAGCCTGTCAGACATCAAGGGTATGTAATGCGGTTTCCTGTGGAGTCACGTGAGGCTTGGGATGGAATACAGGTAAGTGTATTGACTGGTTAAGGTGTAAGGTAGACACAACCTTGGGGAGGAATTTGGGACAGGTTCGTATAGTAAGCATGTGTTTAGACAAAATGGTGTTGGAGGGTGGGCCATCAGGGTGCTTATTTCACCAACCCTTCTTGTTGAATTTATGGCAACCAAGAAAGCCACTTTCATGGACATTAGGAGCAGGGATGAGGTGGCCAGGGGCTCAAAAGTGGGTTTCATAAGAACGCGAAGAACTAGGTAGCGACTCCCGGAGGCTACTGGTGAATGAATCTCAGGGTAGAGATTTTGCAAGCCTGTGAGGAAGCGTTTGATGGTGGGGTGGGCAAAAGTGAATAGCCGTCCAGAGTGTCATGGAACGTGGTAAGGGCCGCAAGGTGTACTCTGATAGAAGTGAATGAAAGCCCGTCCGGTTTTAGTTTGAAAAGATGTCAGAGAGGGTTGCAGTCTGGGGTATTAGGCATCTGTGGAAGCACCAGATGGAGAAGCATTTCCATTTTTGCAGGTAAGTGTTAGGAGTGGAGTCCCTTCTACTGTGCAGGAGGACGTGTTGGACCTGATCTGAGCAGGCTAATTCATGGGATTGAAACCACGAAGGAACCACGCCGTCAGATGGAGTTTCCTGAACTGCAGATGAAGAAGCTGACCGCAGTTCTGGGAGAGGAGATCTGGTCTGTCAGGGAGAGTCCAGAGAGGATGGATGGACATGTGTAGCAGGTAAGGATACCATGTCTGCTTGGGCCAAGCTGGGGCAATAAGTAAGACCCAGGCCTTGTCCTTCGTGATGTTGCATAGAACCTTGTGTATGAATGGAATCGGTGAAAAAGTGTACATGAGGTAGTTGTTCCAAGGAATGAGGAAGACATCCCCTAGAGATGCGTTTCCTAGTCCCGCTCTGGAGCAAAATAGATGGCATTTGCAGTTTTGAGGAGTTGCAAACAGGTCTGTCAATGGAGTACCCCAGTGGGAGGAGAGCTGTCAGAGTATCGTGGGATGTAATTCCCATTCGTGTTCCCCAGAGAAGTGTCTGCTGAGTGTGTCGGCGGTAGTGTTGTGACGTGCAAGCAGGTAGGAAGCAATGCCTTTTATGTGATGTTGTATGCACCAATTCCATAGTTTAATGGCTGCTGTGCATAGGGAGTGAGATTGTGCTCCTCCCTGCCTGACGGCTCTGAGTTCTAGGAGATCAATGTGCAGACACATCTCTGATAGGGACCAGTGGCTCTGTGCCTTGTGGTCGCCTAAGTGCACTCCGCAATCTATCTGGGAAGCGTCTGTGGTCAGCTTGAGTACTGGGGAGTGTGGATGGAAGGGAACACCCATGCATAGGTTCTCTGGTTTTGTCCATCAATGTAGGGAGGCCAATACATTCGGAGGCGGAATCAATGTTATGCCAAAACTACGTCTGCTGGGTTGGATGAATGGATATATGGAAATAGGCGTCTTGTAGGGTGAGGGCTGTGAACCAATCCCCTTGTTCCAGCGTGGGTATTATTGTGTCCAATGTGAGCATCTTGAATTTTTGTACATGTACAAACTTGTTCAATCGGTGTAGGTCCAATATAGGTCTCCTTGCCCCGCCTTTCTTTTGGGTTAGAAAGTAGTGGGAGTAGAATCCTTTTCCCCGATGTTGCATCAGTACATGTTTGACTGCACCTAGGTGGAGAAGATGAGCCACCTCCATGCAGAGGAGATGCTCATGAGAGGGGTCCCTATGAGGGACGGGGAAGGGGAAAGGGTGGGCGGGGAAAATAGGAAAGGGATGGAGTAACCTGAATTAGCTATTTCCAAGACCCAGTGGTCCTGCATGATCTGTTGCCAGACATGGTGGAAAGCCTGAGGCAGTAGCCAAATGGGCAAATAGGCGGTAGGGGTGGTCGCACAGACCACCCGACCAGCACTTCCAAATTGTTTGTTACCTGATGGTGGGAAGTAGTTGGTTGCACCTGGTTTTGCCTGCGCCTATGAGGTCTGTTGTGGTTTTTCCCAGTGTCATACGGTCTGGACTGGAATCGGGGATATTGTTGTGCGCTGGGCCTCTGATAAGGTTGATACTGTGGTCTCCTGGGGATGAATGGGTATATGCCCAATGTGCACAAAGTGGCTCAAAAGTCTTTCATAGTGAGAAAGACTTCATTTTGTTTGTTTGTTTGTTTGTTTTTTGTTTGGAAAAAGTTTATCTTTGTCAAAGGGGAGATCTTCCACTTTGGACTTAAATCTTTGGGGATACCGGATACCGAGAGCCAGGAAGACCGGCACGTCACCACTGCAGTGGTGTGGGCTGCTGGATCAGCCATGTCCATGGATGCTTGTAGTGCTGTCCTAGACACCAAATGACCTTCGACGAGGACTAACTTGAAATCCACTCTCCTGTTCTCCGGTATGTGGGATGGAAATCAAAGAGCTTGTAGTTGTCATGGTCATAGCTTGCAAGGAGGGCAGAATAATTTGCAATTCTAAATTGTAGAGTAGAAGAGGCATAAACCTTGAGGTCCAGGAGGTCAAGAGGGGTGGAGATCCTTGTTCTGCGGAATGGGCTGGTAGTGTGGATGCTTTGTTCTCTGCATCGCTGCATCCACCAGAATAGAATTGGGTTGTGGGTGGGAAAATGAGAAATCGACGTCCCTCGCGGGCATGTAGCATCTATGTTCAGCTTTCTTGCATGTTGGTGGAATGGAGGCAGGGGTCTGCCAGAGAGTACCATCTGGTTCTAGAAGAGCTTCGTTTATGGGTAGTGCTATCTTTGAAGGTGCAGAGGGTTGGAGGATTTTGAGAAGCCTATGTTGTGTCTCCTGGACTTCCTTCAAAGGGATATCCTGGCTGAGGGCTAGTCTACACTTACCGTCCGGGTCGACGCGGTGAGTTCGACTTCTCTGAGTTCGAACTATCGCGTCTGATCTAGACGCGCTAGTTCGAACTCCGGAAGCGGCGCGGTCGACTCCGGTACTCCACCACTGCAAAAGGCGGTGGCAGAGTCGACCTTGGAGCCGCGGACTTCGATCCCGCGGCGTCTGGACGGGTAAGGAGTTCGAACTAGGGTACTTCGAGTTCAGCTACGCTATTCACGTAGCTGAACTTGCGTACCCTAGTTCGACCCCCGCCCTTAGTGTAGACCTGCCCTTAGTGCCATTCCCTTAAAAAGTTCCTGGAATTGCTTTAAGTTGTCCACGTTTTGTGGAGGTGGAGGCATGAGGGTGACTTCTGCGTCTGATGGCAAGGCAGGAGCCAGTAAAACCGGGAAGGGTTCATAACCCATGTCTTCAGGAGGGGGTTCAGAAGCTCTAGATGTTGATAGAGCTGGGGATATAGGCGTAGGACAAGCTTGCAGTCCGCTAGAAGGGGCGCAAGGAGGAGCGGTGGCAGGAGCTGACCACGGGTATCACTGAGGCCAGGGCACCAGATAGGAAAAAGTTGGGTCCCGGCCACTGGGGGACCAAGTAGGGAAATTGAGGCTGATTCTTATGATGCCCCATGTCTTGGGATATTTATGGCTCCAGTGAGGGGGAAGACTCAGGCAGGGAGAACTCTGCCTGCTGCTGTGGTGTGTGCCGTTCTCACTATCAGTGAAAGTAGCCAGGTCAGGTGGTGAGAGCTGCTGTTCAAACAGTGAGTGTTCCCTGTCTAGGAGCGGGGAGTCAGGATTAGGGGTCACAGAGATATGTTGTTGATGCAGGAATTGTTGCTGCTCCCTAGGCTGGTGTGCTGCAGAGCGTGAAGTCTGAGCCACAGCCTGGAGTGATTTTAGTTTCACTTTTGCAGAAGCCGAGAGCCGGGCTGAATCTGCTCCGGGGGTGACAGGCAGCTCCATGGGGGCGGAACCCATTGTCAGCACCGTGTCCATGTTGGTGCTGGGGGAACCGGTGCTGAGAAGAGCTTCCTGCTGTGGGTAGTTGGGTCACTGCTTTTGAGCCCAGTGTGGGTTGTTTGTAAAGCGCAGGGGTGGTCAGAGTTGCCTGCTCTCGGCGCTGACAGCACCAAGGGTAAAAACCCTGCGGGAGATCCGTTACCCTCTTGAGTGTCTCTGAGAGGAGTCATTAGGGCTTCTTGCCTACACTTGAGAGGGTGAAGCCGGGCTCCCGTTGGTTCGGACCTGGCCGGGGAGCCTGAGGAAGAGGGTTTGTCATTGCCTGCCTCCAGAGGCGGCTGCAGGGATTTCTGTATGAGAAGGATTTTCAGCCGCAGGTCCCTGTCACGATGAGCCCTGGTTTTGGACTCGTGCAGTGGACACACTTGGTAGAGACGTGTGTCTCGCCGAGGCACTTCACACAACGTGAGTGTCCATTGGACCTTGGCATAAAGTCCTGATAGGAAGCACATTTCTTGAATCATGAAGCCCCTGGAATTATTGCACTAGTAATGCCAGGGGAGAGTGTCTCAGCGGGAGACAAACTTGAAGAAAAAGTGTTTTTTGTTGTTTTCTTTTTTAAATTAAGTAACTATTCTAAAGGAAGGGAAACAACTGGGATGTTACTAACTATTTCTATGCTCTTTGTAATTGTTTCCTTCAGAAACCAGGGAAGAGGATCAGCATTGCCCCGAGTCTCGTCTTCAGCCGTGGATGGTAGAGAAGGAACTGAGGAGGGTGCGGGATGCACATGCTCAGGAAGATTCCAACAAGACAGGAGATACCAACTGAGTGTGTGCGTCCCGACCAGGCACTGCTACCAAAGATCTCCGATCAATGGCGCCAGGATGCACCGACACCTAGAGTGGAGCACCCACAGGGACAGCACTTGAAGAAGAATAAGGTATTTTAACAGTGATAGTGATTAACATGGGAACAATCTACTCAGGGAAATGATGGATTTCCCACCTTTCGAGGTCTTCAGATCAGGACTGGATGCCTTTCTGGAAGATGTGCATTGGTCAGACACAAGCTATTGGGCTGAATACAAGGGTAACTGGGTGAAATGTAATGGCCTGTGTTATACAGGTCAGACTGGAACTGGATGTTCTTCTTCGATTGCTTGCTCATATCGATTCCAATTAGGTGTGTGCGTACCGCGTGCACGATCATTGGAAGATTTTTACCCTAGCAACACTCGGTGGGTCAACTGAGGCGCCCCCTGGAGTGGTGCCCTTATGGCGCCAGATATATGCCCCTGCTGACCCACCGCCCATGATGGTCATTGGAACTGTGGAGCACGTGATCTCCACTTCCCTAGCTCTTAGCTCGTTTATACCTGTAGATAGTTGTTATAGAGTAGTTTCTAGTTGTAGTTAATAGTAGTTATTGTCTTTAGTGTACATAGTAATTGGAGGTAAGGGGTTTCTCCTCTTCCCTCCTTCCCAGTACCCGGGCTCATGCTTAGCTCTCCAGGTTTCAAACCGTGCTCGGCCTGCCTTAAGCCGATGCCTACAGGAGACCCCCACAACTCCTGTTTGAAGTGCCTGGGGGAATCCCATCAATCAGATAAGTGCCACGTTTGTAAGGCATTCAAGCCTCTGATCAAAAAGGAGCAGGACTTTCGCTTGAAGCAGCTCCTTGTGGAAGCGGCACTTAGCCTGATATCCTTGGCCCTGCGCCGAGACCCAGCGCCGTCGGGCCAAAGTGCGCCTCTGGCACCGGAAACAACTTCACGACCCAGTACCAGCAAAGATTCCCAGCACTGGATGTCTCTGGCACCACTCGCTGTCTCTGAGACCCAAGAAACAGCACAATCCCCCTGCTGCGCCTGTACAGTTGCCGGCACCACCTGTGCCCACCTCTGAGCAGCATCCCATGCCGGACTGCCCTGTGAAGGCTCCAACTCTGTCACCATCGATTCTGGTGCCACAAGCACCATTGAGTCCAGTGCGCATAAGCTTTCCAGTGCGCACAGCGTTCGAGCTCGGCCTGCCTTCTACCCCGGAGACTTTCTCCATAGCATGCAACCTGATCACGCTCACCGAGCTGGGACCGTCACAA
The DNA here is from genome assembly GCF_020497125.1 of Mauremys mutica. Taxonomy (NCBI): domain Eukaryota; kingdom Metazoa; phylum Chordata; order Testudines; family Geoemydidae; genus Mauremys; species Mauremys mutica. Next base: position 236,018,304 of record NC_059073.1, read on the forward strand.
CCTTCGGTACCGCCGGTGCAAGCTGTTCCCTCGATAGGGAAGCCCTCCATGATGCGCCCTCCATCGCAGAGCGAGATAGGTCGGCACTGATCCTGGTCTCAATCCAGATCACGGTCCTGATCCAGGCGCTGGTCTTGTCCACGGCACCGCTCACAGTCCCGACACGGATCACCATCTCGGCGCCGGCCAGACTCACAGCGCCGCTCTGCCTCTCGAAGATCTTCTTCCTGGTATGGTCCGTACCGGTCCAACTCCCAGCACCGATCCTGGCGCTGGTCTACTCGGAGTCATTCCCCACACCGCTCCGGCCATAGATTTTCACCGAGGTCTAGGTCTGCCTCCTGGCACTGATACGACCGTCGGTCCCGGTCCAGATCACGGTACCACTCGAGACCACGGCACCAGTCTCCATCTCCATGGCGCAGGCCAACAATACAGGACAATGCAACCCAGCATGAGTGATCAGGTCCACCTTGGCCGTCCCGTCCCAACTCGAGGTTGTCCCAAAGGGAGAGTGGCTACCATGTCCATGATCAAGACACGGACAGTGCTAGCTAATGGCACGACGAGGGGCAGGATACCGCTCAGGGACCCCCATGATGGTCCTTTTGGATCCCTTGGGCATACCATCAGGCCCAAGGTGTCCCCTCGGGGGCTTCTCGCTCGGCCCATTCAGAACCCTGGGTCCCGGAGGTGACAGCCCTACCCTCAACTCAGTCCCATGCCCCTAGTGTAGTGACCTAGGGCAGTCGGACACCTCCCCCTCCCGCAAGACTTTCCCCAGGACCCGTTAGTCCCGGGTGTATCCTCCTCTTCTTCGCCTGACGAGGCAGTAGCAGGTACTTCCTTCTCTGGCCCACCACCTATAGACCTCCATACGCACCAAGACTTACTTCATAGAGTGGCACAAAACATGAACCTCCAGGTGGAGGAGGTGGTGGAGGTCGAGGACCCGGTGGTGGACATTTTATCTGCCGATACCCTGACTCGTATAGCCTTGCCGTTTATTCGGACCATCCAGGCTAATGCCACCACAATCTGGCAATTCCTTTCACTGCCAAGGGAGTGGAGAGGAAGTACTTGGTCCCCTCCAAAGACTATGAGTACTTGTACATTCACCCTCAACCATGCTCCCTCATTGTGCAGTCCATTAATGAGAGAGAAAGACACGGCCAACAAGCTCCTGCTCCTAAATCCAAGGATGCTAGATGCTTGGATTTATTCGGGCGCAAGAGCTATTCTATTGGCGGCCTACAACTCAGAGTGGCTAACCAGCAGGCCCTCTTGAGCCATTATAATTATAATACCTGGAACTCAATGGGGAAGTTCAAAGAGCTTGTTCCTCAGGAGTCCAGGGAGGAGTTCGGGGCCTTGCTAGAGGAGGGCAAGAAAGTGGCCAGGACATCGTTGCAGGCTTCGATAGATGCAGCAGACTTGGCAGCTAGGACTCTAGCCTCGGGCGTACTTATGTGCCGCATTTCGTGGCTGCAGGTGTCTGGTCTCCCACCAGAACTGCAGCAAACGATTCAGGACCTACCCTTTGATGGCAAGGGGCTATTTTCGGACAAAACTGACTCCAGACTCCAGAGTCTGAAAAATAACTGGGCCATCATGCGTTCATTGGGCATGCATACCCCGGTGATGCAAAGTAGACCCTTTCGACCCCAACCACAGCGCACCTACCCTAACCCCTGGCCGACACAGGACTTCTCTAGAAGATGCGGCCAGGGCGGTAGGAGGAGGCAATCTGGTCCTCAGATGGGCCAGAACCAGGGCTCCGCTAAGCCATCAGCGGGACCCAAACAAAACTTTTGAAGATGCTCCCGAGGGCGGAGCACCAGTCTCCTTCCAAGATCCTTTCCCACCTTTCACGAACTGCCTCTCCTATTTCCTCCCTATGTGGTCCTGCATAACGTCAGACCGCTGGGTCCTACGCATGGTGGAAAGTGGATACCAACTTCAATTTGTTTTGTCCCCCCTTTCCCACCCTCCCTCCCCGTCCCTCTTCAGGGACCCCTCTCACGAGCAACTCCTTCTACAGGAGGTGCAAACACTCCTAACTATCAGAGCTATAGAGGTTCCAAAGGAACTGAGGGGCAGAGGGTTTTACTCCTGCTACTTCCTAATCCCCAAGGCAAAGGGGCGGGGGGTGGGTACGGCCCATTCTGGACCTGCGTAGACTCAACAAATTCATGGTAAAGTTGAAGTTCTGCATCGTTCCCCTGGGGACCATTATTCCTTCCCTGGAGACTGGTATGCCATCCTCAACATGAAGGACGCGTACTTCCACATAGCGATTTACCTGCCGCACAGGTGCTTCCTTCGCTTTGTGGTCAACCGATAGCACTTCCAATTTACTGTCCTTCCCTTCGGCCTATCCACGGCACCAAGGGTCTTTACAAAATGTATGGCTGTCGTAGCTGCCTCACTCTGGCGACATCGGATACAAGTGTTTCCGTACCTCGATGACTGGCTCATTCGGGGTCGCTCCGTGCTCCAGTTACAATTTCATGTTCAGTTCACCATGAACTTGTTCAGACAGCTGGGCCTGCTGCTCAATGTTGAAAAGTCCACTTTGCAGCCGACCCAAAGAATAGACTTCATCAGAGCAGTCCTGGACTCAAATCTTGCCCGTGCGTATCTACCGCACGCCCGCTTCCAGTCCATGGCAAGCATTATCCACAGCCTCCAGAGCTTCCCGACCTTGACAACATGCACATGCCTCAGTCTACTGGGACACATGGCGTCTTGCACCTTCGTGACCAGACATGCCAGGCTGCGCCTCCATCCACTTCATGCCTGGCTCTCATCAGTGTACCACCCAGGCTGGGTCAATATAGACACAGTGCTCACAGTACCAACAGAAGTCTTAACCTCCCTAGTTTGGTGGCTGAACCCCAACTCGGTATGTGGGGGAATGCCATTCCATGCCCTGCAGCCCTCCCTGGTCCTAACCATGGACGTATCATCTGTGGGCTGGGGCGCTCACCTTGTGGACCTTCACACACAGGGCCTTTGGTCCACACAAGAGATAATCCTGCACATCAACGTATGGGAGCTGAGAGCAGTACGCCTGGCATGTCAGGTGTTCCACAAACACCTTCAGGGCCGTTGTGTCGCGGTTTTCACAGACAAGACAACAGCCATGTTTTATATCAACAAACAAGGGGTAGCGCGATCATCCCCCCTCTCTCAGGAAGCCATTCGCCTGTGGGAATTCTGCATAGCCCACTCGATCAACCTGGTAGCGTGGTTTCTCTCAGGAGTCCAGAACACCTTGGCAGATCGCCTCAGCAGATCCTTTCTTGCTCACGAGTGGTCGATTTGCCCCGATGTTATCCATTCTGTTTTCTGGAAGTGGGGTTTCCCCACATAGACCTTTTAGCCTCTCGCAAGAATCGGAAGTGCCAGGCAGGGCCGGCTTTAGGCCAATTCCACCAATTCCCCCGAATTGGGCCCCGTGCCCAGTGGCATGGCTGCCGGGGGGGTGGGGAGTGGCCAAGAATCCCTTCCCTGGCTAGAGGCTCCTTTTTAATTTTTACTCACCCGGCGGCACTCCGGGTCTTTGGTGGCACTTTGGCGGCGGGTCCTTCACTTGCTCCAGGTCTTTGGCAGCACTTTGGCAGCAGGTCCTGCAGTGCCACCGAAGACCTGGAGTGAGTGAAGGACTCGCTGCTGAAGACTAGGAGCGCCACCCGGTGAGTACAAGCCCCACGTATTTTTTTACGTGTTTTTTTTTTTAGTCATCCCTGCCAGGGCCCCGTTGAAACTGTTAGAATTGGGCCCCGCACTTGCTAAAGCCGACCCTGGTGCCAGGTGTTCTGCTCTCTCCAGGGGCGCTTCCCTGGCTCTCTATCAGATGCCTTCCTGATGCCATGGAAAGACCACCTGTTCTACACCTTTCCTCCATTCCCGTTAGTCCACAAAGTCCTTCTCAAGTTATGCAGCGTCAAGGCCCTTGATCTTGATCGCCCTGGCATGGCCCAGGCAACATTGATACACCACTCTCCTCAATCTGTCGGTGACCACACCAATTCCACTCCCATTGTGGCTGGACCTGATCACTCAGGAGCACAGCCGACTGTGTCATCCAGACCTGCAATCCCTCCATCTCACAGCATGGATGCTGCCTGGCTAACTCAATCTGAGCTACGTGGCTCCCGCTCGGTGCAGCACATACTCTTGGGTAGCAGAAAGCCCTCTACTAGGTCCACGTATCTGGCCAAGTGGAAGCGTTTCTCCTGCTGGTGTGCCCTAAGCAATACTGCCCCTCTGGAGGTGCCAGTACCTACCATCTTAGTACCAAGTAAGTGGCACCAAAAGTTTGCAGCCTGTTTTTGTTTGTTTGTTTGCTTGGGGCGGCAAAAAAGCCAGAGCCAGCCCAATGAGAATCAGGCACCGTCTTGAGGATCTTGTTCTGTCTGACCTCCCCACAGGCCTTCTAAAGATTAGCTCTTGGCCTTCTGCATTGCTAGCAGCTAATTCTTTGTCAGTAGCCCACTCGTAACCTCCTCCATGGTACATTAACGCAGTAGAAGGGGGAGTTACAACTACTCAGGACAGCAGCAGCTTACAATGACATTTCTGTTGCAAAGTTCCACTGACCCGAGTGGAATATAATGCATTGAGCAGCTGTTCTGATGGCAACATGCTGGCCATGCCCCCGTTAGAGTAGAGCTGGAGTTCCAACGAAGTGCAACAGAAGGAGAAAAACAGTTATAGGAGGTATTTTGGAGGTAGAGGGGAGATGTTACCATAAAGACCCTTTTCTCTCCTGTATATGAAGTCCCCAACTCCATTTCTGTTCTATAATTTGACACTTGTGAACAATGAAGAGAAGTTATTTTTACCAATTATATCACTTAGCTGTATGTTGTCTTAAGGGCTATTATATTTCATTCCAAGAGAATTAGATTAAAAATCATATTACATTATTTAAAGAATAGGTTCATATCTTTTGTGAAGCACATTAAATTTTTCAATTAAATAAACAGTTACTAATATCCAGACAGTGCCCTGTTTCCTCCTCTCTTTAGCAAGTTGTGACCAGAACAATATTAAGTATGTTTATTTCACATGGGCCTTTATTCTGTTCCCAGTAAACTCAATGGTAATCATCCTGTTAACTTCTATGGGAGGAGGACTGAGTCCCACACTGTGCAGTATAAAGAAAAATAATTCAAGTTAAATACAGTATAAAGTTGAAATGATTCCCTGTAGTTTACTTTTCAATAATCTATAATTAACAAATAAAATTGAAGGCTATCACGAACACAAATAAAATCAGTGTAATGTATTCCAATTTCTAGCGAGACATTTTTAAGCTGTCTGAACTGAAGTTCAGATACTACTGTGATGTGTGACATAGAAATACTTAATAGAGGAGTTTAAAAGGTGGCTTATTAGGGGAAGTATGTAGTGACTACCACTGATATCTAGAGCTGTTAGAACAATGACAATGGAAATTTTGAGCCACTGTCTTTGTAGGATTTTTTTTTCAAACCTCAATTTGATCAGTGTATTAGGGAATGCTGTCTGTGAAACACAACCCATAAAGCTGATTATCTATTCCAAATCCTGCATTCCTTTCACATGCACATCGTTCCCAGATTTCAGTGGGACTTGTACAGAAGGAATGCAGAATTGGGAGAATTCATTTTTCTCATTTCTTATAAGTATCACAACAATGTATATTCTGCCTTTTTTTTTTTAATAAAGACATTTCTCCTGGGTGCCAGGTTTGTGTAATTTTTGGTGGTGCCTAGAATGGATCCAAGCAGATCTGTCCCGTCCATAGAATGGACCGGGGCAACCGTCCCAGGCCCTGTGCTTTGGGGGGCCCCATGCTTCAGGGGGACACGGGGTCCTGGGCAGCCTGCGGGTTAGTGGGGGGCCTGGTGTCAGCAGCAGCGAGCGACCCAGCCCCAGCCCGCTCCGTCCCGCCTACTCCCAGCATTGCTCGGGGAAGGGACGGAAGCCGGAAAGAGGCGGGGGATTGGAGGAAGAGTTGGAATGGGGGCGGAGGCAGAGCAGGGACGGGAAGAGGTGGGGCTGGCTGGGGCCAGCTCGCTCGCTGCTGCCGGCAGCATCATGTATGACATCAAGTTCAGCATCAGGTCTGACACCCAGGCATTTGTCAACCCAGGCATATATTCAGCTGGGCTGCAGAGCTGGCCTGTGGCTCCTTCTAGCTGCAAAGGGGTGCTGTGGTTCCTGCTCTGCCAAAAATTTATGCAGCTCCATGTCCTAACCTGCCACTGCCTCGGACAGGGTACGGTGACAGTCAGATAAAGTTTATGGGCACATGCAAATTAGTCCATTACATAATTGGATTAGCTATGAGTCTGAGAAGCACAGACCAAAGGATGGTGAGTTGTAGGATGGGAAAAGAGTGGGCTGTGAAGTATTATACTAAATAATTAATCTAAACTGTATTTGTAAAAATTAAGTGACCAGAGAACATATTGTGATATGGTATCTTTTATTTTTCCTCTCAGATTTTTTCATTCACTCTCTAATTTGTAAAATTATAGCAGTCTCAGTGCCAGGACAAGAAGTTCAGGTTCTGGAGTGAGCAGCAAGGATGGAGTAACTTAAATATGGATAATCAGTGGCCTCACCTTCCTATGTGGTCATGTTACCTCAATCGATTTAGATACATATATGGCCCCTATCACCATGGCATATGAACACCTCTAAAGTAGTTAAGATTAAAAAACAATAGCCTCTCTCTCCTCTCATCGCATACTGTATTAAATACCATGAGCCCCCAGGACTCTCAGAGGAGTGTAGATCTGATCAACTAGATCTACTGGAGCTAGATCTGAATAGCAGGTAGCAGGTGATTCAAAATGAGATCTGGGGCCAGACTCATTGGCAAAGATCTGCTAGCAAAGGACAGATCTGCATTTAGAGGGTCCCTCCTAAATAATATTTAATAGTTAAACACTGTATTTATTTCAATTCAAGACAATATCTACCCTCCACAGGAAACCCTATAAACAACACTGTTAAGCAAGTAGACTGCCCAACGTGCAGGACACCAGCCAAGTATGTGTTTGGGTGTTCTAAATCCAAGCCCAGCATCTGCAACAAATTCTTAATGTAAAGGGTGAGGCTGCTCAGAACAGAAAACACACGACAGTATTTAAAAAGCTGCCAGTGATTAATGTAACTTCCAAGTGATCCACACTCTTAGGGCTGTAAGGCTCACTTTGTAAGAGTTAGACTTTTGTTAAATCTCCCAGCATCAGCCGGGAGGAACAGCGGCTGATTGGTCCAAAATCTTGTGTATTATAATTGGGTACAATATCCCCAACTTTGTGCTCCACTTGTCTCCTTTTTCCTTGAGGACGTGTATAGCTATAATTCTTTGTATATTACTATTTTAATACCTATGTTAACAGTACTATGCTCTAAAATGGCTGTACTCACCACTCCTTCCTGTGGATCATAAAACCTCTGAAGCAGCTGGACTATTGTGCTCTTACCACATCCACTGCTTCCAACCAATGCCACTGTTTGCCCACAGTCAATTTTCAGAGTGAGACCTTTCAAAAACTTGTGGCAATTAAAAAAAATAAAATGTAGAACAATCTCAAATTAACAAGAGTCTGTCACTTAGGGTGACCAGAGGGCAAGTGTGAAAAATCGGGATGCGGGTGGTAGGTAATAGGTGCCTATATAAGAAAAAGCCCCCAAAATTGGGACTGTCCCTATAAAATAGGGACATCTGGTCACCCTACTGTCACTAAATCCTGCCAGGTTTATCCCTGCTGTATTTTCAAATCCCACTCATTCCTATTGCAAATTCTGGCTCTGATCTTGTCTCATACGTCAACCACTGGAACCTGCCCTTCCTGACACCTCACATACTCTAATTTGTCCAGTGTTCTGCAGCAAAAAGTCATCTACTGTCATGATTCTGACCACATTCAGTCCCTCTTGAAGTCCTTCCATTGGCTCCTGCATGCCTCCTGCATCACATTCAAGCCCCTGGGCTCACCTTCAGGACCCTGCATAACTTTGCTTCTTCCAATCTCTCTTCTCTTGTCCTTTTTAGAGGCCACACCTTTCTTGCCTTACTCAGCTCAAACATTCCATTGGCTAACAACCCCTTTTTACATTCTTCTCCAACACTCTTCTCTATGCCTTCTTTTATGTTTCCTCTCTACACATGGAACTCAAATCAACCTCCTGACTCCAAGCTGCCGTGCTTCCATCCTGTCCTCTAAAGCACACAACTCTTTTAGGATAATACACAAGTAACATTCCATATTTCAAGTTGTAGTCACTGTGACTACAACACAGCACAGAATAGGTGTTTCTCCTACCTGGACATCTGGTCTTGAAAAATAACTGAACTGTACATTATTAAATTCAAGTGGTCCCTTTATGTGATTGAGTTTGTGTCCATCTGAAGAAAAACTATCTATAGTGGGTTTCTGGGGAGTGGAAAAAAATTAAAATTTAAGCAAATAATTTACAAATGCATAATTGAGGGAGATATCATTATAGCCTGAATATTTCATGGTTTTAGTCTACAGTTTAAAACATCTCCCACACCACACCTGTTTTAGCATTGGGTAGTTTGCAATCTAAGGGTATGTCTACACTACAGGATTATTCTGATTTTACAGAAACCGATATTTGGAAACAGATTGTATAAAGTCAAGTGCATGCGGCCACACTAAGCACATTAATTCGGCGGTGTGTGTTGTTAAGGGTAGTTAGCATGAGCAACTCCATTTTGTAAGTTCCCCTATTTTGTATCCATCATTAACTAAAAGTGAGCACATCACATACATGGCTCCCAAGGGCAGCATTAAAGAAAGATAAAGTCAGAAACAGGAAATAGGATAGGAACACAGCTGTAACAACATAATTAAGAAAAAAATCTAGTATGCAAGGTAACAGCTGGACTGTGCACTAGCCAGCACGAGGACAGTGATTAACTGTAATAGGCTAAAGATAAGAAAATGGCTTGTTTATTGGTTAAGGCTTCCGATTCACGAGGATAGCATGCACTCCTAAAAGGTATATAACTTCTATGTAATCAGCAGCCTGGGTCTCTCCCTGACTAGCAGGGGGACACCACGTTCGAACGTTGTTTGAACCTTGCGCAATAAAACTTTGTTATTTGGACACTCTGTAAATATTTGGGTTTTGTGCCTCAGCCTAGAAACGAACGATGCGTGCCCTACAGGTATAATTCGCAACAGCGTCCATGTACCGAGGCTAGCATCAATTTCTGGAGCGTTGCACTGTGAGTAGCTATCCCATAGCTATCCCATAGTTCCCGCAGTCTCCCCCGCCCATTGGAATTCTGGGTTGAGATCCCAGTGCCTGATGGGGCAAAAAACATTGTTGCTGGTGGTTCTGGGTACAGCCTCACCCCTCCCTATGTGAAAGCAGCGGCAGGTGTTTTGCGCTTTTTTTCCTGGGTGAACTCTGCAGACGCCATACTATGGCAAGCACGGAGCCTGCTCAGCTCAAGACAGCAATCATGGATGTTGTAAACACCTTGCGCATTTTCGTGCAGTCTATGCTGAACCAGGACCTGAAAAACCAGGCGAGGAGGAGGCAGCTATGGCAGCGCGGTGACAAGAGTGATGAGGACATGGACACAGAATTCTCTCAAACCACGGGCCCCTGCGCTTTGGAGATCATGCTGGTAATGGGGCAGGTTCTAGCCGTGGAACGCCGATTTTGGGCCCGGGAAACAAGCACAGACTGGTGGGACTGCATAGTGTTGTGGGTTTGGGATGATTCCCAGTGGCTGTGAAACTTTCGCATGCGGAAGGGCACTTTCATGGAACTTTGTGACTTGCTTTTCCTTGCCCTGAAACGCAAGAATACCAAGATGAGAGTGGCCGTCACAGTTGAGAAGCGAGTGGCGATAGCTTTCTGGAAGCTTGCAACGCCAGACAGCTACTAGTCAGTCGGGAATCAATTTGGAGTGGGCATATCTACTGTGGGGGCTGCTGTGATGAAAGTAGCCAAAGCAATCACTAAGCTGCTGCTACGAAAGGTAGTGACTCTGTGAAATCATAGAATCATAGAATAGAATCATAGAATCTCAGGGTTGGAAGGGACCTCAGGAGGTCATCTAGTCCAATCCCCTGCTCAAAGCAGGACCAAACCCAACTAAATCATCCCAGCCAGGGCTTTGTCAAGCCTGACCTTAAAAACCTCTAAGGAAGGAGATTCCACCACCTCCCTAGGTAACCCATTCCAGTTCTTCACCACCCTACTAGTGAAAAAGTTTTTCCTAATATCCAACCTAAACCTTCCCCTCTGCAAATTGAGACCATTACTCCTTGTTCTGTCATCTTCTACCACTGAGAACAGTCTAGATCCATCCTCTTTGGAACCCCCTTTCAGGTAGTTGAAAGCAGCTATCAAATACCCCCCTCATTCTTCTCTTCTGCAGGCTAAACAATCTCAGTTCCCTCAGCCTCTCCTCATAAGTCATGTGCTCCAGCCCCCTAATCATTTTTGTTGCCCTCTGCTGGACTCTCTCCAATTTATCCACATCCTTCTTGTGCAGTGGGGCCCAAAACTGGACACAGTACTCCAAATGAGTCCTCACCAGTGCTGAATAGAGGGGAATGATCACATCCCTCGATCTGCTGGAAATGCCCCTACTTATACAACCCAAAATGCCATTAGCCTTCTTGGCAACAAGGGCACACTGTTGACACATATTCAGCTTTTCATCCACCGTAACCCCTAGGTCCTTTTCTGCAGAATTGCTGCCCAGCCATTCGGCCCCTAGTCTGTAGCAGTGCATGGGATTCTTCCGTCCTAAGTGCAGGACTCTGCACTTGTCCTTGTTGAACCTCATCATATTTCTTTTGGCCCAATCCTCTAATTTGTCTAGGTCCCTCTGTATCCTATCCCTACCCTCCAGCGTATCAACCACTCCTCCCAGTTTAGTGTCATCTGCAAACTTGCTAAGGGTGTAGTCCACACCATCCTCCAGATCGTTAATGAAGATATTGAACAAAACCGGCCCCAGCACCGACCCTTGGGGCACTCCACTTGATACCGGCTGCCAACTAGACATGGAACCATTGATCACTACCCGTTGAGCCCGACCATCTAGCCAGTTTTCTATCCACCTTACCGTCCATTCATCCAGCCCATACTTCTTTAACTTGCTGGCAAGAATACTGTGAGAGACTGTATCAAAAGCTTTGCTAAAGTCCAGAAATAGCACATCCACTGCTTTCCCCTCATCCACAGAGCCGGTTATCTCATCATAGAAGGCAGTTAGGTTAGTCAGGCATGACTTGCCCTTGTTGAATCCATGCTGACTGTTCCTGATCACTTTCCCCTCCTTTAAGTGGTTCAGAATTGATTCCTTGAGGACCTGTTCCATGATTTTTCCAGGGACTGAGGTGAGACTGACTGGCCTGTAGTTCCCTGGATCTTCCTTCTTCCCTTTTTTAAAGATGGGCACTACATTAGCTTTTTTCCAGTCATCCGGGACCTCCCCCGATCGCCATGATTTTTCAAAGATAATGGCCAATGGCTCTGCAATCTCATCGGCCAACTCCTTTAGCACCCTCGGATGCAGTGCATACGGCCCCATGGACTTGTGCTCGTCCAGCTTTTCTAAATAGTCCCGAACTACTTCTTTCTCCACAGAGAGAAATGTGCAGGTCATAGTGGATGGCTTTGCTGCAATGGGATTCCCTAACTGTGGGGTGGGGGCCGATAGATGGAACCCATATCCCTATCTTGGCACCGGAGCACCAGAGAACCCAGTACGTAAACCACAAGGGGTACTTTTCAATGGTGCTGCAAGCACTGATGGATCACAAGGGACGTTTCACCAACATCAACGTGGGATGGCTGGGAAGGGTTCATGACGCTCGTGTCTTCAGGAACACTAAATCTGTTTAAACAGCTGCAGACCGGGAATTACTTCTCAGACCAGAAAATAACAGTTGGGGATGTTGAAATGCCTATAGTTATCCTGGGGGACCCTGCCTACCCCTTGATGCCATGGCTCATGAAGCCATACACAGGCAGCCTGGACAGTAGTCAGGAGCTGTTCAACTATAGGCTGAGCAAGTGCAGAATGGTGGTAGAATGTGCATTTGGACATTTGAAGGGATGCTGGCGCACATTACTGACTCATTACAATCTCTGTGAGAGTAAGGGGGAGACCTTTATGGCAGGGTGGGAGGCTGAGGCAAATCATCTGGCTGCTGACTACGGGCAGCCAGACACCAGATGAGCTCTTTCATTGCGGGTCACTTCCATAATTTCCGAGAACATTTCGTCTTGCGTCATTTTTCCCGCCGCCTTATCTGAGATAGCCTTCGGGACAGAGGAGGGAGACTTGAAAAATTTGCAGCTGCGGGAGGGGGGAGGGAAAAAAAGGGAGAGAAGTATTTTAAAAGATACATTGTACAGAACAATGCTTATACTCTTTCACGGTGAACAACACTATTCACCTTACATAGCACATGTGATCTCACTACAAGGTCGCATTTTGAATCTTAATATTGAGTGCCTGTGGCTTTGGTGTTAGAGATCACAGACGCAGGTCCGGGCAGGGCCTAGGGCACCAGGATTCGGGGGGCAGCATTTTGTGCGCTCCCCATGGGGCGCATGGGAGCTTCCGGTTCCGCTCCTGTCATGCCGCCAAAGAAGGACCTTCTTCTGACGTGCCACAGAAAATAGCAGCAGTCATTGAGCAGCCCAATGACTGCCGCTGTCGCCTGCGGCATTTTGGCGGAGGATCCTTCTTCGGCGGCACAACGGGAGCGGAACCGGAAGCTCCCGCATGCCTTGTGGGGAGCGCACAAAATGCCATCCCCTGAATTCTGCCTAGGGCGCCAGAAACCCTGGCGCTGCTTCTGGGTCCGGGCAACAGAATTCGGCTTGCATGCGGCCATGGTAAGCCACTGTCTTTCGACTTCTGCAGCCTTCATATATCCAGCGCCCTCCTTTCCCACATACCAAGCAAAGCCCGCTGAGTGCTGCGACTTTCCTGTTAATGTGCAGCAGCAGAAACCAAACTCCCCCCCCCCAATCCAATTCTCTGGGATGACTGCTTTACCCCTTCCTCCACCGTGTGGCTGGTATCATGGAAGATCCCTGCTAGCCACCTCCCCCACCGCATGGCTGGTATGATGGAAGATCCCTGCTAGCCACCCCCCCCCACCGCGTGGCTGGTATCAGGGAAGATCACTGCTAGCCAAACGTGAAAAACCTCAGCGCCAATCACCCGCCCTGCCCCCACGCTTGGCTAACTGCAGGGAAGGATTTTTTTTCAGCCACAGGCAAACAGCCCAGTAGGAACGGCCACCTCTGTCCCCTTAATTAAATTCCCATATTTCAACCAGGTTACCATGAACGATCTCACTCTCCTGAGGATAACACAGTGAGATAAAGAACGGATGTTGCTTGAATGCCAGCAAACACTGGGACCATACGCTGCCAGGCTTTGTCATGCAATGATACCAGATTACTTGCTACTAGCATGGTGTGGTCAAGTGTCCTACCATGGAGGACAGAATAAGGCTGCCCTGCCCAGAAACCTTCTGCAAAGGCTTTTGGAGTACCCCCAAGAGAGCTTCATGGAGATGTCCCTGGAGGATTTCTGCTCCATCCCCAGACACGTTAACAAACTTTTCCAGTAGCTGTACTGGCTGTGAATGCATCCCAAGTCCTCAGGGCAAATTAATAATTAAAAACCACTTGCTTTTAAACCATATTTTATATTTACAAAGGTACACTCACCAGAGGTCCCTTCCATGGCTTCATTGTCTGGGATAGTGGCTTGGGAGGGCTGGGAGGGTAATTCCTTAAGGTTGAGAAAAAGCTCCTGGCTGTTGGGGAGTAACGGAGTGCTGTGTGCTCGCCGCAAGCTCTTCCTCCTCCTCATCTTCCCCATCTGCAGAATCCTCAGGCATGGCTGCGATTACCCCCCCCCACCTCGGAATCCACGGTCAGGGGTGGGGTAGTGGTGGCGGACCCCCCTAGAATTGCATGCAGCTCAGCGTAGAAGTGGCATGTTTGTGGCCCTGCCCAGGACCTTCTGTTTGGTTTTATGGTGGGTTTGTCTGAGCTCCTTAACTTTCACATGGCACTGTACTGAGTCCTTGCTGTGGCCTCTCTCCATCATAGCCTTGGAGACTTTTTCAAATGTTTTTTTTTCATTTCGTCTTTTGGAACGGAGTTCTGTTAGCATGGAATCCTCTCCCCATATAGCAATCAGATCCAGTACCTCCCATACACTCCATGCTGCAACTCTTTTTCGATTCTCAGATTGCATTGTTACCTGTGCTGATGAGCTCTGCTTGGTCACCTGTGCTGATCAGCTCTCCACACTGGGCAAACAGGAAATGAAATTCAAAAGTCCGCAGGGCTTTTCCTTTCTACCTGGCCAGTGCATCCGAGTTCAGATTGCTGTCCAGAGCAGTCACAATGGTGCACTGTGGGATAGCGCCCAGAGGCCAATACCGTCGAATTGCGGCCACACTAACCCTAATCCAGAATGGCAATACCGATTTCAGCGCTACTCCTCTCATCGGGGAGGAGTACAGATATCGGTATTAAGAGCCCTTTATATCGATATAAAGGGCTTCGTTGTGTGGATGGGTGCAGGGTTAATGCGATTTAACACTGCTAAATTTGATATAAACTCATAGTGTAGACCAGGCCTAAGGCTAACTGCCATAGTTACTTTGCTTTGGTAACTGCATTGTATTGTTTGTAATTTCCTTTTAAGAGCCTGAACATAATGTTTCTTGCTAAGCCAGTTTGGTCTTTTTCCATTTGACAAACACTAATTTTTTCCTCCTTTATTTTTCAATAGAAATTACCATGGCATTATGTAGGGATATTAAAGAAGGTTTATATTAAACATGGTTTATATGAGAAATGATTTATTGATTTATTGTTAATTAATACTTTATAACTTAAGGTTTATGTTAGAAGTAAATTTGTGATTCCCAACATTTAGCCTCTAACTTGCAAGCCACCAGCTGTGTCTGTGTGAACCCTGCTCAAAGAGATACTTGGTATAAAACTTGTTAAGATCAAAGAAATACTTTGTATAAAACTTGTTAAACATTAATTATCTCTAAGTAAGCCAAAACAGTAGCTGTTATAGTGTATAGATAGAGACCCCCACCCTCTGTAAGTTTTCATCTCACTTTATCTTTGCTTGTTAAAAGACAGGGAGTCTCACATAAATTGGTAACACCCCAAAAGGTAAAGAGACAGTGAAATAAATGTAATTAAGATAGAGAATGTATGTGAATGCATGCCTAGTTTAAACAATGAATGAATGGTTAGGGAGTTACCAGTCTGAAGAATTCAGTGTTGGCTGAAGAAGGTGTCAAGTGGGATCAACCAGATGACCCCCGGAGGGCAAACTGGAATCCACCCACCACACCTCAAAGGAAGGAAAAACAAAGCATCTGACAACATGGAGCCAGCCACCTGCTGATTGATTTAGCAACAGCAAAATGAAGCAACTCCTATGAACTAACATAGGGAAAAATCCCTATAAAACTGGACTCTAAAGAATAAGGACTTTGAGTCTATGGTTCTGATACCAACCTCCAGGAGCATCAGATGCATCTGACACAGACTCGGCTCCATCCTCATGACCAAGATACCTGGCCAGTAACTTGGCATGAGCAACATCTAGGCTGGTAACTATAACATCTATACAGAACCTGAATGAATGATTGTGTGGATGAATATGTGTGTGTGTGTGTATAAGGAATAAGTAGTAATGGAAACAAGTAGGAAAACATTGTCTTTTGTTTTGTTATGGTATTTACAATAAATGTGGCATCTTTGCCTTATCCCTCTTAATAAGATCCTGCTGGTTTTTATTATATTGGTATGACATTTTTGCTTATTGCTACTTTATTTTTCTATTGGCATTGTTAGTGCTCTCATGCAAGATGCTAGCCCAATTACGAGGACAGGGTAGAAGGATCCATACCTGATAGATTATCTTGAAAACTTTAAAGGCCGCTCCTCTAGCAATAGAGAAAGTTCCAGAGTGTGGTGCTGCTGTGCCCAGGCAATAACTACTAAAAGTTATGGAGAGGAAAACCTAGAGGAGGAAGAAGATGAAACGAACACTGAAAACAAATCCAAAATTTAAGTCTGGTCCTATAGTCTTGATTTAGGCAACACTCCCATTTCTGACCATTGGAGCTATGCCTTAGAAAAGACCAGAGGATCAGCCCCAGCATTGGTGTGTCATTCACAAGACATTCCTAAGTATCAAAGGAATTAAATTTAAACCTTGGAATTCCAGCACAATACCTTATAGTCTAGAACAATAGAAATTGAGAAGGATTTTTGGCAAAATTCTATGAAATTTCTACATAAAACAGAAAGAAAAGGACTATTTTTGTTTTCTATTCTACTTGTCTACTTATATGGTAGTATATTTTAACACCAAATATTGGTAAAAATACAAAAAGGCCATTCAAAAATATTTAACTGACTCATTAAAGTGAATGGCCTTTACTGATGCTAGATCAAATTTTACAGAAAACTCAGAAAACCTGCAAACCACACTGCAAAAGTCCAACATATCTTTAGCTTACTACACCATAAACCCCACTATTACTCTGAGTTTTAAGGCAACCAGTAAATAGAGTTTCAATTTTCCAAACAATTAAAAACTCCACATAGTCAAACTTTCAACTTTATTCTGTAGAATATCCTTCAAATTGATAGAAACACAAGATGTGATGAGTACATGCAGCCACCCTACCTAACAGCTGATCACATAATTTGTGAGGAAGAATCTATTATGCAAATTTCACCTCCTCTTCTGTTTGTGATTTTCTCTAATTTGTTAGTTATTTTAAATGATCTGATTATGTTTTCAATTAACTTCATTTACTGTTATTTAGTTGTGATTGGTCATATAGTCGCATGGTATTGTTTCTGTTCTCTGACTGCAATTATTATAATCATTGTGTCTGGTGTGAATGCTTCTGGAAAATAAATTTAACATTCATCTTCTATGTACATTTGTGCTGGTAAAACAAACAGCATGAATGTTCATGGAAAACAAACACAGAAGAGACGCAAATATGGTGGAGACAAATTTTTATACAAATTCAAACTAATATCATGAAAGAAATCACTATTTGCCTCACTCTATTAGATAAGCATGTTGGCTAAAACAGCTATGACTGTGAAGTGCAAAACCAGGTGGATTTAAGTCATCTTTATTTGCCCTTATAGTGAACACTTCACTGAGAAGAATGGGGGGAAATTTCATATCTGCTTTGTTGTTACATTAAAAAAACAACAGCAAACTGCTGAAGATTCTCTTCTGCCTATCTAAATTCTTATATTAGTGCCCATTACCCTGGTATCCAAACACAACTTCACAACCAAAAGGGCAAGGAACTTAATTTTAACTTATATTTTACAGAACACAACCAGCTCTGCAGGAAGTTATAGAAAGAACCCAGCTCCTGAGCAGTTGCGGATTCTCCATACATATGATATCTCTTGTCCCTGCCCACAGCCAACATATAAACTCAACATCACCTTCAGAATGAAGTTAGTTTGAAGAAAGACATTGATGTTAAAATATGACACTTACAGCCAGGACAGTCTCAACTGAATAGCCAGTATTCTCATCAAGAATTAAGGTAGTTCCATACCAAACCCCAAGCCCGTAGCATCCATTTATAATTAGGTACAAAAAACCAAGAGACAGCTTATAAGCAATAGCCTTTTTTATATCAAGGTTTTTTGCTTCTCCTAGTTTACTTGTATATCTGTTAAAAAGACAAACATATGTTAGTCATTGTGGCTGCAGACAAAGTCATAAATTAAAAAAGACATTAACTATTGAGAGAGTCAGACCTATTGATTTCCTTCTCTTGTCCTCCAAAGGCCACAACAGTTTGCACTCATGACAGGACTTCTTCTGCTACTGCACCTGCTTTGGCATAGGCTGTTAACTCCTTACTGGTTAATGTGATGATCATCTACACTCAATGGGAGCAGAATGAAGTGAACTTCTCAAACAAATTGAGAGTAGCTCTATACCTCACGTTTATTACATTATTTCTCCGAGCTCAGAACTGCCAGATTCACAGTGATTTTTAGAAGTGTTTCCTGGGTCATTATTCTGTGTCTGATTAAGTATCCAATCTTGCGAATACCATGCAGATGTAAGTATGCACTACCTCAGTAATGTTTACAGAATTGGACCCATAAGAAACATTTTAAATGCTGTTCCATATGTACAGAACGTGTTATGGAATATATCTTAGAAACATAAATATCTGCAATCTTATAAACTCTCTCCCGGCAGTCTACTAGACCTACCTAAACAGGATGAGTGCAGGGATGTTCATTATTGGGGATTCCCAGCACTACTCCAGAAGACCTTACTCTGGGCCAAGTGAGGCCAGGAGAAAAATGCTAGGCCCAGAAGGGGAGGGCTATTGAATCTTCTCAACTTTATTTATACATTTTAAGAAATCAAAAACAATGTTAAAATCATAAAGGCATGTGTTTAGGAGGACCACTACAAATAATCTGAGATTGTGAAGCCTTTGGGACAGGGACTATCTTTTTGTTACGTACGTACGTGTGTGTTTGTGTGTGTGTGTGTGTGCGCGTGCACGCACACTTGCAACACCCAGTAGTATGGTGTCGTGATACTGTTTGTGGCCTTTAGGTGCTACTGCAAATCTACTACCATCACTAACAATACAAGAAAATTGAGACTAAGAAATATACCTAATTCCCTTAAATATATCTTTTTCAGGCTAAATATTTTTTGTAATTTTTTTTTTTTACTCCAGCTTCAAACTTACTACTGGAGCTGCTCAGAAATTTTTCAACAGAAAACAGATTCATTGAAACAGAACCTTTCAAAGAATCGTATTAGCTTCAACCAAGCTTTTGTCCAGAAGGTTTCTCAGGTCCAGAATGGGATTTCTGGTGAAAATGAGAGGAAGATAGAGCACCCAGAATAGCCAGTGATTAGGCACTCAGCTGGGATGTGGGAAACCTATGTTCAAATCCTTGCTCCAAATAAGGGCAGGGACTTGAACCTATAGTTCCTACATCACAGAGGAGTACCCTAATCACCTGGCTATTGGCTGTTATGTCTCTCATGCTCTGCTTTGCAAAAAAAATGGAAAGGTCTCAGTTTTGTCCTGATGCAGAACAAAAGTAAATGCTGAAACTTCAAAATGGAATTCTTGTTTTCCAGCCAGCCCTACTCACGGTCTCCTACATCCTTAAATCCCTCAGTGTGGTCAAGTGGAAGAGAGATAATAAGGTAGAATATCCTCTGGGGAATTAAGTTTATATGTAAATTGTCTCGGAACTGCTAAGCAAAAAATGACAACATTCAGCTGTTAGGAGTCAGAGTATCAGTTCATACACTGATAACCTAGAACATTGTAAAAATGTCAAAAATTAATAACTCAAGAGGTCTGGGAATAACAGGAAGGAAAGTGGCACGAGACAATTATGCTGCTTGTAGTTTTCAAAGTTTTCACTGGTTTTGATAAATGTTGGGGTCAGAGACAGGATAATATTTGCAAATTGGTTATCAAACTGGGTATTTTAACTCATGGCAAGACAGTGAAGTGTACATTGTATAGGAATGGGAAGATGAGACAGAGGTAGAGTAATAATTGGAATGGGCACCTGAGCTTGTTTTAGGGATCTCTCCTGCCATAGGTTACACTCTTCAAAGAGGATATGGGTTCATATCCTAATGAGGGATCAGGCCTGAGTGGTTGTCTCAGCAGTAAATTATGTGGCCTTAAGACCAATCTTTATTTATTTCTGTGCTACTGCTAACAATTCCATCATCTCAAGCCATTTTGTTATGTCTTTATGCATCTGGATTCCAGCACTGCGTTCAATAAGGACCTGATTGGATGGATTTGAGACTTTTCTTTTTTTTTACTCTGAAATTTAACTGGGTTTAAGCATATTAAACCGGCTGTAGCATGATCAGAATTTACATGTCATACATGATGTGCTCTGTACATGTGATCAACAGCTATCCTGTGTTGGTATCTCTTGTCTAAAATTCTTAAACTTCTCTAGTCATGTTAATCATTGAAATCTGACACTGTTACCCATATTGTATGTGATTCAAAGCCATCCAAACTATGACATGTATTTAGAGTAAACAAATGGCACTCAACATATGTTAGCTGCTTATTGTATCAGAGTTTTCATTTACCACTCTAACAAATGAATAAAACCTACTAGATTTGCTAGGAGAATAGTTCTCTTTCCTATCATCTTCTGATGAGCCTAGTGGCAGCTTTTTGTTATTAATAAAGACAACACAATGTTTATCTGGATAATTTGCTTGTTAAAATGAAGAGATTTTCTAATATTAATTAATATTCAAAAGTTTCTCCATTTTTAAAGATAAAACAATTTGAATTGGTCTAAATATATCTATGTACCTGTCTATCTGTGCAAAGAAACTATTTTTTTTAAAATCAGGCATTTTTCTGTGGGGGTGGGGGGGAGTGAGAGGGTTCTGTGGGGGGCAGTCTGGGTGCAGGCAGCTCAGTGGGGGTTCTGGATGCACAGGGAGGTGCAAGGTGCAGGGGCAATGGGAGTCTGCAGGGGGGGACCAAGTGAAAGTGGTTGGAGCTCAGCAGGGTGGGGGAGTCTGGGTGCAGGGGAGGTGGGGTTCATTTGGGTGGGGGTGTAGGCATAGGTGGTTGGGGCTCAGTGGGGAGGGTGTCGGGGGGTCATCGGGGTGGTACAGATGCAGGGGAGGTGGGGCTTGTCAGGGTGAGGGTTTGATGGGCCTGCTTAACTGGGGATTCCTAGCTGCTGCCAAGGGGATCCGCATGCTGGGCCACCGCTTCCCCTATCCCAGAGATCAGCAACCTTCAGCACACGGCCCACCAGGGCTGGGCTGCTTTCTTTACTTGCCAGCATGGCCAGAACATCCCTCAGCCCGCGCCACTTCCCGCAGCCCCCTTTGGCCTGGAGTGGCGAACAGCGGCCAGTGGGAGCTGCGATCGTCCGAACCTGCGGCAGGTAAACAAAACAGCCCGGCCCGCCAGGCTTCTCTGCCTCCTCTCCCCAGGGCCGAGCATGCTGCGGCTCCGCTCTTCCCTCTCCCTCCTGATGGCCGGTCTCAGGGAGGGGGAGGGCGGGAACACAGCAAGCTGTGAGAAGAGGCATGGGAGGGGGAGCTTGGCTGCCCTACTGCAGCAGGAGCCTCAGTGCCTGCAGCACCAAGCTTCTGCCCCCCGCAGGAGTGGCGGGCGGAGGACAGTGGACCTGGTCGGGGCCCCCCTGCAGTGTGGGCCCGGCGCCATTGCAAATCCGCTACTGATGAGTTTATCCCTAAAACAAAACTCATTCCTGGAACTGCATCCCTTCACCAATAGCTCCTGTTTCCTAGGTCCTTGTATCCATAAGACCTTCAAAAATCTTGGAACAGGGGTGGACTGACCCCAGGTCCTATCAGTCTTAAGAGGATGGGCTACCCTGTCACATTAGCCTTCACACTCTATATGGCCATGGAATACCAGAGATTCCCAGAGAGAGAAGAAAAAAGGATTTAATGGTTTGTCCTTACGCCTCTTCTTGGGTTAGCTGATTTCATTGTGTTTAAACCAACCAACAAACATAGGGGAGGGAAGGGGGAGAAGGGGAGATTCTAGCCAACTTTCTCCCAAACAGATGAATTGCAAGAATATAAACTGCTTGTGGTATATTAGTTTCACCTAAAAAGATAGACTCTAGCTCAACAGAAATAATTTTTGGGAGGTCTATAGACTGTTTTATACAAGATGTCAGAACAAAATATCACAGTGGTCCCCTCTGACCTTGGAATCAGTGACTCTATAGTGAAAATAGAGCCTGCATATTTAAGACCATAAGTTCAGCTCCTTCCTATAGAAGTTTTCTGACAGCTTGCACTTATGTCTGGATCTCGCTGATCTTCAGGGATTAGTTCCCAGGGTTGTATTTTACTTTACATTGTTAAATACTATTATTTGACAGTCTGCTAGTTAAAGACAGACTGTTAAACACATTCATGTTATTGATAATACACCTAAAAATTACTCTAGACATTTTAAACAGAAAAAACAAGTGCAGGGTACCTTCTTGAACCATTAGAGGTCACTGTTGTGTATGGAATGCCAACTTGCTTACACATTTCTTGCAAACGCTACAGCATGGTTGTGCTCAGAAAAGTGACTAGATAAAGGGTCCCATTTTTACTCTACAGATCTGGCCCCTGTAGATCTAGCCACTCTTACTGCAACAGAGCTACCCAATACAACATTAGGAATGTGAGCTGGACGGTCTTCAGGCTTATGTATAACCTACAGAATTGTTAACCGAGTCCCATATTTCAGATGGTGACAAAAATAATACAACTTGACTCTTGATCTCAGTTTTAATTTGTGAAGCTGATAGCTAGAAAAAACAATTTAACTGTAAGCTGGTGATCTGATATTACAGAAAAACTATAGCCCCCACAGTGTCAATCATCGTAGTATGAGCATACTCCACTACCTCAATTATAAATGAGCCAAGGTATCCTTCACTGGGCAGATTTCTACTTGCACCCACTGAGGCCAATAGGGCTGCATGTAGGTAACTGAGAGCCACATTTAGCACAGAGCATTTGTCAAGGCCACCAAACAAAGCTATCAGCAATACCCTCTGCCACAACTGTCTCAGTAATCAGAGGGGAAATTCAGTTTACTGTATGGAGAAACAGTAAATCCTTCAATAGAGGGAGCTGGTATTTCTAACAAAAGATTGATCGCTACTTTAATTTCTGGCTGAATTGCTCTGACCAGCTCATTTCAAAACACACACTTTCCTCTGGCCCTGGTTACAGGGCAGAGGGCTTGCAGAAATAGAAAATGCTACTACCATTAACTTCTTGCTATTAGTCCTGTCCTCCTTGTTCTCTCATTCTTTACTAATGGATCATCCACTTTCTATTTCTGGAATGAAAATGCCTTAATACTTTTGTTCCAACCTTTTTCTTTTTATTTATGCCAAACATGCTCTCAGTAAGGCTGATAGGGAGAACACAAGGCAGATTTTGATCCCACCAGTGCATCCAATATTTCCATCCCAGGATGCTGTTCATAAGATCCCAGAGATTTGTGGGGGGTCCCTGAATTTCCTGCATCTCATTAGATTATTGTCCATTCCACACCTGTAACAATCTGGATCCAAGACTGTCAGAAGCAAACTTACGGCACACCATTAGGGAACCCCCTTGTGTCAGGGTGGGATGTTCCAGGAATCTTAGCCTCTAAAGCCACCTGCAGGTCTTCTGTCTGTACACAATCCAGCCCTCCAACTGAGAAGCATCTAAGTCCAACCCCTTTCTGGGTAACAAAGTTTCTCAACAAATCTACCCTTTTTTGGACTCTGCCTTCAGTTGCCTTCCTCCAATACCAGAGGAGACTTTCTGAGATTTGTGTTTTTCCTACCCACCCATCTCCTTTCCAGGAGTCCCTCTTTTCTCTGTGGTTCTTCCCTTCACAGTGAACTTCCTTCCCCTTTTATGAGGACCAGGTGTCCATAAGCATCACTTACTGCCTCTTAGCTCTTTTCTTCTGGCTGAGAAGCAATTACCTAATTATTGTTTGCAGTATTGAAGAATAACCCTGTATAACTCATAAGCTTGTCTCTTTCACCAACAGACGTTGGTCCAATAAAAGGTATTACCTCACCTACCTTGTCTCTCTATTAATTAATTATGGCATAGGTGTAATAGATATGACTAATAACTCCTTCCCATCACATTGACTCATTAAAAAACTCCTCATCATGCCTGCCAAATCATTTCATCTTGAATCTTCCCATTCCCTATGTAACCCAAATACTGGTTTGCGTGCTGGGTATTTCCGTGGGGGCTTGAGGGAGGTGGACTCTTTCTCACCAGATGATGAAGTTATTCTGGAGATGCTAAGCCTGGAGGGTGCAGTAGCCTCTATGTCCCTAAAGATTCTCTCTCTCTCTGAAGACTGGAGAAGAAAATCTGTGTAGATAGGTCACTGACATGAGGAAATCACAATTTAAATTTGCCATGATAGAACAAGTGGAGATTAATTCTGTCTTGTAACTCGCCCTGCAATTTTATTATTGAGTAAAAATAATGTCAAAATATTTGTGATGTTGTTGTTTTGTGTGTTTGGGGGGGCGGGGTTGGTAACAAAGTTAATGATTTGATTCAGGGTTAAGATGTTTTTTAATCCATTTGCCAGTTACTAATTAGAACAAACTTCTAGTAAGCTATTGCAAAGCTGGTAGCTTTAAACAAGTGAATAGTTAAATATATTTCAAAAGTCAAAATATCTCAGGCTGGAGAAGCTGGCATTAAAGTGTCCTAAATGAATTAATACTTTTAGACCGAATTCTTAGTTGATAACTGGTTTCCTCACGATAACAAAATGTGGAGTTACAAAATTGCAGAATATCCTCCACTGTAGTTTTCTCTTTCCTCAGGAATCTTGGACATTTCCTGGATTGGGGATGCCTGGGGAGTTCTCAGGAAAGCACCACTCTCATTTATTTTGACTAAAAGCATCTCCTTGATTAATGGCAACTTTAAAATATTTTCAACTGTCCTCTGAAGAATTAAAAGGCAGTGAGAGGTTTGTGGGTTTTCTTTAGGAGGTGGGTAAGAGTGGAGTTTTATTTAATACTAGCTGCTAATCTCTTGCTGCCTTGTTTTTAAATGATGGAAAATGGGATTTAGACAACCTCTGGGAGGGGATACAATCCAGCATCACTAACTCTGGTTCTTGCTAAAACACCAGCTTTCCTTCCTGATTTATATACTTTAGTGCAGGGCTGATTCAAGCACATCCCTGCCCACCTGAGATTCACCTCAGGTTTATCCCCTCCTTCCTACGTAATAATTTTTTCCTCCTGCCTCTGGGATTATAATTAAAACTGTATGATGGATGAAATAAAAAGCTACTATTTTGGGTGAGGAAGTGGGCTGGTAGGGAGGCTGAGAGATGGCCAGCCGAGGGAAATGTACAAAAGCGCAGCTTTGAGCAGGGCCGCCCAGAGGGGGGGGCAAAGGGGGCAATTTGCCCCGGGCCCCGGGCTCCGCAGGGGCCCCCAAGAGAACAGCGGAGGCTCCCGCCTCCGCCCCTCTCCTGGAGCCTCAGCGCATCAAGCGCTGTCCTCAGACAGCGCCGCATCGTGTCTCCGCCGGGGCCCCTGAGCCCCGCCCCGCTCAGAGCCGCGTGGTGAGGGGGCGGGGCTGGGAGCTCCGGGCTGCGCTCAGCTGCCTCCGCTCGGCGTGGAGCTCTCAGCCCCGCCCCCTCACCACGCGGCTCTGAGCGGGACGGAGCTCAGGCCCCGCCGGCCACACACTGTGGCTGTTCCGGCGAGGCGCTGAGACTCCGGGCGAGGAGGGAGCCGGGGGTAAGAGGCTGGGGCCGGGGTGGGGGGGAAGCGGGACCCGCCGCCGAAGCGCAGCCCGGTCTTCGGCGGCGGGGGGCCCCTTCCGTTCCGGGACCCGCCGCCGAAGTGCCCCGAAGACCTGCGGCGGGGACCCCCCCCCCGCCGAATTACCGCCGAAGACCGGGCTGCACTTCAGCGGCGGGTCCCGCTTCGGCGGTAATTCGGCAGCGGGGGAATCCCGCCGCGGGTCTTCGGGGCACTTCGGCGGCGGGTCCCGGAACGGAAGGGGCCCCCCGCCGCCGAAGACCCCGGGCCCCCGGAATCCTCTGGGCGGCCCTGGCTTTGAGCAAGCTGTGGGTTGAAGGTGCAGAGAAACGTTGTGGAGCGAAGGGAGGAAGCAGCAGGAGCACAAAGCAGCAGGCAGCTCTGAGTGGCAGGGCAGTGCCAGAATTGAGGAAAGGGAACTGCCACAATAAGGCAACAGGTGCCATCAGGCGGAGAGGGTAAAAGTGACAGGAGACCCAGAAGGAATCTTCTCACCTGAGCAGCAGGAGCCACTTGGGCAGAGGTTGGCTCAAATCACAAAGTTCTTGAGGTCCGCAGGGGGCAGAAAGGTTGGGGGTGGGGCTTCACAGAAAACCCCAGTGGAGGCAGGAGGTGGGCAGTGGGGGGAAGGGGAGAGGGAGTGCAAAGGAAGCCCTGGTCAGTGGTAGTGGATCAGCCTCGCAAAGGGGCCAGAGGAAGCCCCATTTGGGGACAGGAAAGCAGCTCCATGAGAAAGATAAGAGCGGCTCTGGGGCGTAACCTGCTGTGAAGGAGCAGAGCAGTGTC
Organism: Mauremys mutica; assembly: GCF_020497125.1. Classification (NCBI taxonomy): domain Eukaryota; kingdom Metazoa; phylum Chordata; order Testudines; family Geoemydidae; genus Mauremys; species Mauremys mutica. The sequence goes on from NC_059073.1 coordinate 236,044,548, forward strand.
CTCAAGGGAGGAGGGGCCCTAGATCAAGCCCAACCAGGGGCTGCAGACCCCTGTCAGAAAGGGTCTGGTAAAAGGCTCTGATTAGGCCGGAACAGCCACCAGGAGGGGGTGGAAAAACTCCTCAGCCAAGGGCTACAATAGGAGCATCAGGTAAGGGACCTGGCAGGCAGGAGCCACAGCCTCTTCCTAGGCAGTATTTTAATGCCTTTCTCCTTGGCCCCCTTTTTTTCCCTCTTAAATCTTCCTTTTCATTTATATACCACCAGTTGTGTGCGTGTGGCTGGGCTGGTGCCCCAGTGCTGGGAAGTGGCATAATGTAGCCAGAAGGGTTTTGAGTCTTCGAGATACAGCGAGAGGTTCAGCTCAGCTTGCTCACACTGTCCCTTTGCGTGCAGTACAGAGGGGGGAAATGAGAAGCAGGAGCCGAACACTCTTTCTCACTGCCTCCCTGTGAGGGGTCCCTCCCACCCCAGGTGCAGCCTGTCACCAGTGGGTCTGCAGCTTCTGACACATAGTCTAGTACTGATCCTGCAAGAGCTAACAAAATAACCAGGTCTTCAACCTATGTTAATCTCCCTGTTGTTCCCCTACGACTCACTTGTTAATGGCATTGTACAATTTCCTGTAGAGACCACATGAAGGTCAATGGGAGCTTTATGAAAAAGGCTGACACGCTATCATGCTTCTGAAAGCTGGAACCGAACTAACACATTGCTCACCTCTGCTGTCACTGAATGGAGAAACTCCCAGCCACATGATCCAAAGAGAACAAGGCTTCTTACTAACATGCAGCCTTCTGACATCTCTCTTCCTAGTCATTGGGTGACCAACCATTCCCATCAGCGATTTGCTCTCTTTTTTTCAATCCTTCCCCCATAAAGCTTTTCCCAAAGATCATTATTCACTGCATGTGGAAATGCCGGGTAGAATTTTGTCAATTGCTTTTAGCTGCAGGACTTGGTTAACATAGATGCTTTATCATTCATAATAAAAATAATAATAATTAATAATGAATAATAGTTTGTGTTGTGCAGGTGTCTAAAGGCTCCAGTCAGGATTGAAACTGCAGAGTGCTAGGTACTGTACAAACACATACAAAGACCATCCCTATCCCAAACAGCCAAGATATGGAAAGTGGGTGTGACAGACAAGAAGAGGGAAGCGGGCAGAGAGGATACATGGTTACACCATTATTGCCCTACACAACTTCCAAATCATCTCAAGTAGCTTCGTTCCCCTGTTGAACATGTGAAAATCACCTGTACCTGACTGTCGTTCAACTAAGTCATCAATGGTTGGATAATTTTTTTTTTAAGTTTTACAGCAGAAGTGAATTTTGAGAAAATATTTGGAAATGTTTCCACTTGTGTATGTTCATTTTATTATGTTTCTCATGTGCCTGTCTTTTTAGATTGATTATTCTTTGATCCAAAACTCTGTTTTTGGAAAGAGACTAGCATATTTTGGATGCAAACATAATCTAAATAATAATAATAATAATAATAATAATAATAATAATAATAATAATAATAATTAGGGCTGTCAATTAATCACCGTTAACTCATGCGATTAAGTCAAAAAATTAATCATGATTAATCACACTTATAACAATAGAATATCAATTGAAATTTATTAAATATTTGTGCATATTTTTCTACATTTTCAACATTGGTTTCAATTACAACACAGACTACAAAGTGCACAGTGCTCACTTTATATTATTATTTTTATTACAAATATATGCACTGTAAACATGATAAACAAGAGAAATAGTATTTTTCAATTCCCCTCATACAAGTACTGAAGTGCAATCTCTTTATCATGAAAGTGTAACTTAGAAATGCAGATTATTTTTTTTTGGTTACATAACTGCACTCCAAAAGAAAACAGTGTAAAACTTTAGAGCCTACAAGTCCACTCAGTCCTAATTCTTATTCTGCCAATCACTAAGACAAACAAGTTTGTTTACATTGATGGGAGATACTGCTGCCTGCTTCTTATTTACAATGTCACCTGAAAGTGAGAACAGGCATTCACATGGCACTTTTGTAGCTGGAACTGCAAGATATTTACATGCCAGACATTCGTATGCCCCTTCATGCTTCAGCCACCATTCCAGAGGACATGCTTCCATGCTGATGATGCTCATTAAAATAATAATGTGTCAATTAAATTTGTGACTTTACTCCTTGGGGGGAGAATTGTATGTCTCCTGTTCTGTTTTATCAGCATTCTGCATATATTTCATATTATAGCACTTTTGGATGATGACCCAGCACATGTTCGTTTTAAGTACACTTTCACAGCAGATTTGACAAAACACAGAGAAGGTACCGATATGAGATTTCTAAAAATAGCTACAGCACTTGACCCAAGGTGTAAGAATCTGAAGTGCCGTCCAAAATTTGAGAGGGACGAGGTGTGGAGCATGGTTTTAGAAATCTTAAAAGAGCAACACTCTGAAGCGAAAACTATAGAATCCAAACCACCAAAAAAGAAAATGAACCTTCTGCTGGTGGCAATTGATTCAGATGATGAAAATGAACATGCATCAGTCCACACTGCTTTGTATTGTTATTGAGCAGAACCCGTCATCAGCATGTCCTCTGGAATGGTGATTGAACCATGAAGGGACATATGAATGTTTAGCGCATCTGGCACGTAAATATATTGCAACACCAGCTATAACAGTGCCATGCGAATGCCTGTTCTCACTTTCAGATGACATTGTAAACAAGAAGCAGGCAGCATTATTATCTCCTGCAAATTGTAACCAACCTTGTTTGTCTGAGTGACCGGCTGACCAAGAGGTAGGACTGAGTAGACTTGTAGGCTCTAAAGTTTTACATTGATTTATTTTCGAATGCAGGGTTTTTTGTACATAATTCTACATTTGTAAGTTCAACTTCCATGATAAAGAGATTGCACTACAGTACTTGTATGAGGTGAATTGAATTTTTTTGTTTTTTTTTACAGTACAAATATTTGTAATAAAAAATAAATATAAAGTGAGCACTGTACACTTTATATTCTGTGTTGTAACTGAAATTAATATATTTGAAAATGTAGTAAACATCCAAAAATATTTAAAATAATGGTATTCTATTTGTTGTTTAACAGCGCAATTAACCATGACTAGTTTTGTTAATCATGTGATTAATTGTGATTAATTATTTAATTGCTTGACAGCCCTAATAATAATTAATTATAATAATAATAACTAGCAGTGTGTTTGAATTGCCATCAAGGCTAAGGTCCTGTACACTGTGCCTCTTCTGATGGTGAAGTTTTAGTCATATTATTTATATTTATCTTTTCCCTTGAGGAGTTAATTTTTCAAGTCAAGGTGAACAGTACAAAATAACTTCTCTAGAAATGGGGAAAACAGGTGACAGGCCTAATTTTGCATTTATGCAGAACTGTCATTGGCTTCAAAAGGCTGAGATAACATTTCAACAAAGTGTGGAACTCCCTTTGTGACCAGAAGAAGTCCACCATACCCGGCTGTTCTCCACTAAGAAATTCTGAGGAAGACCAGTTTATGTGTGTGTTGGGGAGGGGGTTGTGAGCAGACTGCACTCTTTTAAGAAATGTAGAACTGGGTGTACTTCCCTTGCTTTCATTGGAGCTCCAGAGGGAATTCTCCCATCCTAAGGCAGAATGCCTCATGGTGATTGCTCTGGTTTGATACAGCTGTGCAGTTCCCATAGTTGTGGACTATAGCTAACAGGCATGATCTGGCCCTAAATGAAACATAACACATAACACAACATTTTTTGTGTACCTATATTTGCTGGAAGGCAGTTTTAGATCTCCCCAAAAATGTACAGAAATACCCAGAAGCACAAGTTGCCAACAAATGTTTTATTTTCAGAAATGTTTTTTGGATTGTCTTGTCTTTTGCATTGCTGTGATAGTGTGTAGACTCAGACTATTCTTGCTGGACGTAGCCACATGTTATCAGAAGCAGCGTGTTTTCTTCATGTCAGACTGGGGCTATGCAAACATCCAAGAAATTGAATGATGTGGTTAATAACTACTGGCTGTTGTCAGGGGATTATACAGTGTTGTCAGGGGATTATACACTGTTTCTTCATCTTTAGAATGTACAGAATAATACAAAAAAAAGATGTAAAACATAAAATAAATATAGCAGTATGTGCAGTTGTTTACACTACAGTGCAAATCCATGTAAATAATATTGTACATATATTACATACAGTATTTTTGAACATCCACCAGTTCATATTTGCAAAAACAAGGAGGAGTCCTTGTGGCAACTTAGAGACTAACAAATTTATGGCTAGAACCCACTTCATCAGATGCATGGAGTGAAAAATACAGCAGCAGCAGGTATAAATACATGAAAGGATGGGGGTTGCTTTACCAAGTGTGAGGTAAATCTAATGAGATTAAACCAATTAACAGTAAGATACCAAGGGAGGAAACATAACTTTTGAAGTGGTAAGAGAGTGGCCCATTACAGACAGTTGACAAGAAGGAGTGAGTAACAGGAGGGAGAAGTTAGTATTGGAGAAATTAAGTTTAGGTTTTGTAATGACCCAGCCACTCCCAGTCTTTATTCAGGCCTAATCTGATGGTGTCCAGTTTGCAAATTAATTCCAGTTCTGCAGCTTCACTTTGGAATCCATTTTTGAAGTGAAGCTGCAGAACTGGAATTGATTTGCAAACTGGATACCATCAGATTAGGCCGGAATCCAATGTGAACTTAATTTCCCCAACCCTAACCTAAACTTAATTGTAATTATCCTCAAAACAAGCAATAGAAAGTCAAGAAAGTCATAATTAAAGTTCCATTTAAAAAAATCAAAACCTGTTAAAAGTGTGGAAATGCTCAGGTAAGGCACTCAAGCAATCTTATTTTGTCCTATAGAAGGCAACAACCACATCATTATGGTTAAGAAATTGTGGTTTGGTGTCTGTGGTCCTAAGCTATTCCTGCAGAGGGAGAATCCTCCCATAGCCAGTTGTGGTTCCTTTTTGTTCCCTATATGCCACTAGAGTGGCATACAGGAGTTGGGATCTGAATTGGGCTTCATGTTTTCGTTGAGTACTTTATAGGTGCTATGTGTTTGTGGGATGGCTGAGTGGAGAATGAAAATATGTGACTTTCTAGGCAAAGCTGTATTTTGTTCTGGAAGAAGGAAAGTCTGTGAAATGAGACCACATGAGAGGCTCTGATTTTGTGGCAGGAAATGCTTTCTGAAGATTTAGGGTTGAATTCTGCAGCCTTTTATTATGCAATTTCCCATTAAAGCCAAGTGGCAAATTCTGGGCTCCTTACATTTCCTCCATCCCCATCATGAAATGAACTAGCTTGGCTATGTAAGTGCAGGGAATATGATCTTTTCCCAGGAGGGCCGGTCATCAGGGCTTACATACAAGAGGCTGCACTGGTTTAACTAATTGTACAATCCCATCCAACCCCCTGGGTACATACCACACTGTGATTTTTAGGAGCTAGCTCAAGCTCAGCTAGCAGGTGTACATCTACCCGAGCTGGGAATCACAGCTTGCAGCTGCTGTATAGATGTGCTCTGTATGGGTAACTAACATCACGTTGGCATGTGTTCACATGACATCTCTGTGTGATGGTTTACGCAACTGACCAGACTGAATAGACAACTTGTAATAACAAAGGTTAATTACTTTCTTAAGACCCTATACATGATTAAAAGAATCCACTGAAAAAATTTAGGAATTTCCTATGAGGTGGGGGGGGAGGGGGAATGAAAAACATAACAGTGGAAAACCTCCAAGAGGATTGGCACAAAAGCATGAAAAATGTTACTTCAGGTCTCAAACTATGTGTGAAATAAGAAAGTGTTAAAAAAACAAATAGGAACGTGAGTCTTAATAGGGAACTCTGTTTATTCCAACTAAAACTACTTTACCAAGTATTAAAAGTAAATGACATTACAGACAGATGTATCTTCACTTCACTCTTGCATCATAAAATTTTTGTTTTCATGCTCACTGTTGCCAATGTGATGTGCACTTCAGTTATAATAAATAAAACACTAAGCCCATTAATGCTGCATAAAGTGATAGTGGTTTGATCCAGTTTTCTCTGAAGCAACAAAAAAACTAAATTGCCAGATGTGTTCATATGAATAGCAGACATGAAAAAGAGAATTTTACTTATCACCTGAGAGGAGGGTTCATAGGAACAGGCAAGGTGTGGGTAAGAACTGTCACAGAAGCCGTTTGTTGTAAACAAAAGTTTCACTTAAAATTGTTCAGAAATCAAAATAATGTCCCACCACCACACCCAAGAGGAAAAAAAATCTGTATCCCAGGCTCTCTGGTTATTCACTCAGTCATTCTTGTAAAATGTTCTGGGTGCTACTGCTGCTGTAATCTACAAATAACTTTCCCATTTTATATACTCAACAACAATAACCCTGCTTTTCAGAGCTTTACTCCTGCATCTACCCCTCCAGAAACCAGGAAATGGATTTCTCCTCATCCTAGAAATACTCACCAGCAACATGCCTGTAAAATGTATGAAACCATTTATTCCCTATTGCCCTTGGGGTCTGTGCCCCATTTTTTTTGGTGCCAAGGTGGACCCCAAAGACTATTTCTAGGGGCTGGTACTCTGTCCCAGCAATCCCTTCCTGGCATACCAGACATTCAACACCTGCTCCCCGTATAATGTACTGCTTCCTCCCATAATTACAGACAGGTACAAAACTTTGTCACCTCACTATCTACCCTCTTTTCCAGATCATTTATGAATATGATGAACTGTACTGGTTCCAGTATAGATCTTTGGGGGACCCTGCTATTTACCTCTCTCCATTGTGAAATCTGACCATTTTTCCTAACCTTTGCTTCCTATCTTTTAACTGATCCATGAGAAGACCTTCTTTCTTATCCCAGGACCGCCTATTTGTCTTAAGACCCTTTGCTGAGGGACCTCGTCAAAGGCTTTCTGAAAGTCCAAGTACACTATATCCACTGGATCAACCTTATCCACAAAGAATTCTACTAGATCAGTGAGACATGATTTCCTTTTAAAATGCTGTGTTGACTCTTCCCCAACAAATCGTGTTCATCTAGGTGTCTGATACTTCTGTTCTTTACTAGAATTTCAACTAATTTGCATGGTACTGAAGTTAAGCTTACTGGCCTGTGATTGCCAGGATCAGCTCTGGAGCGTTTAAAAAAAATCAGTGTTACATTAGTTGTCTGCCAGCCACCTAGTACAGAGACTGATTTAAGTGATAGGTTACATACCATAGTTAGTAGGTCTGCAATATCATATTTGAGTTCCTTCAGGACTTTTAGGTGAATACCATCTGGCCCTGGTAACTTATTAATTTATCAGTTTCTTCCAAAACCTCTTCTACTGACACCTCAATGTGGGACAGTTCCTTAGATCTGTCACCCAAAAAGAACGGCTCATGTGTGGGAATCTCCTGCACATCCTCTGCACAGAAGATCGATGCAAAGAATTCATTTAGTTTCTTTGCAATGACTTGGACTTCTGTTAGGACTGAATAGAGATGTAGCACAAAACCAGTTATGCCAACCTGACCGAAGTCAGGCTAACAGGGGTTTCTGGGTAATCCCTGAGTGGAAAAATACTGAGAAGCAGCATGTCTCTCACAGAGCTGGGAAAAAGTGAGATAAGAGAGGGGCTGCATTCCTGTGCTGTGTTAGGAACAGTTCGTTTAAGAAACTAATAAGGAGCCAGCCTCCCTGTATTCACTCCCTGTTTCTGTCTTAGGTCCGTTCTTAACTCCTGTCTTCCAGTTTCTGGTGCCTGGCAACCATGCTGATAAGAAAGTTGCTGGGGCATCACGACTTGCTTACATTATATATATAAAAAAAATGCTTTGTTACTAGGGTTTTTTTGTTACTAACCAAAGGGGGGTGGGATATGGGTTGTGTGAAATAAATAATCTGTAATGCGACGGAACTGTCTATATTACCTATTCTTAGTTGTAAAAAAGTAAGCTGGTTCTCTCTGGAGACGGGCTGCTCTCTATTGTTGTGTGCACTCTTCAATAAAGAGCTTTTGATTGGACCTTGCCGGTGTTGCCTGTCTCTCCGCGGTCAGACAACGAACCTCGCCGTTTGGGGTGTCAGGATCCCCAACACTTCCATGAGTGCTCCTTTAGCACCTCAATCATCCAGTGCCCCCACTGATTGTCTGGCAGGCCTCCTCCTTCTAGAGTACTTAAAAAAATTGCTGTTAGTTTTTGTCTTTTGCTAATTGTGCTTCAAATTCTTTTTTGGCCTCCTAGTTACCCTTTCATAATTGACTTGCCAGATTGCATGTTCCTTTCTATTTTCCTCAGTAGGAGTTGACTTCCATTTTTTCAAAGATGTCTTTTTGTCTCTAACTGCCTCTTTTACGCTGTTGGTTAGCCATGGTGACATGTTTTTGATCCTCTTACTCTTTTTTATTATTATTTTTTGGGAGTATACATGTAGTTTGAGCCTCTATTATGATGTTTTAAAGTTTTCATGAACCTTGCAGGCATTTCATTCTTGTAATTGTTCCATTTAATTTCCATTTAACTAGTCTCTGTATATTTGTATAGTCCCCCTTTTTTAACTTAAATGCTACTGTGGTGGGTTTCTTTGGTATTTCTCCCTCTATGAGGATGTTAAATTTAATTATATTATGGTGGCTATTAATTGAGCAGTTCAGCTATATCACCTTTTGGACCAGATTCTGTACTCTACTTAGGATTGAACCAAGAATTGCCTCTCCTCTTGTGGGTTCCAGGACTAGCTGCTCTAAGAAGCTGTCGTTAATGGTGTCTAGACATTTTATTTCTGCATTCCATCCTGAGGTGACATGTACCCAGTCAATATGGGGATAGTTGAAATCCCCCATTATTGTTATTGAGTTTTCTGTTTCTGTAGCCTCTCTAATCTCCCTAAGCATTTCACAACCACCATCATAGTCAGGTGCTCGATAGTATATTCCTACTGCTGTACTCTTATTATTCAAGCATGACATTTCTATCCATAGAGATTCTATGGTAATTTGATTCATTTAAGAGATTTTTACTATCATAGAATCATAGAACTGAGAGAGACCTCGAGAGGTCTAATCCAGTCCCCTGCACTGAAGGCAGGACTCAGTATTATCTAGACCATCTAGACCTCAGTATTATCTAGACTCAGTATTATCTAGACCATGGTTTGTCTAACCATGTCAAGGTTCCCTCCCCACTCTGAACTTTAGGGTACAGATGTGGAGACCTGCATGAAAGACTCCCTAAGCTTATTTACCAGCTTAGGTTAACAGTAAGCTGCCACCACCAAGCATGTTTGGAATCTTAGGGGAGAGCCACTTGGAACTCTGCCTTTCCCCAAATATTTCCCAAGTCCCTAACCCCCCCGTTTCCTGGGCAGATTTGAGACTAATTCCTCCCCCTCCAAGTCCTTACACCCCTTTTTCTGGGTAGGCTTGAGAGTATACCCTCACCAATTAGTCCTGGTGAACACAGATCCAAAACCCTTGGATCTTAAAACAATGAAAAATCAATCAGGTTCTTAAAAGGAGAATTTTAATTAAAGAAAAAGGTAAAAATCATCTCTGTAAAATCAGGATGGAAAATAACTTTACAGGGTAATCAGATTCAAAGAGCCCAGAGGAACCTCCTTTAGCCTTACGTTCAAAGTTACAGCAAAACAGGGATAAACTTCCCTCCAGCAAAGGAACATTTACAAGTTGAGAAAACAAAGATAAAACTAACACGCCTTGTCTGGCTGTTACTTACAAGTTTGAAATATGAGAGACTTGTGCAGAAAGGTTTGGAGAACATGGATTGATGTCCGCTCCCTCTTAGTCCCAAGAGCGAACAACACCAAAACAAAGAGCAAAAACAAAACCTCCTCCCACCCCCCAAGATTTGAAAGTATCTTGTCCGCTTATTGGTCCTTTGGGTCAGGTGTCAGCCAGGTTACCTGAGCTTCTTAACCTTTTACAGGTAAAAGGATTTTGGTGCCTCTGGCCAGGAGGGATTTTATAGAATTGTATACAGGAGGGTTGTTACCCTTCCCTTGATAGTTTTGACAAACCTGCTCTTAAAAATCCCCAATGATGGAGATTCCACCACACCCCCTAGCCAATTTATTCCAGTGCTTAACCGCCATGATAGTTAGGAAGTTTTTCCTAATGTCCAACCTAAACTGCTCTTGCTGCAATTTAAGCCCATTGCTTCTTGTCCTATTCTCAGAGGTTAAGCAATACAATTTTTCTCCTTCCTCCTTGTAACAACCTTTTCTGTACTTGAAAACTGTTATGTCCCCTCTCAGTCTTCTCTTTTCCAGACTAAACAAACCCAATTTTTTCAATCTTCCCTCAGAGGTCATGTTTTCTAGACCTTTAGTCATTTTTGTTGCTCTTCTCTGGACTTTCTTCAATTTGTCCACATCCTTCCTGAAATGTGGTGCCCAGAACTGGACACAATACTCCAGTTGAGGCCTAATCAGCGTGGAGTAGAGCAGAATCACTTCTTGTGTCTTGCTTACAACACTCCTGCTAATACATCCCAGAATGATAGTTTTTTGGCAACAGTGTAACACTGTTGACTCATATTTAGCTTGTGGTCCACTATAACCCCCAGATCCCTTTCCATAGTACTCCTTCCTAGGAAGTCATTTCCCATTTTGCATGTGTGCAACTGATTGTTCCTTCCTAAATGGAGTACTTCGCATTTGTCCTTATTGAATTTCATCCTGTTTATTTCAGACAATTTCTCCACTTTGCCCAGACCATTCTGAATCCTATCCTCCAAAGCTCTTGCAACCCCTCCCAGCTTGGTATCGTCCTCAAACTTTATAAGTGTACTCTCTATGCCATTATCTAAATGATTGATGAAGATATTGATTGGAACCGGACCCAGAACTGATCCCTGCAGGACCCCACTTCTTATGTCCATCCAGCATGACTATGATAACTACTCTCTGGGAACAAAAAGAACAGGAGTAGTTGTGGCACCTTAGAGACTAACAAATTTATTTCAGCATAAGCTTTCGTGGGCTACAGCTCACTTCTTCGGATGCATAGAATAGAACACATAGACAGGAGATATTTATAAATACAGAGAACATGAAAAGGTGGAAGTATGCACACCAACTGAAAGAGTCCAATCAATTGAGATGAGCTATCATCAGCAGGAGAAAAAAGTGATAATTGAGATGACCCATAGAAGATGTGAGGAGAACTTAACAAAGGGAAATAGATTCAATTAGTGTAATGACCCAACCATTCCCAGTCTCTGTTTAAACATAAGTTAATTGTATCTAATTTGCATATTAATTTGAATTCAACAGTCTCTCTTTGGAGTCTGTTTTTTGAAGGTTTTTTGTTGCAAAATTGCCACCTTCAAGTCTGTCACTGAGTGGTTAGAGAGGTTGAAGTGTTCTCCCACTGGTTTTTGAATGTTATGATTCCTGATGTCAGATTTGTGTCCATGTATTCTTTTGCACAGAGAACAGTTTTCCAAACAGTTGTGCACCCACCTTGTAGTAGCGCCATCTAGGTTGTATTTCCCTAGTTTGTTTATAAGATCATGTGAAGCAGCAAAGAATCCTGTGGCACTTTATAGACTAACAGACGTTTTGCAGCATGAGCTTTCGTGGGTGAATACCCACTTCTTCGGATGCAAGATTGCATCCGAAGAAGTGGGTATTCACCCACGAAAGCTCATGCTGCAAAACGTCTGTTAGTCTATAAGGTGCCACAGGATTCTTTGCTGCTTCTACAGAACCAGACTAACACGGCTACCCCTCTGATACTTAAGATCATGTGAGACAGTATCAAAAGCTTTACTAAAGTCAAGATATACCATGTCTACCACTTCCCCCCATCCACAAGGCTTGTTACCCTGTCAAAAAAGCTATCACGGTGGTTTGACATGATTTGTTCTTGACAAATCCATGCTGATGGTTACTCATCACCTTATTGTCATCTAAACGTTTGCAAATTGATTGCTGCTTCATTAGCTTTTGAGGGAGTATCCCTAGCTCACTAGCTCTCTGACCCATTTATCTGTGGTTGATGAAAACCATTCCTCCAGGAAATGAGGAATCCTGCCCCCTAGCTTCAGTTCTGGGCAAATTTCTTCAAGATCTTTCTCAAAGTAAATTTTGGGGGAGGGGAAAGGGCTGAGGTCCCTCCAGACTATCCCCTTGACCTCTATTCCAATGTTTTCCTTTGCTGGTATCTCTGTGAGGCGTGAAAGAAGCATCTCTGTCTGGAGGCTGGTCTGTACGCTCTCCAGTGGGCACTTAGTGGGGCAGGGAGAGAGTGTTTGGTTTGTGCCACATTGTCAGCCAGCAGCTTCTCCAGATTTTCTCCAAAAAAGAGGAAGCCTGTAAACTTGGCCAAGCATAGGACCTGCTTAGAGTTAGTGTCCATCTTCTAGGGTCAGAGCCATAGCTGGCAACTGGCTACATGGCTTGGGTAGAGAACCTTATTGCATCCATTCAAGCATTAGGTACAAATGCTGTTGGCGGGGCGGCTCCAGACCCCAGCACGCCAAGCGCGTGCTTGGGGCGGCATGCCCCGGGGGGCGCTCTGCTGGTCGCCGGGAGGGCGGCAGGCGGCTCCGGTGGACCTCCCGCAGGCGTGCCTGTGGAGGGTCCGCTGGTGGCCGCGCGGGTCCACCGGAGCCGCGGGACCAGCGACCGGCAGAGCGCCTCCCGCGGCATGCCGCCCTGCTTGGGGCGGCGAAATGTCTAGAGCCGCTCCTGGCTGTTGGTAAGGAGACTTTTGTTAAAGTGGAGCCAAAGTCAGGGTGATCTCTGTCCTTTAGGCCTGGAGCCCTTCCAGACAGGAAAGGAGCTGCTCTTGCAAAGCAGGTAGCTGCCAGGGACACTGAGAGGGTGGCCTCCATCTTTCTATCCTTGGGATCCTTAGGGTAAAACGCCCTTCTGAGGGAATAACCACATCTGTGGTGAGAGATGCTACAGTGTTGCCAACCTTCAGTGTCTCAGCAATAGATGCCTTTTGGTTTCTGAATGTTTAGAGAACCTGAAGTCACTCTTGTTAATGTATGTGCCCTGACCCAGCTTGTTCCATTCATCCCTAATCACTTTCTTAAAGGAGGAGTGAAGTGGTCTTGCAGCCTCAGGGGAGGAATTTACTCTAGGGCTTACTCTCAGGAGCCTGCTCAGGCTGGATGTGAATCATGGAAACAACATTGTTGCACACAGCTCGAAATTTCAAAGCGGGGAAATATTGCTGCATTCCCACCCTTTCTGTTTAGATTCAGAATCAGACAGCTCACTTTCCTCAGTGGAGGAGGAAAGTCAGAGGAGTCTGTCTCCTGGATTTGTTTTGTGTGTGTGCCTTTTCTTTCCCTCTTTGGAACCTTTTTAGGGTGCTTTGGGAGCATAGATGCTCTGCTGCAGCTTTGGTGAAGAAGCCTTTTGCTGCTTGCCTTCCATAGGTTCTGCAGCACTCTTGAAAGGTCTGTCTTAGAATCCTCTTCTGCTGGGACCTGTTCCTCCTGGAAGTTGTCTGAGTCCTCCTGGTCAGAAGCCCTGCTTCTTTCTCTGGGGCTCTGAGAGCCCATTTTTAGACTTTGGGAGGGCTTTGTGGCCCTCCAAGTTTCCCCTCTTTATTCTGGGACTTAACCCTTGAATAGAGTGGTCAGGGAGAATCCTCATAGAATCACAGAATATCAGGGTTGGAAGGGACCTCAGGAGGTCATCTAGTCCAACCCCCTGCTCAAAGCAGGACCAATCCCCAGACAGATTTTTGCCCCAGATTCCTAAATGGCCCACTCAAGAATTGAACTCACAACCCTAGGTTTAGGAGGCTAATGCTTAAACCACTGTGCTATCCCTCCACCCCTCCTTGCTTACGGAGCCTCTCCCTGGTCTATACCCAGGTTCCTGGTCCATTTTATCCCTGTTGGGGTTGTGGCTGCCTTGGTGGGTGTAATGGGGTTTGCTCACCACTCTGGCACCTCCTGCTGGAGGTCTTTTGAATTAACTCTTCATGGTAGTGCACACTCTTCGGGTGGTGCCTCACAGCTGTCACTGCTGCTCCAGGACCCACATCTCTGAAAGGACCACAGCAACCTCTTCAGCGACACAGCCCTCCGGCCTTGCCACACACGGGGTTCCCTCCTTCTGGGGAACCTGCAGTCCTCTCTTCAGCCACTTCCCTTAGTGGAAACTGCAGCAAATTGTCTGGCCACTTACTCATGGCCCCAGCATCTTCTTTGCCCTTGTCTCAGGGCCTCAGCCTGTAAACCCCAGTAGCCAGCCAGGAGCTGTCTCTTGCTCTCCAGTCCCTGCTCAGAGCACTGCTCTGTCCAGGGTGCTGGCAGTTCTCTCAGCCCTCCAGAGACAAAGTCTTTCCCCCCTGGGCTCCCAGCAGAGAACTGCCCTCCTCTGCCCTGCAGCTCCCTTTTTATATGGGCCTGCTTGGCCCTGCTTGGCTGCTCCCTGCAGCCCTTCTCTGATTGGTTGCCTCCTTTTCAGCCTTCCTTGGGCTTTATTAACCCCTTAGAGCCCAGTATGGGGCAGGCACCCCACCACAGCGGGTAAGGGAACCCACCTATCTGTCTGACTCCTAGCCTCAGGACCTAACAGAGTCAGGGAGGGAGGGAAAGTCTGGAAGCAGGCATCCTCACCCATAGAGCACTTCTTGGATTAAACCTTGTGCTTTTTTGACTACTCTGCCATGCCTGCAAGGGGAAGAGGAGCCAGCAGGGAAATAGTGCAGCAGAGCTCAGAGCTGGTTAATCCCCCAGGCAGTTAACTGATCCAGGAAGGAGAGGAATCTTGGAGAGGGAGAAGGCTGCTCCCCACTGCCCAAAAGCTGGGCAGAAACCGCGCAAATTGCAAAGTTCAGGCAGAAGCAACAGCAACTGCCCCAGTCTGGTGCAGTGGAGGCATAGAATCTGGCAGCAAGCAGGAGCAGAGGAGGTATGGCCAGAGCATGTGGAGCTGATCTGCCTCCACAAAGCTGCAGAGAGAGAGCAGCCTGGATGCCCAGAATTGTGGGAGACACTGGGGCTGTGGCTACACTTAGCACTTCAAAGCGCTGCTGCGGCAGCGCTTTGAAGCGCTAAGTGTAGTCAAAGCACCAGCGCTGGGAGAGAGCTCTCCCAGCGCTGTCCGTACTCCACCTCCCTGTGGGGAATAATGGACAGCGCTGGGAGCCGCGCTCCCAGCGGTGGGGCTTTGACCACACTGGCGCTTTGCAGCGCCGCAATTTGCAGCGCTGGAGAGGGTGTGTTTTCACATCCTGCTGCAGCGCTGCAAATTTGTAAGTGTAGCCAAGCCCTGGGCTGCAGAAAGTACTCCATTCAAGCCCCTTAACCACTGACTTGTACAGCATGTGAATTAGTAGTGAAAGGACTATTTCTACCATTAGGGTTACTATGGCAATGAGTTCCACATCCACTGGCATTTAAGTGGCAGGTGCTGGAACAGTGGCAATCATGCAACAGTTAACTCTGCTTGAAATAAGTCTAACTGAAATGGTAGCTGTAGTGCCATTGCCTGGTGGGAGTACTTATATGGGTGGACATGAAGTAAGTTACAGGTGTGCAAGGCTACAGGGTGAGCAGCCTGATAAGTTTCTCTACTGTAAGCAAAGCCTGTCTTCAAATGGAGGCTCTTCCTTTTGAAAAGCTTTTGCTCTGTCATTGTGTCCCTTTTTTCTCCAGGTGTAGGAGAATGAAACAAGACATTGCCAGATCTCAGTATGTGTCATTTGGACCCCCTTCTCCTTTAGGACCAGAACAATTAGTATCTGTATGATAGCAACTGGCACTAACAATGCAGCGGCATTAGTGGTTATAACAATGTTGTAAGCGCTAGTGTAGATGAGTTTGGGCATTTTTATCACAATGCCATGAAAACCTTCTCTGAACAGGTGGTAAAAAAAGTTCCCAATCCCAGTCTGCAGTAGCAGCTTGGCACTGGTGCAGCAGCAGTTATTGTAACACGTTTACTAAAGTATTGAGTGTAGATGCACTAGGGTATTTTGTAGCTGTTTTTCAGCACCATTGCATCTATTATCCATGGCGTAAGTTCTAATGTAGATCAAGAACAGGCATTTTTGTGTCACAAGGGTGGCTATTTTACTGGTGTAGACAAGGGCTTTGAGAGAGATAAGATGAGTGAGATAATTGCTCTTATTGGACTATTTTCTGGTGGTGAAAGGGACAAGCTTTCAAGGTTACACAGTCTTTACACAGAGATCTTCTTCCTCCTGAAGAAGAGCTCTGTCAAAGCTTGAAAGCTTGTCTCTCTCACCAAGAGAAGTTGGTCCAATAAGAGAGATTTTCTTGTCCCCCTTGTGTCTCTAACGCTATGTCTACACAGAAACTGGACACCCTCGGCTGGGCCATGCCAGCCAACTCAGGCTTGCAGGACATGGGCTTCGGGGTTGTTTCATTGCTGCGTGGACTGTGCTGATGCCTGAGCTCTGGGACCTTCCCATCTCACAGGGTCCTAGAGCCCGAGCTCCAGCCCAAGCCCAGAAGTCTACACGACAATGAAACATCTCCACAGCCTGAGCCCTGCAATCCTGTTTCCGCTGACATGGGCCATGCTGTGTAGACATATCCTAATATCCTGGGACCAACACGGCTACAACAACACGACATACAAGGTCATTGAGAGCACTTTCACTTCAAACCCTCCAGCAACGTCAGGTGAATAGACCTTAACGATTCCGCAGAGTATTTTCATGGGTCCCCTAATTGGGAAAAGTCATATCCCATTAACATTTAACCAGGCTAGCTCTTGAGTGATAGGAATTTTCCTAACTACTGGTATGACATAAGACCAAAAAGCTCTCCATTAGCCAGACATATTCACAATTATAAACACATAAGCAAAAAAGTCATTGGTACAATATATGTCAATTACAACCAAGACTAGACAGATTATTTATTGCTTGTCATGGATTGTGTCACAGAATTTCATAAACTCGCTCAGAATTTAAATTAGACTCATAAAGCTAATCCCTGGAAAACAAAGACACACTGATTTAGCATTTCAGCTGAATTGATTAAACTCATTATTTTTTCATTTCTCTAAATTATAGCAAATCTATTTTTAACAGGGAGAAAGTTTCTAAGGATCTGAAGGTTGCAAATGGTGAGTCCAATGAAATTCTTCCTTATCCCCGTAAGGCCGTCACGAAGTAGCTTCTTTATGGAGTTATACAATCCTCTGCGGTTTTGAGATTGGTGTGAATAGGAGTTTTATAGACTGTAGAGGAGGTGAAACATTTGGGAAGGAAATGATGCTAAATGTTAAAATCAGCTACCACTCTGGAAATTGTTTGGCTGACAACCTGGTGACAGGTAATCCAAACGTGTGGATATCAGGGGAATGGGGAACTTCAGCACCCATTGGGATTGTCCTACACTAACACAAATAAGAATACAAGGACATTTAACTCCTTAACACCAACGGAATTGGCATCTCCTACTGTCAGTTTGTCTAAGTATTTATACTATGCTCCTCACCATGGCTGCAGTTTGAATTCGCATGTATCCATGTAAATTTGATTCCTGACCCCAAACAGTTAATCAAATTTGACAGCAATTTATGCTGAATTTACAGGTGAGTTGAATGGTTATTTATGTGGTGGCTGCTCTCCAAAACCTTGGCACACGTTTGCTCTCTCAGGACTTCATATATTAGCAATAACCTAGCATGCTTAGATAAGCACTAACTAGGGGGACCAGCTGTCCTAGTTTTATAGGGACAGTTCCGATTTTTGGGTCTTTTTCTTATACAGGCTCCTATTACCCCCCCCCCACCCCTGTCCCAATTTTTCACATTTGCTGTCTGGTCATCCTAGCACTAACATAACATACATTGTGACATACATGTTTTATGCCCCCTCCCCCTTCTTCAATGGGTTTGAGACGCCATTAGAGTCAGTGAGTAGATGTGGGCTGGTGTTTTTTCAGGAATGCTGATGAGAATCAGCATTGTGGGCCAGGCTCAGGGGCGGCTCAAGGAATTGCGCCACCCCAAACAGGGCGGCAGGCCGCGGGGGGCGCTCTGGCAGTCGCCGGTCCCAGGGCTCCGGTGGACCTCCCGCAGACGTGCCTGCGGAGGGTCCGCTGGTCCCACGGCTCCAGTGGACCTCCCGCAGGCATGCCTGCGGATGCGCCACCGGAGCCGCGGGACCAGCGGACCCTCCGCAGGCACGCCTGCGGGAGGTCCACTGGAGCCGCCTGCCGCCCTCCCGCGGCATAGTGCCCCAAGCACGCGCTTGGCACGCTGGGGTCTGGAGCCGGCCCTGGCCAGGCTCATGGCCACACTGATGTAAACTGGCCACATTGGGCAGGGGAGGAATCCTCTTAAGTAGTGGAACCCTCTGGCCGTGCAGCCCAGACAGCCTGCAAACTGGCCAAGATACTATCTAGTGCTGCAGAGTGGCAAAGATGCTGCCCAGTGTAGCAGCTGTGGCCAGACAGAAGTGAGTGGGGCTAAAATGCCATTTTAGCCTACAGGTCCTCCAGGGTGGCTCCTCTGTCTTGTACCAGTTGTTGCCTGTTGGGTCCAGAATTGGGCAGTTGCAAAGGTGGCTTCATACCATATTTGCCTCTTCACTGCTGGCCAGTATCTCGGCCAGTCTGCATACTGTCTGGGCCTGTCTCTCCAGCTGCTCTGGACTGGAATGCAGGTGGGTATCTTCAGTGGTGGGGTAAGACTGGGGTAAAAATGACAGCAGACTGGTGGGGGGTGATCATGGTGGATTGGGAGAAGGTACCGAGAATATGGCTGATTATGGGACCCCCCACATGAGTGGGAGTGTTTGGCCATCATTTGTTACCAAAGCTTCCAACACAGAGATCTGGTTAGATTTATGCACCACAGCCCACAAACCTGAACAGGCATTTGATTGTGTGGGGTTTCTGTTGGAAATCTGAAGAAGTGAAGAGTTTGTTCTGTTTTCTTGGTAACTGGCTGTTTTATGTTGTCTGGGATTTGCTTTTGTCGTGCTGTGTTTTATTGCTCTGAATTGTAATTATAATGGGAGACTGATATTGGTGTGTTTTATTATGTTTACATTGAAAATAAATAAATATTGGTTGAATTGTAGAAGACGAAGTGAACCAACCCATGTTACCTTCATCGTATTTGCCATTTTCCTGTTAAATTTCCTCCTTCGAAATACAAGTGAAGAGGCCAGATGTATACAGTGGGAGGTTATAGGCAGATGTATACAGGAGGGAGGGATAGCTCAGTCGTTTGAGCATTGGCCTGCTAAACCCAGGGTTGTGAGTTTAATCCTTGAGGGGGCCACTTAGGGATCTGGGGCAAAAATTGGTCTTGCTAGTGGAGGCAGGGGGCTAGACTCAATGACCTTTCAAGGTCCCTTCCAGTTCTAGGAGATTGGTATATCTCCTATTATTATTATTAGGTTTTCCAGATTCATTTTTTAAAGAAGTGAGGTGCAGCCACAGAGCCGTGTCCTTTCTCCACATGTAAGATCAGCATCATCATTGAACGCACACTCCAAGCATAGACCAAAATATACTAACTAGCAAGAGCTGGTTGTTCTGGGCCTAGCAACTTTTAATCCCACAATATTTTAAAGAATGATCTGATACTTGACCCCACCTGGCCTTTTATTTCAAAATGATTTTTCCAGCAGTACAGACTTGATTGAATTTGGCTGGCTATTGCCACAGAAGAATGCACTGATGAACAACATTAAGCAACATGCCAAGAATGGTATACGTACAATTATCTTCCTGTACAGCATATGTAATGGATGTGGCAGCTCATATGTACTCTCAGTTGACCAAAGCAAAGCCCTTTTCTAAACCTTTAACGTCCAATTGTGCATGTCTCCTCAAATGTTTTGCCCAGCTCTATTAAAACAAGATCAAAGTTATCAAATTGGAAGCAGATTGAGTAGTGAAGCATTTTGGCCTCTACTCTACATTATCTGTGTTGATGTGACTATGAGATCCCATTAACTAGCTACAGATGTTCTATAGTTCATACATTGCATGGCCTTAAAATAAACTGAGTTTGGCAATCCTCTCTGTGTAATATCTGAATGATTTTCCACATTCTTTATTATACGCTTCACCTTTACAGTAAACAGTGTTAACAATTGGTTCCAGTGTAAAAACAAAACCAGACAAAGGGAGACATTTGATTCCAGTTTGGATAATGGGGAAATACTGTGAGAACAGCCATTGATTTCTCTATAACCAGAAGTGAAAAGTCACTTTCCTGCATAGGTCATGGTGGTGCCAGCAGAAACTGACCAGCCCTTCCCAATGTGTCTACAGGGTTTCAATGGTCGATATTGGGAGTAGCCCTTCCTGGTAGCTGCTGAGAAAAGCTGATTGGGGATGAGGATGAATGGGGAAGAGCGACCACATGTATTTTGGCGAGAGTGAGAGCAAAGCTTAAATGTTTTATATTTTGTTTCCCGTCATAGACCCTGAAGCAGGGAAACAAAGGGGCAAAAGACATTATAATTATTTTTAATTTCTGTCTGTCACAAGTAAGCAGAGGCATCTGAAAGTGTGAAATATTCCAAGCTCCTGTAGGGTGTAAATACTAAACAAAATCCAAAAGTGGTTTTGATTTTGTCCTTGGCAAACCAAAAGGTGAGTTTGCCAGAAGCAAACCCAAAACAGGGCTGCTCGACTCTGTCTCTCGATCTCTCTCTTAATAAATAGATGAGATGTATTCCTCAACGGTTGTTTAAGCATGATGGTTAACTATATTAAAGGGAAAACACTCTGATAATAAAATATTATAACAGAGCTGTGTAAACCACTATGACTATACATGGATCAATCAACATTTCTAAAACTCCATTGAAAAAGCTGAAAAAATGTTTAAATCTATCTATGGTAAACCCCCCCCCCCCACAGTTTTTTGTTAAATAGCTATTTACATGGTTGACATTAATCAGCTCCAAAAGGAGCCATCATTGTCATTGGGCCAATAATAATTATTTTTAAATCTTTTGGAAATAGCCTTAATGGTTTCCAAAGAACCAGTTAGTTCTGTTAGGTCAATAATACAGGTTTTAACAATACTTTATAAACAAACAGCTTGTGATCTATTTTGTCAATATATATTTCCATGAAAGGATTGTAATCATTAATATAAAAGCAGTTTAAAATTAACCAACAGAGCCCAAAGGATTTTACCAATAGGACTAAGTAACTCTAAAGCTGTGAGACAACGAAGAAATAAATGTCTCTGTTCTGTTTTTTACTACGTGTTTTAAACCTGCAGACATCTCAGTAAGGATGCACCTCATTAATATTATTTATCTGTGGGTTGTGTGTGTAATTTATATAAATAGATTAGTTTGTAACATTAATGTTAATGAAAAACTTGTGCATTTACAAGTGCATAGTAATGTCCTTCCTTTGCCAGCAGCTGGCTGTGAGTCCCTTGTTCCACTACTTTTCCATTATGAATCACTGCTATGACATCAGCGTTCTGGACGGTCGTCAAGCGGTGAGCAATAATAATGCAGGTTCGACCCTTCCTGGCATCGTCCAAGGCTTTCTGGACAATCTGCAGACAGATGCAGTGAAGAACTTGCTATTACTTGGAGAATCTTCCCTTTCATAGGTAACACATTTGCCTTTATAGTTCACATTATCACTTGGGTGTTCCTCACTGGGGTTTAGGAGTCAGGACTTCCCATGCATGAAGGAGGCCTCAAACACAGGGGCCTGATATTACAACCTTTATTTGTGTGAGTAATTCCACTGAAGTCATTGAGACTACTCTCATAAACAAAGGCTAGCAGAATGAGGTCCATAAGGATCTAGTTTGGACCAACACAACTGATTTGCAGAGGTGTAATGAATTGTCTGTGATAGCGGCTGCTTACCAAATGTGTGTGTTATATTTGATACTGCATGCTGTCTGTTTCCAACTACACGCCAAATTTAGAGAAACTAACCACCTCTGTCCTCCCCGCCATATGCACTTGTCCAGGTGTTTGTCAGTTAGACATGCACAGTACTTAGATCAGTTTGGAGAAAGCAGACCAGCCAAATACATACACATGACTAAAACTTGCATGTTCATGGATAGTAATAACAATGCCAGACACTTCTTGTTAGCCATAAAAATCCAAAATTCAGGATCCTGACATCTGGCTCACAACTGGATGGTGGTTTGCATGGTGGCATTTTTCACTTCCACTGCACCCCCATCCAAATGAACAGTTTATTCGTCCCTATGGAGTCTGCCCACTCTCCTGGAGATGGTGGATGCAGTGAGAAAGCTCAGCCATCTGAGCAGCAGAGGATAGCTCTCTTCCCTTCACAACAACTCCTGAGAGGTAGGAGGTGTTGCTGAAGCCTTTTTTCCAAGCCAGCTGCTCCTACATGTCACCTCTTACCCTCTGAATGCAGATGGATCAAAGGACTGGGAAGCGGACAGAGGCTTCTTCATTGTTCCATTCTGTCCTGACAGCCAGCAGTTCTACTGGCAGAGTGGATCCCTCTCGGTTTCTGTAGCAACACCTGTTTCCCCAGACAGAGCAGGAAATAGTGCAGAAAGAGACCCACTTTGCTGCTAGTGCTGCTGGCTGAAGGAAAGAGGAAGGAGCTGGTGACTTGCCTTACAAGGCCTCCTCTAGTAGATCACAGTCTACTGTTTGAAGACACCTGTCTCAAACTCAAAGTTGCTAATTATGAATGGGATTTTCCAAAGTGCTCAGCATTGGTCTAACTGTGAACCCATTAAAAAAGTCCCATTGACTTCATAACTGACTTTGAAGGAACTTAGGCAGGCCAAAAATGAGGAGTTCTGAAAATCCCACTTTCTCTCCAGCCCCAAGTGTTGCTGACTACCATCAACTCCCAATTTAGACACCAGGAGTTGAAGGCACTCTACACCTTGCAAAAGCAGGCCGTAGACAGAGAGGGAGCTAAGGGTTGTTCTGTGGAACTTTCAAAATTGTATTGTAGATGGAGCGCCTGTGTTCTTGCAGTGAAGAATTCGAACCAGGTATTTTGTGTGTATTACAAATGGTAGAATGCATATTACTAACCTTTTCGCTTTCTGTGTCAAGAGCAGATGTGGCTTCATCTAGAAGCAGAACTGCTGGCTTACGAACTAGAGCACGAGCAATTGCTATTCTTTGTTTCTGACCTCCAGAAAGTTGTGCTCCTTTGTCACCCACTTGGGTATTATACTTCTGTATAAGTAAATATTCATTGTCAAGGAAAGTTAGAAACAGTAAGTTATATTTTAATAGCAGATAATGTACTATATTAAGCATTTCCATTATGAATGATAAATAATAATGTAATTGTTTTTAATAATAAAATCTTATAACAATTTTAACTGTTTGAATCAAAATGCATATATACAGCTACATATATTGATAAATGCTCTGTAATGAAAATTCATTTCAGCATTAGAAAAAGACTAATTCCCAAGTGGTGCAACCACTGATGTGTATAGTCAAAGACACCTGTACTTAAAAATATAGATCTCAAGAGACTTTTATAATTTCAAGGCCCTAGAGACCCACACTCAGGAGGTGAACCTTTAATTCTTACACGTCCAAAACTTTCTTCTCAGTACATTTTCAAAAACTAGGTGGTAATGAAAAAGAAATATTGGTTTTTTTTCAGTTTTCAATTGTCTTCAATTCCATGTAACTTTACAGGAAGCCCAATTTCTTTGGGCTTTTCCAAGGTCTTTCTCCATTTTGAGAACTAAGTCCATGGCAAACATGAAGGTTAAAATGTACTTGAAACATTTTACCTTTCAGATAAGACTAAAACTACAGAAAGTTTCAGCCAAAAAAAGGAAAAAGAATTGGCAAAGTTAAGAATTGAATGTCTCTTTTATAGTTGTTATATAACATCACTGTGATAGAGGAAAATAAGAAAATTGGAGCTCAGATTTTGCATTTGAATTAGCTAATTACGACCGCGTATGTGTTAATACCTATTGCAAGTTACATTTTTAAACACCAGCTTCCTATTTTCCTCTTTGAGAACAGTAAACATAAGAAAATAAACGAAAAAGCATATTGTTTTGCATCAATGGGAGTTGCTTAGATAGGTCATTGTGAATATTTACCCCCCACTGAGAATGGAAAGACATTTTCTCTTACCTCTGGGAGATTTTCTATGAAGGTGTGAATATTTGCTGCTTTAGCTGCCTCTTCAACTTCCTCCTGACTGACAACCCTACTGTTGTCTCCGTACTGGATATTTTCAGCAATGCTGCAGTCAAACAAAATAGGCTCCTGGGACACAATACCCAATTTGGACCTTAACCATTGCAAGTGCAAAGACTTAGTATCTAACCCATCTGCAAACTAGAAACAGAAAAAGAGAAAAATCATTCCCTGCAGAATGCAATACTCCTCCTCAGGTGTACAATGTAAATGTGAAAGACGAATCTGTGAAAATCCTCTGACCTGTGTTAGAGCTGCAGTAAATGTAAAGTGGTCAGTAAACCACTTCTGATCAAATAATAGATCAGATCTTTCATCCAAAATTGAACTGAACCAAAACTCTGAAAATTCAAAAGAAGCTCAGATAAGCTTTTCTTCTCAGAATTTTTTTTTTTGCACATCTACTCTTCTAGCTTCCATAATAGATGTGGAATTGCCAATCTATAATGAGTTGTGCCCACAGAATTTCCATCTTTACTGATGATGTCAGGTACCAGAGATCTCATGAGAAAGTCTGTTCATGGTCTTCTTAGACCTAGACGGTTGAAGAGCTCCAACAAGAATCCACATCTTTGGGCATTTATTCAAACATCCTTTGACTCACCATCTCTAGGCTATTCTTCTTGGAGCTCACATCATCATTAATAGGACTTGCATCAAAAGTCTCATCAAGTGATGAATTAGACCTGAAATTGTGTCATGTTAACATGACTAGAGGACTAGTGACAAGGGTTACATTATGGAAAGTATATTCTAATGTCCCCTCCAATATATCAAGTAAATCAATAAAGAGATGCAATCTAGTGATCTAGAGCCAGGATGTGGAGTCAGAAGATCCAAAGTTCTACTCCCAGCTCTACCTTAAACAAGTCCCAAGTCTTCTCTGCAGTACCCGGACCTGTAACAACACTTATCCACCTCAAAGAGGTGTTGTGCGGATGATTTAATGTTTGTAAAATACTTTGAAGAACAGTTTTATAAGCTCTAAGCGTTAACAGCTTCACACATCTCTTCTTACCACTTGTCCTGCCATAGGGTCATAAAATCTCTCCAGCAGCTGAATGGATGTGCTTTTGCCACAACCACTGCTCCCCACCAAGGCTAGCGTCTGGCCCTTATTAACCTTCACGTTGAGTCCTTGCAAAACTTGAACTTCTGGTCTTGTAGGGTATACAAAATGGATGTCCCTGAATTCAATGTTGCCATCAAACTGACTCTGGAAATAGTAGAAAATATAAATGTATGACAGAAGACCGGTCTATCTTGTACAGAAGCATCAAACACAACTCAGTATGGTCATTTAAATGAAGGCGTTGACAAGTCAGTTGGAAATGGTATGGCATTTTCAAACCCAGAGCATTTTTGTCAATTTATTGTTGCTTAAATATGCAGTGAAATTGGATTGGTATCTTCTGTGTACAGGACCTCCTTGCTGAGCGGTTCTTTTCTGCATCTCTCTCTCATTTATATCATTCCTTTTCAGCCTGGTTCGCAAGGACTATCATTATTTTAGGTAAGTAAACAACCCTAATACCTATCTTTGATGTCATCAATGCATATAATCCAGACACTATCATTGTGTGTGGAAAACATAGTTCCTGCCCCTGGGAGTTCACTCTCTAAATAGTGTAAGTTCAACACACAGTACACAGGATGAACATAGTACAAGGTGAACATCAGATCTCAGATTGGGTTAAACATTTTTACTTTGGTGGATTATTCATAGTTTTCAAGGACAACTATGTTTTAAGTGTAGGTTTGAATAGGGAAAGGGTAGCTGATTGGCTCTTTCATGTAGGAAGGGAGCTCCATGTATAAGAGGTAGCAAGGAGGAAGACTTGAAGACAAGGGTGAGTGAAGGAGATATTAGGAGAGACTGTGGGAGCCTCCTCTGATGCCTGGGGGACGGGACAGCTCCAGGACCACAATACCAGCACTGTCAGTACAATGGGCTCTTACAGCACCCAGAGAACTGGACTTCCAAGGTTTAAATTCTTTGGGCCAAATCTTAGCTTCACTGAAGTCAAAGGCAGCTGCTTCACTGGCATCAGGATTTGGCCCAGAGTGGTTTCACTTTCAATGAACGTCTTTCTCTGCAAGAAGATATTTCCCCGGGAGCATTAGCAGTCTGGGCATGTGGAGCTGATTCAGGAAAGTAGTCAAGCACATGTGTGACTTAAAGTTGTGCACATGAGTTACTGGCATGCTTACAGTATGTGCCTGAGTCCTTTTCTGAATCAAGGCTACTATCCAAAAGCTAGAATTTCAAGTTTCTGAAAAGCTGGTTCTGCTTGTAAAACCATTTATGGAAAGCACTGAGAGACAATATGAAATGTGTTCAGTTTACAAATACAAAGATAGTTTCTAACTGTCAACACTCGACTTTGAGAGACAAGCTGGGTTCTTTCCATCTCACGTATAATCACCAGGAACAAAAGGTTCTGTACGCCAAATTACATCCTCATTAATACTTGTGCAACCCCTTTGACTTGAATGAGGTTTCTCAAATGTTGTATGCAGTGTTGTTATAGCCGTGCTGGTCCTAGGATATTAGAGAGTCAACATGGGTGAGTTAATATCTTTTATTGGACCAACTTCTATTGGTGAGAGAGAGAAGCTTTCGAGCTTATACAGAACTGAAGAAGAGCTCTGTGTAAGCTTGACAGCTTGTCTCTCTCACCAACTTAATTTGGTCTAATGAAAGATATCAACTCACCCACCTTGACTCTCTGTTACACAGATGTAACTGACTGGAACTTAGCAAACAAGTCTGCTGATGATGCACAAGAAGGAACAGAATCTAACTCACTCTCCCCCACAGCTGCCTAGTTTACAGAAGTAAAAAGCAGTGAAAACATACTTGTGTTGCTAAAGAAAGCAGTTATAACTCTCGGCTTGTCTTCACTACCAGGAAGATTGATACTGCTGCAATTAATTCAGCAGGTGTTGATAGCAGAGTGCTCTCTGATCAACTCTGGTACTCCACCGGAACGTGAAGAGTAAGGTAAGTTGATGGGAGAGGATCTCCTGTCAACACAGCACAGGGAAGACACAGCGGTAAATCAACCTAAGCTACATAGAACCCAGTTACAATATTCACGTAGCTGGAGTAGAGTAACTTAGGTCGACTTACCCTGGTAGTGTAGAAAAGGCCTCACAATACACCCAACGGACAGAACCAGTGAATGAAATGTCATTCTTCCAGTCATTTTTCAAAACAGAACTGCACTTAAAAGTATTCTGTTAATTTCTCAAGCAAAAAGGTATTAAATGGTACTGGGCAAATATAAAATTATTTAGTTATTGCTGTTAAATTTTACCCTACTTGTCTGGTCCTGTCTTCTGTGACATTGCAAAAGGTAATTGAACAAGATTAATACAATTAAGGACAATACAGTACCACCAGGTTTGTTAGTTTCGAGGACTTTCTGAATGGCCTTACCAGTTTTGTACCCTCTTCACTATAGCTGTCAATTAATGGTTTCCGATTCAAAAGTTGAAAGATTCGTTGGGCAGAAACTTTAGCTTTGCCGAAATCTGGTGCCAAAGAAGTGGACAGGCCAACATTTAAAACACCATATAGAACTGAAAAAAGGGCTCTGAAAACCAAACACAAAACATCTTTCAGTTCATCTAAAGAGAGACTTTTTATTATTGTTCAGACATTACAAATATTGTTTTCCTTATTTAAAACAAACAGACCTAACACTATCAATAAATCTGAGAATTGTGACATTTTTAGAACTTTGTCTTAGTAAAATTACACACACAGGATTAGAAACAGATGTTTACAGCTATCAATATTTTTATGGGTGACTAATGGAATGTAATTTCTCCACACAGAAGCATTTCACAAAGCCCGTTGTCTGCAATGAACTATCAGCAGTAAAAGTTTCTCCATAGTAAATAAACTGAGCCAGGCTCCATACATGCCAACACGCCTGTTTCAAGCTTCCTCTCCCAGAAATAACTCTTCTGCCTGAATTGAACTCCTCACCAGGTTCTAAACTGTTGGACCTCTAGTACTATTGCCTCAGTAACTAGACTATACACAATAACCATGTGTTGAAATCACTGCCTTTGGACTGATGTGTACTCACATAAATACATTTTCAAAGTTTGTATAACAATTAGCAATGAGCCATGCCCCAAATCTGAAGATTGCTGCCTCAAGAAAGTAGTTTGCACATAGGGCTATTCCATAGGTAAGTCCATATAGGGGGGCTTTTGTTAGAGAGTCCCTGATAAAAGAAAAGATTTATGTTAAAGGAAAAAATTGTCATGAAATGCCAAGAGCAGAGACTGGCTGGGAGAAGGTCAGACCTTTGGATTAGGGGAGGCAAACCCTATACGTCACTCACTCAAATAATAGATAATAATAATTAATAAAGCTGCACGCTAGGACCTCCATGAAGGTGCTGCTGGAGAGAACTTATGGCAAATGAGATCCCTTCATCCCAACTAGCTTCTTTGTTGGATAGGAACTTTTGATAAAGTTTCCTTTAATACTCAAAACATTTTAACACTTGAATGCTGGTTTCCAGAATAAATGTTTATGGATGGCCAAAGCAAGCTGACACAAAGCAAATTGATAATTTCGATAAGTCTCTTATGATCTTTGAATGTTTGGATTTTTGGACAATTTGTATAAATGTAGTGGTTACCATGGAAAAGTCAATGTCTACAACACAGCATAACTGAAGCACTGCAGATATTGCCTGCTCTGAGTACAGGAGGGGAAAAAGTAGCAACTCAGACCCCATTGTACAATGGTGACTTTTAAATGGTGACCAATGTTGTTGTGTGGGATGGTAAAACTAAATCACTCTAATTATGTGCAGACCTTGCTGTGACAGACTCTGGTACTAGTTCTGACAAAATGATTTTTGAACAGAAAATGCAATTTCTGCACATTTCAAATTTTCCATTGGGAAAAAAGTAACAAAATATTTTATTCTGGGTTGGTTTGATCTGAGTATTTCTGCTTTGCGCCCATAGCTATGGGACTCCGATAATGCATTATGCCACTCAGTCAGAGGGGAGACCACACTGCATCATGGGAGATGTAGTCCAACCAGGGAGACCATCCCGTAAGAGAGGCAATGTTCCAAAACAGGGATATGCAGCTTGATGTTGAACTAGATAAAAACAAAAACTTTCAGATCAGTTAAACAAAAGAAAAATTAAATATTTCAATTATTTGAGACTATAAACATATTTTGTTTGGAGAAAAAATGCAAAAATGGAATGATTTGCCATTTCTACATTGAAATTTTTCAAAAACTTTTCTTTCTGTGAAAAAAAATTGATATATTTTCACATTTTATCCTACTTCAGAGCAAAACAGAGGTTGAAATATTAGAATTTCCCACAGGATAGAAATTCAGATTTTCACTCATCTCTAGTGCTCATACATTTTTATAATGTTTTCCAAAATAGTTTCTCTATAATTCATAATATTGTGATACAATGACCTGCCAGGACTTGAGATAAGTGCTAAATCTAAGAATCCTATTCCTCCAATTAAATATAGATTTTTTTCCCCTCATACTGATGGTTTATAGAATATTGAGCCATAAAACTGTCATTGGCAGCGGACTGTCATTTTTCAATCCCTGCTTTTACTTAAAACATATTTAAGGGGAAAGAAACAAAATGGATGGTAGATCATTTCATTTAAAGAAAATGGAGACTAGGAAAATGTCTGACATTTTGGATATTAGAAATTAGCCCCTGCAGTGGTTAGCTTGTCGAGTGTGACTGAAAAGGCCAAAGGGGAAAAAGAAATGCACCTTATTTCAAGACCTGCAAGTCCTTACTTGTAGTACAAGTTATAATACACGGTGACGTTATGTAGTATAAAGTCTTTGCCACTTGACCTATGAAACTCATTCTGCTGCAGTACTTGTGAAGCAAGTAAACATCCCATATTCATGTTAAAACAAACTTTAAACCAGGTCATTACATTCTCTCTCTCACACAAATATTACATCACTCACAATAGCGTCTAAGAAGATATTTTAAAGAAACTGAGTAAATACATTTTACTCTGCCAAAATCTTTTCAAATCATTTATGTGTTTAATATTTTCAGTCTGCAAATGAATGTAATATGAATACATTCTGAGTTGTTTTAAATTAAGAAAATATGTATTCATTGCTTTTAAAAAACAGAATTGTTTGAGAGCAAATCCTACCTGTATGGACCATTCACACTTGCATTGTATTTCTCATAGAATGCATCTTCACTAGTTAATGAAGCCACAGTTCTTATATTTTCTACTGCTTCCACTGAAATCTAAATGGGGAGACAAGACGGATATGAAATATTCTCTTATGTTTGAGTCTACTCCTACCGCTACGTAGTTAGCACATCTCTAGCACTTTTCATCTTTCGCTCTCCAAGTGTTTTTCTTTTAAAAAAAAATGCGATTAAGTATTATTCTCAGGGAAACCGGGGCACAACCATTAAATTATTTGCCTAAGGTCACACCGTGGTCTTTCTATTAAGCTAACATGGCTGCTATGTGATTCCTAAGTACTCCTCCCCCATCTGTACATTTTGTTGTACAGCAGCATTAGCTGGCACTATAGAAGGCATTAAAAGGTAAGAAGTTGCTCCTTGCTCTGAGTACCCATATCCCAGGCAGCAGTTCACTGGAGGGCTGCATGCTACCTTGGTTATGCAGCCTGAGCGGCACATGGAACTGGGTGAGCCCCACACTCCTACTACCCACACCCAATGGAGACTCCTGTTCCTGCTTCTGCCAGGCTTCCCCAGCCATGTGCCAGGCCCACCCAGTCCACCCCTTCTCCAAACCAGACCCTTCCCCCACATGCTTTGACCAGCACTGCCACAGGGGCGACGGGTATCTTAACTTCTCATTTTCTGGATTTCAGATATTTAAATTTGCATGTGCCAGCTTCCTCCTTTCCCCAGGGGTGCTCAAGCCCCCTGCTCATCTCCAGGCCCCGCCCCCACTCCATCCCTTCCCCCAAAGTCCCACCTGCATCCTGCCTCTTCCCACCCCACTTCCTCCCGCCCAGTTCCTCCCCCTCCCCCAAGCGTACCTCATCCCCACTGCTTCCCCTTTCCCCCCAGCACCTCCTGCACACTGCAGAACAGCAGATTGTGGTGGGCAGGAAGCACTGGGAGGGAGGGGGAAGGAGTTGATCTGTGGGGCCACCAGTGGGTGGGAGGCGCTGTGGGAGAAGGGAGGGAGCTGGCTGCCAGTGGGTGCTAAGCATCCACCAATTTTTTTCCACCCACAGAGTCTGCACCTATGCCCCCATCCCTTGCTCTAGACCCAAAACAGCTCCCTTCTTCCCATTTACTCTTACACTGCAATCACCCCTTGTAATTAATTTTCTTTTCAAATACAGTTTGAGAGCCTGTGCTCAGAGTCCATTTCTCCAAATTAAAACAAAACAAAAGTTTACATTTTGTTTTCAGATTTCTGCTCAGGGTGGGCGTAGAACTTCAAAGCTGCTAGAATCTGTGAACTTAATTTTTTTCCCCTGGAGGCTCTGGGGAACCCCATACTCAAATGACCCCATCTTTGGATCACTCACCCTACCCTACGCTTTCATGACACATAGCAAATTTCAAGACAATCTGTGTAAACACACAGATTTTAGCATACTTAGTAGTCATCCTTTAAACAGGAGGGGCTTCCCCACCTTAGCCAGAGCAGAGCTGGTGCTCAGTTATAATGCTCTATACAATTAGAAGTCCAATGGAGCAGAGGTGCTCCACACATCCATCAGCATCATAATAGTCTCAGAGAGCTGTGAAGTGGCCCATTCATCTCAATGGGATGTTCTCAGCTGAAAGTGAACACCCAGCCTGAATTCAGCCAGAATCTAGCTCTGAGGAGGGTGACCAGACAGCAAGTGTGAAAAATCAGGACGGGGTGGGGAGTAATCGGCTCCTATATAAGACAAAGCCCTGAATATCAGGACAGTCCCTATAAAATTGAGACACCTGGTCACCTAGCTCTGAGACATATGAACTGCTCAATTCATGCCAGTGGATTTTCCCATTCCCCCTTCCTAGGACTGTAGAGTTTCTGTCATGCCCATTCTCAGCTCCTCACCTCTCTCTCAGCAGTGTGTTCTTGGGCCATGCTCTGAGCATGCCTGTTCTAAGCTTCCCACTCAGAGGACCCGCACTTCCCTGATCCAAGCTCACATGGGGAGAGGCAGAGAGAGGGGGCCAGACTCCTGTAGAGGGACAAAGCATCCCAGATTCCAGTTCATGTGAGGAGGTAGGGAGAGGGGCTTAGATGTCCCCAGAAAGCAATGCCTACTGCAGACCCTGGCTCACAGGAGAGGGGACATGGAAGGCAGATAGATCCCCACGGCTGGGGAAGGCAGCTTCAGAGCCTGGCAAACAGAGGGGGGTCAGGTGCAGGGCTCAGACACCTCCAGAGAGGCAAGTGCCCCCCCCCCAAAATTCCACCTCACATGCAGGGGGTGGGGAGAGGGGCTAAGACTCCCCTAGAGAGCTAGGGGGTCCCCCAGATTCAAGCACACACACAAAAGGGCCAGAAGGGGAGAATGTGGAGCTGCCTCTATTCCCCCCAGACCCTCTGCAACAAACCCCCATGTCTGCTTCCCAGTATCCATTCCCCAAACCCAACCTTCTCTACCACCTGTCCCCATTTATCTCCCTCCCCATAATCCCCCCTCTTCTCTGTGCAGCCCCAAACCCCTCTCACCCCATTCCCCTAACTCCTCCATCCCATAAAATGCTCCTGTCTTGCCAGCAAGCATTTTCACGCCTATTTTTTTTAAACAAAAATACTTTGATGACATTACACCCCGCTCCAAAATAAAAGCCTGATAGTACCAGATTTTAGCAACATGCCTGCCAAGCTTTCCCAGGTTTTCAGCAAAGAGCACCGTGAACTGTCAGTAGCTGGGGGAGTTCAGGAACAAACACTTACTGTGCATCTCTTCAGTCTATCCAGCCACTTTGACCATATTCTACCTAAAAATCCTTTGGGGTTCACTTTACATACATGCTCAATGTAACTTGTGGAGTGCTTGACCTTTACTCAAGAGCCTAAGTGGATGGCCAAACTCTCTTGCTAATAATGTTCTGAATCTTGCTTCCCCCAAGTGGCTAGTGGATGCCATGCATTCTCTGGGGTTAACCCTCAAGTGAGTGAGACCCTTGTGCCCGGATCAGACCCATGGTCTGATCTCTAGATGTGCACAAAAAAAAACATTACTAGAACGAACCTTTAGAAAAGCTGATTATTTGGTGGGAAATGGCATCTCATGAACCCGTTGGTCAAATAACCCCAAATTTGGATCACTACACGTATCTTGCACCCCCATAAGGTTCACCAATTTATAGTGGTGCATCTGAGGAGATGGCAGGGCAGGGTTAATGACCCAAACTTGACATCTGTTGAGC
Source organism: Mauremys mutica (assembly GCF_020497125.1). Lineage (NCBI taxonomy): Eukaryota > Metazoa > Chordata > Testudines > Geoemydidae > Mauremys > Mauremys mutica. Next base: position 236,078,149 of record NC_059073.1, read on the forward strand.
CAAACATTCTGGAGATACAAGCCCTAAAACAGTCATTTTTAAAAAAAAAGTTTCTAGGTGGTGGGTGTTTTTAAAAAAATAACAAAAACAAAAACTTAGAGCTAGAACTGTAGAGCTAGAATTCATAGGTAGATACTAAGGACTGGAAGATGAATCACAAATCACTGGATGGCTGTGAACTCACCCTTCAATTAACACTGCTAAAGATAATTTAATTACACACACACACACTCTCAAGTCAAAAGGAATTTTGAACTGAGTGGCTGGAGATTGCTACAATGTGAGAGTCATAGGAGGTGATTTCATTTTGGGAGAAATGCAATCAAAGCATTTGGGTGGAAAATTGGATGTGTAAAGTTTCTGGGAAATAGGGTTGCCAAACCTCCAGGATTGTCCTGGAGTCTCCAGGAATTAAAGAATCAGAGGAGTAGCCATGTTAGTCTGTATCCACAAAGCCACCAGACTCCTCGTTGTTTTTCAGGAATTAAAGATTAATCTTCAAAGATTGTGTCATGTGATGAAACCTCCAGGAATAGGTTCAACCAAAATTGGCAACCCTGCTGGGAAGGGGGATTGGGGTAAATAGGAATAGGTGGTAGGGGAGGTAAGAGGTTCAGGTGAGGGTGGCACATGACCCCCCAGCTTTGCCAGTGCACCCCAGCCCTGCACCGCAACCCGCTGTGCCCTCTCTGCCAATAAACAAGCCATCCTGCACCTCAACCTTCCTGCACCCCAACCCCCAGCTTGGTCTTGGCATCCTAACCCTCTGCATCCCACAGCTGTCTTTGCACCCCAACCTCTCATGCACCCCAACTTTCCTGCAGCCCCAGCCCTTCCAGTGTACCCCAACCTTCCTATACCCCAGTTCTACCAATGCACCTGACCCGTTGCACGTCCCAGCTCTGTTAATGCACCCCAACACTACAGGAAAGCTATTGGATGCACATTCATGGGGAAATTGGAGGGTTCGTGGCTGACCAGAAACCATTACAAGCTCTGACACCTCACTGTTCTTGGAGATTGGGTACATCTATCGGAAAGGGGTCAGAGGATTTTTCTCTCAAACATAAAATTGTCAGTGTTTTGGAACACAAACCCTATCTGGGATTTCTCCCACCAGCCTGCTACAAACTCCACCCTCTAGCCATTCTGGAACACGACCAGGAACACTATGCCACTGGAACACAGCTGTCCTTCATCCCAGGCACTGCATGGGAGTCAGATTAGAGAAGGGAAGAAGTGACAGCAATGGAAAAGTCAGTATACAGGGAGTGAAAACTTCAGGGAGACGTGTTCCCTGCTTGTAGTAGGGAGGCCTCAGTATGGTAGTGGGGACGGGGGAATGCAGTGAATGGGTCAGAGGTATGTGGGGGGAGGTGTGCTGAAGCAGGGCCCGTGAGGCACAGCTGATGAATGTGTGTGTCAGGGGGTGCAGCTGGCTCAGTATGCTAATTGTAGAACACTGTATGTACAACTGCCGTTAAATGCAGAGTTAAGGTTGCTTGGAGGTATCGTACCCCTGCAGAATGCTGTGTGGAACAAAACTCAAAGTACCGAAAACCAGGAGATGCACAAGACAGGTTGTGCATGCAAGCTTACCTCTGGCCTCTTTCCGCAGTGCCCAATTAACACACATACCTTTGCTCTGCCAACCCCGCAGCTGCTGACATGCACAAGGTTTTCATCTTGTTTTACAGCCCATTCTCTGTCACCCACAGGATTCCATCTAACAATATTACAGGACAAGAAAGAAAAGAAAAAAAAAACCAAAGGCTGCCCACCCCACGTTCCATCTGTTCCATAGAGCTGGCAGTAGCGAATGGGAATTATTTACATATACTCCAGTTGCAATCAGGATTCTAGGTGTACCTACATTAAATAGTGGAAAGAGTAGCCGGGCCTGCTTGGTAAGTGTCTTGGTGATGTGAGGATGTGTGGATGTGAGAGAGCAAAGCAGAGCTTAGGAAACCAGGTCAGATTAAAAAAGGATGAATATAGGCAAACAACACAGGAATGCAGAGGCAAGATTAGAAAGGCAAAGGCACAAAATGAGCTGAAACTAGCTATGGGAATAAAGGGAAACAAGAAGACTTTTTATCAATACATTAGAAGCAAGAGGAAGCCCAAGGACAGGGTAGGCCCACTGCTCAGTGAGGAGGAAGAAACAGTAACAGGAAACTTGGAAATGGCAGAGATGCTTAATGACTTCTTTGTTTCGGTCTTCACTGAGAAGTCTGAAGGAATGCCTAACATAGTGAATGCTTATGGGAAGGGGGTAGATTTAGAAGATAAAATAAAAAAAGAACAAGTTAAAAATCACTTAGAAAAGTTAGATGCCTGCAAGTCACCAGGGTCTGATGAAATGCATCCTAGAATACTCAAGGAGCTAACAGAGGAAGTATCTGAGCCTCTAGCTATTATCTTTAGAAAATCATGGGAGACGGGAGAGATTCCAGAAGACAGGAAAAGGGCAAATATAGTGCCCATCTATAAAAAGGGAAATAAAAACAACCCAGGAAACTACAGACCAGTTAGTCTAACTTCTGTGCCAGGGAAGATAATGGAGCAAGTAATTAAGGAAATCATCTGCAAACACTTGGAAGGTGGTAAGGTGATAGGGAATAGCCAGCATAGATTTGTAAAGAACAAATCATGTCAAACCAATCTGATAGCTTTCTTTGATAGGATAATGAGTCTTGTGGATAAGGGAGAAGCGGTGGATGTGGTATACCTAGACCTTAGTAAGGCATTTGATACGGTCTTGCATGATATTATTATAGATAAACTAGGCAAATACAATTTAGATGGGGCTACTATAAGGTGGGTGCATAACTGGCTAGATAACCGTACTCAGAGAGTAGTTATTAATGGTTCCAATCCTGCTGGAAAAGTATAACGAGTGGGGTTCCGCAGGGGTCTGTTTTGAGACGGGCTCTGTTCAATATCTTCATCAACGACTTAGATGTTGGCATAGAAAGTACGCTTATTAAGTTTGCAGATGATACCAAACTGGGAGGGATTGCAACTGCTTTGGAGGACAGGGTCATAATTCAAAATGATCTGGACAAATTGGAGAAATGGTCTGAGGTAAACTGGATGAAGTTTAATAAAGAGAAATGAAAAGTGCTCCACTGAGGAAGGAACAATCAGTTTCACACATACAGAATGGGAAGAGACTGTCTAGGAAGGAGTACGGCAGAAAGGGATCTAGAGGTTATAGTGGACCACAAGCTAAATATGAGTCAACAGTGTGATGCTGTTGCAAAAAAAGCAAACGTGATTCTGGGATGCATTAACAGGTGTGTTGTGAGCAAGACACGAGAAGTCATTCTTCCGCTCTACTCTGTGCTGGTTAGGCCTCAACTGGAGTATTGTGTCCAGTTCTGGGCACCGCATTTCAAGAAAGATGTGGAGAAATTGGAGAGGGTCCAGAGAAGAGGAACAAGAATGATTAAAGGTCTTGAGAACATGACCTATGAAGGAAGGCTGAAATAATTGGGTTTGTTTAGTTTGGAAAAGAGAAGACTGAGAGGGGACATGATAGCAGTTTTCAGGTATCTAAAAGGGTGTCATCAGGAGGAGGGAGAAAACTTGTTCACTTTAGCCTCTAATGATAGAACAAGAAGCAATGGGCTTAAACTGCAGCAAGGGAGATTTGGGTTGAATATTAGGAAAAAGTTCCTAACTGTCAGGGTGGTTAAACACTGGAATAAATTGCCTAGGAAGGTTGTGGAATCTCCATCTCTGGAGATATTTAAGAGTAGGTTAGATAAACATCTATCAGGGATGGTCTAGACAGTATTTGGTCCTCCCATGAGGCAGGGGACTGGACTCGATGACCTCTCGAGGTCCCTTCCAGTCCTAGAGTCAATGAATCTATTAATCTATGTACTTCCAGGATCCTGTGTGCATCAGAACAGTGCAGAATTGCGTACCTTATATCATTAGCAGGGCACAGGGTATTTTCAGTAGCGAGCTGCCATATGAGCAATCTAAGCATTTATTATCTATGCACAGTACAGGCAAAGTGAGTATGCTCAGTGACAAATGAAACTGTACTGAAGAGCGGAGGATGTAGTTAGCTCTGCTTGGTAGGTGTGTTAGCAAGATCTCTGGATGACTTGGAGATGTGTGACAGAGCTGTGACTGAGATATGAGGAGATGTGTGTGTGTGTGTGGAAAGGCAGGAGGTGCAGGAGTGCAGGATGAAGTATGTCTGAATTCTATGTGGAATTGTGTAGGTTATGTCAGTAACAGGGCACGGGGCTTTAATTACAAAGGATATTGCCAGCTGTGAGGTGGAATTTGAAAGGATTCTAATGCTTTCAGGATGGCTAAAGGAAAGTGTAGGTTGAGATGGTATCCTGTATGTAACAGTAGCCCTACCCTTAAGCTGGGAGGTGCGAGTCCCAGCTTGCATAGATGTACCCTCTGTGCATAGCCAGGGTGGCACGAGCAGTGGCTTGAGCTAGCCACATGAGTACAAACCCACCCAGACCCCCTGGGCACATACTACCTGTGAGGCTCTCCCAAGCCACCATCCTAGCTACACTGCTCTTTTTAGTGCACTAGCTCAAACAGAGCTAGCATGGGTATGTCTATTGGACCTGGTAATCACCTCCCAGCTGAGACGTACCATCAGGGCATGGGAGCTATAAAAGGCTATAAAGCGGTTCTCACATTGTACATCTGATATTCTTTCTGGGGAGTTGGTAAGTGTACACCACAATCTGGAACCTTCTGAATTTTCAAAGTGACAAGAGTACATGCACAGTGAGGCATAGCTGAAAGAGGCTAGAGGGAAGCTAGCATGGTCAACCTTCCCCTACCCATTCTTGTCCTTTCATATTGTTAGCTGGAATCCTGTGGGTGACATTGAATGGACTGGAGAAGAAAGTGAAGAGCTTGAACATGTCAGCAACTGTGGGGTTGGCAGAGTAAAGGTATGTGTGTTAACAGGGAGCACTGGGGAATTATTGAAAGCATTGGGGAATTCCTGATGTTCAGAAGTTTGAGTTTTGCTCAACTCAAGGTTCACCAAGGGGACAACCTGCCACCAAGCAACCTTAACTTTGTGTTAACATAATTGTTTTGCCATTGAATTTCAAGGCAATATGAGTAACTGTTTGGATTTTAAAGCAATAAGAAAGGTCATCCTCAACCTTAACTAGAGTGGAGCTAGCATCCCACTATAATAGAATGTCTCTCTTTATCACTGTTTTATTTAATATATTTTCAGAGTAATTTCTGTAGACACTCATCACTGACAATGTTGTCCTTAAAATGATATAACATTATACCCATTTAGTTTATATTGGAGATCTTACTCTTCCGGCCTCTTCAAAAGCTTTTTGATCTTTTGACGCACGACCAGCCACAGAGCTCAGTCGAATAACAGTTGCAGCAATAATGAAAGGAATGCAGGCCAGGATAAGCAAAGTTAATCGCCAGTCATATACAAAAGCAATAATGATGGTGGACAGAAGGGTAGAGGCAGTCTTAGTGAACAAGCCAAGTCGGCTTCCAGTAGCCTATTAAAAGCAAAAGAGTCCAAAGTTAGAGTTAATTCTTGACACACTAAATAGCGATCAAATGTATGAAATCATTGTACACTCAGGATCAAAAATTCAGAGGGAGAACAATCATAAATGTTGTGCATTTAAAATGGACAGTTGTACATGCAAAAACCCATATGGACAATTACATATGCAAATACCCCTAGCTGTGGGTTAGGTTCAGGAAGCCTGATGAAAATGTGCCACATGGGCTCAATTCAACAAAAAAATATCAGGGTCCTCCTGTGCCACAACAAGGCACAGAAATCATGAAGAGCCAACAGCCTCTAATTTGGGGCGTTTCAGTTATTGGGTGCCCAGCTTAAGGCTCCTAGGGCCTGATTTTCATAGGTGCTGTACATCAGCTGAAGATAATGGAAGCTGCAGGTTCCTTTAATTAGGCACTTTGTTTTCAGCAGTGTTAGCAGCAGGAAATGAGCGTTCACACCAAAGAGCTCTTCTCTCCCTGAGGATCTGCACATCCATGTCATCAAGAAATGGAAAAGTGACGATTGGCACACGGGATCCATGTAAACTGTGACAATACTCATGGCTCAGCTGAGCAAATAGTGGATTTTCCAGCTGGGGGCCAAACTTGAAAATCGAGGGGGAAAATTGATTTGATTAGATCTGAAATCATTTTTTGGGTGTGGGGTGGGAGGGTCAAATAAAAAATAATAATTTCAAATTGACCAAAACATTTTGGTTGACTAAAAACTCCCCCCGTTCCTCCCCACACAATTTTTTTTGTATTGATTTGGCCATTTTGCAGTGTTTTTCTCTTCTTTTTTATTTGGTCAAATTTGAAAATGAAATGACATTTCAAAACAAAAGTAGAAATGGCATATTTTAAATGTTCAAAATGAAACATTTAGACTTAAAACAAATCTCCCTTCTTATCTCTTTTGACTATTAGTCAAATTCATGAATAGATTTGGGGTTCCTAAAAATACCATTCACTGAAAACATGTTGGCCAGGTCTACTCATGCCTGCAGATGAAATGGAAAGTTTTGTGGAAACAATCCATCTTTCAAATATCATATTGTGGACAAACCAAAATAAACCTTGGGTGGGAAGTATGGTTCCTTCTTTGCTAGCCAGAGGCTTTCCTGCCCTCAAGAGACTTTTGTGTTCAATAAAATTATAAAATCAAAGCAATGCCAAGATGAATTATTGCCATATACTCTGGGGCTTACACATAAAGATCACTTTGAGACTTCAGTTAGCACAACATACGGCTGCCCACTTACTTAGCAGTAGCCGTGTTGGTTCCAGGCTATTGGAGAGAGAAGGTAGGTGAGGTAATATCTTTTATTGGACCAACTTCTCTTGGTGAAGAAGACCTAAAGAAGAGCTCTGTGTGAACTCGAAAGCTTCTCTCTCTCACCAACAGAAGTTTGTCCAATACAAGATATTACCTCACCCACCTTGTTTCTCGCTCACTGATATTTCTTTGTTCTCCAGAGCAGGGGTTCACACCCTTTATCTTTCTAAGCCACCCCCCTACACATTCATGGCCCATCTGTGCCACAATAACTGGTTTTCTGCACATAAAAGCCAGGGCCAGCATTACGGAGTAGGAAGCAGGGCAATTGCCTGGGGCCCCATGTCACAGGGCCCCCCATGAAGCTACATTGTTCAGGTTTTGGCTTCATCCCCATGTGGTGGGGCTCAAGGCCCTGGGTGTCAGCCCCATGAGGTGGGGCTTTGGTTTTCTGCCCTTGGCCCCAGCGAGTCTAATGCTGGCCCTGCTTGGCGGACCCCCTGAAACCTGCTTGCAGCCAGTTGAGAACCACTGCTCCGGGGAATGCAGTGTTCTCATGTTCATTTTGATCTATTAAGCTTTTTCATAGTTTGGATCCCATGCACCTGTTTTACCTTGACAGCTGGGATGATGGACCTTATCCTCAAGAATTAAGTTGCAGTTTTTAAAGATTCAAATAATTGTACGTTCAGTCAAATCTTTGATTGATTCCCACTCTGTGCTGGGCAGTAAACAGGAGATGGGAGGGAGTATGAAATCTAGTGAGTCTGAGGATCTAGTGTACTTGTGGCACCTTAGAGACTAACAAATTTATTTGAGCATAAGCTTTTGTGGGCTAAAGCCCACTTCATCGGATGCACAGACTGGAACATACAGTAAGTTATTTATATATACAGAGAACCTGAAAAGGTGGAAGTAGCCATACCAACTGTAAGAGGCCAATCAATTGAGATGAGCTATCACAGTGGTTCTCAAACTTTTGTCCTGGTGACCCCTTTCACATAGCAAGTTTCTGAGTGCAATCTGCATTATAAATTAAAAACACCTTTTTATATATTTAACACCATTGTAAATGCTGGAGGCAAAATGGGGTTAGGGGTAGAGATTACAGGTCACAACTCCCCATGTAATACCCTTGTGACCCCCTGAGGGGTCCTGACCCCCAGTTTGAGAAACCCTGAGCTATCATCAGCAGGAGAAAAAAAGACTTACAGTTGGTATGGGTAGTTCCACCTTTTCATGTTCTCTGTATGTATAAATATCTTCTTGCTGTATGTTCCAGTCTATGCATCCAATGAAGTGGGCTGTAGCCCATGAAAGCTTATGCTCAAATAAATCTCTTAGTCTCTAAGGTGCCACAAGGACTCCTGATCTTTTTGTGGATACAGACTAACACGGCTGCTACTCTGAAACCAGAGGATCTAGTGAGTCTAGTGAATCCGGGAGCAAAGGATTTTTTTTTTATTTTTTTTTAAGACAAGTGAAGTAGAAATTAAATTTTATTTTAAACTATTGAATAAATCAGGAAACTTACGGTATTACTCTTTGCTCATGAGCGAATTTATTTTAAAAAGTATGACTGATTTTTTTCTTCAGAATTTTTTTGATGGGGTCGTGTGGTGGGGAGGAAAGGGGAGATTGGCCAATTCTGCAGAATTTGCCACTTACATGCAGGATTTTCAGTGGCTCCTATCCTACCCCACTCCCCAAAGTCACACAGTCCCTTGTGCTTCTGCCATCACTGATACTCTGTATTAATGACAACTCACTTCACCCCAGAAAGCCAACATAAACAGGCTTCCTGTGTATGAAGCGTAGTGGACAGAGCTGGGAAGAAGAAATCTACCCACATCAACATGAGGTCAGGGCATTGACTGCAATGCAATTCTCCCACAACTACAGCCTCTCCAAGCAACCGAAGTGGGACTTTAGGGCCACTTGATACACTGAAGACTTTGATCCATCAGGCAGTTTAAGTGGTGCAGAAGTGCTTACACTGGCCCTTGGACATGGCTTACTTTTAAAGTTACTAAGTTGTTTATTTTGTCGCTTACAGTAAGGAAATGGAAGGTGTAAGAACATCTGCCGAAGCTTTATAATCATCATAGATTGGGACCAGTGAAACTGTTTCCAAGTCTATTTAAATGTGTCAGAGAGCCTCTAGAGTAGATTTACCAACTCGTTTTCCAAAATAACTTCATCATCCCTTGCCAACACTGCAATTCATAGTTGCAAGCAAAACATAAAAACAAAAACAAACATACCCCTTTGACTTGTGAAGCGTCTGTAGCTAGTCTGGTTAACAAAACCCCTATGGCATTTTTAGGATCGTCGTACCAGCCAGTCTCCTGCAAGGGAATAGACTGTTCCATTATTTTTGCTTTTGCAAATGAAATGTTTTTACCGTAACTCAGACTGGTCAGGGTCATTAGTACAATGTGTGGACATTTCAAGCTTGACTAGCATGTGTGCGGGAGGAAGAGAGAGAGCCAACATAAGCACTAAGATACTCACTCTTCTTCTGTGATGAGCAACATTTGTCAGAAAAACTGAAAACGATCTTAAAATAAACTATTCTTACCCGCAGAACATTTGGGTTTTTTGGTAATTTTCCCTCCCCTCCCCTATCCCCTTAGAATGCTCCTGTGCATATGCAGAACCCTGTGATACCAAGCGCTACCAATGGGTGTGCAGGGTGCCTAAGTGTTCACCCACAGAGAATTCTCAGCAAGGAACAAAGAGAGCTGTGTCCTTTCCCAGGGATCCATCAGGAGGGAGTATCCAAGGACAGTCATGTTGCAATAGTATTATTGTAAATCAGTCCTGATCCAGCTGGTCATCTTGACTAGAGAAACCACTCTAGTGAGCAAAGATAATGCTTTGAGAACCTACACCTGTTATGATATGGTCTGTTTGCTATGGAGTTGGATGCAAACAGACCTAAACCTATTTATCTACACATTTATATCATGACCATCAGGGTCAGATAGAGATTTATCTTCTGTTTTGTTAATCTTTGCAAATATACCAATGCACTCAGATACATGCATGTTTTATACACTCTTCAGCATGGTCAATATTGAAAGAGATGGCATCAAAATTAGACAGCTCTCCTACCAGCACTGAGTTAATTTGTGCATGCTTTTGCTATATTTTGTTTTGCACGTGTGCTCAGAGACTTGCCGCTTGTGCAGTGTTGAAGTGTCACTAAAAGGATGGGTTCTCTCGAAGCCATGTTGGAGGGAGGCTCTACACAGGCCGAAGGGAACCAGGAATTTTCAGGATGTTATAAAAACATCAGCCCACAAAAGCCACCTGGCTCACATGGCAGGAGTGCTGCATATTTGCTGTCTATTGCTCTGACCCAGAAACGAGGCCCGTACCTGCTGAAGCAATGCTTTGAATGACAAAGATCGCAATCTCTTGGTCAGAACTTCCCCAGACTTTCCAAACATGAATCCCTGAAAAGGGAGAATGGGAAATACAACAGTTGAATTGTATGTGCTGGGCTGTACAGTCATATTTAGAACAACCTGCTGTAAATGTGATGATATTTCAACCGTTCAGCTACACAATTTACAGAACCTACACAGTGTTTTGGGAGATGGTTTCAGATCTTAGTTTAAAGCTGGTGAAAGGTACCACACACATTCCTGGAAACTGAAGTTTCATCGTACTGCCCCACCCACATGCTTCTGCAGCCAGCTGCAGAGGTCAGCAGTGGAATGACCTTCCCTGCTTACTCATTCCTTAGCCTCACTACTCACTCTGCTATCTAACGGTGCCGACTGGGACGGTGTTTTTTGTAACATACACACCAATGTGGTGGAACTGAGCTGTGCCCAAATGCATTCCCCCTAGGACACAGAACGGTCAGCAGCATCTTTCAGGCATTGCTGTCCTGGGCTGCTTTGTAACTAGCAATCGGGAAGGGAAGGCTCTGTATTCCATACCAGCCACTTGAGCTATTCAGTGGCTTGGCTCTGGAACAGTTTCTAAGAAACACAGTGAATACAAAGTTGCATTATGTCCCCAACATACCTCTCAACGACAGGGCCGCCCAGAGATGGGGGCAAGTGGGGCAATTTGCCACAGGCCCCAGGCTCCGCAGGGGCCCCCACGAGAATGGCTGAGGCTCCCTCCCCAGCCCCAGCCTGACCCGACCCCGTCTCTGCCCCTCTCCCGGAGCCTCAGCGCATCCAGCAGCGTCCCTGAACAGCAGTTCAGCGTGGCTGTGGCTGGGCCCCTGCCTCGCCCCCTCCCCACGCGGCTTTGAGCGTGGCGGAGCTCAGGGGCCCTGTCGGAGCCACGCTACCGCTGTCGAGCGAAGCTCCTGGATACGCTGAGGCTCCAGGTGAGGGGGGAGCTGGGGGAGGGGGTTGGCTATGGGGCAGGGAGTCCTGGGGATAGGGAGGGGGCAGAGGTTGGGGGGACAGTCAGGGGACAGGGAACGGGGCGGGGTTGGATCATGGGCATTCTGGGGGTCTGTCAGGACTCAGCGGGGGTGGGGGTGGATAGGGGTTGGGGCAGTCAGGGGACAGGGAGTAGAGGGGGGTCCCAGGGTAGTGATTGCGGAGGGTCTCTGGGGGACATTGAGGGGACAAGGAGCAGGATGGGTCGAGGATTCTGAGGGAGGGTGGGCAGTCGGTGGGCAGGAAGCGGGTGGGGGTCAGATAGGGGGCAGGGCCAGGCTGTTTGGGAGGCACAGCCTTCCCTACCCTAAAGCTCATTCAGCAGTTTGAGGCTTGCAGAAGAGCCAAGCTGTTAGCTTTTCCATTAGAGCTACCATCCCTTTCACTTCTCAAATGCCAAATTATAGTCTATATTTAATTTCAGTGCCATAGGGAGATTCATGTCAGGGGAGGATAGCTTCATTTAAAATTAGCCATTGGGGGAGGGATCACATGAGAAGAGCAATATCCTTCCCAACCCTACCAAGGGAGACCCCCCTCCCCTGCATTCCCTGAGGCTTCAGAGGGGTTAATTCAGTGGTTCTCAAACTTTTATACTGGTGACTCCTTTCACATAGCAAACCTCTGAGTGCGACACCCCCCCTTATAAATTAAAAATACTTTTTTATATATTTAACACTATTATAAATGCTGGAGGCAAAGTGTGGTTTGAGGTGGAGGCTGACAGCTCACGACCCCCCAGTAATAACCTAATGACCCCCTGAGGGGTCCTGACCCTCAGTTTGAGAACCTCTGGGTTAATTTAATTTTAGCACCTGTGTCCATTCACAGGCATGTGCTATTTTGAGCATTTCAGTTTTCACAACATAGGCTCATCCCAGATTCTGGAACAAGCTCAAATGCTCAGTTCGTGGAGTATGTACATAAGCTATACTAAAGACAAACCCACAGTAACCATCTCCAGTTTGTGAGGGACCCCATGGAGCCAGTCTCTAGGAAACAGATAAATACATGGAGGTTAAGTCCATTAATGGCTATTAGCCAGGATGGGTAAGGAATGGTGTCCCTAGCCTCTGTTTGTCGGAGGGTGGAGATGGATGGCAGAAGAGAGATCACTTGATCATTACCTGTTAGGTTTACTCCCTCTGGGGCACTTGGCATTGGCCATTGTCGATAGACAGGATACTGGGCTGGATGGACCTTTGGTTTGACCCAGTATGGCTGTTCTTATGTTCTAACCTAAATTAACCCAAAGTCATGGAGACAGATATGAGTCAAGGAAGCCAGCAGTGTATCAGAAACCTGGAAAAATCTCTGACTGGATGGGCTCAGGTGTTGGTCAAAAGCTGAGGTGGTTCAAAAGTTTTGGATTTTTTTAAGCAGAATTTTTTTATTGTTTCTTTAAACAATCAAACACAGCAAGCAGCAAATATTTGGCCACACACTTCTGAAACCCCAAACCATATTCAGGTTTTGGCAGACTAATTTTAGCTTTTCAATTAAAAAAACCACAACAAATTTTGAAGGAGAGCAGACATTGTCCATGATTCTTTTTGCCTTTTTAAAAAACCTTATTTTTCGATCCAGGAAAAGTTTTGATGGAAAATATTTGTCCAACGCTTTTAATGAGCTTTAGTGCCTTTTAGCACTAGCTGATGCTGAGAACCAGTGATATCTTGTAAAGAAGTTTTCTCAAAACTGGGTTTGTGCCGAGATGCAGAAGGTTTATTTTTCCCAGGGCCGCCCATGAGGCAATTCGCAAGGGCCACCACGAGAATATAGTATTGTAGAGTATTGCAAATTTTTTTTATGGACGGGGCCCCTAAAATTGCTTTGCCCCAGGCCCCCTGAATCCTCTGGGCGGCCCTGCTCAACGAGATCTGAAAATCTGGACCATAATATATATGACCAGATACTCAGCTTTCACTTTTCAATGTAGTGAAGTTTACCTGGATCATGTGTGTTACTAAGCTGATCACTGCCAGGACAAGAAACATTAGAGAAAGTGATGTGGTGTTTTTGCTCCTTTTTTCAGACTCTGTTTCTTGAAAAGCCTATGTAAGAAAAGCACAAAGTAAGAATCAGTTACAATAGCTCAGGAAATACTGTAGAAACTATTGAACTTCACCTTCTCTCAGCTCTTCCCCAGCACCTGAACTCTGCTACCTCTCAGCTTTCTGCTGCTGGCCAGGAGGTCACTCCACCTCTCCCAGCTGACCTGCCTCTCATCAGCTGCTCCTTCTCCAACCCTCCACCAGACCCTCCCCTCATTTGCCTGTGAGCTGCAGTTCCACTAAACCCTGCCTCCAGGCTGCCACTTTACCAGCTCTTATCTGCCTTCCACTGAATGCTGTCACTCCGTCAGACCATCCACCGCCCCTCCAGCTGACTACAACACCCCTCTTCTCTTGCCTGAAGACAAAAGATTCCCTCAACATCTCGCTCCAACCATTCTCCCTGGCTGCTGCTCCAACTCCCAGCAGCTTCCAACAATCATATACTGGAATCCAAAGGAAGACTCCATTTCTTTCCTGCAATGATTCACGAATGAAGGGGTTAATTATTCAGACAGTCCCATGGATGTCCTTGGTACTTACAAACACAAGGCTGGATAATAGGCAAGAAATCCCAAGTGGGGAGAGGAGATTAAGAGCTTGATCAAGTTCCTACTGAAGTCAATGGAAAGACTCCAGTAGAGTTTAGTGACAGTGGGAGTAGAAGGAGGCTCTAAGGCATCACCAGAGAGGACTAGCTGGAGGGTCGGGCAGGATTTAAAGTTCTGCATTTGTGCCTGGTTCAAGTTAGTTTACCATACAGTTCTGAACTTACCCCAATGATTTTTCCATATATAACAGAAAATGCAGGGTGGACGCCACCAGAGAAGGCAGCAGCAATCACGCCAAAGAATATATGCAGCCACTCAGGTTTGTTGAGAGCCAGAATTCTGGAATAAGGCACAGCAGGGAGATTTTCCCCCTACATAAGAGATAAAATTCAGCTGTTCACTGAAAGTTGTGGAACATGACAATTTCTTCAGGTTGGTGGTAAATCAGTAAACTGTCCTAGCAACTGTTCACAGATAACTCACCCCACCCTGCAATGTACACACTGAATGAGCAAACATATTGAAGATTTGCGACGCTGTAATTTAAGGTCTTAAAACTGAAATTGTAAGTCAAAAAAAAAATCTGCAGGCATAAATTTAACGAAAGGCTCACTGGCAGGTGGGTGGGATGGGGTCTATGTAATTCAATGAAATGTCAAATAGGGTCAGTGACCATGGACTGCAACTTTAACACATGAATCATTAGAACGACCTAAAAGTCTCACTGTTCTGAGCACAAAAAGATGAGTCTAGTTCAGCCTCTGCTAAATGCTAGTGGGTTGGCAGTAACAGAATTGGGTCAACTTACGTCAGTTAGTCTGTTTTGTCTTTTACAAAATAGAGACCATGAATCATTACCAGATACATGGAAAAGGCATATGAAACAGTGATTTAGGCTTCATCTCCCTTCAAAAACACATGGCAGCTCAATTCAGCTTCACTGAACTATTCAAAATGTCCATACATTTGTTGAGGAAGTTGTGGAAAATGAAATGAAAACATAGGAACAGGTACAAATTATTAGATGAGGTTTTGAGCCAGTTGTGATGGTCTCACCTGGTTATCTTTGCCTGTGTTTCAGATACTGGAAAAGCCTGCCCACATGTCAACCATACAAGCCTGCTGAACTTTGTGACATCAATAATTTCATGTCTTCCCATCTGATTCCTTCACTTTACTGCAAACAGTATGAATTCTGAAGCCATGTATCTTGCCATCTATTTCCTCTGACAAGGCCCAAACGCAACAGTTATGAATAGATAAAAAGTGTGTTCTGGACTTCTGGGCAATACATTGTAAGAATGAATCCAGTTTGCTGCTTATTGTTTGCATCATGTTCTACCAGTAGACTGTACTATAATATAAAAAGAGCTCCTAGAACAGGGTTTCTTTACTGGTGGGTTGCGACCTAAAATTGGGTCATCTGAATGTGTTGAAGGATCACAGGGCTGGCTGGGCTCAGCTTCCCACTCTGGGCTTTCTGACCAGGTGCACATGGTCACAACGCCACTCTCACAAATTTGGCCCAGTTGGCCCCCTCATCAGGGGGGCCAGGCAAAAACTGAGCAGTGCTGCAACCTCTGAGGTCCAACACCCAGAGTAGGGAGCCAAGCCCAGCTAGCCCTGTGGGACAGGAGCTAGAGTCTGTCTCAAGACTCATTTGTTTACACCTGTGTTTTCCCTGAAGATTCCCAATTCAAGTATTTGCCCAGGTCAATGCAACATATGACAGGATCATAGCAAAGGTGACATGGATTAAGATCTGTTTAAAAAAGAAAATAGAATGACCTTTGTTCCTATTCTCACAAGCTATCACTAAACTTTAGGATTAAACTGAATTGTAACACTAACCTCTTTCTCCTTTGTTTTCTTCTTTTCAGGCAACTTTTTCTTAGAAGAGGTCTTTCTGCTTGTATGCCTTCTGGATCTCTTAGGAATGCTTCCCATCTCAGTGATTCCTGGCTCTTCAAAACCACCAAGATCAGTCAGATTCTCCATCCTGAAATCACCTAGATCCTCTTCCTCATAGTCTTCATCTTCTGTCTCTTCATTGCTTTCTGACATCTCATTTTGAGTGTTTCCACCATGACCCTAGTGACAAGCAAGGAATAGTGATACACAATCACAAGACAGTTTGCAGCAAGGGAAAGGAACATGTACTTGGTATGGAAACAAACAAAAACACCACCACTTTGGTTACATTGTTACTTTCATATCTTAGTTTGTATAGGCCAAGTATTCTGCCAGTATAAATTGGTGCAGCTGCAACTTACATCAGCAGAGAATTTGGCTCGGTATGTCCCCCCGCACTATCTATATAGTTCTGTGATGATCATCCACCTCTTTTGCTCAGTTATGTTTTTGACTCATTACATTGGGTAAATGTGAAGCACTGCTACAGGTGAAAAACAACCACTTCCGACTCAGAAACAAGATTGACTGATCAACTTTCACTAAACTAGAAAACATACCGAAACTGCAAAGCGAAAATGGCCCAGCTGTTTCAGTGCAGAACCTGCATGTGTCAGCAATAGTATCAGTGAGATCATAGGCGCCGATACTGTGGGTGCTCTGTGGCTAAAGCAGCCACCAAAACAAATAGGGGGTGTTCAGCACTTGCAGGGCTGGATAATCTTTTGAGGGCCCCAGCACCTGGACTGTGGCCCTTCCCCAATGGCCCACCCACCACTCTGCCCCAAGGCCCCTCCCCCGATTGGCCTCTTCCTCCCCAAGGCCCCATCGCACTCGAACAAGAGGCCCCGCTGTTGCTCAGCCTCTTCCCCGAGGCTCGCCTGTGCTCTGCCCAGAGGTGCCACCCCTGCTTAGCTTCCCTCCCTCCCACCCCCGAAGCCCTGCCCACAGGTCACAAGAGATGGGGAGTGGGACGGAGAGGAGCACCCACCAGCAAATACAAAAATCAGCACCTGTGAGTGAGATATGCAGATAATTTTCTGGAGCAGAGAGATGGCCAGTAAATCTGAAGCATTTAGTCAGGAGTGCTCTATCACATCTCATTACCTGCTGCATCACAAGAGAATAGTAGACACCCTTCTGTGTCATGAGTTCACTGTGTGTTCCCTGTTCAACAACAACACCGTTGTGAAATCCAGCAATAATGTCAGCTGTTCGGATTGTGGAGAGCCGGTGAGCTATCACAATGGTGGTACGTCCAGCCCTAGCCTTAAGGGGGGAAAAAAAAGAGAGATGTACTTTAAAATGTGGTGAACCCCCCCCCAAGAAATCCCTACCTAACAGTGTGGAAAATACAAGCGTAAAAGCCCTGCTGACCCTTTATAGCTGATCATTATTTCCATGCCTGCTGTCTGATTTAACAATCAAAGGACACTTCTGATTACAAAATCCACATTTATAATAATGACAGGGGAAAGTGGATTAATTTTATAGGCTGTGCAGGTACTCACTGACTATAGTTAAGGTTGCCTGACACTTCCAATTGTAAGACCTGTTGTCAGATGTTTATAACTTTTCCAAGATTTAATTATTTGGGCTGAAACTTTCCATGCTGGTATCTGCCTCACCTTCTCCCCACCCCGGCCCCGCAAATTTCAGCAAAAGTGGTTCAATTATTTCTCAGAATGAGGTTAGAGAAAAATAATGTTGTTTTGCCCATATTAAAAAATTCTTATAACTGTTTAATTGAGAAGCTTTATCACCTAAATGCTTGAGAGCAGGGATTTGAAATTTGGAGGAGATATACCAATCTTCTAGAACTGGAAGGGACCTTGAAAGGTCATTGAGTCCAGCTGCCTGCCTTCACTAGCAGGACCAATTTTTGCCCCAGATCCCTAAGTGGCCTCCTTAAGGATTGAACTCACAACTCTGGATTTAGCAGGCCAATGCTCAAACCACTAAGTTATCCCTCTCTTTTACCAGTCCCCTGAAAATCTGTCCAAATTTGGGGGGCCGAGTTATGAGGCTCTGAACGTCTCAATTTGCATGTGCTCAGTAGAGACTTATTAGAGTTCAGCAGCTAAATTCCCCAAAGAAACAGTCTGAGCTCGCTGCATTGTATGACAGGAGTGCACATGCACCATCCCCACACAGTGGCTAAGCATGTTCCTGCCCAGGATTATAGGGTCTGAGCAGGACTTTGCTTGCAATTTCTCCTCCCTATAGTCAGGGGGAGTTGTGGTCCCCAGTGTGACAATCTACCTGGAGCGTCAGGTGATCCGGCTGACACAGCAGGATTGTTTGGGGAGGAGGAGATGATGTAACACATGAAGTGTTTAAATTTTAAAGCTTTATTAATAAAATAAAATACAGCAGAAAGTGCTGGGAATGCTCCCACGTCGCTCAGGGGAAGAGAGAAAGCATTAGAGCCCCAAGCCCTAACCCACCTTCATACTCACACAAGGACTACCCAAAGCAGGCCAGGCCTGGGTGTAACGTAAGAAGAAGAGGGGAAGGGGTGGATGGGAATTCTTGCCCTGGGCCCAGGTCGTCCCAGGGATCCACTGTAATCTCCAAGTTGCCCCAGCTCTCAGGAGGGTCCTGGGCTTCTTTCGCGGGGGGGGGCGGGGTTTTAGTCAGGGCCCTCTGTTCCTGGTGCTCTTTGTACCAGTTCAAAGAGCCTTGGTATGGTTTTTTTCTCTTTCCCAAAGCATCCCAGCTTCAGGGATGCCTGGGCGGCTCCCACTCTTGTTGTCTCGTCTGTGTTTTCAGCTTCTGCAGCCCTGGGCTTTGTTTTCCTCTTTGCTGGTTTTGCTGTCCTGCAGGCAGGGCCGGCTCCAGGGGTTTTGCCGCCCCAAGCAGCCAAAAAAAAAAAAAAAAAAAAAAAAGCCGCTGTCGCAATCTGCAGCAATTCAGCGGGAGGTCCTTCGCTCCGAATGGGAGTGAAGGACCCTCCGCCGAATTGCTGCCGAATACCTGAAAGTGCCACCCCGCTCCAGAGTTGCCGCCCCAAGCACCTGCTTGATAAGCTGGTGCCTGGAGCCGGCCCTGCCTGCAGGTGCAGGTCTGTGTAATTGGTTTTTCACGGCTGCTTGGGCAACTTTTAGGCCCCCGTCTTTCTCGGCTGTCAGCCAAGTCTCGGCTGCAAGCAGTATCGCTGGGCAGAGGACAGTGTTTTATCTTTGAACTGAGCTTGTTAATTGCAGTGTTGAATTAACCTGTTCTCTGCTCTTTTCTTTTTCTTCTCCCCCTTTTCGGCCTCTACTGACCTAAAAAAAAAAAACCTTCCACTCTCCACTCACACACCTTTAATCCTCCCCAAAATGCTTTGTGATGCTTGCAACAGCATCAGCAATATACAGTGCTGATCAGCCTTCCCAGGGTCCTCCCTAAAGGGAGGGGACCATTGGGTTGTGACATCAGCACAGGAAACAAGAGTAGGGAGAGCAGAATGAACAGTGATTATGGAAGGAATCAAAGTTATGCAGTAAAGGACGCTCTTGTCTGCAGGAAACCTGTCTTATTTGTTGCAGAAGTTGTAACGTGTGTAGTGAATGAAGCAGGGGATTGCAGGAAAAGAAAGGATGGTCTCATTATTGTTATAGCAGCTGAATACTGCCCTAGAGAATTGGATTCTAGCCCTGTCTCTGTGCTGAGCATTCTCGGCTGCAACTGAAGTCAATGGGAAATGTGCTTTTAACATATCTAGCACTGTATAATGCAAAATTCTCTGAAATATTGAGTCCTGGGCATCACAGATCATGCACCCAAAAGTAGTATGCACTTTCAACATTAACATCTCTGTGTCTCAGTTCCCCATCTGTAATATGGGAGTAATATGACCACCTTACCTGTCAGGGGTATTGTGAAGATAAATTCATTAGTGTTTATGAAGCACTCAGATACTAGAGTGATGAGAGGTATAGAAAAGCCCATGAGGAAGTTAATAATTTTGTTTTCAGAGCAGGGTTTGAATGGCATGGGGCCATACATTGAATGCTGAGGATAAAAAGAAATATTGACTAGCACTGAATGTTGAATAGCACTGTCCTCTGCACTGAATGAAGCAGGGGCCCTGTGGAAAAAATAGTATGTGATCATGTAACTGAAGACTGTCCCCTAATGCAGACACACAAGGGGACCAAATTAATGTTGACCAGGAAACTTTAATTCTGTCATTCCCTAAATTTTGAGGGCTTGACTTTGGAACCTTAATGTTCTTTTCATGTCTTGTGTGTGTGTGTGTAATTCAGTATAAATAATGATAGTATATATGCAGAACATAAGGGCTCAGCACCCAAATACTACCCTCAATTACACCGTGCACTACCGCTGATATTAGGGTTGCCAACTGTGACTGAAGCGATTCCAAGAGATTCTTTTCCCCAAGAAGACAATGTCATTTTCTTAAAATGTCCTATTAAAATCTCCTGGATTGCTTTCCATGGTCACCGGGAGATCGATGCCGATTCTGGGAGACTCCAAGCCAATCCTGGAGGGTTGGCAACCCTAACTTATATCAGTGTGGTCAGATGGGTTTAAGTGAATGCAAAATTTAGGCCCACAGATTTAACATTTATTGCAGATAAATGCTGTGAGCCATATAGTGCCCTTGAGCCACACATAGAACTTACGCTATTCTGGGTTTACTATTACTGAGTACTAATGGGAGGCCGGCTTTTTCATAGAGCTTATTTTTATGATACACCACTGGTTTTATACAAATACACATCAGAAACTTAAAGCAGTGCTGCAGCCCAGTCCTGTAGGCCTCACTCAGGCGAAGGCCCAGATTCTGTCATATTTAATCAAAACTCCATTAAGCAATCTAAGGTTGAAACCCCTGAGGCCCTTCCCCCTCTTCCACCTCTTCCCCTGAGGCCCTGCCTCCATCACTCACTCCTCTCTGCCAACTCACCCTGTGTCCACTTAACCTGTCCGTGCCTCAGTTTCCTCATTTGCAAAATGGAGAAAATAATCCCTACATCCCAGCAGTGTTATGAAGATTATTAAAACATCTGTTTAATGATTGGAGAAGATACAGTGCTGGATAAGCACAATGTATTTTTATTATTGCCCTGTAGAAATCCATACAATTCTGGCACCTTGCTTTGATAATGTAGGAGTTAAATTCCTGATGCCACATTCACAGTTTACCACCAGGCAAGCAATTGTGATGTGAGGCAGAATGTGGTGGAGGCCAGCATTAAAGCAGACGACTTCTGTCTACATGCAAATATCCTGGCAATCAGGAATGATGCTAACAGAAATAGAGCCTGTGATTGCTTTAGGGTTGCCACCTGCCAGGGTTTTATCCAGACAGTCTGGCTTTTGGCTTCTGTGTCCAGGTGGCATTTAGGGTTTCCAGGTGCCCAGTTTTTGGTGACCTGGCAACCCTACGGCACCTGAACCAAAAGCTTAGTTACCGCAGGGTGGGGAGAAGTGCCGGGTCATTAACACGCACCAGCCTCTGCTCAGCCGGGCTGCCTCCTACATGCAGCCAACCTCCTTGAGACAGTCCAGCAAGCAATGGGGGAGCATGGCGAGAGGAGCAAGTGATGGAGGCAGGGCCTCAGGGGAAGAGGTGGAAGAGGGGGAAGGGCCTCAGGGGTGGCAACCTTAGATTGCTTAATGGAGTTTTGATTAAATATTACAGAGTCATATCATGACACCAAAATTTGAAGATGCATCCCTATTGATTTCAATGCCCTCCTCGAAACCAGCGAAGAGCTGTGCTTAAAAATGGATGGCATGCTATAGCCTTTAATGTCAAGCTTGCCATATGTTTGTGGTGCTTTGTAATATTGATTGATAACTCTAGCAATAGGATTCCTACCTTATCAAGAGCTGCTTGCACACTAGATTCACTCTGAGTGTCCAGAGCAGACGTGGCTTCATCCAGCAGCAGAATCCTGGGATTCCTTGCCAGGGCACGGGCAATAGCAATTCGCTGTTTCTGCCCTCCGCTCAGCTGAGTTCCCCTTTCCCCCACCATGGTGTAAAATTTCTGAGAAAACCAGAGGAGCGTAGAGATTGCAGAAGCGGTCAGTTGAAATCCTTTTACACCCCCACCCCCATATTATTGTTACTATCACATACAGAAATTCCCTCTTTTAAAAGTTTTATGATGGATGCTTCAACAAACACTTTAAGAATAATTACTTCTAAAAGAACTGTCTTAGCCAATTACATTCAGTGTTTTTCCCCCTTGAGGCAGAGGACAGTTTAAAATTCCTAATGATCAGTTTACAGTTTTGTCTCTGTCTCACCTTCCAGTTGGCCAGGAATTAGTATGTGGTGTGATGGTTTTCTATTAGCTTAAAGAAGGTACAATAAAATAAGATTTTTCAATTATTGTAAAAAGCAGCAATTGAAGTGAAAAAAACAGAGAAACTAGAACTGGCTGAAGGAATCCAGCCATTTGATTGGCTAACAATACTAACTACTGACTACTCAGGACACACAGCAATTTTGTTTGCCAAGCAAAACCCAGTTTAAAAAACAAAAACAAAAAGGATGGGAATATAGGAAGTGGGAAAAGATAGATAATACCCAGCTGAAGAAAACAGAATAAAAACAATCTGGTAAATTGAAAAAATCTCTCATTGTCCATAGAAATTCCTTATCCACCCTATTAAAAAATGTTGCCACATGACATACAGTTACTATTGTAAATTAAGAACATTGTGGGCCAAATTGTCAATTGGAATAAATGACAAAACATCAGTGAAAAGCTAGTGTAGCAGCATCTATTTGCACCAGCAGAGAATTTGGGCCACAAAAATTCAGAAGAACTGAGAGAGAGAGAGAGAAACCAAAGAATTTGTCATAGTTATAATGTGCTCAAAAGTACATCAACTCACATCAGGCAGTCTGGATATAAAATCAAAAGCACTGGCTTCTTTAGCTGCTTTCTCAATTTCAGAATCAGTAATACCCTCTCTGCCACAGCGAATGTTCTCAGCTATTGTTGTAGCAAACAAAATAGGCTCCTGGCTTACAAGGCCAATACGTTCTCTTAGCCACTTTATATTAAGTGTCCGAATATCTCGTCCATCTAAGGTAATCTGAGTGGAAAGGCATAAATTAAGAGTTTGAGGAAATGTATTATGTTTCAAATAATTAGTTGTTATAATGGTATAATAATAATGATACACCTCTACCCCGATATAACGCGACCCGATGTAATACAAATTTGGATATAACACGGTAAAGCAGTGCTGCGGGGGAGTGGGGCTGCACACTCTGGTGGATCAAAGCAAGTTCGATATAACGCCGTTTCACCTATAATGCGGTAAGTTTTTTTGGCTCCTGAGGACAGTGTTATATCGAGGTAAAGATGTATAATAATTGACTTCAATATTTGTTTAGCAGCTTCTCACATGGAATAAAGCAATAACATTTAAACAAAATGACCAGGAAAAATTAAAACTATATCTTCACAATCACCTCAGACTAGAAGAATGAAAGGAGAAGGATAACAAAAAGGATATTGTAGGAGCAGTGTTTTATAATTGTACTATGAGAATTAATGTATGATTTGATTTCATCCTGCCAGCCACCCTTTCTGAATAGCAGAAAGGAATGACAGACCAGAACAATCCTTATGACTCATTATGGTCACTCTTTTGTTTTAGGATAAGTTACAATGTCTACTATGGTTTCCTATATGTATTACAAATTAGGCACTCTAGTTAAATATACATTTCTTTGTTTTAAGGTTTTAGTAAGTAAGAGACAGGATCTTGTATGGTATCTATGTTAAGGAGATTAGAGGAATGTTGAGGGCCTGAAGCCACAATGTGAATTGTTTTAGTTATAAGATTTAGCTAGGCTTGATTTACAGTGTATTCTGCTGAATATAAAATACTGCTGTCTCTATACCTTTGAAGGTTTCTGTAAGAGAGTGTTTGCATGCATTTGTCATTCACACATCAGGAAAAGATAAGGTGTGAAAGCCATCACAAATGTCCAGATGGTCAAGAAAAAGTGAGAGACTTGGAAAGACCAGGAGACAATCAGAAAACATCCATTGTATCCAATGCTAAACATGTTAGCAGCACTGACAACCTCTAAGGTGGGGCAGGCACCCCAGAAGGTGAGACAACAAATAGGAGATAACAATGGGAAGCCTGACAATAACCATCAAATGATAATAGCAGAAAACCCCAAGATTAACACCACTTAAGGACAGGATGACATTGCAAAATGCATGGACTCAAATAGGAATTTATAACTACAAAGCTGGGGTGTTGTGCCACAGAACTCTGGGTTCATTCCAGCAAAGCCTCGGAGCATCGGATCGCGATCGACTGAGCCCAGCTCTACACTCGTGCTCAATCCAACTGGCCATTAGTTTGACTCGAGCTACAACAAACTGGTAACTATAAACAACTGACAGGTGTGTGTGTGTGTGTGTGTGTGTGTGTGTGTGTGTGTGTGTGTGTGTGTGTGTGTGTGTGTGTGTGTGTGTGTGAGAGAGAGAGACTAAAAAGCACATGCTAACTGTTGTATTTTCAATAAACGCAGCGTATTTGCCTTTTCTCCCTGAAAAGATCCTGTGTGCTTGTACAGCATAACAATATCATCAAATATTTAAATCCAAATTATGACTTGATATCAGTAAAGTCCTATCTAGGTTTTTACAATATTCTCATCATCATGGCATACAAGTAATGAAAAATCAATTTCAGAATTTCTTTGGATGCTACGTATCTTCTGTTCCTTTAAGAATCCAATTTTGTGTAAAATCCTTTTAAAGTATAGGTGTAATCTAGTCAGGAAATTAATCTTCAACCTAGTAGCCAGGAATATCGACAGTTCATCCAAACTAACCTCTCCTTGGACTGGATCATAGAATCTGTGTAGCAGCTGAATAGCAGTACTTTTGCCACAGCCACTGGAGCCAACCAGAGCGATGGTCTTCCCCGATTGAACTTTCAGGTTCAGGCCCTTGAGAATCTGGAAATATAATCTTTATATGTTAGTCCAATAAATATAGAGCTACTTAAATTAATGGTTTGTTTAGAAAAAGGTCTATTAAGATGCTTGGCATCATGATCAAGCCAATAATGAGAGGTCTGGTCTAACAGTGTATTGAACTCCCAGGCCTGCTTTCAGTTCTTTGTTCCAATCCGGGTTGGAAAGCACTTTGAAGATGACAAGAAAAAGTTTTTATTACTAATAACAATCTTGCTTTGTTCTATTCTTATTCTATAAAGACTGCCCTAAGAAAAACCCTTTGGCTCTGAAAACAAAGTGGGTGTTTTAATATCCCCAGTGGAATGAAGAGTCAGAGTTTGACAATCTCTAGAATTTACTAGGGAGGGATTAGTTATGGAGTAATGGCACCTTTTGTTGCTATGTTCACATTTAGGAACATTTTACCTCAGTCCGTTTATCCCATCTTCTAAATGTCTAATATTACTAGTGGCCAAAATATTTGTCTCCTATGGGAACTCTTGTGTAGTCATAAATCAACCTAAATATACATATTTTTGTAATAGAAGATAAAAACAGTAATATTGTTCTCATCTCCTTATACTATATCAGAAGAGCTCCAGTTTTCCAGTAAGCTAATACCAGATAAGCTTTGATGTTTGCTTGTCCAAGCAAGAGCATCATTCTCCACCCCTTTAACATCATTTCTCATCACGACCATCCCAGCTCTAATCTCCCTTTTTAGGTAAGGCAGGAAAGGGCATGTCAAGCTAACGCTGACGATAACTAGAGTCTTCAGCTCTCTGTGACCCAATTCATTACAAATTTAGGTACTAAATAGACATTGCCTTGATCTGGTCTGTTGATCATCTTTGGCTGGTGATTGATGAGAACCAGGTATCCAGGATGATTCTTTAACTTTGCCAGCTACCTCTGATACCATTGATAATGAGCCACTGCTGACACAGGGTGAACTCTGGAAGGGATGGATGGAATCCAGCCACAGGCCCAAACTGTGGCTCATCCAGCCCAGGATTTCGCTTGAATGGAGTGATGTGGGATTCTGTATTGTCACTCTCCTGCTCAGTTTGTATGCAAGACCATTAGGGGAAGACACTGAGACACTACAGACTACACTGACTTCAGTATTCAGTTAACATAACTCTAGGTCTCTGTTTCATCAGACCCAGCTTGGAGAAGTTGACTGGCTTAGCCAGCAAGTTACAGGGTGGGTTTGATGCAGGCAAGTCAGCTGTGACTCACCTCAGAGATGATTGAGTTTATGCTTGTAGGTTGGAGGAACC
This sequence comes from Mauremys mutica, assembly GCF_020497125.1. NCBI lineage: Eukaryota > Metazoa > Chordata > Testudines > Geoemydidae > Mauremys > Mauremys mutica. Next base: position 236,104,141 of record NC_059073.1, read on the forward strand.
CTCAGAAGAAATGGCAGTGCTAACAGCAGCACACTCAAGTGAGTTTGTAACCTGCTGGATCCACAGCTGCTTTTGCACGCAGGAAGCAGTAGTGGCTAATAGCATTTTGTTTCTCTTTTGTACTTGGCCAGAAGGTTCTGAACTTTCAGTTCTGGTACAGATGTCAATCCAGAGAGAAATAGTGGATTACTGCAAAGTACCATACATGGGATTGTACAATAAGATGACTCCCCTCACAAATTTCAGCGGGCGGAGAGTATGGCAGTCTGTTTCTTAGAGGGCATTTTCTGTAGGGAAAATCTTACCTCCATGCTCTGTGATCTGCACTGGCTTCCACTTCATTGTCAGGAGTGATTTAGAATAATGGCTTTAACCAATAGGCCTTAAAATAGGTTGAGTCCTGGCTATCTCCAAGATCACCTCTCTCCACATGGGATATCACAGCAGCTGAGATCTTCTGAAGCACTGACACAAACAGCTTTCTGGGTTTAACCACATGAGGGCTGGAGGTGAGGCATTCTTGGTGAGCGAGCTTGAATGAAGAATTTGCTTCTGATTCAACTCACCAGAGGCCAAATATACTCACCTTCACATTATGCTGTAAGCCCCATTTGTTCTCCCTTGCCTTTTGCAGCAGGTGAAAATGAAGAAAAGGTGGATGATGATGATGATGATGAAGACAAAGATTTAGTTTTGGGAGGACATTCATCCTTCTTTATTGTTGTATTTTTATAACTAGTATAATAACATTTAGCTCTTACATAGTATCAGAGGGGTAGCCATGTTAGTCTGGTTCTGTAGAAGCAGCAAAGAATCCTGTGGCACCTTATATATACACACTATAAGGTGCCACAGGATTCTTTGCAGCTCTTACATAGTACTTTTCATCCATATATCTCAAAGCACTTTTAAGAGGAGGTCAGTATTACCATCTCCATTCTACAGATGGGGAAACTGAGGAAGAGAGGTGAAGTGACTTGCCAAGTGTTACTTTGCAGGCCAGTGGCAGAGCTGGGAATAGAATCCTGGTTTCTTGAGTCCTCACCCAATGTTCTTTCAACAAGACCAAACTGTGGTGTATAAATACCCAGAGTACAGGATGGGCACTTTTAAAAAAAACTGTTTTAAAATAAACACATTAAATTGATAAAATATCAGTTTTCTTTTTGGTCACACAGATAATCGCAGCAGCTCTTCACTGCAAAGATGAATTTAAAAAGATCACTTACTTTAACATCAGGTCTAGATGGGTAACTGAAATGGATGTTTTTGAATTCAATCTCTCCTTTGAGCTTATCTGGTTTATATCCTTCCTTGGAACTGCTATCTAGAAGACGGTGCTGGAGAGAGATTTTGAAAGGGTATTACACGTTTGTGTGATTTTACAGTTGTGACTTTTGATGGATAAGTTGTTTAAGAAAGAAAAAGAAACACTGCAACACTACATAGTAGTTTAACTGATCACTGGTTGCTGTATTTCACCCCAGAGGATTCTGCATATCAGTGAAATGCAATCCTTGTGTCTACCCTGCAAAGCATTTGGGGATAGGGGACAAGGAAAAAACAGGAGTAAATAGAATAATAAAACATCAACTATACCTTAAATCATCCATCTCCCAACATTTACAATGGGCCCAAATCCCTTACTTCCCTCCCAGCATCTGCCTAGGCAGAATGTGGGTTGAGAATCAGTTCTTGGAGGAGTGATGCAGCCTGTAATTGTTGGTTGGCTTAAAATGCACAAGCAAAATAAACAAACTGGGGATTTATTACAAAGTCTTCATCTCTAAAAAAGATACCATCATCCTGAGGCTCCCTGGTCTGAAGTCCAATGGAAAATTACCCTGGCACTAAATAGCCTGACCTGGAATTGGTCCTCCACTTCCCACGTTGCTGATCTCTGTTGGACTGACACTTTTCAATGACCCAGTAACCACCAGCAGAGTTCAAATCTCTTTGAATAGAAACGGGAAGTTTAAAGGAGACCTCCTAGGCTCTCTCTGCTCCATTCCAAGACTAGCAAAACCAAAAATAAAACCAAACCCTTTGTCTTGGAGTTCTGGTTTCCGATTGGTTCTGGTAGTAGCTTCCAGATTGTTCTATCTCCATCCAGGACTCTAGGCAATCTGGGAAGCAGAGCCGTGAGCCTCTGTAGCCATCATTGCTGTAGTCTGGGGCGAGTCCCCCAAAGATTTGCTTAGTGTAATAGGTCAGGAACAACCAACTCCAGAAGTGGTTACACAGAGTTTGATCACCCTTAATTTAGTTTCTTTGGGAAAAATTCCACCCTTTGTTATATCCACACAACCTCACTGACACCCATCAGCATTACAGAGGACAAAACTCAACCCTTTGTTCTAACCTAATATGAACCTGGGACTGCAGACATATAACAAACTGCTGTACAAAATTCTAAGAGTTGGCTACACTTACACTTCAAAGCGCTGCCACGGCAGTGCTGCCGCGGCAGCGCTTTGAAGCGCTAAGTGTAGTCAAAGCGCCAGCGCTGGTAGAAATCTCTCCCAGCGCTGTCTGTACTCCACCTCCCTGTGGGGAATAACGGACAGCGCTGGGAGCCGCGCTCCCAGCGCTGGGGCTTTGACTACACTGGCGCTTTGCAGCACCGCAATTTGCAGCGCTGGAGAGGGTGTGTTTTCACACCCTGCTGCAGCGCTGCAAATTTGTAAGTGTAGCCAAGCTCCAAGTTACTGAAAGTGTGGCATCCCTTTTCCCCAGCAACAGTATTACCAGAGCTTTCAACAGCACTGTTAATCTCCAAATCAAAAGCAGTTGAAATCAAAAGCAGTTGAACTGAAATCATGAGTAATCCATATACTTGTGTTTTAAAGAGTAATGTCATTTCACTTAGCTCTTCACCACTTACTCTAAAAAATAAATAAATGAGGAAGTGACAAACCTAACAGGAACGAGGGCCCCAATCTGTAAAGTTGAGCTATAGATCTCAATTTCCCCCAAGTTTGCAATAAGCTCATTTAGGGCTTTGGTTAAGGCTTGTGTCTCCTTAATATGAAGAGAAATGTCATCTTACTTTTGTTTTCAGTTATCTGAGTCTACGCAGTTCATCCGCTTTTTGAATGTTTTGAGAAATAAATCAGAAATTTCAGACTGCTAGAAAAGTGACATTAAGTACCTGTGACAAAGTTCCTCGTCTGCTTTGGTGGGTCCTGCACTTATAGGTGGATTTGCTTGCCTCAGAGATTCATGGCAGCCCTCAGTTTGGCTACTTTTGCTAGTGCTCAAACCTGCCGTCTGCTCACCTAACCTCACCACTGGCCAGCATGGGGGAAACCTAATGGCTTGGGGACAGGCCAGATCCCTTTTCAATTCAGACCTTCCCTTCTGCTGTTTCTCACAGACCAAGTCAACTCCTCCTGTGTCTGATCAGGAGTTGGGGGGATGGGGGAAACCCAGGCCCAACCTCCACACCAGGTTCCAGCCCAGGGCCCTGTGGATAGCAGCTGTCTACAATGTTCCCTGTATCAGCTGCGTGATAGCACAACTCCCTAGGGTACTTCCTCATGGTCTTCCCCAGCACCTTCTTTATTCTCACTGCAGGATCTTCCTCCTGAAGCCTGATCATGCTTGAACTCTTCACTCCTTCAGCAGGGCCGGGGCAAGGATGTTTCGCGCCCTAGGCAAAACTTCCACCTTGCACCCTCCCTTGTCCCCGAATCCCTGCCCTGAGGTGCCCCCCACCGTGGCAGCTCCCCACCCCCCACTCTCCGCCCTGAGGCACCCCCTCACTCCAGCACAGCCCTGCTCCGCCTCCTCCCCAAGCATGCTGTCGCTGCTTTACTTCTCCCGCCTCCCAGGCTTGCGGCGCCAATCAGCTTCGGCGCCGCAAGCCTGGGAGGCGGGAGAAGCAGGGCTGGCTCTACAGTTTTCGCCGCTCCAAGCAGCGCGCCAAATTGCTGCCGCGGGCGGGGGGACAGTCCGTGTGCCCTTAGGGCGGCAGGCGCGTTTCTGCGGTGGTGGCAATTCAGCAGCAGCTTCTATGTTTAGCTGAAGCCGCAGCAGACAGGTAAACATAGAAGCTGCTGCCGAATTGCCGCCATCGCGGAAACGCACGTGCCGCCCTAACGGCACACGGACTTTCCCCGCCATCCGCGGCGGCAATTCGGCGCGCTGCTTGGGGGCAAAACAACAGGGACTGCTGCCCCTTGCAGAATGCCGCCCCAAACACCAGCTTGGAATGCTGATGCCTGGAGCCGGCCCTGGGGAGAAGTGAAGCAGCCACAGCGTGCTCGGGGAGGAGGTGGGGCAGGGGTGAGCTGGGGCGGGGAGTTCCCCTGCATGCCCACCCCCCTTACTTGCCGCAGCCTCCGCGCGCTTCTCTGCCCCAGCTCCCTCCGCCTAAATTCTGGCGGCGACCAGGGCGTCTGAAAGTCCGGCCGCCGCGGTCGCTGCCGAAGAACATGCCTCCCCCCCAAATCCTAGCGCCCTAGGCAACTGCCTAGGTCACCTAAATGGTTGCACCGGCCCTGTCCTCCAGCAGCACGGCTTCTCACTCCCTGCTCCGTGCACACACCCCTACTAACTGATGGGAGGTCCCTTTTAAACCAGGTGTCCTGATTAACCCGCCTGCCATAATTGATTCTAGAAAGTTCTTAATTGGCTCCAGGTGTCTTGATTAGCTTGCTGGTCTTATTTAGTTCTAGCAGGTTCCTGATTGCTCTAGGGCAGCCCCTGCTCTGGTCACTCAGGGAACAGAAAATTGTTCATCCAGTGGCCAGTATATTTGCCCTCTACCAGACTCCTGTACCCCACTGGTCTGGGTCTGTCACAGTACCTTACTGATGACCTTGTACAGTTCATAGGCAGCACCTCGAGCACTGGCAACACATTCCAAGTGTGGGAAGCCCTGGATGAGGTAGAATGCGCCACGGAGCAGACAGAATAATACCTACAGGGAACAAAACAGGAGCTAGTGTACAGTACACTCCAGACCTGCAGTTTCCTTAGTGCTAAATATCATGGTAATCCTGGTGGTTCCGTAAGAGCTTTTCCAGAAAAAAAATATAAACAAGAAAATCAAAACTAAGATTTCAGGCTGCATTTTTCCAGCTCACCCAGTTTTTATTCTTTCACTGGATTTGACACAAGACATGATGAATGTAGCTATTGTGTGCACCCACATGCCCTTTAACAGTTGGATTAGCTTTTTTTATTGCTCCTGCTTTCATTAACTCCCATTAAGAGAATAAATAGTGAAATTAGACATCTCTCCATCTCTTTGCAATATTAAAAACCTCAGCGTCCTCAAAGAGAGTTAATCCACAGTTTCCTGAGGCCCCAATCCTTCAAAGTGCACACGTAACATTATGCCTTGTGACTAGCTCCACTGAAGTCAAGTTCTCATCAGAAGTCAGTGGGGCTACTCACAGTGCATAACACACATACCTAAGTCTTTGCAGGATCAGGGCCTTATTCCTTTTCAAAGGAAAAATAATCTAAAAGTTTTGGTCAAGTAAAATAATCCCTTGCAGGGATTTAAAAAAATGAAAGATGATCACACTGTGACACTGGCAGACAAAGTGCCAGCTCATGCCAAAGCCCCAGACCTCATTGAATGATTACAGATGCATAGCTGGAAGCCAGGCCAATTCACATGTGTATTAGTATAGATCTAAGTGATTGTTAAATGTATAAGAATGTATTTGGTGTTTAAACTTCATGAAAACTAATGGGATATTAATGCACTGAAAACAATGCATTAGTTAAAACACTTATCTGGATCCAGTTATAATGTTGTAGCAAACATTCACATAGTGTATGCCCCTGTCAGCAAATAACCCATCAAATGAGAAAGAAGTCTTGTGGAATGCAAATGAAGAATTTAACAGAAAAGTGTTAATTTCAAAGCAAGTGGTCATTGTGTGTGATGATCAAAGGTCAAAGACTCCAAATGCATTCCTCACTCTCTGCCATCAAAGGAAAAGCCCACATGGGTATTGACCCTGTCAGCTTGTTTTCTGTGAGAAGAAAACTATGAGTATGGATTCAGGGAAAAATCCTTCATCTCTGCACTGTTTGGATTCTAACAGGGCAAAATAAATGAACATAGAGATGGAGATTCCCTGAGCCCTGAGAGACTTTTGCAAAACTGGCAGATCACTACATTTCTGCTATCATTTGAAATTATAGACTGACTCATCTGTACATATATTTTATCTGCTTTAATCTCTCAATAACTCTTATTACCTTTTCTTAGCTAATAAACCATTAGTTAGTTTACTACAGAATTGTCTACCAGCATTGTCTTTGGTATAAAATATAGGATATCAATTGATCTGGGGTAAGTGATTAGTCCTGGGACTGGAAGCAACCTGAATATGGTGTGATTTTTGGTGTAAATGACCTTTTATCATGAAGTCAAGTTTGTCTGGGCGGCAAGATAGACTGGAGAGTCTGTCTGTGACTCCATTGTAAGATTAGTATAGTGATCCAGGAATTCACATTTGTTACTGGCTTGGTGAAATCTAATTATAGAACACACCACCAGTTTAGGGTGTCTGCCCTGTTTTCTGACAGCCTGCCCTGAGGTAGGCACTCATGGTCGTGAACCACTCCAGACAGCATGACAGTGACCAAATGAGATATTTGTTTAGGAACTTTGAGGTCTTAAGTATGTAGATTCAACATCTCTGTTGATTTATATTAAACATATTTTAACATTTAGTCTGATGGGTACTTTGTGCCTGAGTAGAAATTATGGATCCTTTGGTGCAGTACTTAAACAACAAAGCATTTTCTCTAATTTATAGACCATTTAAAAAATGTTTGCCTCAGCTAATCGACTATACTGTGGTGTACTTACAATTAGCACACGTCCGATGTCATAATTCTCTTTCTCCTCCACTGTGAGTTTGGTTCCATACCAAAATGCAAGAGCATAGGCTCCAAATAAAATAAACTCTGTGAAACCCAAAGATGTGTAGGTGGTAATGGATTTTTTTACTCCAACTTTCCTAGCATTCTCCAGGTTAACATCATATCTGAAAACAGATGATAAATGTTAAATTTGGTATGTACCCAGATGACAGGGCCGGCTCCAGACCCCAGTGCGCCAAGCGCACGCTTGGGGTGGCATTTTGCCGGCAGGGCAGCAGCCGGCTCTGGCGGTCCTTCCGCAGTCATGCCAGCGGGAGGTCTACCGGCGCCGCGGCTTCGGGGGACCTCCCGCAGGCATGACTGCGGAGGGTTCGCTGGTCCCATGGCTCGGGTGGACCTCCTGCAGACGTGCCTGCGGAAGCTCCACTGGAGCCACGGGACCGGCACCACCAGAGCGCGCCCCGCGGTGCGCCGCCCTGCTTGGGGCAGCGGGATTCCTAGAGCCCTCCCTGCCAGATGACTTTCAGTTCCCTAGCTTCCTCTCATGCTTCCAGGGTTTTCTGCCATAAAAATCAATTATCTAGATTCTTAGATGGTGTGAATCAACACAGCTTCATTGATTTTACATCAACAGAGGATCTGACCCATGGCTGCTCTGAGTGTATTATCAGGTACACAGATAAACATGATATGTTGGGGAACAGTCAACACAACTTTGTAAATGGAAATTGTGCCTCACCAATCTATTAAAATTCTTTGAGAGTTTCAGCAAGCATGTGGACATGGGTGATCCAGTTAATATAGTGTACTTGGACTTTCAGAAAGCCCTTGACAAGGTCCCACACCAAAGGCTGTTAAGCAAAGACTTGGGATAAGAGTGATAGGAAACAAAGGGTAGGAATAAATGGTCAGTTTTCACATCAGGGAGAGAAAAATTATAGATCCTTTGGGGACCCTGTACAGAGACCTGTGCTGTTCACATAGTCATAAATTATATGAAAAAAGAGGGTGAACAATGAGGTGGCAAATATTGCAGATGATACAAAATTATTCAACATAGTTAAGTCCAGAGATGACTGTAAAGAGCTACAAAGGCATCTCACAAAACGGAGTGACTGGGCAACAAAATGGCAGATGAAATTCAATGTTGATAAATGCAAAGTAAGGCATATTGGAAAACAATCCCAACTATAAAAAAAAATGATGGGGTCTAATTTAACTGCTACCACTTAAGAAAGAGATCTTGTAGACATCATGGACAATTCTCTGAAAACATTTGCTCAATGTGCAGCAGCTGTCAAAAAAAGCTAACAGAATGTTAGGAACCATTAGGAAAGGGATCGCTAATAAGACAGAAAATATCATAATGCCACTGTGTAAATCCATGATATGCCCACTCCTCAGATAATGTGTGCAGTTCTGGTTGCTCCATCTCAAATAAGATATTAGAATTAGAAAAGGTACAGAGAAGGGCAACAAAATTATTATGGGTTTGGAACAACTTCCACCTGAGGAAGATTAAAAAGACTGGACTGTTCATCTTAGAAAAGAGATGACTAAGAGAGGATATGATAGAGGTCTAGAAAATGAATGAAGAGAAAGTGAATAGGAAACTCTTATTTACCCCTTCATGTAACATAAGAACCAGGAGTCACTCAATGAAATTAATAGGTAGTAGGTTTAAAACTTACAAAATGAAGTACTTCTTCACATAATGTAGTCAACAACTCATTGCCAGGCCAAAAGTATAACTGGGTCAAAAAAGAATTAAATGAGCTCATGGAGGCTAGGTCCATCAATGGCTATTTGCCAAGATGGTCAGGGGAGGAACCCTATGGTGTGGATGTCCCTAAACATATTAGTGACAGAATCTGGGACTGGATGACAGGATGGATCACTCAAAAATTGCCCTGTTCTGTTGATTTACTCTGAAATATCTGGCACTGGACACTGTCAGAAGATAGGATTCGGGACTGGATGGACCATTGGTCTGACCCATTCTTATGTAATATTGGAAAAATTGGCCTGAAATCAACAACATGAAATTAAATAAAGACAACTGCAAAGTACTACACTTGGGAAGGAAAAATCAAATGCACAAATACAAAATGGGGAATAACTGGTTACGCAGTAGTACTGCAGACAAGGATTTGGGAATTCAAGTACATCACAAATTGAATATGAACCAACAACGTGATGTAGTTGTGAAAAAGATAATATTCTGGGTGCTCTCAAGGGAGTATCGTATTAAAGACATGGGAGGCAATTGTTCCACTCTACTTGTCTCTGGTGAGGCCTCTGCCAGAGTAGTGTATCGGTTTAGGAAAGGTGTGGACAAACTAGAGAAAGTCTAGAAGAGACCAACAAAAATTATAAAAGGTTTAGAAAACCTGAAGAAAGGTTAAAAGAACTGGGCATGTTGGTCTTGAAAATTGAAGACTAAGCAGGACCTGGCTAACAGTCTTCAAATCTGCTAAGGAGTGTTACAGAGAGGATGGTGATCGGTTGTTCTCCATATCCACAGAAGACAGGGCAAGAAATAATCAGGGTAATCTGCAGCAAGGGAGATTTAGGTTAGATATTAGGAAAATCTGTCTAAATATTAGGTTAATTAAGTACTGGAATGTGTTACCGAGGAAGGTTGTGGAATTCCCATGATTGGAGGTTTTTCAGAACTGGTTAGACAAACACCTATCAGAGATGGCCTAGCTATACTTGACCCTGCCTCAGTGCAGGGGGCTGGAATTGATGATCTCTCAAGGTCCCTTCCAGCCCTACATTTCTAGGATTCTATGAATATCAGCTCGCAAAGGGAAGAGTTAGTGCTCACTCAATTTTTGAAGAAAAAGTGCTTTAGATAAAACCAAACAAGTAAACAGAAGCCAGAATCCCCTTTGACTCCACAACCTGGCAGTAGTTCTCTCCTGCTGAACGCTGTTGGAAGCCAGGAACTATTCTCAGAAGCTAAATTACCAAGACATATGCCCATAGCAAGCAATCAAATACAAATTAAGCACCATATTATGCTACTTAACCCCTGTGAGACAAGGAAAAAGATTAACAATTAGTTAATGAAAAAAAATATTCTCTTTTTGCTTGCGATTCCTTTACAAGCTTATGGTTTTCCATCAATCAATAACAGCTTCTGTTCACTCATTAGCTATCTAATCCCCTTTAGCTTCTGAAGGGCATTACAGAAAGCACCGTTTAGCCCAGCAATGTTCTCAGAACATTTGAGGAGGACATGCATATCATTTTATTGTTCAATAACAGGCTGAGCAGCTTTGTAGGAAGCTCTCGACACATATATTATGTACAAAAATACCCTGACCAAAAGTGGGAAGGCCCAAAATGAATGGCACAGTTTACGCAGTAGTGACGGGATCCTAAAATGATGTGCAATTAATTTTTTTCCTCATAAACTACTCAGATATCATTGGTGATGTTCAGATTAGATCAAGAGGAGGATTATTTGCAAAGCACTAAGCACGTACTTAATTTTAAGCATGTGGGTAGCCCCCTTGAAGTCAATGACATAGGAAAGTGATAGGAAATCTTACCTAAGCTCATGATCCAGTAAAGCATGAACTTAACTGTAAACACTTTAATGAATGATTTCAGTGTGCGTGTGCATGTGCTTAAAGTATTTGCAGAAATGCTTTGTTGAACTGGAGCCTTAGAGAAGATTGCATTTTCTGTAGCCTCAGCTTCCAAATTCAACTTTAGGTTAGTGTCAGAGGGAAATTGGACCTTACAATGCTCCTCCATAATGTACGTCAATTGAGTGATTGCAAATATTCATGAGTGACAGAAAACATCTCCTTCCATATGCTCATATTTATCTTCAACTGAACTTCTCAGCTGTCTGGGGGATAAACTGACCGATCATCTTCGATTTTTTTTAAAAAATAAGCACATCACTTTCTCAAATATTATGTACAATCAATTATTAGTTAAAAAAACTCACTTTGCTAATGCCTTCATCTGTCCATTGAAAGCAACGACTGTTCTGATAGAAGTCAAAATTTCTTCCGCCACAGCTCCTGCTCTAGCATAAGCAGTCAGCTCTTTTGTAATGAATAATGCCAGGAACTGGAAAATTGGGAGGGTGGGGGGAAGGGGAAAGTATTTTATGGAAATCTATTTAAGTGGTGTAAATTATGTACTGATACAAAGGGTGATCAAGCACTTAGCGAAAGAGCCTAGAATTAAGGAGACCTGGGTTCAAGTCCCCACTCCAACACAGTTTTCCTGGGCAACTTTGGGTAAGTAATTTTTCTCCGTTTTTCACTTCTCCATGTGTAACATGAGAATTCCCTATCTTGCATGGTGTTGTGAGGCTAAACACAATGAAGCTTGTGTGGCACTCAGAAACTACAGTAATGGAGGCCATGTAAATAACTTAGCTATCTTAATTACAGGTCACAATCCTGTTTCTTCCTCCACCATTTTCAGTGCTTGAGTGGGGGAAAAGGGGAGCGAAAACAAAATACAATCTAAAAATGGAAACACTTTGTACATTTTTCTGAGCATTACAAGCAATATCTACTAATGTGGTCACAGTTGATAGATGCAGATCATCCTCTTCCCATGTGGTGAGTGGTGTTGACTGGAAGCAGTCCAGGCCTCCATGGCATGCTAATGCCTGCCCGCTGATGCTCAGTGTAGACAGAGCTCTGCAAATTTTGGGGCAGGAGCCAGTGGAGTAGGAGAAGGGCTGCTTTCCATGCTCTCCAAACTTTGGGGTCATGTTGCTTTGGGGCTCACTCCCTCTTAATCTATTTTTAGAGGTAGAATTCTTATTTGTTTTTCCTCAGCACTTACAAATGATCCAGCTGCTGCTGCTGCAGCAAGGAGAGGGCTAACTGACAAAATCACCATTGTCAGTTTCCATCCGTAGACGAGTCCTATAACAATCCCTGTCAGAAACGTGGAAAAGAATTGTACAAATATACAGATCTTGTCTCCGATGCCTTCATAGATGGTGTTAATGTCACTGTTAATTTAAAAGAGATTTGTTAACTTCGATGAATGTCTCCTCCTCACACACTTTTCTGTTTTGCTGGAGAGAAGCTTGTCAGAAGTTTAACTGTTCAAATCATTGGGTAGTAGGAATTTTGGACATGGATACTGAACAGCAGCAATGGCTCTTTGTGGGGATAGGAACTAGCAGATCACAACTCATTGTCTGTGATGTAACATCTAGATAGACTTCTGCCATTGCTACCCCTGCTCATTCACATGTGACCCAATTCATTCATGCAATAGCCAAAAGGAATAATCCATTAAAAAAAAATCATCCCAAAACCTTTACATTACATTTTCCTCTAAGTTCCCCTATGTATCCGATCTTCTTCAATTTTGTTATTAGATTTTAAGATCTTTGAGGCAAGAAATATCTCCTTTTTCCATCCTATACAGTGACAAGTATAGTGTTAGTAAATTATTATTTGGAAAATCATTGTGTGTCATGCTAATTTTCTCTTGCTATTTACAAATGTGGGAACTAGGACTGGTGAAATTCAAGCCTCTCTCATTCCCTTCACGATTCACATCTTCCAAAAACTGGGCATATCCCTCCCGCTAATATTAAATCTGGAGAAACTCTGATCATACCTTCCTCTGAATCCCTGCACAAGGGACCTGAACCAAAGATTTCTAAGGATTTTAATTGGTTTTAGATCAGGTTCAAAATGATAACACAGTGGACATAACTATCAGTGCAGTTTTATTTCATACAATGTCAGGGTTTTCAGTGTTTGTAAACTAGCTGGAGACAGCAGAACTGTTTATCTACAGTAGTTTGCAAAATGGCTCATAAACACTACAAAACCAATGTCAGAGAGTAAGATATTGCATTTCACAGCATAAGCCCTCGCAGTGGAAATGTCACTGAAACCCTGAAAGTGAAGTGAAAAATGGTAACGAATTCCTCCCTCAGATAGCAGAAATATTTTGGGTCTTAGTTTAAAAAGGTTTCCTGGAAATTCCCTGTAGCTAATTCTATAAAGGTAAACATCAGACTCAGGTTTCTGGTGCATAGATAAATAGAGCTTTCTCACTCCGTCAGTCGGGTGTTCAACGTTCCAATCTGGCTGGTATCAAACCAAGCCATCTCCTGGTGAAGTATGGCGAAAAAAAACTTTTGTCGGATTCTTGCTGTCTGTCTTGCAGCTGAGGTCAGAAATGTCCAGACTTGGATGGTGCTCAGTATCACTACAGCAAAGCCAATACCCGCATAGTAGTAGGCAAACCTGTAGTAAAATAGTAAAAGTCCATAATGTCAATTGCATCTTGCAAGATAAGTTAGACACATCAGGTCACGTTAAATCCTGCTGAAGCCAATGGGATGTAATTGAGGGACAAATTTGGTTACAGTCTAATGGACAAAAAAAATATACAAACTACACTGTGCTATTTTTATGAAAATAATTGCAGCGGTTCTTACCTGGTCATTTCAGCTTCTATATCCAAACCTGGCATTGCTGGACAAGTAGAGCTACTATTCATCACAGCTGAAAGATTAACAGTAACAAAGAAAATTATTCAGTTTTATTAGAACAGGCATAAAACAAATCATGGCGGTTTTAGGCCATAATCGTATGGGTATTTTGCATGACACTACACTCCCTGCAACAGCACTGTAGATTTATAACTTTCATGGTGGCCATCATCCTTCTAGTGGAGGATCAAACAGGGTAAACTTCTGAATCAGCTTACTGGGTTACTGTAGAGTGATGTCATGGATTTAGCTCACTATGTCAAAGGGCACCGGCCAGATCATAGCTTCATCTCATCTGGCCTTCAGATTCCAACAGTGGCCAATATCTGATTTTTCAGAAGTTGATAACTCCCCCTTCTACCTCACACAAGGCAAAATTAATCCATGCAGACACCATAAGTCCGACTTTTATGCACCACTTAGGTTCCACCCAAGCCTCAGAACTGGGCCCAAGTGGGTCCAAGTGGTAGCTCAGCCTTTTGCTGGCTGTCTGCAAAAAGGGTAAAATTCACTAAAAATGCACCTAACCGAATGTGCAAAACTGTTCAGACCTGGGAGAAATACCAGACCCCTTCCAGGAGTCAGCACATATATTTTAGGGTAAGTTATGATTGCCCTTATCATAAGCTTAGCTCATATAGAAGAAAAATAGAATTAATGGTCCTATTTTGTTGTTTTAAAAGTCCAATCACAGATCTTGATTAGGTGACCTCCTGGAACAGTGAATTCCATGGATTAACTACAAGCTATAGAAAGTAGTAAATCGTTTTACAGTTACCAAATGTACTGCTCTGTAATTTATCAAGTGTCTAGTTTGCTACTGTACTATACAGCAGGGTAAAAAGGAAGGACTCCTCAGAATTCACTATGCTTTTCATAGCTTTTAACACCACAGCAGCACTCCATCCTGAACCTCTGCCAATCCAGTAAATAAGAGACCCTAACAAATATTTTCAGAAGTTGAACAAACTTTATTTACCTGAAGATACATTTACTGGTTGGCCAATCATCACAAAGCTGTTTATCATCTTTCCAACGACAACGATAATAAGTGGCATCCCTGTTCCATTTGCAACAGCTGCAATCAAGCCTATTATCATCAAAATGATATCCAGCCAATCGGCATACGCAAACTACATTAATATAAAGAAAAAGGAATTAATTGCAGGTTGACAAATTCACATAATTGTGACAATATCCTACTAAGACACACAGAATAGGATTTGTTTTTACGTAGCACCAGTCACAATTTGGGTACCCCAAAGCACTTTATGAAGCAATGAATTAGGTACTGTAAGGCAACCACAACACTTGGGATGCACTTTGAAAAAGCTTACACACAGTTTTAGGCCAGTTTTTATTGAGGGACTTAGGACATGTTGGCAGGATGAATCCCCTAATCCGCAGAAAAAAGAATGTATCTAACATCACCTGTGTAACTCACTGCCTCCCTGGGTGCATTCTACTACATCCCATATTTACTCAGTGCATTGAAAATGTAAACAAGAACAGGTAGTTGACAAACATTTGGCTGCTGCCTACCAATAGAAATGGGTATGTAGCAGTTATCACATTTAAGAAAAACACAGCCCTTGTTTCCCTGAATAATTCATGAGACATTATGCACGAATGATAAAATTATCTCCAGTTGAGAGACCCAGGGCAAGGCCCTACTTACCGCACATGCTTCACTTCAGTCCTTAACATGGGTGAATTTCACTCCATCATGGTGCTAGTGCTGAAACATCGTCAAGCACTGGCAGTTAGCTGTGGGGGGAACTTTGCACAACAGGCTGTAGTTTTAATGAGGGAAGCCTGAGATCAACACACAAAAATGGCTGTGCGGCAATACTAAGTTTTGCACAGACCTCTTTCTTCTCTTCTGAAATGCAGTATTGTGGTTGCATATTAGTCTGTTACCATAACGTACAACAGGCAAAGAAAAGGAACAATGAGAAATATAAATCAAACCAATAAACTATGCACTAACCAATTTCAAAATGCCAACCATCTTTTCCTTTGACTCCTCATTTTTCTTTCTAAAGAGATTAATGCAAAATTAATCCAGACCCTTTCTTGAAAGACAGGGCAAGAAATTTAACAGCGTATTAAGATCAAGGAACCCCTACTTTTTCTTGTTCTTCTGTAACTGGTCATTTTGCTTAGGTTTTTCATCATGTTGGAAAGCAGGATTGTCATAGCCATTACTTGCAGATTCTGTGGAGGGAAAGTAGGTTTTGCTTTCACAAATAGTAAGGTCTTTTAAGTCAGCTTCTTATGAAGCACATTACATCCCTTTCTGAATTATCGGAGCACCAGAACTGGTGATTTTTTTAAAGCAGGAAACCTACATTTTTCTCATGCTCTTGAAACAGCTCATAACTTTCAATATTTTCCTCCCCAAAAATCATATCCAAGCTGAGAACAACATTATTTTCAGCCCAAAAACAAATTTTAAGGGAAGTCATTAAAGATTAACTTGGGCCTCAGTATTGCAAAAACTGAGGGAATGCCTAAGTGTGTGTCTACACTAGAAGTGCTGCAGTGGCACAGCTGAAGCTATGCTCTCTGTAGCATATACACTTACTACACTGGCGGAAGGGATTAGTGAATCCACCTGCTACGTTGCTGGAAGAGTTCTTCTGTCAACCTAATGGTGCCTACATTGGGGCTTAGGTCGGCTTACCTATGTCTCGCAAGAACATGAATTTTTCACACCTCTGAGAAATGTAGCTAGGTGGACCTAACTTTTAGGTGTAGACCAGGCCTTTGTCTTTGCAGGATTGGGGCCTTAGAGTGGAACAGGCATCTTATTATTTGTTGGTTCAGTGTTACCTACTGGCCTCAACCCTACTGTGCTATGGCTGCACAAACACAAGCAAAAAAAGAGGATCTCCACCCAAAAGAGTTTATAATTAAGGAATAAGATGAGAAATAACAAGTGGATGAAAGAAACAGACAGAGGAATCACAATGGAATAGTGAGGTGACTGTGAACTAAAGGATAAAAGATGGTCACAACACACCAGCTGTCTATCCTATCTCAACCTGAACTGTAACTACTGTGTTTTCCATCACTAGTTTTTAGAACGTGTTTGTAGAGACTTACAGGACACTATTATGTTTGTTTTGATTATATAACAACTCAAATGCAGTTAACTGGTTCCTGACTCACATACTGGAGAATATATCAAGGGGTAGCCATGTTAGTCTGTATCCACAAACACAACAGGGAGTTTGGTGGCACCTTAAAGACTAACAGATTTATTTGGGCATAAGCTTTCGTGGGTAAAAAACCTCACTTCGTCAGATGCATAGTGGAGTACTTGCACACTTAGACCCCATTGCTGATGCATGTAAATAACTTTACGCATATGAGCGGCCACATTGTAACTCAATGGGATTACTCATGTGCATAAATGCTCGCAGGATGGGAGCCGTAGTTATTTTCATACTAGAGTGAATCACTAGGCACACCAGGGTCACTGAAGTTGGTAGAAAGGCCACACAGAGCTATGCCCAGGTAGTGCAGTGATTAAGTTAAAAGAGAATACGTGTATTCAGTGCTAGCTACGAATATTTTCTGAATGCTGTTTCCTCCAGACAGATCCCCAAGAAGGGTCCTTACTCGCTGGGTAAAGACACCACAGAAGAAAGCTTAATAGCCAGAGCAGCATGATTTGTGGAGGACGATGGGAGGGCTGATCTGTTTTTCCATAGAAATCCCTCATGACTCCCAGACAAGATTCAAAATGTGGCTTAGTTTCGTGGCAATGGAGTACATCCTTCCAACAACTAGCCTAACATTCAAAAGAAGAAACAACTAACCAAAAAAACTTACTAGGATTAGGTGGTTCTTTTTCTGTGTAATTTATAAAATCATCCTTCATTGTGTTATTCTGTTGTATGGTTATTAGACTTGCAGATGTAAATCACTTTGGGTAAAATCTGCATACACAAGAAAACAGCACAACCTTTCAGAGACAATAGCCATTCAAAGAGTTCACATTAAGATATGTTTGTTTGTTTATTGTTTGTTTCCTTTCAACAACTTTTCCTAGGGAAGAAAAAATATTTATCATTACATACTACTTTTACATCAGGGTAAATTACTTTTCTAAAGAACTATGTTCATTTTTAAAAATTAGGACAACAATGTGGCCTGCTTCCTGGGGGTACCCAGGGCTGTGGCCACCTGCCCTTACCACAAGAAAGCCTTGTCTGTGCCCGATGGGGGTCAGCTCCCCAACTCCAGTGGCCACAGGCAACACAAGCACTCCACTCTAAGCCTAGGTAGGCCCTGCTGTCTCTTTACAGGTTAGCGATAAGCACATTCTAACCCCTGAGCTACCCGAGCATCTCCCTGGAGTGTGAAGCCCCTTCTCCACTGCAAACACACAGCATTTACAGATTTGCTGTTTGGAAAGGAACAGTACACCCCAGCTTACCAGTTCCAGCTCAGATCACCTCTTTGCTTAACACACGACACATATACATTTACAGTGAAAATGAGAAAAAGTTTATTTAACAAAGTAGAGATGTAACCCCTCTTTCAGTGCTGCCTTAGTACCTGAATGCAGTGCAAACAGGAGAGGGGTACCTCACAGTTTTTGGACAGTTCCAAAGTTTCGGTCACCCTGGGCTCAGTTCGCTGTGCTGCTGGTAGGTGTCTGCCTCCCCCTCCTGGCATGCTAAAGGATCAAGCTACTTGGTGGTGCTTCCAGTGAGACAAGGGATAACCACACTCAGGCTATGGCTACAGCACTTGAATTCACAAATAATTCAAACTCACACATTATAAAAAATAACTATAAACTTTATTTAAGGACTTGACCCAAGAGAAATAGACAATCAGTGAAAATATTAAATGATTAAAATGATTAGAGATCAATAATGCTTTGTAATTACTAAAGGCTCTGCCAAGAGGCATGCTAGGTCACGTGACCACACACTCTCTCAATGTTTCTAAACAAAAGTGTCTCTTCCCACCCTCACTCCCAGTTCTGTCTGTCCCCCATGTCTCAGGTGATGCATGGGGAGACATGTTGCAGGCCAGTAAGGAGTTGCTGTTAGAAACATACTTTATTATACTGGGAATTGGCAGTGTAGATCTTGATGATCCAGATAGATGAAAATCCTTCCGCAGATGCAATGTGCCTTCATGGTGCAAAATTACAACCCAACTGCCCATATAACTCTAAGTCTTGGCTACACTTGCGAGTTGGAGCGCATTAAAACTGCCATGGGCGCCCTAGCTCACTACCTGTCCACACTGGCAAGGCACGTAGAGCGCTCTGACTCTGCAGCTAGAGCACTCCTTGTACTTCACCTCGGTGAGTGGAATAAGGTTTGATGTGCCCCTGCTGGAGCACTGCAGCGCCAGTGTGAATGGGGTGTTGCATTACTATGCTCTGATCAGCCTCAGGAAACGTCCCATAATCCCCTTAAGTCAAGTGGCTACTCTTGTCATTGTTTTGGAATCACAGCAGAAATGTGGATATGCCCTTTCAAAGTTCTGTTTCTGACAACCGGCATGCTTATCTGCTCTGAGACAAAGCAACCATTACTGTGGAATGCTGCTTGGGGGGGGAAGAGGGGGAAAGGAGGTCTGCTGCTGTCTGAACTTACAAGACAGCATGCCCCAAAGACCAACTCTCTCTCCCCCCACATACATACAACACACTCCCTGTCACACTCCACGCCACCTCCATTTGGAAAGCACATTGCAGTCACTTGCATGCTGGGACAGCTGCCCATAATGCACTGCTCCCAATGCTGCTGCAAGTGCTGCAAATGTGGCAATGCCAGTGCGCTTGAAGCTGTCAGTGTGGACAGACTGCAGCACTTTCCCGACTGCACTCTCCGAAGGCTGGTTTAATTCAAAGCGCTCTACATCTGCAAGTGTAGCCAGGTCCTAATACCGGATACCCCCTCAGGTTCCATTTCTGGCTGAGTGGTCAGGAGACTGATTCGGGCAAGCAGGTCCTGCCTAGCGATCACTGGAAATGGACTAACCGCCCACTCCCTTCTGAAACAGTGCTGACAGCCTTTAAAGCTTGGAACCCCTGGCTTCTAAAATCCTGAATCTGGTGTGGGCTGGCTGCAGGACAGGCAGGCTGGAAGCAGCAAATGGCAGGAGAGACAGGTTGCAACCATTTAGGCAAACTAGGCAGCTGCCTAGGGCGCCTAGAGGTTGGGGTCGCCTAAAAGCCCGCTCAGGCGAGGAGGTGGAGTGGAGGTGAGCTGGGGCGGGGGGGGACGACGTGGAAGGCCACCCACAGTAACTGGGGAAGGGGAAAAAAGGGGAACCACTCCCCACCCCAGATCACCTCCACTCTGCCTCCTCCGTTGAGCACACAGCCCCCGCTCTAATTCTCCTCCAATCGGCGGCGCAAGCCTGGGAGGGGAGGAGAATTAGAGCAGAGCCAGCGTGCTCAGCGGAAGAGGCGGAGCCGAGGTGAGCTGGGGCGGGCTCCCCAGGCAGAGTTAGCTGCCGCAGCACAGGGGGGCTCCCCGGGCAGGGTTAGCTGCCACGCTGGGGGCAGGGGAGTCTCCCCGGGCGGGGTTAGCAGTCGTGGCAGGGGCAGGGGAGTCTCCCGAGACGGGTTAGCTGCTGCGGAGGGGGGTAGCTGCTGCGGGGGGGGGGCTCCCCGGGCAGGGGGGTTGGCGGGCTCCCCGGGTGGGGGGCTGGGTTAGCTGCCGTGGGGGGGTGGGGTTAGCTGGGGGGGTGGCGCAAGGTGTAAGTTTCGCCTCAGGCGTGAAACTTCCTTGCACCGGCCCTGGCCTTCCTCCTGCTTTCCAAGGCCTGCAGGGCTCCGGGGTGATTTAAAGGGCCAGGTGCTCCTGGCCACCTACCACTACTGCCCTGGGCCCTTTAAATCACCAACCAAGTCCCTCTGCCTGAGCACCTGGGGTAATGGCAGCAGCCCAGGGATCTGGCGGATTTAAAGGGCCAGAGGCTCAAGGGCACAGTGGAGCCCCGGGCCCTTTAAATCACCGATGGACCGTGGGGGATCCCGGCTGCTGCCACTACCCCAGGGCTCAGGTGGAGATTTAAGGGGCCCAGGGCTCCACTGCGGTAGCGGCGGCAGATGTAGTGTATTAAATTGATCTCCGCAGCAAGGTGCTACTTACAGTGCACTGAGCATACTCAGTACATCTGCTGAGACCACTGCCCTTCACCCTGCCCTTATTAGCTATAAGATTCTGCGGTCTGCTCTTCACAGGGGTTAAAAACTGGCAAAGGGGGCGAATCGGAGGAGGGGGGTGGCCAGGGTCTGAGAAGAGGGTGGAAATTGACTGGTCGGGGGGGTCAAGCAGCTGGTGGCAGGATTAGGAGAGGGGCTACAGGGCAAAATCAGGGCTAGGGGGGAGAAACAGGAGTTAAGCTTGGAGTGAGGCGCTGGCAGAAGGTGTCAGAGGGCAAAATCCGGCACAGGCAGGGACACAGGGTGTAACAGTTACCCCAATGGCATTGAGACACCCATGTTTGCAAAAATGGTGGGGGTAAAGGGGCTTTTTTAAATTTCCCCTCTCACAGACAGCACCTCTCAGCATCGGCTTCCCGGGGCTGGGTTCTTAAAGGCACAGGCATCCCAGTGCCTAGTCAATGCAACTCCTCTTTGACTGATCTAACCTACTGAGGCTATGTCTACACTACAAAGTTCAAAGCGCTGCCGTGGGTGCCAGTGCTCCTGGTAATCCACCTTGATGAGGGGATTAGCTCCGGGCAGTGTCCACACTAGCGCTTTAAAGCACTCAAACTTGCTGCGATCAGGTGTGTGTGTGTGTGTGTGTGTGTGTGATTTTTCACACCCATGAGCCATCAAGTTAGAGCGTTTTAACTTGCCAGTGTAGTATCTGATTGCATAGCATCTCCTAGCAGTTGTCTTATCTGTTGCTGGAATTCCCTGAATTTTTTAATTTATTTTTTCTTCTCATTTTAGAGCTGACTGAATTTCTGGCCTAGTGTCAAAACTTTGTTTTGAGTCAATCCACCAATGGGGATTGCATTTTTGCAACTATTTTTTTGCCTCTCAGTCTAGCCCTTAGTGTTTTTCCACATGCCATTGTGTACAACTTGATTCTCAAATATTCAGTAAAGGCAGTATATTATCTCCTATGACGTCTTTCTCCCTGTAATTACTGCCATTGTGGGTCAGACCAATAGTCCACCTAATCTAGTATCCTGTCTTGTAACAGTGGCCAATGCCAGGTGCAAATTTGGGAATGATCAGACCAGGCAATGACTCAGTGAATCATCCCATTGTCCACTCCCAGCATGAGTTTTACACCCTTGAATCAAGAAATTTTAATAAATAAATTATTTTTTTATGGGCCTCTTTGTTCTTGAGCCTGTAGGGTGCAGTAAGGCCAGTTCCAGTGCCTTGAGCCTAAACACCTGAATGAATCTTAGGGCTGGTCTACACTACGGGGGGCGGGGGGCATACATCTAAGATACACAACTTCAGCTACACTATTCGTATAGCCGAAGTTGAAGTATCTTTAGCTCAACTTAGCTGGCCGTCCTCACGGCGGCAAGTCAACTGCCGCGGCTTCCCCGTCGACTCTGCTTACTTCTCCTGCCTAGGTGGAGTACGGGCATCTATTCGAGGATTGATTTATCGTGTCTAGATGAGACACGATAAATCAATCCCCGATAGATCGATTACTACCCGCCGATCCGGTGAGTAGTGTAGACTTGGCCTTAGACTACCCTCATACAGTTCCTGTTACATATCCCAAACATTGCATATACCTAAGGCCATATGTACACTTTAGGTGTGGGTTAACTCAACTTATGTCAGTCTGGAGTCATTACGGTTACTATGCCACTTGTGTACATGCCTCCTGGACTCCTTGTCTCAGCAGTCAGAGTACTCACCAGAAGCACTTGTATAGAGTCACAGTGAGGTACACCATGAATAGATATCCTACTGTATTTTGGGAAGCTTTTTTTGTCAGTGTATGCTGGGTACCAAAGAGGTTAGACAGGGTGGTTGTGGCCATGGGATCCAACTTCTTATAATGCATTGTTGACCAACCACTAATTTTATATGTATCCCATATATAAATGTATACATAATGTTTACACCTTTTTTTCTAAACCCGCTAACCTGCCTGGCCCTCCTCACTGTCTGCCATCTCACACAGAATCATGGAACTTGCATGGCTCTGCACTATTGTCATGAGCATTTGCACCCAAATGTGCATGCTCCTTTACTGTTTGCAGATCAGTAAACATACACATGGGGTGTGACATTATACTCTATATTCTTTACGAAAATATGCTTATGATATGGATATGACATAGCTAATATATACTTTATGCAAGATGTCTAATGTGGGGTATCATTGCAAAATTGTAGACCTATTGACTGTGTTTATCCAACCTGTATGCATGTAACATTTGTATCTGAGGCTAGAAATATTGACCATGTCTCAGTATTTCAAATGTGCCTCTGTATTTCAAATGAAGTAAAAATCTTCAGTGAATCTGCATGTTCCATAGAATCTCTATGAATAGTAATTTCATGCTGTAATAAGAATATAACATTAGGGATCTATTATCGACCACCTGACCAGGACAGTGATAGTGATGATTAAATGCTAAGGGAGATTAGAGAGGCGATCAAAATTAAGAACTCAATAATAGTGGGGGATTTCAATTATTTCCATATTGACTGGGAACATGTCATCTCAGGACAAAATGCAGAAACATTTCTCGATACTTTAAAGGACTGCTTCTTGGAGCAGGTGGTACAGGCACCCACAAGGGGAGAGGCAATTCTCGATTTAGTCCTGAGTGGAGCGTAGGATCTGGTCCAAGACGCAACTATGACAGGACCGCTTGGAAATAGTGACCATAATATAATAACTTTTAACATTTCTGTGGTGGGAAGAACACCTCAGCAGCCCAACACTGTGGCATTTAATTTCAGAAAGGGGAACTATGCAAAAATGAGGGGGTTAGTTAAACAGAAATTAAAAGGGACAGTGACTAGCGTGAAATCCCTGCAAGCTACATGGACACTTTTCAAAAACACCATAATAGAGGCCCAACTGAAATGTATACCACAAATTAAAAAAAACTGTAAAAGAACTAAAAAAGAGCCACTATGGCTTAACAACCATGTAAAAGAAGAAGTGAGAGATAAAAGTCATCTTTTAAAAAGTGGAAGTCCAATCCTAGTGAGGTAAATAGAAAGGAGCATAAACACTGCCAAATTAAGTGTAAAAATGTAATAGGAAAAGCCAAAGAGGAGTTTGAAGAACAGCTAGCCAAAAACTCAAAAGCAGGAAGCCTGCTAAACAACCAGTGGGGCCCCTGGATGATCGAGACACAAAAGGAGCACTTAAAGATGATAAAGTCAATGCGGAGAAACTAAACATATTCTTTGTTTCAGTCTTCACGGCTGAGGATGTTAGGGAGATTCCCAAACCTGAGCCGGCTTTTGTAGGTGACAAATCTGAGGAATGCTCACAGACTGAGATCTCACTAAGAACGTTTTAGAATTAATTGATAAACTTCACAGTAACAAGTCACCAGGACCAGATGGCATTCACCCAAGAGTTCTGAAAGAACTCAAATGTGAAATTGCAGAACTACTAACTATGGTTTGTAACCTGTCCTTTAAATCAGCTTCTGTACCCAATGACTGGAAGATAGCTAATTTAACACCAATATTTGAAAAGGGCTCTAGAGGTGATCCTGGCAATTACAGACCGGTAAGTCTAACATCAGTACCGGGCAAATTAGTTGAAACAATCACAAAGAATAAAATTGTCAGACACATAGAACATAAATTGTGGGGTAAAATTCAACATGGTTTCTGTAAGGGGAAATCGTGTCTTATTAATCTGTTAAAGAGTTCTTTGAAGTGGTCAACAAACATGGGATCCAGTGGACATAGTGTACTTAGATTTCCAGAAAGCCTTTGACAAGGTCCCTCACCAAAGGCTGTTATGTAAATTAAGTTGTCATGGGATAAGAGGGAAGATCCTTTCATGGATTGAGAACTGGTTAAAAGACAGGGAACAAAAGGTAGGAATAAATGGTAAATGTTCAGAATGGAGAGGGGTAACTAGTGGTGTTTCCAAGGGTCAGTCCTCATAAACGATCTGGAGAAAAGGGGTAAAAAGTGAGGTGGCAAAGTTTGCAGATGATACTAAACTGCTCAAGATAGTTAAGACCAAAGCAGGCTGTGAAGAACTTCAAAAAGATTTCACAAAACTAAGTGATTGGGGAACAAAATGGCAAATGAAATTTAATGTGGATAAATGTAAAGTAATGCACATTGGGGAAAATGACCCCAACTATACATACAATATGATGGGGGCTAATTTAGCTACAACTAATCAGGAAAAAAATCTTGGAGTCATCGTGGATAGTTCTCTGAAGACGTCCACACAGTGTTCAGTGGCAGTCAAACAAGCAAACAGAATGTTAGGAATCATTAAAAAGGGGATAGAGAATAAGACGGAGAATATCTTATTGTCCTTATATAAATCCATGGTACGGCCACATCTTGAATACTGCTTAGAGATGTAGTCTCCTCATATCAAAAAAGATATACTGGCATTAGAAAAGGTTCAAATAAGGGCAACTAAAATGATTAGGGGTTTGGAACCGGTCTCATATGAGGAGAGATTAAAGAGACTAGGACGTTTCAGCTTGGAAAAGAGGAGACTAAGTGGGGATATGATAGAGGTATATAAAATCATGAGTGATGTGGAGAAAGTGAATAAGGAAAAGTTATCTACTTGTTCCCATAATATAAGAACTAGGGGCTGCCAAGTGAAATTAATGGGCAGCAGGTTTAAAACAAATAAAAGGACATCCTTCTTCCATCACATAGCGCACAGTCAACTTGTGGAACTCCTTGCCCGAGAAGGTTATGAAGGCTAGGACTATAAAGAGAACTGGATAAATTCATGGAAGTTAAGTCTATTAATGGCTATTAGCCAGGATGGGTAAGGAATGGTGTCCCTAGCCTCTGTTTGTCAGAGGGTGGTGATGGATGGCAGGAGAAATATCACTTGATCATTACCTGTTAGGGCCACTCCCTCTGGGGCACCTGGCATTGGCCATTGTCAGTAGACAGGATACTGGGCTGGATGGACCTTTGGTCTGACCCAGTACGATCATTCTTATGTTCTTATGCTCTTTTGGATGAGGTCAGACAATGTTAGAGGCTTATTGAAGGAATGCACAAACACATAAAGATTACCCCAGGAACTGTGTGCAATAGGAACCTCTGAAGGATAGTGCTATACAAAGGCCATCTGATGTAGCTCATTGCTACAGATAGCAGTCTCACATATCTAGGGTGTGAGAAACTGCTATCTGTAGGAATTAGCTTCATCAGATTGCAGTGTTACTGGTAGCACATCCCTACAGATTGCAGTTTCTTACATGTGTGAAAATGCTATCTGTAGAACCACGCTACCAGTGACAGGTCCTTCCTGCTATGCTAAAAAAGGACATCTGATGTAGCTAACTTCTACAGCTAGCAGTCTCACGAACCTACGGTATGAAAAATTGCTATCTCTAGGAATTAGCTTCATCAGATTGCAGTGTTACAGGTCTCCCATGACCTTCTCATAAACAAACTATGGAAATGCAACCTAGATGGAGCTAAAATGAGATGGGTGCAAAACTAGTTGGAAAACAGTTCCAACAGTAGTTATCAGTGATTCACAGGCTGAAAGGGCTGAGTCAGGCTGAAAGGGCATAATGAGTGGGGTTCTATAGGGATCAGTTCTGGATAAGTTTCTATTCAAAATCTGAATCAATGATTGAAATAATGGCATAGAGAATACAATTATAAAATTTATGAATGATAACAAGCTGCATGCATACAAAATGGAAAATGACTTCCTAGGAAGGAGTACTGCTGAAAGGGATCTGGGGGGTCACAGTGGACCACAGGCTGAATAGGAAAGTGATCTATGCAAAAAAACAGAATATCACTCTGGGCTAGGGTGACCAGATGTCCAGATTTTATAGGGACAGTCCCGATTTGGGTGTCTTTTTCTTATGTAGGCTCCTATTACGCCCCCACCCTCTGTCCCTATTTTTCACACTTGTTATCTGGTCACCCTACTCTGGGCTATCCACTATACTGGAGTAAAAATTGGAGAGAGTCCAGAGAAGAGAAAAAAAAAGCTCTAGAAAACATGACCTATGAGAGAAGCAGCATCTTTTTACAAAAGCTGTTTCTTACAATCTACACTATAAACGACTGCTACAGGTAGCACATTTCTACACGTAGCAATTTCACATGGACCGTAGTGCAAGAAACTGCTACCTGTAGGCATCTGCTACAGCCGGGAGCAGCTTACTCCAATAGCAGTTTCTCACATTAGGTACCGGTAACTGCTGCCAGTAGCACATTCCTGCCCAGAGCACTTTAACACACTACACCCGCCTGGTGCCGCCAGGCTCGGACCCGCTGACTGTCCCCTCCGCCCCCCGCAGTGCCCGCGAGCCCTTTGCAGTCAGTCCCGGCGGCAGGCAGGGCTCCCCTGGCGCGGGTCACGCCGAGCTGCCATTGGCCACGGAGCGAGCAGCCCCCAGAGACGCGGCCCCGCTCCTGCCGGGGAAGGGGCCCCGCTGCCCGCGTGCGCCGCTGAGCCCCCGCGGGAGGGGAGCGGGGAGGGGCTGGGCCAGGGGGTCGCTCGGACACGCCGCTGGCGCCAGGGGGGCTGGAGCCTCCCCATCGCTCAGCCCTGGGCCGAGCCCCGGCGGCCTCCTGCCCGGGGCGGGGGGGGGGGTCAGGTAGGGGAAGCCGGGCTCGGGGCTGGGAGAGATTCCTCAGCAGGAGACTGGCCCCGTCCCAGCGGTTCTGAGCCTCACCTGCCCGCTGCTACCTGCGCTGCTCCCAGCCCGGCGGTGACTGCGGAGCGCCCGCACCTGCCTCCGCGCCCTGCCCCAGGCAGCCTCCCCGCTGTGGTGTGTCCCAGACGCTGCTCTGCTTAAACCTCCGTGCCCGCTTCCCCCTGCCCCTTATAAACAGCAGGCTGCTGCCGGCCGCCCACTTTTCAGCTACCTTGTTTCCCTTCCGCCCCATCCCGGGGGATCAGGTTTCAAGGTAACGCTCTGGGGCCCCCTTTCCACATCTCCTGTCAGTGACTCCTTCCCCACCGTTACCCCCGCCCAAAGCAAGAAAACCATTTCTGGTGAAGACGTGCTGCTGTGGGGATCAGAAATGGGTAAAAGGACTAAAGCCTCCCATTGTGGTTCTTTCCTGCTTAAATGAGTTTAAATGTCTCCTAAGAAGTTCAGAGGGTTGATTCCGAAAAACACCCCGAAGCTCAGATTCTTCACCACACTTGTAGGGACGTCTCTCAGGCCTGGTCTACACTACGCGTTTAAACCGATTTAAGGAGCGTAAAACCGATTTAACGCCACACCCGTCCACACTAAGAGGCCCTTTATATCGATATAATGGGCTCTTTAAACTGGTTTCTGTACTCCTCCCTAAC
Organism: Mauremys mutica; assembly: GCF_020497125.1. Taxonomy (NCBI): domain Eukaryota; kingdom Metazoa; phylum Chordata; order Testudines; family Geoemydidae; genus Mauremys; species Mauremys mutica. Next base: position 236,131,981 of record NC_059073.1, read on the forward strand.
GAGAGGAGTAGCGCTAGGATCAGAATTACCATATCGGATTAGGATTAGTTTGGCTGCAGATGGACGGTATTGGCCTCCGGGTGGTATCCCACAGTGCACCACTGACCGCTCTGGACAGCAATCTGAACTCGGATGCAGTGGCCAGGTAGACAGGAAAAGCCCCGCGAACTTTTGAATATTTCCTGTTTGCACAGCGTGGAGCTCCGATCAGCACGGGTGGCGATGCAGTCCGAAATCAAAATAAAAAAAGAGCTCCAGCATGGACCATGCGGATGTGATCGCAGTAAGGGCAGGCAAATCTGTTCTATCAGCACTCTGTTACAGAAGACGAAATTCAAAATCATTTAAAAAAAATCTCCACACAGACGCCATAGCAGGGACTCAGCGCACTGCTGCGTGACAAGCGTAACGGAAAGCCAAAGAATCAAATGGACGCTCATGGAGGGGGGACTGGAGCGGGGACTGGAGGACTCAAGCTATCCCACAGTGCCTGCTGTCTCCGAAAAGCATTTGCATTCTTGGCTGAGCTCCAAATGCTTCTAGGGTCAAACACAGTGTCCGCGGTGGTTCAGGGCATAGCTCGGCAATTTACGCACACCCTGTGACGGAGCGATTCTGGCGGGACCCAACTGAGAGTGCCAAATCAGGACCAATTTCTCAAACAGGGCAGTCACAGCCCTCGGCTGGGGTTTTTCCACCTCTAAGGCCAACCAAACCAGCCAGACAAAAAGGACTTTGGTCTCACCCCACTGGCTAACCACAAGTCACACAAGCAATTTCCTTAGACACTCCAGTCTCCCAGTATCACCACCAGTGCACTCGTCCTGGGGATGAATGGTTATGAAAACCAACACCCCAATAAAAGAAAAAGGTTCCCTCGATCCCAAAGGACCAAGCCCCAGACCCAGGTCAATATACACATCAGATCTTACCCACAAATCACGCTGTTGCCAATCCTTTAGAATCTAAAATCTAAAGGTTTATTTACAAAGGGAAAAAGGTAGAGATGAGAGGTAGAATTGGTTAAATGGAATCAATTACATACAGTAATGGCAAAGTTCTTAGTTCAGGCTTGCAGCAGTGATGGAGTAAACTGCAGGTTCAGATTAAGTCTCTGGAATACATCCCCCACCGGGATGGGTCGTTCAGTCCCTTGTGTAAGGCTTCAGGTTGTAGCAAAGTCCCTCCAGAGGTCAGAAGCAGGATTGAAGACCAGATGGAGATGAGGCATTAGCCTTATATAGACTTTTCCAGGTGTAAGAATCCCTTTGTCTTCACTGTGGAAATTTACAGCAAAATGGAGCCTGGAGTCACATGGGCCAGTCCCTGCATACTTTGCTGAGTCACAAGGCGTGTCTGCCTTCTCTCCATGGGTCAATTGTGTAGCCGATGGCCCTTTAATGGGCCATCAAGCCAGCTATGCCGGGCTAACATCAGCTTTGTCTGGGACACTTCCCAGAGGCAGAGCATAATACAGAATACAGACATTACAGAGCCAATACTTATAACTTCAACTACAAAATGATACGCAGACATACAGACAGCATAATCATAACCAGCAACCCAGAACCTGGTCTTAGACACCTTAGATGACCCCCTTTACCCAAGGTTTGGTGCCACTACAGGACCTTGGTTGCAACCCATGTTCTATATGGTCCCCATTTATATCAATAACGTCACACCCCCAACGCAAAATTGATGCAGGAAGGGATGACAAAACATCGCTGACTGCATCCCAAGAGCCCCCTTTCCTTGGGTCTGTCTCACTACAGCTAGTGTTGGGCTAGAGGCCATACCAGTGTATAACCGAAATGGTTTATCAAAGTCATGTTCAATAACATGAATGGATCTCCTTACAAACTTAAGGTATAACTTGGTTAGCTTTTGCAGCATGGTTCCTGTATGTTTCATGTGATCTTGCCAAGAGCTAAAGAAAACAGCTACTTTATCCATACCAGCTTTGGCCAATGTTTTGAACCCAATTAACATTAAACCAATGTAGATATTGATGTTGTTCATAGTACAGGACTCTTGGCATTTAGCCATGAAAGCAATATGGTAGTGTGCCTCAGTTTCCCCTTTCATACAGCACATCAGGTCTGGAATGTATTTTCCCCTGTGAAAAGTTCCAACACTGTTTACAGGCATTAACTGTGAAACATCAGTATAGCAAGGCCCTTTAACATAAAGTGTGTTTTCATGTATTCCTTTCAACATGTTCCAGGGATTTTCCAAAAGATTAGGCACATTATCCATTGTTACAGTTAGCATTAGCAATAACAACAAATTCATTGCAAGTGTCCATTTACAATCATATTTGTCATGCCACACCCTTGGCTCAATACCATTGGAGTTTGGGCATTTTAGGGTTAACCTGTGGCTTCCCTTTGCAAAATTCAGTCTTCTCTTTCCTTCTGGATTAAACCCTGATTTCTCTTGCTTAACAGAATTCACTGGCTGATGGGGTGGGCCCTCTGTGCTAACAGCTATTATCAGTTCTTTCTTCTCCCTGCCAGCCAAGTAATTCGCATCAACACAGACACTAGCTTTTAACTCTTTAGCTGCTATGGATTCCAAGGCTGGACTTTGTCTTACAGAGATACCACACAAATCCAAAGAGTCTGAGGGTGAGAGCTGGCTTGCTCTCCCCTGCCTCCTTAAGCATTCAGCCATAAAACTGTTCTGCTTTGAAACACCAGTAACTGAATCTGTCCTCAGATCCTGAAGCACAGACTGCTCACTTACCGATTCAGCATGGAGACATTCCTGTCCCAATAGCATTGTCTCCCCAACAAGCTGGCTACACACAGCCAGGTGGTTATAGGGCTGCTCAACTTCCTTAACAGCTTCTACTCCACCTGAGACCTTTTCAAAGCTGCCCACACTGGATCTCTCAAAAGGAAAGTCAGTGGATCCATTCACAACAGAAAATTTCTGGCTGTTAGGAACTGAAACTTCCTTGATTAAATCACTTTTACACCCTTCAGTTGCAGTAAACTGCTTGCACAGGCTACCATGAGGATTCCCTTCCCTAGGAGCTTCTCTAAGCAGCAATTCACCCCTCCCGCCATGGGTGGTTGATGGTACAATATGGCTGATATCCATCGTCATCATCAGCCTATTGGCACATGGGGCAGTGCAAAAGGACTGGTAACCATGCCGACTAGCATTCAGTGAGGTCAATCATGGGCGCCTGTGTAAAAAGCTCCTGATTTTTCCTGGTAGATGGTGCAGTATGGCTGGTAACCGTCTTCATCATAGCAACAGGGGGCTGAGCTCCATCAGCCCCCACCCTTCATGTGTAAATAAAAGATTCAATTGTCCCTGGATTAGCAGCGGGATGCTGGGCTCCTCTCCTCCACACTGCTTAATGTCCTGTCTGGACTATCATAGCAGCTGGAGGCTGCCTTCCACTCATTTCTCACTAACAAGTCACTGTGTCTTATTACTTATTACATTCTTTATTACTTCATCATACGAGTGGGGGGACACTGCTACGGTAGCCCAGGAAGGCTGGGGGAAGAATGGAATCAACAGGTGCGGTTGTTGCAGGAGCACCCCCTGTGAATAGCATACAGCTCATAATTTCTGCTGGATCTGACACAGAGCAGCTGTGCTCTCTGGTTCTATGATACAGTGGTTCTCTAGTACACTTGCCCATATTCTAGGCAGGACTGATTCTATTTTTAGATACCAAAAAGGAGGAATTGACTCAGGCAGTCATTCCCAATTTTGGCTTTTGCGCCCCTGGCTCAGATCAGCCAGGGGCACTTAGGACAGCAGCAAATGGTGCAGTGCAAAAGGACTGGTAACCATGATCATCTTATTACCAATTTATGGTATGGTAGATGGTACAGTATGGCTGGTAACCCTGTCTGCTGTCATGCAAAAGCAAAAGCATGCTGCTGTGTAGCGCTGCTGAATCGCCTCTGTCAGCGGCATCTAGTACACATACGGTGACAGTCACAAAAGGCAAAACAGGCTCCATGATTGCCATGCTATGGCATCTGCAGGGTAATCCAGGGAAAAAAGCCGCGAAATGCTTGTCTGCCGTTGCTTTCCAGAGGAAGGAGTGACTGACGACATTTACCCAGAACCACCCGCGACAATGATTTTTGCCCCATCAGACACTGGGATCTCAACCCGGAAATTCCAAGGGGCGGGGGAGGCTGCGGGAACTATGGGATAGCTACGGAATAGCTACCCACAGTGCAACGCTCCAGAAGTCGACGCTAGCCTCGGACCGTGGACGCACACCACCGATTTAATGTGTTTAGTGTGGCCGCGCGCACTCGATTTTATACAATCTGTTTTGCTAAACTGGTTTATGTAAAATCGGAATAATCCCGTAGTGTAGACGTACCCTCAGTTACTCTGGGAAAACTTATGCAGACTTTACAGGACCATGTGGCTCCCCACCCCTTTCCACTGTGCAAAAAGAAAATCCCATAATTATCTTTCCCTCCATCTGGGTGCTAATATCATCCTCATCATGCTGGACTCTTAGTGCCCAAGGGTTTTGGAAAGTCAGAGAAAGCAGTGGTAGTTTTGCCTGATTAAGGAGTTCAGGCCTGGGCCCTGTGTGATGATTCTTCTTTTCATCCCCCCACCCTCCAAGGTTCAGGGTAAAATGATATAATTCCCTTTGAAAGAAAAGGCAACGTTTCCCATCACTTTCTTCACACCCCCAACCACTACCTTTTACTTTACAGCTGGACTTCGATATTGCTCAAAACTCTACACCGCAAGTCTGTTTATTTCTAGGGCCCCACGCTCTCATTACCATTACATTATTTTTTGTTGTCAAATTTATTACAGGACTCAACTTCAGTCCCCATTATGCTAGGCATTGTACAAAACACATTGGGACAGGGACTAACTCTTCCTAAGAGTTTATAAACTCCTTGGCTTCCATAGCTCAGAAGTCTGTGTCTGTAGATTAGCAGGGGAGAAAGGTGAGAAGCACAAATACATGATTGTCCCAAGCCCCAAGCTGTGTTAATCCCAATGGAGTCAATGGGATTTTTGCCATTTCAGTGGGAACAGGAACAACTCCTGCATCCACACTAGGAGCATTTTGCTGGTGTAGTAGACTGGTATAGATTTACTGGCAAAGACTTTTCAAGAGTTGACCTGGCCATAGGTTTAGTGGTAGTCGTGGTTGATCTCAGATACCATAGCAATGAATGCCATCTAAGAATATAAGCAGAATTGAATAGGAAAGGCTTGACCAGAAGTTTGAAGATGCTAAGCACCCACAACTCTTATTTGAAATCTCGAGGAGTTGCTGGGTGCTTGGCACATCAGAAAATCAGGCCATTTTACTATTACAGTAGAACCTTGATTTTATGACCAACAGTCTGACGAACAACCAGTTACAGGAATCATGCCCCTCCGCAACTGCAGGGAGGAAGTAGAAAATCACAGCATGAATGTGATCTGATGAAGATCAAGTTGACATCCCTTCACATTTTGAGGCCTTCAGTGTGTTGGAAAATGTTTTGCTATGGTTTGAAGGTAGGGTGACCAGACAGCAAATGTGAAAAATTGGGATTAGGTGGGGGGCAATAGGAGCCTATATAAGAAAAAAGACCCAAAAATCAGGACTGTCCCTATAAAATCGGGACATCTGGTCACCCTATCTGCAGGACAAGAAGAAAGTGATTCAGTGCACCATGTGCAACTTGCACTGTACCTATTGTCATTTTGAGATATTCAATTTTATGAACTTTTCAGTGTTATGAACTCCTCAGTCCCCAATTAGTTTGTAAAACAGAGGTTCTGCTCTTTTTGTAGAAGCCCCAACCAAGACTGGAGCCACATTGTGCTAAGCATTGTAAATACACATTGTTCAGCATTATCAACATGCTTTTCCCCTCCAAAATAAAATGTTGTCATGGTTGACACTGTCCCACAGAAAGTTTAACTTTTGATGAAATGGCATTTTATGAGGGGAAAATGTTCTCTCTGAAAAATTTTGACCAGCTGTAATGTTAATAAGCAACTTTAAAAAGTAAAAACCAGGGAAGCAAAGGGAAAGTGAGAGGAGGAGAAAGGCAAGAGTTGGCAAATATTTCCTTCAGTAACCTGGTGAGATATAAGGGCCCCACTTGGTAGAAGACCAGGGGAAGTCAAAGCAAATTGCATTATTTTTTAAAACCTCCTTTATAAGTAAAAGATGCCCACAATTATTTAAAAGTTGAACAGAACGGATAGTAGTGGACTGAAATAAATGCAATGGTAACTAGAACGGACATAAGCTTATAAATAAAGCTTCAGTATTTAACTGTTGTGGAAGAAACAAACTTTATTTTTGGGTTGGAAGCAATAAAATTAAAGACAGCTTTATTGAGGACATGCAATTGTAAGGGAAGAACATAGCTGACAGAGAGCATTTTTGTTTTGGTTTTTTTTTAAAGTACAAGCAATATTACACAAGCATTTATATATTTTAGTGTCATGTATTAATTAAAAACATTTGTAGTTTGTTTATGTTATGTTTTGCATATTTTTCTAATTTTCATTTTTGTTTTTAAATATTGCTCTTTTAAGGCTGGGTCACATTGACTATTTTGCTGTTTTTATTTGCTTGTGATGTGAGCTTTGCTTTTATAGGTTCCACAGCATTAGGCTAAGACTTAGCTTAACAGTTGCTTTGGTTTTGATACTTAAATGGCAAATTAAACCGTTTTTTTTTTTGCTTTTACACTCCCCTTTTGTGCTTTTTTTAGCATAACTAACATTTTTAAATTTTTAATTGCATTAAGCTTTGTATTTTTGTTTTTATTTTAGGAGGATTACAATTAGCCTTATAAGTTTTAACTGGCTATAGCAATAATGCATGATGAGTATGAACATGAAAGGCATTTTTGTTATTACATTTATTACAAGAACAACAACAACATATTTTTAGACTAAATAAAAGCAATAAAAGCATTAATGTTTTATTGTAATAATATGCTGGGATTGTTTTACTACCTTAGTTATATAGCACATTACATTATAATTAGTACATAGACACTTTATAGGCTGTATGAAAAGCATGCTTTTTAATTTAATATACCGGTATATTCTGAAGCACATGGATTTGACCCTGTAAGTTAGAAATGTTTTGAACCTTTGGTAGGAGTAAGCGCAAATTTTGAAATTGGTTAGGTATTAAAGTGGTTCAGTTAAAAGAATTTGATACCTAAGGTTTGATTGTAGGACTTGTTTGCAAGCCAATAAATAATGTGATTTTTTGCGGTTATGGTGAAATTAAAATGCATATTTAGCAAAGAGTTGGCCTTAATGTATATGCAGCAATTATTAGTTTGGAACAGTAATTATTTTGTTAGGGAAGTTTTTGTTTTATTTTTTTTAATACCTTTTTTTTTGCTTTAATTTTTTTTACATATTAAAGCTGAAGGGGTTTTAAGGGCCAAAATGTTTACTGATTTTTTATTGCAATTTAAATATTAGCTGTTATTTGAGGAGCACTAATAACAAATTGGCTAGGCATTACTAGGTGGTTTAATTTTTTAGATATTACAGTGAATTATTTAATTGTACATGCATTTTTTTATGGGTTTGGCAGGATTTGGTATGTGGGAGCCCACACCTCTCCTTATCGGCCCATATGCTTGGAAGGAGCACTGCGAGTACTTGCACATTTATTCTGAAAAATTTTAAGTATGTTTTGATGGCCCCAAATTAGATGGCATTTTTGAAGCACTAGTAAGGGCAGTGGGCCATGCTTGATGCTTGAGATTATTTTGAATGCCCAGTAGTTGGTCATTTAGGAAATTTTGAATTTTTGAACATGTTAGATTTATTGCAATTTTTTTTTTGCCTTAGTGATTTTTAATATTATTTTTGTTAACAGCTTTTGGGTTATTAAACTAAGGGCAGAAATAACATGTAATTTACCAACTTTAGCTTGCACTTGGGTTAGCTCTCCTTTAGTAATAAGACCAGTGGCTTTTTTTAGTTGCTTTAATTTTGTATGATGTTGTTGGCCCTTAAGAATATTTCAAATTGCTTTGCTGCACTATTTGCACCATTTTATAAGTGTTTTGCTAAGCCTTTTTTTTTTTTTTTTTTTTTTTTTTAGAGGAGGCCTGTGCTTTTTGCTATGCTAGCCAAATAGCAACCCTTTTGAGCAATTTGGATACATGAGAGTGATTTGAAAGCTGGATGGGGCAGGGTAAATTTTACAGTTTTAATGTAAATTTTACAGTAATTATTGTTTGATATTTTAGTATATTTTTTCGGGGGATAGCATTATATTATATATATATTATATATACTGTTTAAATATTTGTAGGTACTTTTGAGAGGCATTAACATTAATAGCATAGGAAGGGGTATATTGTAATATGGTACAGGTTAAATTATTAGTTAATGGGATTATTTTAGTACAAGTAAAATTTTTAGTAGCAGAACATAGTCTTTGAGTATGGGTTTGATTATTTATTAATTGGGTAACCAAAACAATAAGGACTTTTTAAAAAATATATATATACTATAGACTTTTGGTTTGGCCATTATATTAACCCCATTATACAACTTACATTTTAAATTTTTGAAGCTTATTTGTAGTGATGTTATATATTTTTATTTGTTTTTATTAGTTTTTTTTATTTAATTGTTTGCTTGTATGGGATATTTTGAACTTTAAAAATAATTTTTTAAAACAATATTTAAATAAATTACTAAAGTGTGAAGGCTTTGGCCATTGGGTTTTATTAGATATATGGCATTGTTTGCATTTGGATGTATTACAGGGGTAATAGTGTATTGGAGGAGATGGCGGGGGCAGTGGCTACCAGGTGCCTTTGGTATTTGTTATTTAAAATTTAATTAAGGAGGGCAATACATGCTGAAGGTACTTATTTAAAAACACAGGGCGCAGCCTGTAGAATAAACCCCAAAATTTAATTAATACCACATTCTCAAGCATGAGTTTTACAAGTATTTTTTTTCCCCAGTGTATAATTTTTTTTGTTTTTTTTTCATTAGGGTTAGTTAATATTTTTTGTAGTTAGGAATTTTTGGACTTCGGCAATTTTAGAAGAGCGAGGGGTTTTTTTGTTCTTCTTTTTTGGGGTTTTTTGGAATGAATTGTGGCTTAGCATTATACCGAGGAGAGGTTACCAGCACATTAACCTGTAGTGCTTTGGTTTTTGTAGCAAATACTGAATTCAGGTTAGCTTTGTCAGTGGACAAGGGAGAGGTTACTAGCACATTACCTTGGTTTTTTTTCTTTTGCTTTTAGAAGGAGGAAAAGAAATACTAGAAGGAGAGACAGGCGTATTAATAGTAGGAGTGGAATTATTTTGAGGCGGAGGGGTTTTTTTTGCAGTGAGAAGCATGGGTCCAGGCAGTTAGTTTTGGGCACTTTACCGTGGTGTTGGTAGTTAGCAAGACTTGATAAGGGCCTTTTTAGCATGGAGCCAAAGCAGTTTTTTGTTGGTGGACCTTTACATAGATCCAATGTTTTGGTTTTAAGGAATGGCAGGGCTGCTAGGGGTTTTGGGTAGTGCTATTTTATTTGTGAGAAAAGAAACCTAACACATTTTATTAATGCTTGGCAGTGTTTTGCAGATTTTACAGCTGCTTGGGTATATTTAAATCCTTTTTTGTTTTTTTTGGTTCTCAGCCAAGTTTTATCTGTGAGCAGCATCTTTGAACAGGGCCAGCGTTTTATTTTTGGACTGAGCTTGCTAGCTATCCTTTTTTTGTTTTGGTTTGGGGTTTTTTTTGGGGGGGGAGTTTGTTTTGGGTTTTTTGGGGTGGAGGGCTTTTTTAATTTATAGGAGTGCATTGGGTTTTTTCCTCTCCTTTTTTTTTTTTTTTTTTTCAAAACCTGAGGCATCACCACAACCCCTTTGTCCGGACTGAATACACCTGTGTTATTATTTCAGGGTGTTATCACAATCCCTCAATTCAATAGGTCTGACCTAAGCCACACATTGGCTTACCCTGGGACAACAACACATTTCTCAGCCTCGCGTATGCATATTACTGGCCTTACATTATGAGTTCAATCCTTGAGGGGGCCATATAGGGAACTGGGGTAAAAATCTGTCTGGCGGTTGGTTGGTCCTGCATTGAGCAGGGGGTTGGACTAGATGACCTCCTGGGGTCCCTTCCAACCCTCATATTTTATGATTTCAAACTGCTGTTTTACAAGATGGCATGCACTGTGAAAAAACTGGGTGCTCCCTCTATACTGGATTTGTCGGGTGTCAGTGCCCCCAGGGCCATCCTTAGGCATAGTCAACATAGGCAGCTGCATAGGCACCTGAAAATTTGAGGCACCACTGGGTCTTAGCATCCACCCTCCTGGTTTCCTATCCCTGTTCTGACCCTTCCTGCAGGCTCCCACAGCTGGCTGCTTCAGCCTGGTGAGTTTTCCTTAGGAGGGAATCTAGTAGTTAAAAGTGAAAAAGCCTCCAGCCTGCCAGATCTATTAGCACAACACTGAAACTATTAAAGAGCCATTCCAGGGGTAATGAAGCCATTTAACAGGCATTTGCCAACCCCCAGGTATATACTGACAGGTTTCAGAGTGGTAGCCCTGTTAGTCTGTTTCAGCAAAAACAAGGACGAGTCCTTGTGGCACCTTAGAGACTAACAAATTTATTTGGGCATAAGCTTTCATGGGCTAGAACCCACTTTGTCAGATGCCCATGAAAGCTTATGTCCAAATAAATTTATGTACTGTCAGTTTCTGAGTTTACTGACAAAAACAGTTGTGCATTAATGTAACATTTACTCACAACATGTCAGTCTACAAGACTTTAGTTTAAAATTTGCTTTACAAATATTTCGTTAGTGAGTTGGTGAAGATTATAAAATCACATGTCTAAAAAAATCCTTGCATAGACTTTTAGATGCACATTCATCTTTAGCCTTAAATGCTTGGATCTTCAGACATATAGTTTTTTAAATAAATCCTTCAAAAGACCACCCTTATCTAAAATACATATTTTAATTACTATAGTTAAAAAAAAAAACCAAAAAAAAACTTGCTTCCAAAGTCTTCCTGTCCTTTCTGTGCATCCCTTCACCCCCTCTCTCCCCACCCCGCACTGAAGAGAGCCCTTAAAGGGACAGCAGCCCTTCCCTTCCATATATCTGGACAAAGGGTTTCCCTTTTTTTACTTCTGATTATCCGATGAACTAGTTTTAAGAGAACCCTCCAGCAAAATCAGTACCTTAGTAAGACATAAAATCCTTTGTTATGCCTAAAATCTCTGGAAATATATTTCTTTTAAGTAGGTGAAATTTCATAAACATGTCTATTGTTATGGAGATCACACAAAGTAAATTAGTTTTCCCTTTTTCTAAAAGCAATGAACATTGTTATGAACACACTAAACCTCTCTGACTGATTAATTTAAAATAATGTCTTGGTTTCAGTGAGTTAAATATGTAGTAATCTGCGATGATGGTTTAAGGTTTAAGAGTACATTTAAAATATAAATTCAGCTTGGAAATACTGATTAAGAAAATGTAAAACAGAGAAGAGCTGCATCATGTATTCCAGGCCTGCACAACATACGTCCCGCGGGCCGCAAGTGGCCGGCATGGGCTCACTGTGCAGCCCGCGTGGGATGAGTAGGCAAGCGGCGGGGTGGGGCAAGACCATAGCTGGCTGGCTGGCCAGCCGGCTGGGCAGGGTGGTGAAGAGGCCAGTGGCAGGCTGGGGAGTGAGAGTGAGCCAGCGGCAGAGGGCAGGGGCAGCGACAGAAGGTAAGAGGCCGGCGGCGGACAGGCAGGTGAGCTGGCAGCGGCGGGGGGGGGGGGACTGAGGAGGCGAGCAGGCGGGGGGGGGTGAGTAGGCAAGCTGCGGGGGTGAGGGGATCATGAGCCGAGCAGATGGGCAGTGGCGGGGGGGGCAGGTGAGCCAGCAGTGCGGGAGGGGCACTGAGGAGGCGAGTTGGTGGCGGGGGTGAGTAGGCGAGCCGGGGGTGTGGGGGGATGAGGAGGTGAGCAGGCGGGCAGTGGCAGGGGGCAGGTGAGCCGACAGCTGAGGAGGCGAGCAGGCGGGCAGTGGCGGGGGGGGCAGGTGAGCTGGTGGCAGGAGAGTGGGGCTGAGGAGGTGAGTGGGCTGCGGCGGGTGAGTAGGCGAGCTGTGGGGGGATGATGAGCTAAGTGGGCAGGCAGTGGGGGGGGGGGCAGGTGAGCCGGCAGCGGGGCAAGGGGGCTGAGGAGGTGAGCTGGGGGTGGGTGGGGGGATGACGAGCCGAGCGGGCGGGCAGTGGTAGGGGGGCAGGTGAGCTGGTGGCAAGGGAGGGAGGCTAAGGAGGCGAGTGGGCAGCGGTGGGTGAGGAGGCGAGCTGGGGTGATGGTGGGGGGAGGATGAGCTGGGCAGGCAGTGGCTTTATACTTTGGTGTGGGGATGAGGAGGTGAGTGGCAAGTCGGTGGCTGACCTGTTCTACTGATCTTGTCTCTCATAAAAATTGGTCCTTTTTGCTGCTTTTCTCTGGGCTGGGAGTTGTCCCAATGCTGAAAAGAGGGTGTTCCCAAAAGAAGGTGCTTGCTTCTAACCCCTGAGGCCATCACTATGTCTGCTCTTCTCTAGTCAGCCCACTTGGCAAGTTTGATTGATCAAGGTCTGGCTCCCATCCTCTCTCCAAGGTTTGCAGCTGTCTGGAGGTGCCTGCCTTCCACACCTTCCTCATTCACACCTCATTCATTCAACAGGGCAATTGATTACAAAGTGGGGGGAAGATCTTATTCTACTTCTAGCAAAAAGTCATTTTTCTTTTACCTTAATTATACCACCTTAGGGGCCTGCTATAACATATTACCAAGGTTCAATACCGCTGTTTCGGTGGGGCGGCGCTGGGGAAGGAAGGTTTGTTTCCAGGGGGCTGGCAGCGCTGAAGGGGGTTGTTTTCATGGGGCTGGGAGGTGCTGGTGTGTGTGTGGGGCATTTTGGGGGAATTGGGCAGTGCTGGGGAGGTGTTTCGGGAAGGCGGGGGGATTTGGCCCTCAGCTGTTTTCTTTGGAGTAATATGGCCCTCGCTGCTTTACGAGTTGTGCAGGCCTGATATTCCATTATATGTAATGTTGTATTCAGCAGGACAGTTGACTCACCCTTACTACAAAGTTTTTGCAAATAAATCTGACAAACTTCAGCGCATATCAAAAACCTGTGACTGACATTTTTTATTCCCAAGTTTTAGTGCTTTTAATTAGGTATCTTCTTCATGTCCATTCTGCATGAGGGAGAGGGTATGGGGGTCTCTGTGGGGAACTGTAACTCTCCGCCACCATGAGCAGGCCAGGCGTCCCGTTATCCTTTGCTGTCTCGTCCCTTCTGCCCCTCCCACACGGGCTGTGAGCTCAGACTGCCGTCGGGCATAGATGTACCAGTTTAATAATACTGCATAGGGCCCCATAAATCCTAAGGACGGCCCTGAGTGGTCCTGACAATTTTGAGCAATTGCACTCTATCCCAGAATCCATGTGGACAAGAAGATGCAGGTGTAAACTCACCTGTAACTTTATGCCCCAGCCTCCCCCCAAAAATGTTCTGTTTGCACTGTTGTGTTCATTAAAAGTTTGTATATAATAAGGGATGTTACCACGGTGTGGCAAGAGGACTTATGGGGTGTGGCATACAGGGGCTTCACAGGGTTGTACCAGTGACTCCTAGGGTCCCTGCTTGCAGTGTGACACCAAGGCAGTTGTGCCACGGGCAGAGGAACCCAGATGGGAGCAGCTGCAGCCCTGGGCAGTTTCCCTCCACTCGAGGCTCTCGAGGGTGGGGCCATAGGAAACCAGGAGGGGATTTGGCACGCTGCAGCATACTGGTGGTGAGGTCATACTTGCGCAATGTGGCGTTTTGCATGCAGAATCTTCCCCGAGGATGGTGCTCAAAATGAACTGCTCATCACTGAGGCTGGACTGGGAGCGCTGGGCAGAGCGCAGCAAGCCCCCAATCCCCCTCCCTTGGAGCCCCAGGCGAAGATCAGCAAACTCCCTGGTCCCGCTCCCCCGGCTGGAGCGCTAGATGGAGCACGACAAGCCCCCGGTCCCACTCCCCCGGGCACAGTTTGTGGGCTGGATAAAAACGGCCCATGGTCCACTGTAGTTTGCCCACCTCTGTCTTAGATTTACTCAGCCAGCATAAAACAGCTTCTTTATTACCTTACTGGTTACTCGGAAGTCCAAACATACCAGTTCCCTTAAAGTGATTCAGCCTCAGGCCTCCATCCAGGTACCCACATCAAATATGATGAAAATTTCCGTAAATCTTATTTAATCAAATAAAAGAAAAAGTTCTACCAATCCCAAAGGATCAGACACATTAGCACCCAGGTTAATGAATGTTTCATATCTTACCCAATTACACGCTACAGACAATTCTTATTAACTAAACTAAAATTTATTAAAAAACAAAAGAGACAATATGGTTAAAAGATCACTATACATACAGACATGAGTTCAGTTCACTGAGGTGCAGATTCTTATTTCGTTGGTAAAAAGAAAATTGACCAAGTTTTCTGACTTGAATTCAAGAACTCCACTTCATCCACTGCAGTTACAATCCAATCCAATATCTTCTCAATAAATTTCATCCTTAACATAGTGCCACTACACACACCTCAATTCCCCCAGTACATAATAAGCATAGAATCATAGGACTGGAAAGGACCTCCAGAGGTCATTTAGTCCAGTCCCCTGCACTCATGACAGGACTAAGTATTATCTAGACCAGTGGTCCCTAACCTCTTTCGTCTGGCGGGCGCCACACAATGAGCCACAGAGGACTACCCAACAGGAAGTTTTTCCTAATGGCCAACCTAAATTGCCCTTATACAATTTCAGTCCATTCCTTCTTGTCCTATCCTGAGGTTAATGAGAACAATTTTCCTCCCTTCTTGTAACAATCTTTTTATGTACTTTAAAACTGTTATGTCCCTGTGGCAAATTGCCGGCACTATTATGATGAGTCTCGCGCTTTCTTTTCTTTGGGGGGGGTTCAGGGCACCATTTCTTGCACCTGAATTGGAATATTAATTGCCCCACTAGTGTCTTTGAGGAGGGGAGTGGAGAGGGAGGGACCTGGGCCCGCCCTCTACTCCAGATCCCAGCCCAGAGGCCCTGAGGATAGTGGTGAACCACTTGAACTGGCGGTTCCTTCCCCTGGGCTACTTCCCTCTCCTGCCCTTCAGCTTGTGGGGGGGCTTCCTGCCCTCCCTCTGCACAAGCCAGGTGCCCCTTACCTAGGGTCTTGGACTTCTTAGCCCACCGCAGCACTCCTCCAAACTTTCCTCTGCTTTCTCTTCAAACTGTTCTTTGCTCCGACTCCTTCAAACTGTTCTTTGCTCCAATACCAATCCTTTCTGCTCCAACTCCCACACTTTCTGATTGAAGCAGGGGGTTTTTATCATGTGACTGACTGCAGGTACTCTAATTGGTTTCAGGTGCTCTAGTTAATCTATAGCAAACTTTCTTTCCCTTACAGGGAATGAGGCTCCCTTGTAACACTCTCCTGCTGCCTTCTGGCCATGCTGTATCACAGTCCCCCACTCTTCCCATTCTTCTCTTCTCCAGATTAAACAAACCCAGGTTTTTCAATCTTCCCTCCTAGGTCATGTTTTCTAGACCTTTAATCATTTTTGTTGCGCTTCTCTGGACTTTCTCCAAATTGTCCACATCTTTCCTGAAAAGAATACTTTCCTGGATACAATACTCCAGTTCCTAATCAGCATGGAGTAGAACGGAAGAGTTACTTCTCATGTCTTGCTTACAACACTCCTACTAGTACAATCCAGAATTATGTTTGCTTTTTTTGCACCAGTGTTACCCTGTTGACTCCTATTTAGCTTGCAATTCACTATGACCCCCATATCTCTTCCTAGGCAGTCATTTCCCATTTTGTATGTGTGCAACTAATTGTTTCTCCTAAATGGAGTACTTTGCATTTGTCCTTATTGAATTTCATCCTATTAATTTCAGATCATTTCTCCAGTTTGTCCAGATAATTTAGAATTACAATCCTCTCCTCCAAAGCACTTGCAACCCCTCTCAGTTTGGTATCATCCGCAAACTTTATAAGTGTACTCTCTATGCCATTATCTAAATCATTGATGAAACTATTGAACAGAACCGGACTCAGAACTGATCCCTGCGGGACCCCCCTCATTATGCCCTTCCAGCTTGACTGTGAACCACTGATAACTACTCTCTGGGAATGATTTTGCAACGAGTTATGCACCCACATTCTAGTAGCTACATCTAAGTTGTATTTCCCGAGCTTTTTTATGCGAGACGGTATCAAAACCCTTATAAAGTCAAGATATACCACATCTACCACTTACCCCCTATCCACAAGGCTTGTTACTCTGTCAAAGAAATCTATTAGGTTGGTTTGATGCAATTTGTCCTTGACAAATCCATGCTGACTGGTACATATCACCCTTTATATTCTGGCTATTTGCAAATTGATTGCTTAATTATTTGCTCTATTATCTTTCTGGGTACTGAAGTTAAGTGGACTGGTCTATAATTCCCTGGGCTGTCTTTCTTTTTTTTTTTATAGATTGGCACTCTATTTGCCCTTTTCCAGTCCTCTCAAATCTCTCCCGTCTTCCATGACTTTTCAAAGATAATCACGAATGTCTCTGATATCTCCTCAGTCAGCTCCTTGAGTATTCTAGGGTGTAGTTCATCAGGGTCTTGTGACTTGAAGACATCTAAATTGTTTCAGTATTTTTTAACTTGTTCTTTCCCCATTTTAGCCTCTGATCTTACCTCATTTTCACTGGCATTCACTATGTTAGATGTCCCATCATTACTAACCTTTTTGGTGAAAACTGAAACAAAAAGAGTCATTTAGCACTTCTGCCATTTCCACATTTACTATTACTGTTTTCCCCTCCTTACTGAGTAATGGGCCTATCCTGTCCTTGGTCTTCCTCTTGCTTCTAATATGTAATAAATATAATAATATTTCCTTTTCAATTTTAGGTGACTCAGGAATGTGAAAATAATTAACTATTGGCCTTCTACCCCATGCAATCAATTTTCGATTCCTACAGCATGGATTAATTAAGGGCCAATTCTCAACAAGGTATTGCCCATGTTAGGTCCATTATTATTGGTAGGGAACATTCTTGGAGCGAAGGGAGCTATACAGCTGATATACTCATTGCTTAAATGCTGTCATCTGAATTTAGCAGTCAGCATTTTGTGACTATGCTTCAACTTTCCCCTTCCCCATAGGTGCCAACTTTTCCCAGTGCCGGTGGGTGCTCGATCCCCCCACCTTGCCTCGGCCCTGCCCCGACTCCACCCCTGACTTGCCTCCTCCTGGCCCTGCCCCGCCCCCACTCCACCCCCTCCCTGCCTCTATTGGACCCCTTCCCCAAATCCCCGCCCGACCCCGCCTCTTCCCTAGCACACCGCATTCCTCCTCTTCCCCGCTCCCTGCCAGCTCTTGCCGCCACAAAACAGCAAGCGCTGAGAGCTAGGGGGAGAAGCAGGGAAGGCGCGCTCGGGGAGAAAGTGGAGGTGAAGGTGAGCTGGGGTGGAGGGGCAGGGTGAGTAGCTGCCGGTGGATGCAAAGTACCCACCAATTTTTCCCTGTCCGTGCTCCAGACCCGGAGCGCTCAAAGAGTTGGTGCCTAAGGAGGGAGTGTGTGATGAGATGAGACATTATGATTAACTTAGGAATGTGAGAGAGTTTTCTCAGTTATCCTCTTACCATAAAAGGAAACCAAACTAAACTCCATCTTTAAAATTTATGCAGATTCTGCAAAACCTCTGTGTTCAACTCCTATTGTACTCAATGGTACTTCCTTATGCAGAAGATTTGCAGGATAGGGTCTATAAAAGTGTATTTCTTATTTGTTTTATCATGTAGAGAATCTTTAAGTACTGACAGCATGTACCATTTGGGGCTTTTCAAGACACAGAGGTGAACAATGAGTCTGCTTGATGTTAAAAAAACACACACAATGAACACTAGCCCTGTTTATGAACGCAACTAGAAAAAGTAGAAAAATGAAGGTAGAAAGAGAATCATGTTCCCAACAGATTTTAGACACAGAACAGGCCCCACTTCAGACCTAACATCAAAGCATCCACACAGGGCCGTCCTTAGGCATACTCAAAATACGCAGCTGCGTAGGGCACCTGAAAATTTGGGGCACCACTGGGTTTTAGTGTCCAACCCCCAAGCTCAGGGCTGTCCTTAGCAATAGGCAGAACAGGCAGCCGCCTAGGGCACTACTAGGTCTGGGGGCACCGCTCTGCTGGGAGCCCGGACAGATGGGAAGCAGTGGAGCATGTAAGAGCAGGGCTACTGGGTCCTAAAGAGAGGTGAATGCAGCACAATCTGAGGGAGAGGATTGGCTGCTGGCGTCTCTGGGAAGGGGTGGGGGAAGGAACTCACCTGTAGGGTGACTAGATGTCCCGATTTTATAGGGACAGTCCCGATTTTTGGGTCTTTTTCTTATATAGGCTCCTATTCCCCCCCACCCCCATCCCGATTTTTCACATGGTCACCCTAGGTGGGGGTAATTGGTGCCTATATAAGACAAAGCCCCAAATATCGGGACTGGCCCTATAGAATCAGGACATCTGGATCTGGTCATCCTAGCTGGGGAGCGCATCTCTCCCCTGCGTGGAGCTGCACAGGGCAGGATGAGCTGCTGTGGCTCCATGGGTGCCCCGTCCCTGAGACCAGATGCTGTGTTAACTTCACCATGGTCTGTTGGGCTGGCAATGGTGCCCATTGGCGTGTGATCGGACCTGAGGGTTTGCTGCTGCTGTTGCCACTCTGCACCCCAAGAGGTGGATTTTGGGGTCCTGCAGTTTTCCACCTATCTCCTCCTCTACAGCAGCTGTTGGACCAGCAGGCTGACGGGTGAGCCAAGCATGAAAGCAGTACTGCGTTGCCATTTAGATTGTCATTTAACAAATTTTCGCCAAAAGAGCTTGTTAACAATCCTGAATTTAATTTCAATATTTTTTTTAAAAAAAACCAATATCTGAACCAAAAACAGAAAATTAAGTTGTTGACAATTATTTGTGACAAGTTTGGTATGGGGAAGGGAGTGGGCCAGTTTTCATCAGAGAAACAAAAAATGTTGACTGACTTTCCTATAGCCCTGTTACTGCTAAATAGAGCCCTCCAACAACTGTAATATGCTCATCTCCTTACTAATGTACAGAGCAGGGGTCGGCAACCTATGGCACATGTGCCAAAGGTGGCACGTGAGCTGATTTTTGATGGCATGCGGTGGTGGGCTGAGTGGCTCAGCCCGCCGCTGCTCTGGGGTTCCGGCTGCAGCCCCATTGCCACCGGCCCCATTCAGCACCCACTGCTGGCCTGGGGACCCCCAAGAAACCCCAGGCTGGCAGCGAGCTGAGCAGGCTGGTGGCTGAAACCCTGGCTGAGCCACTCAACCCGCTGTCGGCCTGGGGTTCCATTCACTCAGCTGGTAGGTGGGCTGAGCAGGACTAAATTCAACGAAATAGGAAAACAAGAACAACTAATGACAAACTGCAAGAACCTAAAGCAGTGGTCCCCAACTTTTTTTGTCTGGCGGGCGCCAGACGAAGGACCGTGGCGGTGGACAAGCATCCGCCGAAATGCCGCTGAAATTCGGCGGCATTTCAGTGGCGATGCCTCTGGATGACGCTGCTTATCGGCGGCAAGCAGTGTCATCAGAGGCATCGGCGCCGAAATGCCGCCGAATTTTGGTGGCATTTCGGCGGATGCTTGTCTGCCAGCCAGTACGCAGGTGCACTGAGCCACCCATGGCTTAGAATGCTTAGAATCAGCTTAGAAATACTGATTAAGAAAATGTAAAGCAGAGAAGTGCTGTGTCATCTATTCCATAATATTTAATGGTGTATTCAGGAAGACAGTTGACTCGCCCTTACTACAAAGTTTTTGCAAATAAATGTCTGACAAATTTCAGGGCATATAAAAAAACCTGTCAGTGACATTTTTTATTCCCAGGTTTAGTGCTTTTAATTAGGTATCTTCTGCATGTCCATTCTGCATGAGGGAGAGGGTATGGGGGTCTCTGCGTGGAACTGTGACTCCCCGCCACCATGAGGTGGGCTGGGTGTCTCGCTATCCTTTTCTGCCTTGTCCACCCCCGCACCGCACTATGAGCCCAGGCTGCTGTCACGCATAGGGGCACCAGTTTAAT
This sequence comes from Mauremys mutica, assembly GCF_020497125.1. Lineage (NCBI taxonomy): Eukaryota > Metazoa > Chordata > Testudines > Geoemydidae > Mauremys > Mauremys mutica. The sequence continues at coordinate 236,152,150 of NC_059073.1, forward strand.
TATACTGCGTAGGGCCCCATAAATCCTAAGGGCGGTCCTGCATCCACAACACTTAAAAATGAGAGGGAAGAAATCTCAGCGCTTGACTACATGGCACCACATTCCTGTCTATGCAGGGCCGGCTCCAGGCCCCAGCACGCCAATCGTGTGCTTGGGGCGACATGCCGCGGGGGGCGCTCTGCTGGTCGGTGGGAGGGCAGCAGGCGGCTCCGGTGGACCTCCCGCAGGCGTGCCTGTGGACGCTCCACTGGAGCCGCGGGACCAGCGGACCCTCCGCAGGCATGTCTGCAGGAGGTCCACCGGAGCCACCTGCCACCCTCCCGCCGACCAGCGGAGCGCCCCCCGCAGAGTGCCGCCGTGCTTGGGGCGGCGAAATTGCTAGAGCCGCCCCTGTGCCTATGGGAGTGTAAATTGTAGAGAACTCTAAAGTGTTCCCCATATAATGACATATTTATGTTACCAGTCTGTTTGAGGCGTTAGGTGATTAGGTTGAGGCCACAGGATTGTTAGGGGAGGAGATGAAGGAGCACACCAAGTGACTAATTTTAAAGCTTTATTAATTAAATAACAGTGGTGAGTTCTGGGTTTTTCCCACATCACTCAAAGGAAGGAAGGAAGTGTTGATGCCCAAACCCTCACCTGCTTTCATACTCACACACGCACAACCAAAGTCTGGCCATGCCTGGGTGTAACATAAGAAGAAGAGGGGGGAGAGTGGACAAGAGTTCTGTCCTGTGCACAGGCCGTCCAGCGTCCGCTGTTGATCTCTGACTTGCTTCAGCTCTCGGGAGGGTTTTTAAGCTCTGGGTTTTTCCAGGGGTGTTTTCGTCCAGGGATCCTGCTTTCTGTACCAGTCCAAACTGGCCTTCTGTGGATCCCTTAGCTTCTCCAAAACACACTGGCTTCAGGGTCGCAAGACTGTCGTTTTTTTTAACTCACTGGCCTTCGCAATCTTTCCTGTTTTACAGGTCTGGTTGGTTCAGTTCTCCTTTCCCACAGGCTTTTGGCTGTTTGGCAGCAGGGAGCTTGTTTGTGTGTGTTGGCCTTGAGCGACAGTTTTGCTCCTTATCTTCGAGCCTAACTGAATCGTTGAGTTAACCCATTCCTTTCTCCCTTCCTCCCCCTTTGGCCTCTCGCAATCTGTGAAGGAACCTTTCACTCCACACTCACACCTCCAACCGTTCCCAAAATCCTTTCCAATGCGTGTAAAAGCATTAGCAATATACAAAGCTGATGCTTACCCAGGGGACCCCTTGGGGTGGCAATTTTATTGTGACATTTCCCCCCTTGACCCTGAATCAACATTATGTTTTGAGGGGCCATCACTTAGTTTTCCACCCTCCCTTCAACACCAGGGCCAGTGTTATCATTGGCCTCCTACACAAGCAGCAATATAACCCAAACAAAATTATTAGGGCAGCAACAATTGAACACACAAGTCAGTAATGGCTTCTGGCTTTAGTAACACAGCATAACACATTCCCTTGTTGACATAGATGCCCCATCCAAATGGCGGTGGCAAAGGCAGCTTTCTCCACATTGAAGGTGTGCTGCAACACTGTAGAGAAGGAGGCATTTGTCTGGAATACGCCGAGTTGCTCCCGGACGTGTGTCAACGGGAGAAAAACTTTGGGCGTAATCCATGAAAAATTAAACACAATATAGTTAGAAATATTAACCATACTTGGCATAATTGCAGGCGAGTGCACCGAAAAATTTTGCACTTAAGAGTATAACAGCAAATCAAGGGGCACCCTGAGGTAGGTGGTCCTTAAAAAACACGCGGTGGTATTGGTAAACATATGTGCCTTAGTGGGGGCATATCCCGATTCCTTCTGTTTTCAGCAGATGTGTTGACCCACCTCATAAAAGCGACCTGGTATTGCTTTTTATTTACACATTATTTGAGGGGGCTTTATGGGCCATAGCTGCCAGGTGTTGCCCTTTGCAATTCATATGTGCTGATAGTCAGAAGATGTTGTCAGCACATACCGCTTAGCCATATCATTGGGGGGGGGTGTGCCACCTTCCACACGTCGCGATGGACCACCCAGTCCCAGAGGCAGCCTTCCCAAAGGCCCGGTTGGATTTTTATAGCGGGGGCCCACACTCATTTTATAGGACCAAAGGCCGTGCAGGAGCAGGCTATGTCTGTGCACTCCCAGTTAGTGAGCCTCCAGGAATAGCGAAAAGGCCATTGCTTCGGGGAATCCCTGAGTGGGAATGGATTTTCCCAGGCCAGGCTCCATGGAGCACATCCTTATGGCTGCTATGGCCTTGTTGGGTTAACTATTGTTGGAGCTGGGACACACCAAATCCCACGCTAGTTGGTCCCTGGCCTCCATTATGGTTTTAATCAGTTCCCACAAGGTGTCCCGTGTGTGGAAGGCCAATTTCACAGTATGTTTGAGTGCGGAGGTGGCCACTGTAAGGTGGATAAGAGCCCCACTTGTGACCAGCCCCATGGCCTTTTTTAACTGTTTTAACTGTTTGTTTTTATGTCCCCTTGCTGAATATTTTAAATACTAGCCACTGAATTGGCCCCATCCCACAAGGAGCTTACTAAGGTTTACCTTTTTGTGGGGGGGCAAGGACAACGTCTGTGTAAGGAGGGCAAGTTTGGGGGGAAGGCTGGGCCCTGGAAGCGTGTTTGGAGCAGGTGAATGTTTAAAGCTTTTAAGGTGGCATTGAGGAGGATTTAGCTTTGAGTGGCTGCTTTGTATTTGGTGGCTGGTAACATTTACCATCAATTATGTCAAGTATGCCGAGCTGGTGAGGGGAGATGTGGAGGTGCTTTTTTAGAGTTATTTTTGCAGGGATAAGCGGAGGAGGCTACAATTTAAAAGGGATGCTGGAAATTGTTTGGGGCATGTAATATTTACCTTTTTACACTGGTGAGCTGTGTGTGTGGATGAGTGGGTGATATATGTGATATACTAACATTTGGAACTCCAGGGGTTAGATTGAACCCTACACCATCCGGGGACCAACACTGCATCTACATCCCGATGCCAGCTGTTAATACTGAACTTTTTTGTGACATTGAAAACCTCCCCATGTACCCTCCCATCAGAGGTTTACTTGAGCCATTGCTTTTAGATTTTTCATTTTTTTTGGTGGAACCACAAGTGCTGGCAGTATGGATAGAGATTTTTTTTTTAAAGGTAGGGGCCATTGTTCCCAGGTCGAAACACACTTTTTGGGAGGGAGGCTTGAAGGGAGATGGGACGCAATATTGGTTTGGGTGGTTCTATTTTGTGGGGTTTGGCATTTTTGGGGTTAACCCCATCTGGGACCCAACTGGGGAGGGAGACACAGGGCCAGGGGACCTGGGGCTCTCGGCAGGGGGCCGTCCCTGGAAAAACGCCCAGGTAATACATGGTGCCACACTTCCAGGATGACGCGCTGCAACTGCCCCCTTGCCAATGGACAATAGACCTTTTATTTTTACCATGGCAAATTTTGGATAATGTAAAATTAACAAAGGAGGACAAAAACATCAGAAACCCAAGGAATTTTATAAAAATATGCCACCATAGATACATTGTATTACAGTGAAGGATTTTGAAGGCTTGAAGCAGCAAGAGCAGTTTTACCATTTTTGTTTGGGGTGTTCCTGGGCTTTCACTATTACTGCCTGTTCTGTTAACAAAGCAAAGGAAAGAAAAAGGACAATGTAAATGCACCTATTGGGGAAACTGAGACACATACAAAAACTTTTTAAGTCATTAGTTGTCCTGTTACAGCCCACCCTGGCTTCCGTTATGGATGTTGTTTGCCTGGTTTAGGAGGTCACTACAATGATATTGCATTTAGGGATTACTACTTGCTATTACCCACCAAAAGGCCTTTTATTTTGCTTCAGGCCACCACATGAGGAACAGGGTCTGCCCCTTGGGGGTCCATGGGAGGTCCGGGGCCACCCACCCAGGTATTTTGCTGTGGCCATGCTGTGTTTGTTTGGACTATCCATTGCCTTTATGGCTCCTCCCTTCCAGCCTTACGCCAGACCGTGGCCTGGGCCCCATCAGTTGCTTGAACCAGGGAGAGCCTTTGGAGGTACTTTCCCTCCTCATAAATATAATTATCCAGATAATCCCATGAGCAGATGGAGACCCGGATTTAAAGTGGCCGTTACGGCTTTGAGGGTTTTACATAGATTTTTTTTTTTAACTTTGCAAAGCTGAGACTTTTTTGGTTGTGGCAAACAGTAAATGTGATGATTGGTAAACACAGTATTTACATTACATTTACATTTGTTTGCTAGCGGGTTGCTAACACTTTTATTTTTTAAAAACACTTTTTTTTAGGAATTAACACATACACATTGCCCATTATACAGTACTTTGGTTTTATTATTTAATTTATTTTATATATACGATTTTAGTAAAATGTTTTTAATATAGGGCTTTGGAGCAACAAGCAAGGACAAGCACACCCACTTTTGAGAAGTTTACTTGGTACAATCTCTGATGTTCATCAGCTTCCCTCCCTCCCCAGCCCACTGGCTCAAGGTTTGGGGTAGCCAGAAGGATTTTATGTGCCATATACGGAGTGGGCTAACTTTTTATATTTTTGCTTTTAGAGCTTGGTGTGCATTTTTAATAACAATTTTTTTAATTAAAAGGTTTGGCCTTACTATGCTAGAAACATACTGCATTTATTTGTATTGATAAGTATTAAACAGTGATTTTTTTAAATTTTTTTTTTGCTTTAGCAAGTGTATTAAAACCTTAGTATTTTTTGATATTACCCAAAACATTTTTTTTTTGGTAAAAGAGCCTATTTTTCTTCAGAATGGCTGCAAAGAAACCAAGAATTTTTTTAATAACTCTTTAAAAAAAACATTTTTACAAAGTTTAATCACCTACTTTTTTTAGCCTTTGCAGAGTTCACGTTTTACTTTTTTTTTAATAATTACTTGCTTATTTTTTAAAATGATACCTTACCTAACTTAGATGTTACCATTTTAAGTACTATTTTAGGGATTTGAATTTTCCATGTCTGCACTTACTCTTTTCCTTACTCCTGCCACTATGCCCTCAGGCGTCCAACCTGTTATTTATTTGTTTATTTATTTTTATTTGTTGCCTGCCTACTTGTTTGGGGCCAATTTGTTGTTGGTGATGGTGGTGGTGAACTGTCCCTTTTCATGGGCACATTGCCTTGCCACCTTGGGTTGCCGCCTGGGTAGTAATTTGCGCTTTTAGTGGCTTAATTTTTACCAGCTTCTGGGTACACATTTCTTCACTTTTCTCCAACTTTTTTTTTTTATTTTGACAACATTTGGTACCACATGGCCGCTGCAGTTTATATCAATCCCATAAGTGCCTCTAAATTTTCACCCTTCTGCCTTTCATACTTGGCATACAGGTTTAACAAATTGTGCCATGTATAGACGCTTTTTTGAAACTTTGCCATGGAACCCCAGGGATTGTATCCCACCTTGCTGAGGTTCTTACCCCCCCTTTGAAAGAGGTAACAGAGTCCCGTCCCTTCTTGTCGCCCTTTCCATGGCTCGGGCTTCAAGTCCACCAGCCTCCCATGACACCAGCAAGCCAGGCAGCGGCACACCCATGTCTGAGCTCCCTAATGCCCGTCCGTCCAGCCTTGAACCCATTGTTGATGCCATCACACATGACTGCGGGACTTTCAAGTCTGCTCTTGTACCCTTCTGTTTCCTGAACATATTGTCACAATTCATTAGTACAACTTTTAAGGTTTTTTTTAGTTACTTGAGATTTTACGTTGCCCACGCCAGCACCGGGGCTTACAATGTTAACCCAGCCTGGGCCAGAGGGAGAAACGTTAAGCCTTCCCCTGTATTACTTGGCCGACTACCACCGAGGGTCCATACATCAAATACAAAACCCTTCCCGGGCAGAGCAAGAAACCCTAAGTTCTTCTTTATGCTTAGTTATGCTACAGCTGAGGATGTATGCACCAAGTATTTTTTGTTGTTGCTTGGAGTGGGGATTTTTAAGGGTTTTTTTAATTGCTCGTCACCTTTACGACTGGGGGTATATCCACCTGCAACTGTGTCCCCTGCTGCCTGGAGTAGACCAGGGTGAAGAGAGGAATGCTAAACCTTTTTTTGTTTTTTAGCCCATGAGCAAACATAAAATACCAAGGGCTGAACAGCTGGTGTGCTCAATATTTCATTGTATGAAAAGACCTGCAATCTACTTGCTAAAGCATAGGAGGTCCAATATTGTTGTCAGAGAAGGGACGCCTGTTGGAAATTTTTATTGTCTCTTTATAATACCAGCAAACCAACAAAAGGTTACGCTTTGTATAGCATATGAAAGGTTATTTACTTTAAGATTACACATGTTTTTAATGTTCTGTAGTTTGTTTGCTTGGCCTTTTCTCTTCTCTGTCAAACTATATGCTATCAACACAGGAGGAGGAGAATCATCAATCAGTTTTGGAAATAGTTAGAAATCCTAATATAAAATTTCCTGAAGTAGGTCATTGAGCATGAGATTATGGCTGAGTTATGTCAGGTCAGTTGTGAATAATGTAAACACTTTCCATGACTACCCTTAATGTAAATTTGTCTAGTAGCATTGCCTCCCTCCCTGGTTATCATAATGAGAAACGAGGAGTCCATTAGGTATAGTAATTGAGGCTGAAATATTTCTAGATAAACAAACACTAAAAAGAACTTGGGGAAAAAATCCCATTCCCAAGTTTTTTTCTAATCACTTTAACTTAATTGGAACTGGAAAGGGACTTTTAGCTGCATCCATCGTATTTTTTTTTATGAAACATAACACTGAAGACTTGCTAAACTAACCCCTTGTTTCAAAAAGCTGACTTATTAATGCTGACAATTAGCTAATGGACTCTTATGCCTAAGCGACTAACTTGGAAAACATAATGAGAAATGGAAATACAATACAGTAACTCCTCCCTTAAAGTCGTCCCGGTTAACATTGTTTCGTTGTTATGTTGCTGATCAGTTAGAGAACATGCTCATTTAAAGTTGTGCAATGCTCCCTGCTAACATTGTTTGGCAGCCGCCTGCTTTCTCAACAGCTTGCACGATGAGCAGCCCGTTGCAGCTAGCTAGTGGGGGCTTGTAACGAGGGTGGACCGGCAGCCCCCCATTAACTCCCCCATCAGCTCCCTGCTCCACTAAGTTCCCTGTGCTGCAACCGCCCAGCAGGTGATCAATCGGCAGTTCAGCTGGGGGAGAAGGGAGGGGCTAATGTCAGGGTGTCCCCTTCCCCCCTGCTCCTGCACCCCGCTTACCCCTTCTCCATATAAAGTAGGGAGGGAACACAGACGGAGAGAGACAGAGAGAGCTGGGGGCAGCAGCTGCTGTCTCAACTTCCTGATCCACTTAAAAAGACAATGCACTTAAGAGTGGGTCAGCATACTTAAGGGGGCAGTGTGCGTCTCTCTCTCTCTCCCACACACAAGGTGTGTATCTGTCTCTGTCTGCTATGCTGTCTCCCCTTCCTCCTGTTTCTGCTGCCTTGTGTGAGAGGCTACATTAACAACAATGTGTTAACCCTTGAGGGCTCAGCTGAGTGCTAGTTCATCATTTAGCAGCAAGGCATTCCCTGTGAAATATCCCTCCCTCTTCTACCCTCTAACTTCACCACCTCAACCAAGCTTCACAGTCATCATAGCTGTGAACAGTATTAAATTGTTTAAAACGTATACTGTGTTTATATCTATATAATATATAATTTTTTGTCTGATGAAAAAAAAATTCCCTTGAACCTAATGTACATTTATTCTTATGGTGAAATTGGATTCGCTTAACATCGTTTCACTTTAAGTCGCATTTTTCAGGAACATATCTACAATGTTAAGCAAGGAGTTACTATACTACAAAGAAGGAAAAATGATATGACTGTACCCTCAAATGGTGAGCAAAAATGAAGTGATGTCAGACAGGCACAGCTCCAGCGAGGAAATGTCAGTAAATGTGCTGTCATCTTCAAATATTCGTGCCCTTACCATCAGCTTTTAAAGTTGTGTGAATAAGGGTCTCAATTCATGTGCAGTCATTACTTGTGCCTAATGAGACACAGCTACCGTAGGCATTGTACCATTGGCATTCACCACACAGATTGTTAGAGCAATTCATTTTGAAGAGCAAGCTCTCTAACTAATACGAATTTTGTTGCATTTACAACTCTGAGCGTTTTGCCTGCAATGACAGCTGGCTCTAGAAAGGCAAAAAAAGAAGGAGAAACTTCATTGGATGAGACCTGCAGACTCAATACATTACATAAAGCCAATGAGATATGCTAGAGCGGTACGTACAGACCTCACTGAAAATCTGCCTCCAATGAATGCCATTGTTCTTCAACTCCAGCCTGTAGTTGTTTTGAAAGGCTTTTGGCTACAGCCAGTTAGAAATGTGGAATAGCAACATTGCTTTCTTTTCACTCATACGCAGAACTACTGAGCCATTGTCACAATCTAAGGTACATACAATGTACCACTACATCTGATCACCTCATAGTCTTTAATGGGGATAGTATGAGACTGTCTACGATAACATGTAGCTGATTTGCGACTGCTAGCAGCAAATATCTCCAAAGGCTAGAGATGGGACACTAGATGGGGAGAGCTAGAGTTACTACAGAGAATTCTTTCCCAGGAGTCTGGCTGCTGGGTCTTCTCCACATGCTCAGGGTCTAACTGATGGCCATATTTGGGGTCAGGTAGGAATTCCCTCCTGAATCAGATTGGCAGAGACCCTATGTTTTTTTGCCTTCCTCTGCAGGCTGGGGCACGGGTCACTTGCAGGTTTAAACTAGTGTAAATGGTGAATACTCTGTAACTTGAAGTCTTTAAATTATGGTTTCAGTAACTGAGCAGAGGTTCAGGGTCTATTACAGGAATGGGTGGGTGAGGTTCTGTGGCCTGTAGTGTGCAGGAGGTCATGCTAGATGATCATGATGTGTCCTTCTAACCTTAAAGTCTATGAGTCTAATTAATTTATGAAGGAACATAAATCCACACAGTGTAGAGGTTCAAGCAAAGGAGTTTATTACACACAGCGCTGGTGGAATGTCACCTTGCTTATCAGGCTCAGAGACACTGTCAATCAATTGATTACAATGGAATATATGGATTTTCTATAGGCGGGGGAAAGTGACGGGGTAAGCAGTTCGACACCCCGGGATAGATCTAGCCACAAGACAAGATAGCATATTAACCAATGGTTAACAGGTTACATAATGTCTCCGCTGAAGTTAGCAAGTTAACATTTAATTAATACTTTGACAGAATGTTATTAGGATAAAATATATATGTTGAATTCTGATTTGGGGTCCATAGGAATGGAGTACCTCCTCTGATTGTCCAACAGGTACATTCCTAGGGGTTAAAACAAAGAAGCAGTGAGAGTATATGACAATAAAGATGGTCTCCTTTGTGTTTTAAGGCAGGCATTGGTCCCTGGGAAAGGGAGGTGGGAGGATGCCATATCTTATACTGACATGTGCCAACCTTTCATAAACTCAGGGTTGGATCTGTGGGAAGAACATCTCCCTACAGAAGAAACGAACACAATAGGATCAGGGATTCTTTGTTCAATTTGAAACATTGGATGAAACATAATTATTCAGTTATTGCTTCAACATCTGGCATTTCTATTGACCAAGCATATCTTAGCAAAGGCAATGTTATCTTGTTTATTCTGCTTTCTCTTAGCTAATCACTATTTGCTAGGTCTCTGGTCCCTTGACCAAACTCTGAACTTTGGGTCTGCAAAAGAGCTGGCAGAATCCATATACCAGGTTGTTATATAAAATGCACAAGGATTTTACCCTTCAATTTATCCTCACAATACACCTGTGAGGTAGGGAAGTGCTGACATCCATATTTTACAGAGAGGGAACAGCAGCACAGGGAGACCAAGTGACTTGCCCAAGGTGAGACAGGAAATTTGTGGTGGAGCAGAGAATTGAATCCCTGTCTGTAGAGGTTCAGGCTAATGCCCCAACTACCATACTTCCTACCAGGAAACAGACCATGCTCCCTGCACCATCTCTCACTGAATACATAATTCTTAATAAACATATCAGTTTAGAGAATCTGTGAGATCTGTGATGTCATTGCTGACCACACGGTGGGTGTTCCATCCTTCTTTCATACCCTCAGTCCCTATGAAACTTGCCTTTGATTTTCACCTACATCACTCCATCAACCTACCTAATCTTTTCCCCAAGCCCCATTCAATACCTAGGGCAGCCAGGCTGCAATGGTTAGAAACTAAGCTTCGTAGGCCTTGCCAGCTCATAAATCACACAGAACTATTGTTGCTCATGGGGATGATGTTAGAAGGCAGGGGCGGCTCCAGACCCCAGCACGCCAAGTGCGTGCTTGGGGCGGCATGCCGCGGGGGGCGCTCTGCCCGTCGCTGGGAGGGCGGCAGGCAGCTCCGGTGGACCTCCCACAGGCGTGCCTGCGGAGGGTCCGCTCGTCCCGTGCGGCTTCGGTGGCCGCGCGGGACCAGTGCACCCTCCGCAGGCACGTCTGCGGGAGGTCCACCGGAGCCACGGGACCAGTGACCGGCAGAGCGCCTCCCGCGGCATGCCACCCTGCTTGGGGCGGCGAAATGTCTAGAGCCGCCCCTGTTAGAAGGCCACCCAGACACTGTCCAAGTTAGCAGTGAAGATGTCCTCATGCTGCCCCCTCTCTGCAACGAGTCCCACCACCTCTTGGGGATAGCTGGGTTCCTGCTCACCCAGGTGCTCACTAAACTACATGGGGAGATTTTCAAAAAATAGGACATTTAGGAGCTCAAATTCCACTGGGATTTGGTAAAATTTTCAAACACGTCTAAGCAATGCAGGAGCCTAAATCCTATTCAGAGTCCCACACAGTTACTCCTGGTTAATAAAGCTGTGAAGGAGATATTCAAAAGCAACTGGTCTTCTAAATCCTTTAGCTGCTTTTGAAAATCTACCTCATGGTATTTACTGAGCAGGAATGTTAACTGGAGAAATATTATGTTAGGCAAAAAGTCACAAGTCATAGCATCAGCCATCCAGTTTCCTTCATTTAAAGGTCACTCAGAAAACATACCTTCTTTTGGGACCCAATTCAACTCCCATCAAAGCCAATGGAAAGATGCCCAGACTTAAAGGGGAATTAAATCGGGGGCCTTAATTAACTGTTAACTAAATCCACAGGATTCAATATGTGCTACTATAACAATATATATTATTTTAAAATCTAAACCATTATTTCTCTAAGATGAAGCATGCTTCACATAATACTAAATACAATTTCTCATACTTTGCCCATTTGATTTGGGTTGATTCTAGACAACTTGAGATGAATGCGATTCTGATTACTTCCCTGCTGTCCCTTTTTCAAACACAGGCATTTTATTTTAATTTTAGGCAATGTCTCTTTCCTCTCCAGTCAGCACAGTTGGAGCACCCGGGGCCTTTTAAGGGTGAACTGAAAAGGTTTTGTAAATGAACAATGAAAGAATGATCCCCCAATCCGTGAGTCAATTATAACAAATACTGAGTATTGTCTTTAAAAGCCACCTTTGAATTCAAACACCAAGATGAGTGTGTAACTAAATGGAGTACCTGTGTGACCTTACTGTTATAATCCTCATCTTTCCTTCCCCCTTCACCATCTACTGTTTGTTATCCTATACATGGTATCTTTTCTTATTTGATATTTTATGCTCCTCAGAGAAGGGACAATGTCTTTCTCTGTGTGTTGTACAGCACATATTATTTTGGCACTAACATAATAAATGACATCTCAGGACAGACTGGTGTACTGTCAGTAGGTGTGACAGAGTTCTGTTGTGAGGTTTAACAACATCTTCAAATTTCAGTGGCACAAAGAAATAGTTCAATAAATATTAAACAAAAATGGGGAGAATGTGGGTGCAAATTACATGCAAACCAGTTCAAAGAAAATTACTTATGGACAAGTAAGAATGGACATAAATTAGAGACATTTAAGTAGGATATGGATTAGCCAGGCTATGAGTCTAAATAGCAACACGTTCCTCACATTCAATTAGTTATTTCAAATACTTCCTGAGTGTGAAGTTTAATATTTTATAGTATACCCAAAATATTTATTAAAATTTAATTGGGCAGGGCACAAAATTAAGAGAAACTAGGACTTTTTATACTCACCCAAATAAAGGAGAACTTGCTTTCCTTTAAAATCTACAATATTTCTTTCAAGCATAGAGGTTTTGCTAACAGTGATGTCTTTTCTTGCCAAATACTAAGGTGATTATATTCTACTTACCTGAAAATGAGTGACACCACATCTCTGCCATGTATACTTTTATATATCCTGGTACGTGGTTTTCAATCTTTACTATCTAAGGATCTTATTTTTATTACTATCTAACAAAGTGCTACTGTGACAGCTAGCTAGTTTAGCACTTATACGGTCTCATTAGTGTTGTTACTAAAGCCCAGATTCTCAAAGATATTTTGCTGCTGATTTCAAGGGGAATTAGGCACCTGAATAGCTTTGAGTATCTGGGCCTGACTGCCTTCCAAACACTAATGAATTTATCCTCAGAAGGAAATTTGGAATGTGAGTGATTGATGTGTATTTTCTCTAGAGATAGCATGGAGCCCTTTAAGAGCAGATGAAAGGACCAAGTGATGCTCTCTTGCGCCCCCACCTTCCAGTTCTATTCAGAATCTAATGAATTGTTAGAAGAGCACAGCTTCCAGCAGTCCTGGATTTTACACTCCAACCCATGTATCTTCACTATGTTAAAATAAGGCAAAAGTAAAAAATGTATTTACAGAACTAGAGCAGAGACTTTCCAATCCCTCATGTTGAGGTCTTCTGGAAGGAAGCCTGAAATGCTACCTACATCTCCTACCTCTGTTCCAATCAGCCCCATATCCTATGTCAGATACAGCACCAAACGGAGAAAGTTTGCTAATAATTTCAAAGCCCTCTAAACAGAACAGATGCCTCCCTCATTGCCGAGAATCCTAACTGTGTCTGGTGCCAACCAACCTTTTTTCCTGTGTGTGTTTTCCTATGCCTAAAACCAGGTTTCAACTGGATATACCATGAACGACAAACTGCTCAATGATTTGATTAAGAATAACTCAAAAATAACCGAGTATCAGAGGGATAGCCGTGTTAGTCTGGTTCTGTAGAAGCAGCAAAGAATCCTGTGGCACCTTATAGACTAACAGACGTTTTGCAGCATGAGCTTTCGTGGGTGAATACCCACTTGCATCCGAAGAAGCTCATGCTGCACGAAAGCTCATGCTGCAAAACGTCTGTTAGTCTATAAGGTGCCACAGGATTCTTTGCTGCTTTCAAAAATAACCCAATGTAAGATAACTAAATTTACCCAAAATGTCACCCTCAGCTTGAGACCAAATATGAGATTTCAGGGTAATGGATTTTTTTTCATAAAAGTTGGCAATGTCTGAAAATAAAGATTAATAATAAAAGTGTATTTTTCAGCCTCAGTGTTACAATATGACACATACCAAAGTTGTTTTACAGATGCGGATAGTTTCAGGGGGACCTGGGCATCTCGGACTACATTCTAATAAATGACTTGTGGTTTTGGATGCCTTACTTTCTGTGTCCAAAGTGACATGTCTTGGAGGGGCCTGATTTTGAAAAAGGAGCTGAGCTCCCACCATCTGGAAACAAAGCCATTTTAAGGTGTCTTAAATTGGACACTTAAAATCCAAAACACCCCACCTAACCAGCCATTTAAAAAAATTAGGCCAAGATATAATTTTGAGTAGCTCAAAGCACTTCCCCTCAAGAGACATACACTGTTTCCATAAGAAGAAAGTTACAACTGGGTCAACTATACTTTCTTATCAAACTGCAAATTACAAAATACAGTGAGAACCCACAGCAAGTCAAGTCTTTCAGGGGCATTATCACACTACAATGTTACCAGGAGATTTCATAGAAACTCTCAACTTCTGACTGTGCAGTTATTATCCCTTGTCATACAGAAAATACATATCCAATTCCTAGGGAAACATTTAATTCTTTACAGACAATATCGTGACTCAGTAAGCCATGGTCCATGTTAGGAATGCATGGAGAAAGAGAACCCTGACTCCATGATAGTGGTGGTTCTAAGAGCTGATATGGCTGATTCAGTCAGAATTCCTCTGCAGGAGCACACATCAGAGTGGGAGCTGCAATACAGGGTGCAACATATGCCTTACGATGGGAGCTCTGCTCTCCCTTGCTTCCACTCCTTTCCGGTCCCTTTAGGTAGCGTTTGTACTTGAACCTGGGGAGCACAAGGCCTGTGACAAGCCCAACCAGAAGTGCAGAGGGATGGGAAAAGGCTCCTTGCATCCTTCTCTACTCTGTGAACTCTCTTGCAGGGCCAGCAACAATATAGCCCTTTACTTGTATTGTAACTTTGCATATTTCCGAACTTACCATACACACTGTATTGCACTATGAAACGGGGCTGGTTTGGGCACTTTTGGTGTTGCGTAATACATGATCTACAACTTAGCAATCTACCATCCTTGTAATGATGCACTCTTTCTCCAAACATTGACTCATGGAGTGGTGCCTCTTACTGTGTATTGTGCCATTAATGTCTATATACAGAAGAGGGTGGCTATTACATTGAATTTCTCAAGCCTGGAATTTCTCAAGCACGTGACAGCACCAGCACAGTCCATAGGAATATTCATCTTATTCCCATTTTTCTGTCTCAAATATCTATTTTAAAAAATTAATTGAGTGGGTTCTTGCACATCCACAACATCCAGTCTCTCGTCACATTGTAGTCATTTACTTTAAAAAATGCATGTTAATTAAATCTATCCTTAAATAAGAAACTACCTGAATGATCACACTAAAATAGTTCATATGAGTTCATCTAGCCAGCCATCGGATGGAACAATTGCTCTACTTAAACAATGCTAAACCAATTTTTTCTTTTACTGAATAAATAACGTGAACAAATAACATGAACAGTCTCAATTTGAACTATTTCTCTTAAAAACAATGTACAAATGTAAGGGCAAATCCAACAAGGTACAGCAAGGAAGAAGCACAGTGTTTGAATCCATAAGTTTATAACATTCTGCAAAAACTACTAATTTTAACAAATAAAAAAAATCAATTATTTGAGCAATAGACAAATGTCAGAACTCTGCTTTTATTTACACCCGTGCGGCTTCATTAACTTCAAGGGAATAAACAAAGGCAGAAACGAAGACAGGTAAGTCCTTGTGTTGAACCTCTGCACAAGGGTGAATTTCGCCGTCAGGCCCTGCTGTTGGAAGTTGTATCTAATGGGTATATTGCTGACTTCAGTAAGGTGCATGAGAACAGGTGTCTCCTCACACAAAACAAGGCACAGAAGTGGAGTCTACATGTTTATGACTTTAAATTGATTGGCTTTAAAATGTGTAAGGCACTTAGAATCCCAGACAGGCCCTATAAAAGCGAATGGAAATAAATACAACCATGAAGATGTAAAAACACAAAGCAACTATGGAGATTGAGAATAACATGGAGTTTTCCTGTGGAAACAACGGCACATGGCCAGTTTAGAATCCCAGAGTCTCCCAAAGCAGATTTTGAATAGGCATAATTCAGAAACAGATGAATAAACAGTAGTTATATGAATATCTGACCAATTCAAGTGTGGAGGAGGGATTCCTTGATGAGGAAAGGAGTGTTCCCTTGAGATTTGAAACCACTGGATAGAACTGAAAAAGCCCATGTTATTATTTATTATTTAGTTATAAGTCTATTCTAAAACTTTAAAATGAAAAGCTTATACTAAATCAGTTTAAAAATATCTTATTCCAAAAAATAAGAAACATTTTTATGAGTTGGCGCTGTAAAAAACAGAGAATTTTCCTGCCACTTCACCAACAACAGAGTCCAGACAAGACTGATTTACTATACAGCCAAAGTTAAGAGCAAGTTTCTATTGGCTTAGTTAGAACTGATGTATGCCAAAATGTATGCCAATGAGTACATTTTAAACAAGAAGGGCCAAATTTTGGCTTGAGAACCACATAATTTTTATTTATATCCAGCCACACATACAAAGAAGAATTCCCCACACAAGTCATAATTATCACAGGTATTGAAGAAGTGAATGCACTGTTTTTTGGTGGGCACACTCTTAGGGTGGCAAGCCAAAAACATAACCATCAACTTGTACCCTCTCAGATTATTTAATAAATGAGTACATGGAGTTGAAGGTGAGAATGGGATTTTATGATCATGTAGCCTACATAACAGAGATTACAAAATTTCACCCAGTCACTCCTGTATCAAGACCAGAAACTTTTGGGGAACTCGAGTATAGCTTTTAGAAAGACATCCAATCTTGTTTGAAAGACTTAAATACACCAACTCTTTATCTGGGCCTCTCTGTAGTTACTATGGTCCATAATAGCCATTATGTGGCAACACTTTGGAAGAAGGCACAGGTTTTTCCTGTGCCTGTAATGCAGTATATTAGAGTTGCCTTCACCCTTCTATCTTGTTTGACATGCCAGACACCTTCATTCCCAATAAGTAGGACAGCCAGCAACTGCCCCAGATAGCAGATAGCAGTTTCCTGGTTTATTTTGACTGAAAGTGCAGATGCACACTGAAAAAGTATTGCAAAAATGGCACGGAGCAGGAGGGTTTCCATTATGATTGTGTCTAACACTTCTTGCTCACTTTCCAATTGGGAAAAAGAGTTGTTTTAATTGCCAATCCTGCAAACTCATCCTGTTATCTGAAAGTCAAAATGAGTTCTTTCCTGCTTGCATACCACCATATTGGCGCCCCCTCCCCCCACAGTCTGGCACCTGAGGCAGCCGCCTCAGTTCGCCTCATGGTAAGGCCAGCCCTGGATATTCTTCTCAGCTGAGGTGGATTTCCTTTTCTTTGTGGTTCTCAACACAGTCTCCTTGAACGCACTAACTTAGGCCAGCATGAGGTACTGAGCATCTTATGTCAGGCGCTACTGTCAGGAAGATTAAAATTCATACCAAGGGCCTCTTTATTGTTCAATGCCACTGGCCAAAGAAGATAAGCATTCGTTTGACATAAATAAAAATAATGTTTAGGATAATGGTGGGCATCTGTCAGCACACCAAAGAAAACCAAGTTCAGCAAGTAAAAGCAG
The DNA here is from genome assembly GCF_020497125.1 of Mauremys mutica. NCBI lineage: Eukaryota > Metazoa > Chordata > Testudines > Geoemydidae > Mauremys > Mauremys mutica. The sequence goes on from NC_059073.1 coordinate 236,169,275, forward strand.
GAATATAATTTGGTCATTCAAAAAAGCCATCTGGTTTAAAATTAATCTGGTTTAAAACGAAGTAGGTGGAAACCTCAGGTCACATCCACACACAGACACACACACACACACAAACCTGATTAACAACTGCAACTAAACTTGGTTGCCACTCAACTCTGTTCTTACATGGTATAGCCCAGATTGCATGGATGGGTCAGAATCACGTTATAATGGGATTCAGAACCCTATCCCAGTTGTTAGGAACAAGCTTGAACTTCAACCAAATTTAATGACTGTTTTAGGTGTGGTTGGTTTTAGCTTGTAAATGAGGTCTTAGCTCGGTAGCATGTAGCATACTTTCATAATGAGGTTCTAACACGATTTCCAGTCAAACAAATCTTTATTCAGAGTGGTCAAGGAAATTTCCAATAATAGTAGTTAATCATGGTTAGAATTAGTATAGTTCTTCTCCTACTTTGGCTAGAGTAAGTATACACATAATTAATACCTAAATCTTCATGTGAAAGGTGGTGCAGTAAAATTGTGCTGTGTATGAGGAAAGAGGGTGGATTAATCCATTTGCAATTTGTTATAGGAAAGGCAAGTGAGAAAATGGTGTATTTATAAGAAAAACTTTAGCACTAACCTGCCGCAGCATGGCTTTAAATGCCATATGCCTTAATCTCATTGTTAGGATTTCTCCTGACCTCCCATAAAGGAATCTCTGCAAGAAGAAAAAAACAGTAGTGCCTCATATCTTTGATTTTTACTACTTGTAATTTAAATGGCAGTCTGATGCTATTTATACAGTCATTTATTACAAGCATAGCACAAAATGGTGAGATGTGAATATAAAATTAAAAAAACCAACCAGAGCTGAACAATACAGCTGCAGAACCAGACAGACATTCCCCCATCCCGTCATGCCATGATCACTCAGCTGCCAAATTTAAATCCACAGCTGATTAAAGCAGTTACTAGAGTGCAAACTGCTGTTCCAACCAATTGTTTTATTGATTATGAGAGTTTACCTGCAAAACTCAAGTGATAAAGCAAACACCACCTATAACAGCAAATGTGACGGAGAAAATGTTAGCTTCATGCCGGATCCTCTCCCAATCATCTTTTATTGAAAAGATCTGCAAAAATAGAAGGAAAAACATCCAAATATTTTGTTAGCCAGCCTATTAATGATGCCGTATAACACTATATAGACTAGAATGGAGTTTCTTACATACTTGGGGAAGAAGAGAGGAGAGCATTTATATGAATGAATATTTCAAGGTTAAAATTAACGAGGACTAAGGGTTAAATTTTTAAAAGCCTCACATGGACTTTTCTGCCTCACACTCACTCCCCTCCTGATAGTCATGGTGCTGTACCTCTGCTGCCTGGCTACAGAGAATTACCTTTGTTCAGACCTTTACCCACTGGTCATGGGTGGCAGGTTTGTAGAAATTTTGATGGTGCCCAGTACCCGCCCCCCCAACTCCGCCCCCCCAAACTCCGCCCTCCCCACCTGCCTAAGGCTCTGGGAGGGGGGTTGGGTGGGCGGAGGAGGTCTGGGGTGCAGGTCCTGGGCTGGGGATTAGGGTGCAGGAGAGGTGCAGGGTGCAGGCTCTGGGATGGAGTTTGGGTGCTGGATGCAGGCTCTGGGCTGGGGCAGGGGGTGGGTGTGCAGGAGGGAGTGAGGGGTGCAGGCTCTGGGATGGAGTTTGGGTGCTGGGTGCAGGCTCTGGGCTGGGGCAGGGGGTGGGTGTGCAGGAGGGAGTGAGGGGTGCAGGCTCTGGGATGGAGTTTAGGGGTGGGAGGCAGTGCAAAGGGAGGGATACAGGCTTTGGGAGGGAGTTTGAGAGCAGGAGGGGGTGTGTGGGAAGGAGGAGGGGGTGCACACTCTGGGAGGGAGTTTGGGGATAGGAGGGGATGCAGGGGTGAGGGCTGTGGGGTGGAGGATGAGGGGTTCATGATGCAGGAGGGGGCTCAGGGATGGAGCAGAGGATTAGGGTGCGGGGGATGAGGATTCTGGCTGGTGCTGAAGGGTTCATGATGCAGGAGGGGGCTCAGGGTGGGGGGCAGAGGATTAGGGGGCAGGGGGATGAGGGCTCTGGCAGGGGAGGAGGGGTTTGGGGCGTTTGAGAGGCTCAAGGCTAGGGTGGAAGGGCAGGGTAAGGGCAGCCTGCCCTGCCATTAGTGGGGGTAGGCACTAGGACCCTGGGGCAGCAGACAGCAGTTGCTGCGGGAGCAGGGCTCCGCCTAGGAATGTGCTACTCCAGCAGCATAAGCAGGCACGGGAGAGGTGTGCGCTGCTTTCTTTCGGGCAGGGATGGTGGGGGAGACCCAGGGCGGGGGCGGGGGGACATGACACGTGGTGGGGGGTGGCAGGCAGAGGCCCGGACCTGCTCCAGGCAGGGACGTGGCGGGGCTGGGGGGGAGACCCACGGGGGCCGGGGCCCCTCTCCAGTCAGGGCCAGGGAAGAGACCCAGCTCCAAATATTGCTGGAGCAGGGCACCCGGCCCTGAATATTGCTGGAGCTCGGGCACCACAAAAGAATATAACCTGCCGTCTATGCCACTGGTGTCAAAGACTACAGTAATGATTGTGCCCATTCCCTGGCTTTAGAGCGCTGACACAGCACTGACGTCAAAATTAGAAGGAATGAAAAAAGCAATCTTGTTAGCAACTGGTTGGTCAGTAACTTCCTAATAGAAGTTGGCCCTCTGATGCCATCAGGAAACCTTTTTTCTTGATGATATTCCAATAGGCATAATCTTTCAGGAACAGGAGCACTACAAGAGGCCCTATTTCAACCAATTCAGCGCAGAAAGACCCCCATCCACATTAGAGAGAGGAAAAGAAGGTGTGAGCCAGCGATTAGCCCTGGCCGAGATAATTTAGTTGGGGTTGGTCCTGCTTTGAACAGGGGATTGGACTAGATGACCTCCTGAGGTCTCTTCCAACCCTAATATTCTATGATTCTATGATTAAACTACAGGAATGGGAACTTCTCGGTTCTACAACATGATCCAACAATGATATCCTCTGTGGCTTTGGACAACTCACATCTCTCTGCCTCGGTTTGTGTAAAATGGGGATAATCCTTCCTTCCTTCCTTCACAGATAAGTTGTGAGGACTCATTCATTTATGTTCATAAAATGCTTTGTGAATGGGAAAAAGTGCAATATAAATACTAAGGATTAATATACTACAGAGAAACTATGTTAGCCAGAACCATTTTCAAATAGAAAGATGCAAACATGTTATTCCTATGTTCTGAATTGTTTTACAAACCATGTTTATAATCTGCTTATGTTGGGTGCTCAGTGACCCAAGAAACAGTGGTGAAACTATGCTAGCATATGTTTTTGAAGAACTATGTATAAAAATGATTCTAACTACCCTGATTTCACTGAAGTGTACATAGGGCCAACGGTACCAACCAGGTCAACTTAACTAGCCTCCTTCTACAATTACATTACGGAAAGATCAGTACTGCACTTACTGTTATAATTTTAGCAAATATGATGGAAAAGATAGGGTGAAATGCTCCACTAATAACAGCAGTTAGTGTCCCCAGTGCAATGAAAGGCCACTCAGACTTGTTTACTCTAAAAAGCTTGAGGAAAGAAACTTTGGGAAGGTGTTCCTGGAAAAGAAAAACAGATTAAAATCAGATCTTTTATTTTTGTCAAATACAATTCAATTTTATATTTTTAAGAGAGCTGAGCTGCATTATAGTGCTGTCAGGGTTCCCTCCCCACTCTGAACTCGGGGGTACAGATGTGGGGACTCGCATGAAAGACCCCCTAAGCTTATTTCTACTAGCTTAGGTTAAAAACTTCCCCAAGGCACAAATCCTTCCTTGTCCTTGGATGGGTACTGTCGCCACCACCAAGGGAGTTAGACGAAGATTTAGGAAAAGGACCACTTGGAGTTCCTGTTTCCACAAAATATCCCCCCAAGTCCCTTCACCCACCTTCCTGGGCAGGCTTGAGAATAATATACCAACCAAATAGGTAACCAAGGTGAGCACAGACCAGACCCTTGGGTTTTTAGGACACTAAAAACCCAATCAGATTCTTAAAAAAACAGAATTTTATTATAAAGAAAAAAGTAAAAGAAGCACCTCTGTAAAATCAGGATGGAAAGTAATTTTACAGGGTAATAAGATTCGAAAGACAGAGGATTCCCCTCTAGGCCAAATTTTAAAGTTACAAAAACACTGGGAATAAACCTCCCTCTCAGCATAGGGACAATTCACAAGATAAAACAAAAGATAAACTAATGCATTTCCTTCCTATTACTTACAACTTGTAATCTTAGATGCTTAGTTCAGGTATGGCTTTGGGAGATGTATTTTCCCTGCCCTGATTCCTCGCTGACCTGGAGAGAACCCACAGAGAGACAAAACAAAAACCTTCCCCCACAGATTTGAAAGCATCTTCTTCCCTCATTGGTTCCCTTTGTTCAGGTGCCAACCAAGTTATTTGAGCTTCTTAATCCTTTACAGGTAAAGAAGGGATTTTATGCTACCGTTAGCTGTAAATTCATGACAGGTGCCTACAAGAAGAGTTCAGTTTAAGAACCCTGGACTAATAGAGAACAAGGCAGGTAAATGGAACGACTACAAGTGGCAGGACAGGCGAAAATCCATTCTAAAAACACTCTGGAATACTCTTAACAGCAAACTTTACATGGTACTTTGTACTTACAATCAGTAGCACCTTTCACTCAAGAATCTCAAGAAGCTCTACAAAGGAGGTTATGTATTACCCATATTTTATAGATGAGGAAATGACACATTCAGAAGTGAAGTGATTTGCTGAAAGTTGTACATTGAATCAGTGATACAATTTTAGGAAGAGGACACAGTCCTCTTGACTCTCACTGAAATAATTTTTGATATACACCACCTTTCAGAAATGTTCTGATCTCTCTGGAAGAATTGTGCAGGTTTACCACTGAACTGCTGAATCTTTTTAGGATGAAAACAAAGACCCACAAACCAAACAACCAAAACCAAACCAAAACAAAAAAATCTCGACTACGCTACAGTAAACCATTACCTCTTCGGGTGCAGCTTCTTCTTCAGCCTCTTTTTGTGGAACATGTTTTAAGCTTGCTCTTTTGGAAATCAACCCACTGATGGGGAACACTTCTTCGTGATCTTTTAAGGTAATAGTTTCTGTTGATTCTTCATGGTCTTCTGTTTTAATAGACTTTAACACAACATAAATTCAGTCACAAATACATCCAAAAGGTCAGTGCAGTTGCATTAGGTAGACTTAGGGTGACCAGATGTCCTGATTTTATAGGGACTGTTCCAATTTTGGGGGCTTTTTCTTATATAGGCACCTATTACCCCCCACCCCTGTCCCGATTTTTTACACTTGCTATCTGGTCACCCTAGGTAGACTCCACTTCCATTTGCAGTTTCATGTAGGTTCTTTGAGACCCTGACTGCTATTTTGGATTTAGTCCTCTGATTGAATTTGCTACTCACACCCTTATTTGGCAGAAACATAAGAACATTTCTCCTAGTTATTGGATTCTCACTCCTCACGTCCTGAACTCCAGCTACAGGCATCTTCTGTGTTCTCTACATATTTACACAAAAAGCTAACATTTTGTGCCACGCATTAAGGAAGCCATGCTCACTTTCTTCCAAAGAGCCTAATTCTGTGCAGTTATTCCTGTGAGCTTCCATTGACTTCCATGAGAAATGAGGCTGCTCTGCCTCTTTCAGAAGTGGGCCCAAAAGGTTGTAAGCAAACAATACATTTAAAAATACTTTGAAATATTGTTTTAATTCTGTTTTTCAAATGGTTTGCAAAACTCTTGAGAATACATGTGTGTTCTCCCATTTTAGGCCAAAATCCTGGCCCCACTGTTCTGTTGCAAGTGAATAATATAACCCCCTTTTCTCCATCAGCTCTGAATGTGTTCCTACTTCAGCCACAGCACCATCCGCTATGGCCACTATTACATTTGCAGTCCGAATGGTGGAAAGCCGATGAGCTATTACAAGAGTGGTTCGACCTTTGCTGGCCTGTAAACAAACAACCAAATTGTCATGTGTGTCCCCTGTGGCTTGGAGATTTAGTGCAATTTACTCTAATTGGTCATATTGAGACTGTAGTTCCTCCAATCGATTTCATTTGCTAAACATCCTGACAATCCGTGAGTTTTTCCACAGCTGGCAACTAAAACCTTTCATATCCTGGTCCTGTCTCTGCTGAGCTACAGGAGACCTGCTTGCCGGCATCCACACTCAGCAAACTCAGAAAGCTTCTTTTGCTTCGCCTGATTTTCTTGACTCTCTCTCTTTTTAATTATTCTATTCAAAATTAGAAAAGCTAAACTCTGAGCTGCTTTAGGTTATGCCACATGGAACAGTCTCATAGGGACTGATTCCTTGCAGAGGCTCAGATGGAGCAACATGTGCTCTGGCCCTGCCCCAAAATGCCGCTGTATAGGGGTCCAGGTAGCATGAAGTTGGCTATGCTAGCCTCACACCTCCCAGGAGTTTTCCTGAACTGTGGGAGCTCTCAACTGTCTTCTTGAGGCTTCTGTAAGTGCAAGAGGCTTCAGAGTGGCATAAAGACACCCAGGATACATCTACTCTGCAATATCTCACCTGAGGCTGGCCCAGGTCAGCTGACTCAGACTCATGGGGCTCAGTCTGTGGGTCTTTAAAATTGCAGGGTAGACATTCAGGTTGGAACCCAGGCTCTGGGACCCTATGATGGGGGAGGGTCCCAGAGTTCAGGATCCAGCCCAAGCCCAAATGTCTACCCTCAGTTTTACAGCGTGAGCCCCACAAGCAAAAGTCTGCAGACATGGGCCCACTCACAGGTGTTTAATTGGTGTGTAGACATACCCTAAAAGGTACCTGGTTCACATTCATGTAGTCCCACTTGAAACAGGACTATATAACAAGAGACACTATTAAGGGCCCAAATGCAAGCTATTCCACTGGGTAGGAAAGATAGAAAATGTGGCAAAAGACCACCTTGGCTTAACCATGAGATCTTGCATGATCTAAAAAATAAAAAGGAGTCATATAAAAAATGGAAACTAGGACAAATTACAAAGGATGAATATAGGCAAACAACACAAGAATGCAGGGGCAAGATTAGAAAGGCACAAAATGAGCTCAAACTAGCTACAGGAACAAAGGGAAACAAGAAGACTTTTTATCAATACATTAGAACAGGGGTCGGCAACCTTTCAGAAGTGATGTGCCGAATCTTCATTTATTCACTATGATTTAGGTTTTGCGTGCCAGTAATAGATTTGAACGTTTTTAGAAGGTCTTTATGTCTATAATATATAACTAAACTATTGTTGTATGTAAAGTAAATAAGGTTTTTAAAATGTTTAAGAAGCTTCATTTAAAATTAAATTAAAATGCAGAGGCCCCCGGACCTGAGTGCCACTGAAAATCAGCTTGCGTGCCGCCTTCGGCACACTTGCCATAGATTGCCTACCCCTGCATTAGAAGCAAAAGGAAGACCAAGGACAGGGTAGGCCCACTGCTCAGTGAGGAGGGAGAAACAGTAACAGGAAACTTGGAAATGGCAGAGATGCTTAATGACTTCTTTGTTTCGGTCTTCACCAAGAAGTCTGAAGGAATGCCTAACATAGTGAATGCTAAGGGGAAGGGGATAGGTTTAGAAGGTAAAATAAAAACAGAACAAGTTAAAAATCTCTTAGAAAAGTTGGATGCTTGCAAGTCAACAGGGCCTGATGAAATACATCCTAGAATACTCAAGGAGCTAACAGAGGAGGTATCTGAGCCTCTAGTTATTATCTTTGGAAAATCATGGGAGACGGGAGAGATTCCAGAAGACTGGAAAAGGGCAAATATAGTGCCCATCTACAAAAAGGGAAATAAAAACAACCCAGGAAACTACAGACCAGTTAGTTTAACTTCTGTGCCAGGGAAGATAATGGAGCAAGTAATTAAGGAAATCATCTGCAAACATTTGGAAGGTGGTAAGGTGATAGGGAATAGCCAGCATGGATTTGTAAAGAACAAATCATGTCAAACCAATCTGATAGCTTTCTTTGATTGGATAACAAGTCTTGTGGATGTCCGAAATAGATTGCGGTTCGATCAGCTTTATATTGGGAGAGGAAAATCAGGCAGGACCAGAATAAGGTGCAAAGCCAAGTGGCTGCGTTTATTTGGGGGAAAGTTACAACTTGGGCCAAGGGAGAGAGGAAATTTTTAGCTGGGATGTTGTTAGGCAATATAAACAACCCAAAAATCATTAACAGTACAATTGTATACTGCTCACTGCACCACACTGGATAGGCAGACACACCAATCACACAAGATGGGAATCGGGTTCGTCAGGGCGGTGCCCGGTGCAACACAGGAAAGAGACCCACAGGCCACTGCCTCAACCACCCTTGCTTTCACACTAAGGGTAAACCCAGAGTGTGGTGCGGCTGCAGTTGGGCAGATTCCACTCACACAGACCGCGGGGACAGGAACCCCTTGGTCAGCTAATCCCCAGGTGGAGACAGCTCCCAGACACAAACACTCCGGACAAAGACAGAGCAGTGACTCACACACTTAAAACAGTTTACAATAAACAATTTATTAAAACCTTAAAACAACTATACACCTAGGCAATTGTGCAATTATGAGCTCAATACTTTAATCCTTAACACTGTGTACACACTTGGTACTGGGTTAGGGAGGGGAAAAATAGGAGGCTACATAAGCAAACTGCCAGAAATTAGAAAACAAATACCGCACTCCAGGCGCAGCTGACCAGCAGAGCAGACACCAGAAGCATGATGAGGTGCCAGGAACAGGTCCAAGGCGACAATGAAGATGACACGACACGAGCAGGGAGGAGACCCTGGCCGAAAGGTTGATCAGGTCCTTCAGCTGACACGCGGATACTCCACCCAGATTTTGGGGGGAAACCTAGTTTTATAGAAAGGGTCTCACTCACTCGTGTCAACATCTGATTGGTCCCTGGTTCCCCCTCCCTCCAGGCTTCGAGCTGTTGCCCCCCACGCCGGCAGGATTTGCACACGGCACACTGGGGTATCTGGGCAGAATTAGGTCTCTGTATACAGTACTCTGGAGTTGCTGGGCAGAACTAGCCTGACCTCCAGATGACCGGGCCCAAAAAGAGCGGGAAAATGCATACTACGGAGTTGCTGGGCAGAATCAGGTCTTTGCACACTGCACTAGCCTGACCTTTAGACGGCCCAACAGAAAAAAAAAAGCAGGAAAGTACACACAGGACTTTAGTGTTGCTGGGCAGGATTAGGTCTCTGCCCTTTCCTATGCAACAAGAACCTGGTCCAAGATGGAGGCTGCCTTGTCCTTTTAACAGGACAAGATGGCCGTGGACCGACAATTGGCCATACAGAGCCATAACTGCGTATCAGGTTGCGACAGTGGATAAGGGAGAAGCAGTGGTTGTGATATACCTAGACATTAGTAAGGCATTTGATATGGTCTCGCATGATATTCTTATCAATAAACTAGGCAAATACAACTTAGATGGGGCTACTATAAGATGGGTGCATAACTGGCTGGATAACCGTACTCAGAAAGTAGTTATTAATGGTTCCCAATCCTGCAGGAAAGGTATAACAAGTGGGGTTCCGCAGGGGTCTGTTTTGGGACCAGCTCTGTTCAATATCTTCATCAATGACTTAGATATTGGCATAGAAATTATGCTTATTAAGTTTGCAGATGATACCAAACTGGGAGGGATTGCAACTGCTTTGGAGGACAGGGTCATAATTCAAAATGATCTGGACAAATTGGAGAAATGGTCTGAGGTAAACAGGATGGAGTTTAATAAAGACAAATGCAAAGTGCTCCACTTAGGAAGGAATCATCAGTTTCACACATACAGAATGGGAAGAGACTGTCTAGGAAGGAGTAGGGCAGAAAGGGATCTAGGGGTTAGAGTGGACCACAAGCTAAATATGAGTCAACAGTGTGATGCTGTTGCAAAAAAAGCAAACGTGATTCTGGGATGCATTAACAGGTGTATTGTGAGCAAGACACAAGAAGTCATTCTTCCACTCTACTCTGCACTGGTTAGTCCTCAACTGGAGTATTGTGTCCAGTTCTGGGCACCGCATTTCAAGAAAGATGTGGAGAAACTGGAGAGGGTCCAGAGAAGAGCAACAAGAATGATTAAAGGTCTAGAGAACATGACCTATGAAGGAAAGCTGAAAGAATTGGGTTTGTTTAGTTTGGAAAAGAGAAGACTGAGAAGGGACACGATAGCAGTTTTCAGGTATCTATAAGGGTGTCATCAGGAGGAGGGAGAAAGCTTGTTCACCTTAGCCTCTAATGATAGAACAAGAAGCAATGGGCTTAAACTGCAGCAAGGGAGGTTTAAGTTGGACATTAGGAAAAAATTCCTAAATGTCAGGGTGGTTAAACACTGGAATAAATTGCCTAGGAAGGTTGTGGAATCTCCATCTCTGGAGATATTTAAGAGTAGGTTAGATAAACATCTATCAGGGATGGTCTAGACAGTATTTGGTCCTCCCATGAGGCAGGGGACTGGACTCGATGACCTCTCGAGGTCCCTTCCAGTCCTAGAGTCTATGAATCTATAAAACATGAACTAGGTATCTTTTAAAGGGCAGTTAGAGCACAACAATTTACCACGTTTCACAAATCACACCCCTTTGGTGCACTTTGCCAGTGCAATGTAGACAAATCGTTCGTCAGTGCTGAGGATCTATTTTTTGGAGTGACATGCAGTGGAATAATAATCAATGCACACTTCTTCGGCAGTGCACATCTCTATGAAAAGCATTAACTAGAAAGTATCAAGATTTACACACCCAAAGGATTAACATTACTGTAGCACTTCTTAATACCCCATTTGGCATTTTTGTTAGCATTGGTCTGATGATCTGAAAGTACAGAAATATCTATTGTACCAATTCAGATGTTTGTGTATTTAAAATTGATTTTCAAGAAACAGACAAGATGTTGATTCTAAAAGTTCTAACAGTGACAAATTATTTGCCAAAGGGCAAATGTTGCCCTCAATGATTTGCACCTATTTACAATCTGGTGGTAGCCAATGGGTTTGCATGTGCATCAGGGCAACTTTTGGGCCCCATAACCACATAACAATACATTCATTATATCTTAGTGATTTAGACCCCAGTCTTGCACTGAGGGCTTACCCGTACAGAGCCTCACTGCAGGACTGGTCCCTGGTCAGAGTTACCATGTGGTTACTGTTGTTCCCAATGGGGCTACAGCATTGTTACAGCTGAAGAATGGGCAGCATTTGGCAGTAATTGAGTAAATCACCCCTGTCATTGCAGTACAATAATAATCTTGTTCATCTATTCCTTGCTTTGAAAGAAAATATATTTGATTGAAGAAGATGGAAGTAGAGGTTGTGTCATTAGCCCAGCATTTACCTTTTCCAGTGCAGCTTGGACTACTGACTCACTTTCTGTATCCAGGGCAGATGTGGCCTCATCTAACAAGAGAATTTTAGGGTTGCGAATCCAAGCTCAAGCTATGGCTATTCTCTGCTTCTGGCCACCACTCATCTGTGCTCCTCTTTCTCCTACAAGGGTATTGAATTTCTGAGAAAATAGCAGCGACACCATCAGTTTTGCAGTATAGACAATTAAACACTAAACAGAGCTTGATCCACAGTCCATTGAAGTCTATGGAAAGACACGCCACCCCCCAACCTTGATTTCAATGGACTTTGGATCAGGCCTACAGTGAGAGAAAGATAATTATGTATTATGGGAGCAGCCTAGTGAAATGAAAGCTAAGGTTATAGATTGTCTGATCCCCAGAGTGCAGGACACAAATCCCATTTGAAATGAAATCTACACAAGTCATTTTCAGTAGCAAAAATCTTCCCACAAGTAGGTGGTCATGGGATTTTTTCAGATGAGGTACTAAGGACCAGAGGGGCAGCCCAAGGCGATAGAGGGAGTTTCTGCTTGATCTGGTACTGGAACACAGATTTCTGATGTGAAAGACCCAAATCTTATCCACTCAGCCACAGCACCCCTCAAAAAATACATGTCAGATCTGCTGCCCTGATTCAGCCAGGTACTGAAGCACCTGCATAACTTGAAGCACTAGGGTGACAAGATAGCAAGTGTAAAAAATCGGGCTTGGGCTGGGAGGGGGGGTAATAGATGCCTATGTAAGAAAAAGCCCCCTATAAAATCAGGACATCTGGTCACCCTATGAAGCATGTAAGTAGTTCTATTGACTGTGAGGATACTCATGTGCCTGAAGTCATGCACATGCTCAAGTGCCTTATTGAACTGGTGCCTTTGTGCCATAAGCACTACACCGATCACCACCTTATATGCCTAAAAATACAAATTTTGAATGACACTGCAAATTCCACTCGTGGCCACACGGTGGCTGTAAAAAACAATGTTTTGTGCTTACATTTATCAGCTGCTGCTGAGTTTTGGTTACCATATTCTGTGATTTTGCAGAGGGGCAGCTGTCCCTCAACTTGGGGCTGAGATTGAAGGAAAGACAACCATAGTTCTTACTTTTAAGATGCATTTATATCAGAGTCATCCATGCTTCCAGCTTTTGGATTCACAGTTATCCCTCCCCTGACCCCAGCCTAGATTTGTTTCCATTTCCTTAGATGTCTGTTTCAGAGAACTTAGAGAAACATTGCAATTGCTGGAAATTCCTTCTGTCACACACACACAAAAAATGGTTTCTTTTATGGTCATATCTCAATATCTCACTTTATTTCAGTTCATTTCCAAGAATGCAGGTTATTTTAAGTACCATACTTACATCAGGAAACTCCATGATAAAATCGTAAGCATTTGCTTCTTTTGCTGCATTCTCAATTTCTTCATCAGTTACATCCTCTCGACCATATCTTATATTGTTTCTAATTGTTGTCCCAAACAGAACAGGTTCCTGACTGACCACACCAATGAATTCTCGGTAACGTCTCAGATTAAGGGACTTTACGTCGTGTCCATCCACTGTGATCTAAAGAAAGAAAAAGACTATGAGAGCCTGAGGTTGTATATTATTATTTTTCTTCTTATTTTGTATTACTGTAGCACCTAGAAACCCTGGTCATGGACCATGACCGCATTGTGCTAGGTGCTGTTCAAACACAGGTCAAAAAGACACTCCTGTTCTTGAATCTTTCTAAACCTACAGATGTTTAGGACAAAATCTTCCCATTCAGTTTGTTAGGGCAGATTTAGGATTCATGAGAAAAGTGAGGATTTATTTTTGTTTCAGTGAAGAAATAGTCCTTGGCCAGATGTTTCCATACACCAAGTGGAGATTTGCCTCTGCCAGCACCACATCTGCAGTAAGGCCAAAGTAAAGGAAAAAGGAAGGGGCCCTCAATCTGAATCCTTCCATCCCTTACATAGTGTTGGCTGGAGATATTTTTCATTTTTGCAGGAGAGGAAAACTTGAACCTGCAGAGGCCATTTCTGCTTATCAATCGTATGGTATTATGGTTTCTTGACACACACCCTAAGGCCTGCATGAAGCATGGTGCAAGGAGGATAGATGGGGAAAAGAACAACCATCCTGTATCTTAAATGGGAGATCAATCCAATGCAGGTAATCCATAAGGTGAAGGAGGTAACACAAGGTTTGGCACTTTACACTTTAGCTGTGCTCAGAAATGCCCAAGAAAATTCTTTGTCTGGATAGCAAATAGGAGAGGACAGATATAAGCGTCAGGCAATCGTTGAGACCAACACCAGTCTTCTACATGCACTCTCACAGGACTGTGCGACACTGAAGCCGGGGTGGAGTGTGCTTGGCTGTATTTTGTTACAGTGTTGTTTTTTCCCATTTCACACATGAGGGGGATCACCATTACGTAGTGGTCTGGAGGACAGAGTTGCGAGAAGGTCAAGCCCAGAGACTGTCCTGTCAGGACCCTGACCCATCTCTCCAAAACTCGCTTGCCAATTCACAGCACCAGGACAAGAAGTTCAGGTTCTGGAGTGAGCAGCAAGGATGGAGTAACTTAAGTATGGATAATCAGTGGCCTCACCTTCCTATGTGGTCATGTTACCTCAATCAAATTAGATACATATATGGCCCTATCAGAATGGCATATGAACACCCCTAAAGTAGTTAAGCTTAAAAAACAATAGCTTCTCTCTCCTCTCATCACATACTGTATTAAATACCATGAGACCCCAGGTCCCTCGGAGGAGTGTAGATCTGATCAGCTAGATCTACTGGAGCTAGATCTGAATAGCAGATAGCAGGTGATTCAAACTGAGATCTGGGGCCAGACTCATTGGCAAAGATCTGCCAGCAAAGGAGAGATCTGCATTTAGAGGGTGCCTCCTGAATAATATTTAATAGTTAAACATTATATTTATTTCAATTCAAGGCAATATCTACCCTCCACAGGAAACCCTATAAACAACACTGTTAAGCAAGTAGGCTACCCAACATTCAGGACACCAGCCAAGTGTGTGTTTGGGTGTTCTAAATCCAAGCTGAGCATCTGCAACAAATTCCTAATGTAAAGGGTGAGGCTGCTCAGAACAGAAAACACACGACAGTATTTAAAAAGCTCCCAATGATTTATGTAACTTACAAGTGATCCACACTCTGAGGGCTGTAAGGCTCACTTTGTAAGAGTTAGACTTTTGTTAAATCTCCCAGCATCAGATGGGAGGAACAGTGGCTGATTGGCTCAAAATCTCGTGTATTATAGTTGGGTACAATATCCCCAACTTTGTGCTCCACTTGTCTCCTTTTTCCTTGAGGACTTGTATAGCTATAATTCTTTGTATATTACTATTTTAATACCCATGTAAACAGTACTATGCTCTAGAATGGCTGTACTCACCACTCCTTCCTGTGAATCATAAAACCTCTGAAGCAGCTGGACCATTGTGCTCTTAACACATCCACTGCTTCCAACCAATGGCACCGTTTGTTCACAGTCAATTTTCAGAGTGAGACCTTTCAAAACCTTATGGTAGTTAAAAATAAAATAAAATGTAGAACAATCTCAAATTAATGAGATTCTGTCACTTAGGGTGACCAGAGGGCAAGTGTGAAAAAACAGTACAGGGGGTGGGGGGAAAATAGGTGCCTATATAAGAAAAAGCCCCCAAAATTGGGACTGCCTATAAAATTGGGACATCTGGTCACTCTACTGTCACTAAATCCTGCCAGGTTTATCCCTGATACATTTTAAAAATGCACTCATTCCCATTGCAAAATCTGGCTCTGATCTTGTCTCATACCTCAACCATTGGAACCTGCCCTTCCTGACACCTCACATACTCTAATTTCTCCAGTGTTCTGCAGCAAAAAGTCATCTACTGACATGATTCTGACCACATTCAGTCCCTCTTGAAGTCCTTCCATTGGCTCCTGCATGCCTCCTGCATCACATTCAAGCCCCTGGGCTCACCTTTAGGACCCTGCATAACTTTGCTCCTTCCAATCTCTCTTCTCTTCTCCTTTTTAGAGGCCACACCTTTCTTGCCTCACTCAGCTCAAACATTCCATTGGCTAACAACCCCTTTTTACATTCTTCTCCAACACTCTTCTCCATGCCTTCTTTGATGTTTCCTCTCTACGCATGGAACTCAAATCAACCTCCTGACTCCAAACTGCTGTGCTTCCATCCTATCCTCTAAAGCACACAACTCTTTTAGCATAATACACAAGTAACATGCCATATTTCAAGTTGAAGTCACTGTGACTACAACACAGCACAGAATAGGTGTTTCTCCTACCTGGACATCTGGTCTTGAAGGATAACTGAATTGTACATTAATAAATTCAAGAGTTCCCTTTATGTGACAGAGTATGTGTCCATCTGAAGAAAAACTATCTATAGACATGCATCCGACGAAGTGGGTATTCATCCACGAAAGCTCATGCTCCAATACGTCTGTTAGTCTATAAGGTGCCACAGGACTCTTTGCTGCTTTTACAGATCCAGACTAACACGGCTACCCCTCCGATACGATCTATAGTGGGTTTCTGGGGAGTGGAAAAAATTAAAATTTAAGCAAATAATTTACAAATGCATAATTGAGGGAGGGAGATATTATAGCCTGAATATTTCATATTTTTTAGTCTACAGTTTAAAACATCTCCCACACCACACCTGCTTTAGCATTGGGTAGTTTGCAATCTAAGAGTAACTGCCACAGTTACTTTGCTTTGGTAACTGCATTCTATTGTTTGCAATTTCCTTTTAAGAGCCTGAACATAATGTTTCCTGCTAAGCCAGTTTGGTCTTTTTCCATTTGACAAACACTATTTTTTTCCTCCTTTATTTTTCAGTGGAAATTACCATGGCTTTTTGCTTTTTACTACTTTATTTTTCTATTGGCATTGTTAGTGCTCTCATATAAGATAATAGCCCAATTATGAGGACAGGGTAGAAGGGTCCATACCTGATCAATGATCTTGAAAACTTTAAAGGCAGCTCCTCTAGCAATAGAGAAAGTTTCACAGTGTGGTGCTGCAGTGCCAAGGCAATAACTACTAAAAGTTACACAGAAGAAAACCTAGAGGAAGAAGAAGATGAAACCCACACTGAAAACAAATCCAAAATTAAAGGCTGGTCCTATAGTCTTGATTTAGGCAACACTCCCATTTCTGACCATTGGAGCTATGCCTCAGAAAAGACCGCAGGATCAGCCCCAGCATCGATGTGTCATTCACAAGACATTCCTAAGTATCGAAATAATTAAGTTTAAACCTTGGAATTCCAGCATAATACCTTATAGTCTGGAACAATAGAAACTGAGAAGGGTTTTTGGCAAAATTCTATGGAATTTCGACATAAAACAGAAAGAAAAAGACTATTTTTGTTTTCTGTTCTATTTGTCTCTATTGTAGTATATTTTAACACCAAATATTGTTAAAAATACAAAAAGGTCATTCAAAAATATTTATTGGCTCATTAAAGTGAATGGCCTTTACCGCTGCTAGATCAAGTTTTACAGAAAACTCAGAAAACCCGCAAACCACACTGCGAAAGTCCAGCATATCTTTAGCTGACTACACCATAAATCCCACTATTACTCTGAGTTTTAAGGCAACCAGTAAATAGAGTTTCAATTTTCCAAACAATTCAAAACTCCACATAGTCAAACTTTCAACTTTATTCAATAGAATATCCTTCAAATGAAGAGAAACACAAGATGTGAGGAGTACATGCAGTCACCCTACCTAACAGCTGATCACAGAATTTGTGAGGAAGAATCTATTAGGCAAATGTCACCTTCTCTTCTGTTTGTGGAAAATCCATGAGCAGATTATGATTTTTTCTAATTTGTTAGTTATTTTAAATGATCTGAATACGTTTTCAATTAACTTCATTTACTGTTATTTAGTTCTGATTGGTCATATAGTCGCATGGTATTGTTTCTGTTCTCTGACTGCAATTATTATAATCCTTGTATCTGGTGTGAATGCTTCTGGAAAGCAAATTTAACATTCATCTTCTATGCACATTTGTGCTGGTAAAACAAACTGCATGAATGTTCATGGAAAACAAACACAGAAGAGACGCAAATATGGCAGAGACAAATTTTTATACAAATTCAAACTAATATCATGAAAGAAATCACTATTTGCCTCACTCTATTAGATAAGCATGTTGGCTGAAACAGCTATGACTGTGAAGTGCAAAATCAGGTGGATTTAAGTCATCTTTATTTGACCTCAGAGTGAAAACTTCACTGAGAAGAATGGGGGAAAATTTTACATCTGCTTTATTGTTACATTAAAAAAAGACAACAACAAACCAGTTATGAGGTGAAGATTCTCTTCTGCCTATCTAAATTCTTATATTAGTGCCCATTACCCTGGTATCCAAACACAACTTCACAATCAAAAGGGCAAGGAACTTAATTTTAACTTATATTTTACAGAACACAACCAGCTCTGCAGGAAGTTACAGAAAGAACCCAGCTCCTGAGCAGTTGCGGATTCTCCACACATACGATATCTCTTGTCCCTGCATTTAGCCAACATATCATATACTCAACATCACCTTCACAATGAAGTTAGTTTGTAGAAAGACACTGATGTGAAAATATGACACTTACAGCCAGGACAGTCCCAATTAAATAGCCAATATTCTCATCAAGAATTAAGGTAGTTCCATACCAAAACCCAAGGCCGTAGCATCCATTTATAATTAGGTACAAAAAATCAAGAGACAGCTTAGAAGCAATAGCCTTTTTTATACCAAGGTTTTTTGCTTCTCCTAGTTTATTTGTATATCTGTTAAAAAGACAAACATATGTTAGTCATTGTGGCTGCAGACAAAGTTATACATTAAAAAAGACATTAACTATTGAGAGAGTCAGACCTATTGATTTCCTTCTCTTGTTCTCCAAAGGCTACAACAGTTCGCACTGATGACAGGACGACTTCTGCTATTGCACCTGCTTTGGCATAGGCTGTTAACTCCTTACTGGTTAATGTGATGATCATCTACAGTCAATGGGAGCAGAATGAAGTGAACTTCTCAAACAAATTGAGAGTAGCTCTATACCTCATATTTATTATGTTATTTCTCCAAGCAAAGAACTGCCAGATTCACAATGATCTTTAGAAGTGCTGCCTGGGTCATTATTCTGTGTCTGATGAAGTATCCAATCTTGCAAATACTACCGTGCTGATGTAAGTATGCACTATCCCAGTAATGTTTACAGAATTGGACCCATAAGAAACATTTAAAATTCTGTTCCATATGTACAGAACTTGTTATGGAATATAACTTAGAAGCATAAATAGCTGTGATCTTATAACTCTGTCCCGGCAGTCTACTAGACCTACCTAAACAGGATGAGTGCAGAGATGTTCATTAATCAGGATTCCCAACACCACACCTAGAGACCTTGCTCTGGGCTAAGTGAGGCCAGGAGAAAAATGCTAGGCCCAGAAGGGGAGGGCTATTGAATCTTCTCATCTTTATTTGTAACAGGTAGTGGTCCTCCTAAACACATGCCTTTATGATTTTAACATTGTTTTTGAGATCTTAAAATGTATAAATAATCTGTTACTGAGACTGTGAAGTCTTTGGGACAGGGACTATCTTTTTGTTACGTGTGTGTGTGTGCGTGTGTGTGTGCGCGCGCGCGCGTGTGTCTGCAACACCTAGTAGTATAGTGTTGTGATACTGCTTGTGGCCTCCAGGTGCTACTGCAAATCTACTACCATCGCTAACAATATAAGAAATTTGAGACTAAGAAATATACCGAATTCCCTTACATATATCTTTTTCAGGCTCAATATTTTTTGTAATTTTTTTTTTTTTACTCCAGCTTCAAACTTACTACTGGAGCTGCTCAGAAATTTTTCAACAGAAAACAGATTCATTGAAGCAGAACCTTTCACAGAAACGTATTAGCTTCAACCAAGCTTTTGTCCAGAAGGTTTCTCAGGTCCAGAATGGGATTTCTGGGGATAATAAGAGAGTACCCGGAATAGCCAGTTATTAGGCAGTCAGCTGAGATGTGGGAAACCTATGTTCAAATCCTTGCTCCAAATCAGAGCAGGGGCTTGAACCTATAGTTCCTACATCACAGAGGAGTACCCTAACCATCTGGCTACTGGCTGTTCTGTCTCTCATGCTCTACTTTGCAAAAAAAAAAAAAGGAAAGGTCTCAGTTTTGTCCCGATGCAGAACAAAAATTAATGTTGAGGGTGATAGAAGCCACTGAGGGAAGTAAATGCCCCCTCCCCCTGCTTTCATGCTCCCCATCCCAGCTCTGCCCTTTTTCATTGTTCTCTACCTGCACAAATGAAGTGGGGAGAGAGGTTCCAGGCCCATGGTTATAACATTAAGTTACCGAGCACCATCAACCTAAATAAAGTAGAACAGAAGCCTTTATTTCCATAGGCAACACAGCTAGTGATATCTTGAAGAATATTAACGGGTCACCACCATCTGTAGAGCACATCAAGTGGGATCGGAATTTATTATAATTTGTAACTCTTCCATGTAAGCATTTCTTCATGAAGACGCTGCCCATTTTCATAAGGTGGATTCCATCCCTGTGCAGAGGCCTGAACACCGCTTAAATCCTCTCAAGGACTATTAATCCTTGTGTGAGATTTGTAGTGAGGGATGAATTTCACTTATAAAATGAATGGCCATGATGAGTGAAGTTTAAACAAATGAAAGAAGCCAAAGAAATCTACTACGTTTACATGAAGACTTACTGCTTCCCAAACTTTTCTCTCAGGTAAGGATGATAATTACTTAGCCATGAAAACACCCACATAGCCAAGCTCTGCTACAGGAATAAAAATAAACAAATAAAAAAACAGACAAATTGGACTTACTTTTAGCCCTTCTTTTCACAGGAAAGCTAAGGCGATCACAAGGAAATAAATGGGTGAGGGGAGAGGAACATGAACAAAAGCAAAATAAATAAAATATATGAACTGTTTCCTTACATAATCTCTCCTGGGATATACAACCACTCACAAAACCGTCGTGCATTTCACCAAAAACCAGTGACATCAGAGGAAGGCAAACTCTATTCAGTACTGGTGCTATTGTTCCAAATACCATAAGAGTTATATCCAGCCCGTCTGCATATCGAAACTGATGGGAATGAGTAAAAGAAGTAAATATCAGATTATTTTAGTCAGTGGATACCAGTATGGCTTCTTGGTTGTTTGAATGTTAACAAAATAAACGATTTACAATAAAATGTTAGGAAGTTAATGCTTTGATTCATTTAACATTAGAATAGTATTTTGGATTATATATCACATCATCATCAGTGGAAATATAAAAGAGGTATAGAAAAGTTCAAGTGGCATCTCTCCTACATTACCCTGTGTGGTGAAATGCCTACAGATGGCATTGGGAGTGCTTCATATGGATGGAGAGCAGCATTTGTAATTAGTTGTTACAGAGTTAACTACAATTCTAAAGCAGCCGAGGGACAAAAATGAATGCAACAAACCTGGGATAATATGATTTTGGAAGACATGAAAACTCACATTTCACTGCATGTGTACTAGACCAACATGTAGTTACTATCATTACAAGTGTATTCTTGCTTACAATTGTGATTGGACCAACGATTTCAGATGGTTTGCTTTTTTCTTCTTTTTCTTTGTGTCTCCTGAAAGATTGGCACAAATATGTACATCATTTTACTTCCTAGCTATCTTGTGTACTTACATAGCCCCCATTGCCATAGGAGCTGAGTGCATCACAGTATTTTAAGAGTACCTACACTCACAACACCCTTGTGTGGTAAGGAAGTACTATAATCCCCATTTTGTAGATGGGGGATGAAAGACAGGGAGATTAATGACAAAACTGTCAGGATTCCACCATTGACTTCAACACGTTCAGGAGTTCACATTAGGTGACTTGCCCAAGGTCATACAGGAAGCCTAGAGCAATGCAGGAATCTGAACCCATGTCTCCTGAGTCACCAAGTGGTGCTGTAACCACTAGACCATTTGTGTTGGCTCTAATACCGTTTGAACTCGGGCTGTTCTAGCAGATGTGGTAATACTATTAAACCACTGAACCTTAATGGGATCTTAAAGTAAAATATAAAAAACAAAAATTGCAAAAGAAAAAAAGGATGTAGTAAGGAGGCAACATAAATTAAAGTCATGATCCTGCAAGTGCTCCATGTGGCTGGATCCCTACATCCATATGGAGGTGGTGTCCGTATCAGGACCTTGATGATCCTAAAAGCTCTTATCCACATCAGTAGTTTCTATTTGTGTGATGTTTGCAGTGTTGGTGTAGCTGTGTTGGTCCCAGGATATGAGAGGCACACCATAGATAGAGTAATATCTTTTAGTGGACCAACTTCTGTTGGTGGATAGCTCAGTCTTGTCCTTTCCACCAATAGAAGTTGGTCCACTAAAAGAGGATCTCTCACCTACCTTGTCTCTCTTTATTCATGTTGAGTAATTCTATTGATTCCAGAGGGAATATTTATGTGACTAGAGGGGGAAGAGGTGGGGGGGGGGGAAGACCCACCTGTAGATCTCCTCACCTAAATTAATTCCAACCCCAACAATTATGTATTATCTTTGGGAGACACACAGTTTTGTGTTTTGGGGAAGAAGAGATGCAAATCTACGTAAAGAAGGAAATTATACAACTAGGATAGTAAAAATATTACTATTGTTTTGTTTCTTTCTTTCTTTTTTTTTTGCACAGGTAACATAAGATGTTCATTTCTTCGCCAAAGCTGGGTTAGTAATAGGAAATAAAAATGTAACTTGATTTGCTGGGAATCATATTAAAAGGCAAGAAATTAAGGCCCAAACTTTAGTAGCTGTTTCTTTTAAAGCAACAGTCCTCCCAGTCTCTCTGGTGGGAGGGAAAGAGAGGGGGCAGAGATACCAGCCAGTCTCTCTCACCCAGGGCTAGTCCTTGGAGATGGGGAAGAAACAGCTATTGAAGCTGTCAGTGACCAGCATGAGCTGGAGCAGGGATGGGGGATCCCTCCTGGGACACTGGCCTCTGTGACCCCTGGACCCAGCTCCCTGCTTTCCAAAACCCCAAGATGCCATCTCCTCACTCTGCTTCCTCCACCCCTTCCACTTCTAGGCCCACTCCGGAAGGAGAGATGGTGTTTGGGGAAGATACACATGTGCTGCATGACAATGCAAAGTGTGTGTGTGGGGGAAACCCCATACACACACACACACACACCTCTCGGAATGCAATGCATGTATAAAGTGGGATCCTGGCGATGAGGAAAGTGGGAATGCAGCATATGTGCAGAGCTGTGCAGCTCTTGATTAGCTAGTCCCATAGGTCAGTGTGCAGCAACATGGCATGTATAGACTTTATCTGTACATGTATTATACAGAGTATTATAGACTTTTAGCCCCTGCATTTTTTGTAGTGACCCTGCCACTTGGCCCCCTCCTTAGGAAGAGGCTGGCTGGGCCCCAGCTGGCAGTGAGAAGGGCATGTCAGGGGTGGGGCTGCAGTCTACAGTGCTATGGGCCATAGGGCAGCCTGGGGAGATTTTTGTAATTTAGACAGACCCTCAGGGCTGAGTTACTCCTGGGGCCTCTCCACCTCACACAGCAGCCTAGACTTGAAAGGGTACAAAAGGTGACCGAATTCTGTGCTGCCTCTCTTAAATTGTTATCTCAGTAACCTTTTAATTTCATAGTTTTTTATTTTTTTAACTGCATAGAGGAAAGATGTAAGATACAGTCAAAAGAACCACAGTTTATGGCCCAGCTTCAATCCAGTGGCTGGCATAGACAGCGACCCTGCCAATCTTTGTTAGAAATGATGTAGCGTTCATCCAAAAACTGCAACCCCGAGGAGGCTACCGGGTACCATCACAACCCACAAGTTGGTGGTATTAGTTGGGGATGGCGCATAGTCATGGGTTGCCAGGATGCGCTGATTCAACCTCAACGGGGCTCTTATGCCATTTAAAGCTGACTACCCTCAACAAACCCTACAGAAGCATAGGTGATGGCAACACCTTCCTTCAGGGTGAACACCCCCTTCGGGACTAGGGAGCTACAGGGGGACAGGGAGCTGTAATTTATATCTCTGAGCCATCTTGTGACACTTGCCCTTTTAAGATGTGCTGCCAGACTGGAGTGCATGCCAAAAGCAGAGCAGCATATTGAATATCTTTTTATACATTATTAAGAAATCAATAAAAAGCCTGCACAGTTCCTCTGAGGCCTGGTCTACACTAGGACTTTAATTCAAATTTAGCAGCGTTAATTCGAACTAACCGCTCAACCGTCCACACCAGGAAGCCATTTAATTCGAACTAGAGGGCTCTTTAGTTCGAATTTGGTACTCCACCCCGACAGGTGGAGTAACGCTAAATTCGACATGACTAGCTCGAATTAGGCTAGGTGTGGATGCAAATCGAACTTAGTAGCTCCGGGAGCTATCCCACAGTCCACCACTCTGTTGACGCTCTGGACAGCAGTCGGAGCTTGGATTCTCTGACCAGCCACACAGGAAACGACCCGGGAAAATTTGAATTCATTTTCCTGTCTGGGCACTTTGAATCTGACGTCCTGGCTGGACATCGGGGCGAGCTCCGCAGCACCTGCAATGACGCAGAGCTCTCCAGCAGAGGAGTCCGGCCAATCCAAGAATAGAAAGAGGTCCCCAGCATGGACAGACCGGGAAGTCCTGGATCTGATCGGTGTGTGGGGCGAGGAGTCTGTGCTGTCGGAGCTGCGCTCCAGCAAGCGGAATGCAAAGACCTTCGAGAAGGTCTCCAAAGCAATGATAGAGAAAGGATACAGCCGGGATGCAATGCAGTGCCGCGTGAAAATCAAGGACCTGAGACAAGGCTACCAAAAAGTCAGCACGGCAAATGGACGCTCCGGAGCCCTGCCCCAGACATGCCACTTCTACGAGGCACTGCATGCCATTCTAGGTGGGTCTGCCACCACTGCCCCACCAGTGACCGTGGACTCAGTGGATGGCATAGTGAACCTGGACAGTTCCTCCTCGATGTTCGCCGATGTGGAAGATGAGGAAGGGTCTGTGGAGGACGGCGCAGGTGACAGCCAACACAATACCGCTTTCCCTGACAGCCAGGATCTCTTCATCACCCTCACAGAGATCCCCTACCAACCCTCCCTGGCCATTAACCCGGACTCTGAATCAGGGGAAGGATCAGGCGGTAAGTGCTATAAACATGTAAACATTTATTTTTTATAAAACAGGTATAAAAAAATAGAAATACTATATATAAAATTTTCAATGAAAAACTATATGAAAAGTAGGTCCACACATATAGGGATTGAACAATAATCCTCCAGGGACAATTCAAGAAAGGTCTCATTTAGGTCCTCGAAAAGCCTCCGCAGGAGGTTCCTGGGGAGAGGTGCCTTGTTGGTTGCTCCGTGGAAGCACACTCTTCCGCGCCAGGACATCCTTATGTAGATGGGAATCATCGCCTCCACAAGCATGGCCGCATATGGTCCTGGTCTCTGCAGGGCTTCCCTTAGCATCCACTCTTTGTGACTCCGAGGGACCCGCATCAGGGTGATCTCGTTCATGAAATGCTGCATCTAATTAGGGCAATTAGTGTATTATTACTGTTGTGAATGGTTTACTTTTACTTTGCATAACAATGACCCTCGCTTAACAGCCACGTGTTGTAGGCCACATAGGAAAAGCATACATTGATCTTTCCCGTGCACTGGCGGGAGTGGCTGGAAAAGGGTCAGAGTATATGATTTCCAGATTGCCTTTAGCGGGAGGGCACAGCTATCCATTAACTGATAAGCAGAATGTACTGTAAGGCTTACCAGGACTGTCTGCTAGACGGATTCAGCTGTCTCTCCCCACTTGTCCGCTCTCCTGTGCAATGCCGCAGCCAATGAGAGCGTATTCCGAAATCTCGAACTTGTCCTGAGATCTCGTGAGACTTGTTGCCCTGTATGGTCTTGTTCAGAGAAACTGACTAGACTGTGTTCACTGTTCGCAAACATGTATCTGTTCAAGGAAATCAGTTACTTTTCCCATCACACAGCTTCGGCTCTTTCCCGGACTGCCCCGGCATCCCCCTCGCAGAGGCTGGCGCAGATTAGGCGGCGAAAGAAAAAGACTAGGGACGAGATGTTCGCGGAACTGATGGCTTGCTCCAGAGCCGAGGCGGCAGAGCAGAGACAGTGGAGGGAGACCCTATGTCAACAGCATCGCACACACATCGAATGGGAGGACAGGTGGCGGCAGGAAGACCAGCAGGCGACTCAAACGCTGCTTGGGCTAATGAGGGAGCAAACGGACACGCTCCGGCGCCTTGTTGATGTTATGCAGGACCACAGGCAGGAGGACAGAGCCCCCCTGCAGTGTATCTGCAACCGCCCTCCCCCGCCAAAAAGTCCTGCCCCCCCCTCACCCAAAAGTACAAGACGGCGGGGCGGTAGGGGCCGTGAGAACTGTCACTGCACCACTGCATAGCGGTAATGTACCACACACCTCTCACGCTATAAATTTGTAGAAGTGCTTCCCTTACAGGCTCACCCAGTCCCAAATCCAAGTTTCATCCCCCCAGTGTGTATTAGATTATTAAAAGCTGTTTGCTGTTATTCACTGTTTCGGTCACGTCTTTCGTGTCAGAGGATTTTTTTGTGTATGGGGGGGGGGAGGGGATTTATAATTGCACGGTATAGCCTACATTACCAGGGTACAGACTTGGGGCCATGATCAACTGCAGGGCACACACACACTGCAGTCAGTAGGCACCAGGGTCACTCTGTGTGGTGTATGCTGCCCCGGGTCATTCTGTGATGTGTATGCTTGTCCAGGGTCCTAGCGTCTGCCACCCCCTTAATGTTAAGGCATGCTGCCCTTACCATGCACTTCCACCGTAGCAACGAGCCTCTCCGCTGCCCTGAGCCCCAACAAGAGCCCTCATCCACGGACAGATACTCACCCTTCCCCCACACCCCTCACCCCTTCCTACGCCCAAACCCGCAGCCCACTGCCGTCATCCAAACCCCTATCCAAAGAAGGCACCACTCGCCCCTTCCTGCAAACCCACCCCTTCCTGCAAACCCTCCCCTTCATGCACAACCACTTGCAACCGTCCCCCACCCCAGAGACCTATGTAGGAGCAGGAGGATGTCATTCCTCTATGGAACAAGCGGTCTGTACATCAGTGCACACCGTGCCCAGCACAGTATGCGTCCATGTTTCAACACCTGAACAGAAATGCAAAGTAAAACAAAGATTTATTAATAATGAGTGTTACAATTAATTTGCTTTAAAACGTGCTTTGGAAGTGGGGGAAACTTGGAGAACGGGGTATGTAACCGCAGATCGAAATCGACACATACAGACACAGGCCCAGGGTCAGTTTCTCTTGAAAGCAAGTGGAGAGTCATAGGTTACCCTGCTCTCCGAGGAAACTTGCTTTCAAAGCCTCCCGGATACACAGCGCTTCCCGCTGGGATATTCTCTCGGCACGGGTGTCTGGCTGAGCGTAAACTGCAGCCAGGCGATTTGCCTCAACCTCCCATCCGGACAAAAAGGTCTCGCCCTTGCTCTCACAGAGATTGTGTAGCACACAGCAAGCAGCAATAACTACGGGGATATTCTTTTCGCTGATGTCCGAGCGAGTCAGTAAGCTCCCCCATCTCCCCTTGAGACGTCCGAAAGCACACTCCACCACCATTCTGCACTTGCTCAGCCGGTAGTTGAAGAGTTCCTTCTCTCTGTCCAAGGCGCCTGTATAGGGCTTCATGAGCCAGGGCATTAGCGGGTAGGCTGGGTCCCCGAGGATCACTGTAGGCATCTGCACATCCCCAACCGTTATTTTGTGGTCCGGGAAGAAAGTACCTGCCTGGAGGCGTTTAAACAGACCAGAGTTCCTGAACACACGCGCGTCATGAACCTTGCCCGCCCACCCAACGAAGATGTTGGTAAAACGTCCCCTATGGTCTACCAGTGCTTGCAGCACCATTGAAAAGTAGCCCTTTCGGTTAATGTACTCGCTGGCCTGGTGGGCTGGTGCCAGGATAGGGATGTGAGTCCCATCTATAGCCCCACCGCAGTTTGGGAATCCCATCGCGGCGAAGCCATCTATGATGTCCTGGACGTTTCCGAGAGTCACTACCTTTGAGAGAAGTTGCTCAACGATTGCGTGGGCTACTTCAATCACAGCAACCCCCATGGTAGATTTGCCCACGCCAAAGTGGTTCGCTACTGACCGGTAGCTGTCTGGTGTTGCAAGTTTCCAGAGGGCTATGGCCACTCGCTTCTGCACACTCAGGGCTGCTCGCATCCAGGTGTCCTGGCGGTTCAGGGCAGGGGACAGCAAGTCACGGAGTTCAAGGAAAGTGCCCTTACGCATCCTGAAGTTTCGCAGCCACTGTGATTCATCCCAGACCTGCAGCACTATGCGGTCCCACCAGTCCGTGCATGTTTCCCGGGCCCAGAATCGCCGTTCCACACCATGAACTTGACCCATTGCCACCATGATCTCCACGGCGCGGCGTACCCTGCTTTGTGAGAGGTCTGCGCCACTCTGTGAATTCCTGTCCTCACCGCGCTGCCAGAGCCTCCTCGCACGATTTCTCAGCAGCTGACTGTGGAAGAGGTGGACGATAAGGTGCGAGGAGTTGACAACGGCCATAAGTGCAACGATGATCGCAGCGGGCTCCATGCTCGCAGTGCTGTGACGTCCGCGCTGTAACCGACCAGAGAAGGGCGCGAACAGATTTCCCGCCGGAGCTTTCAGGGAGGGAGGGCGTGATTGACGATTCAATGACAACAGTTAACCAAAAGCACCCTCGACACATTTTTCCCCCAGGAGGCATTGGGAGCTCTACCCAGCATTCCAATGGGCAGCGGGGACTGCGGGAACTGTGGGATAGCTTCCCACAGTGCACCGCTTCCAAAGTCGACGCCAGCCCCGTTACTGTGGACTCAGAAATTCGAATTAGTGTATTTACTGTGGATACACAAATTCGACTTCATAAGGTCGAATCCACAAATTCGACTTAAGTAGATTCAAAATAGTCTTGTAGTGTAGACAAGGCCTGAGATGAGAAATTAGAGAAAATGGCTGTGTAGGTGGAACACTTGGAAAACCGTTCCAACAGCAGCAGTCCCCAGGAGCTCAGGTTAGCTCAAGTTTAATTAAAATAGAAACAAACACTTTTGTAAAGAACAAGAAATTCAATCTATTGCTGGGCACATGACACAAAACATTGAAAATTAAAGATGAAATCCACTCTGAAGCCAGTGGGCCTGAACCCAGTCTCACTTAAACTGATGTAAATCAGGAGTAATTCCATTGAAGTCAATGGAGTTAAACCAGTAGAAAACCTTTGTGAGAAGACAATAAGGCTCATTAGCTGTTTTCTATATGTGCGTTACCCTTCTTGACCTGAAACCTTAGCAAAATTCAGGGTGTTACAAGTTGTTCCAATTAGGAGGGAAAACTGATGGTAGAATCAGATGTTTTCTTTGAATCATGTTTGTTTATTTACAAGGACTGTCCTGTTTTCCCTGAATACTGGAGGAATCAAACAATAGGAGTTAGTTCTTTGCTTAGTATCAGAGAGGTAGCCGTGTTAGTCTGGATCTGTAAAAGCAGCAAAGAGTCCTGTTGCACCTTATAGACTAATATATGTATTGGAGCATGAGCTTTTGTGGGTGAATACCCACTTCGTCGGATGCATGTAGTGGAAATTTCCAGGGGCAGGTATATATATGCAAGCAAGAAGCAGGCTAGAGATAACGAGGTTAGTTCAATCAGGGAGAATGAGGCCCTCTTCTAGCAGTTGAGGTGTGATGACCAAGGGAGGAGAAACTGCTTTTGTACTTAGCAAGCCATTCACAGTCTTTGTTTAATCCTGAGCTGATGGTGTCAAATTTGCAGATGAACTGAAGCTCAGCAGTTTCTCTTTGAAGTCTGGTCCTGAAGTTTTTTTGCTGCAGGATGGCTGCCTTTAGATCTGCTATTGTGTGGCGAGGGAGATTGAAGTGTTCTCCTACAGGTTTTTGTATATTGCCATTCCTAATATCTGATTTATGTCCATTTATCCTTTTCCGTAGGGACTGTCCAGTTTGGCCGATGTACATAGCAGAGGGGCATTGCTGGCATATGATGGCGAATATTACATTGGTGGACATGCAGGTGAATGAACCGGTGATGGTGTGGCTGATCTGGTTAGATCCTGTGATGATGTTGCTGGTGTAGATGTGTGGGCAGAGTTGGCATCAAGGTTTGTTGCATGGATTGGTTCCTAAGTCAGAGTTACGATGGTGCGGTGTGCAGTAACTGGTGAGATTATGCTTCAGGTTGGCAGGTTGTCTGTGGGCGAGGACTGGCCTGCCACCCAAGGCCTGTGAAAGTGATAGATCATTGTCCAGGATGGGTTGTAGATCCCTGATGATGCGTTGGAGGGGTTTTAGCTGGGGAAAGTATGTGATGGCCAGTGGAGTCCTGTTGGTTTCTTTCTTGGGTTTGTCTTGCAGTCGGAGGCTTCTGGGTACATGTCTGGCTCTGTTGATCTGTTTCCTTATTTCCTCATATGGGTATTGTAGTTTTGAGGATGCTTGATGAAGATTTTGTAGGTGTTGGTCTCTGTCTGAGGGGTTGGAGCAGATGCAGTTGTACCTCAGTGTTTGGCTGTAGACAATGGATTGTGTGGTGTGCCCGGGATGGAAGCTGGAGGCATGAAGGTAGGCATAGCGGTTGGTAGGTTTTGGTATAGGGTGGTGTTAATGTGACCATCGCTTATTTGCACCGTGGTGTCTAGGAAGTGGACTTCCCATGTAGATTGGTCCAGGCTGAGGTTGATGGTGGGGTGGAAGTTGCTGAAATGGTGGTGGAATTTTTCCAGAGTCTCCTTCCCATGGGTCCAGATAATGAAGATGTCATCAATGTAGTGTAGGTAGAGAAGGGGCTTGAGTGGATGAGAGCTAAGGAAGCGTTGTTCCAGGTCAGCCATAAAAATGTTGGCATATTGTGGGGCCATGTGGGTGCCCATAGCAGTGCCACTGATCTGGAGATATATATTGTCATCAAATTTGAAATAGTTCTTTGCTTATGACCTCAAGTCTATTTAGCCAGCTTCTCTAGACCCAGAAGACCCAGAAGTCTTGGCTTCTCCCTGGGTCACACTCTGGACACCCTGTGCTTGTCCAAGCTTTCTCTGTCTCTCCCTGTCTCTGTCTCCTCATCTCTGAGTATGTCTACACGTAAAATGCTACAGCAGTACCGCTTCAGCACTGTAGCACTTCAGTGTAGACATCACTACGGTGATGGGAGGAGTTCTCCTGGCACTCGAGTTAATCCACCTCCTTCACGAGAGCCAGTAGCTAGGTCAATGGAAAAATTCTTCTGTTGACCTAGCACTAGGGGTTAGGTTGGTCTTTCAGGAGTGCAGGTTTTCACCCTCCATCCCCTGAGAGACATAGCTATGCTGATGTAAATGTTCAGTGTAGACCAGCCTTCTATCTCCTGCTTCTCTGTCTTTAACACACCCCCTTAGCCAAAGGATGCCCAGCCTAGCATTCTGCCTATATAGCTCAAATTCCTGAGTGGCATTGGGTGAGCATGAGCCCATCTTTTTAGAGCACTATTGTTTCTTACCCTGAATGAAGGGTGGCTGCTGCACTCATCAATGTAAGGGGCTTTAAGCCAGCTATGACACCTGCTTCATTCTGAAAGCTATACTAAGGTTGTTTGAGACAGTTTGTCCCACTGAGCTACTGAAAAAAATAATCAACCCAAACAAGATCCAAAGCCAAACTCAGACAAGAGGTGATACCCAAACACTTACTTGTCATCTACATCCACATTAGTAGAATACTTTGGTGCTTGTCCAGCGATTTCTATGTGGATAATCCACATAATTATGTGGATAGGTTATTTATTCTAAAATAAAATGCTGTGCTGTTAATATCATTACTCACCATGAAATCCAATATAGGACACACTTTGTTTAGGTGACACCAATCAGAAATCTCAAACATAACAACTTTATATTAGATATATTATCAGCTTGTCCATTGAAGCTTTTAAAAAATTTATTAAAAAACAGGATTAACCTTTTGTGATGTCATCTGATTAAAATATGATCAAATATGTTGCAACCACTGTTATATATTTGCCACAAATCTTGTACAAAATATGGTATGTAAGATGTCTGTGGAAAGGTTATGATTTGCTGAATATGATTATGCTATTTGTAGGCATGTATCATTTTTGTATTTGAAGTTATGAGTATTGGCTCTATCCCTGTATTTCAAATGTTTGCTCCTGGGGTCGCGCCCAAAAGGTATTTAGCCTGCACATTTTGAATGAACTATTCAAGTAGAATGGCCCATTACAGTACACTTAACTTACAATGGAAGACGCCTAACTACTCTTAATGGACTTCTGTGACTAGGCGAAATCATGCATGGACATGTGACTCAAAACACCATCACGCTACTGTAAATTTCCACAGTAAGAACAATGGGATTCCCTCCACATGGCAGAAGATATAAAAAGCCTGGAAAACCTCAATTTTGCCTCTTTCCTGCTCCAGCCTCTTTTCTGCTCAAACTTCTGGACTATGGGCTCAGGGCTGGGGCAGTAGCGTGGGGCTGGGGTGCAGGCTTACCTCGGGCTGCTTCCGGTCAGTGGTGCAGGGAGGCTAAGGCAGGCTGCCTGCCTGTTCTGGCTCCATGCTGTACCCCGGCAGCAGCCAGCAGGTCCGGTTCATAGGCGGGGATGGGGGGGGTGAGGAGGGGAGGGGGAAGAAGCTACGTGCCCCAGGACAGGTAGGGACCAGCCTGCATTAGTGCCACAGCACCACTGACTGGACTTTTAACGGCCTAGTTGGCGGTGCTGACCAGAGCAGCCACGATTCCTTTTCAATCAGATGTTCCAGTCAAAAACTGGACACCTGGTCACCCTAACCTAGAACTTTGTATTTATTGTATGTATTTGACTCCTTTAACCAATTTTAACTCTCACCTTTCTTTCTTTTTATAAATAACCCTTTAGATTTTACATACTAAAGGATTGGCTTCAGCATGATTTTTGGGTAAGCTCTGAGTTGTATATTGACCTGGGTGTGTGGCTGGTCCTGTGGGATCAGAAGAACCTTTTATTTGAGGAGACTGGTTTTAAAGAACCACTCGTCTCTAAGTCTAATGTTTTCAGTGGTGATAGAAGGACAGGTATGCCTAAGGAAACTGCTTTTATGGCTTCTTGTTAGCCAGTGTGGTGAAACAGAAGTTTACTTTTGATGCTGGTTTAGTATATCTCATGGGAGAATAATCTCCAGTTTTGGGGTGTGTCCACCCTATTTCTCAGCAGTTTGTCCTCAATTTGGTATTCTCAATAGTGACCCACAGAGGCATGGTTACATGTGTTTTCTCCAGTATTACCACTTTTTTTCTGGTTTCCCTATTGAATGAGTTGTCTCGCTCCCTTCGATTAAATAAGCAGCTATGAGAGTCAAAGGAAGCAGAAGACACAATAGCTTCAGAAATGTCAAATATTACAGACACAAGTACAGTGCATGGAGTACACTTGCTCTATGACAGGGGTTCTCAAACTGGGGGTCGGGACTCCTCAGGGGGTCGTGAGGTTATTATGTGGGGGGTCGCAAGCTGTCAGCTTCCACCCCAAATCCCGCTTTGCCTCCAGCATTTATAATAGTATTAAATATATAAAAAAGTGTTTTTAATTCATAGCGGCGGTGGGGGGGGAGGGGGGTGTCACACTCAGAGGCATGCTATGTGAATGAGGTCACCAGCAGAAAAGTTTGAGAATCACTGTTCTATGACATTATTCCAAGCTCACACTGAGAAAGATGACAAATTATGAGGAAAAAAAGCTTACCTATGAAGAGAGACTGAAAAGGTTAGTATTCTTTCCCTGAGAAAGGAGATAAATAAGAGATGCCATGATAAAAGTATTAGAATAATGAATGGTATAGAGAAAATGGATAAGGAAAACAGAAGTTCTCACTCTCATAATACAAAAACAAAGGCTCATCAATCTGGCACCTATTAGGAGCATAAACATTTGCTTCAAAGTTGTTTTAGGGACCATGTCCAGTATAACCGCCTGTACAGTACGTCAATTGTGTCAATTTGAGATCCATTTCTTTTTATAAAGTCCCACACAGAGGAAATTAGAAGCATGGTACCAGGTACCCTGTTTTAGAGATGCCTCTTGCTTTAGTCTTCACTCAGCAAGGGAAAATATTAAACAAGTTATCCAATACCACATACTTACAAAAAAAATCACAGCATGCTTTATAAACAGAAACAATTCTTTTGCACTGATGTGCTAAAAGAATAAGAAATCTCACTCTCAGCTCATATACTGCAGTGGAGTATGTAGCTTCAGAAGATTTTACTGGGCACCATCCGAAATAGCTCCCAGGTAGGCAGAAGATGAACAGTGAATAGCAAATGCAACTCATTTCAACAGAAATATTAGTTCAGCTGGAACCAACTTCCTGTCTTTTATCATGGACTGTTTTAATGTATGATCCTATTTTTTCCTGGTTATTATTTCTCTGCTCTGATACAATACTTCTAAGAATATTATTTTCAGTTAATCTTTTACATTGTAAGCAGAGTCAGGATGAGCTGTACCCTGACATCTGGTGGTGAATTATGGCAAGTGTGGAAAAGAAGTTAGGGGGCTGATCTTGTTTGCATAGGCACACCCACTCCGCCTAGCATGAGCCCACGGCAGCCCAAAATGGTCACTCTGACAGCTGTGCGATCCCCAATTTCTCAGTTATTGGGGTAGGAGGAATAAAGTGTTGTTACCCTGATTATGTGAATGAAGGACTATGAGACTGTTTTATGACAGAGGGTCTCACCATCAACCAAGTAGCACTCGCTAGACAAGGGACATGGGTTCTAAAACCCAGTGAATTGAGAAAGATTAGGGACAGGTATGTGTATCTGATGATATGGGCCCTGTTTGAGGACCTGGCACACCAATTATACCATCTTCTCCTTCTCCATTATTGCATAGCAGAGCTAATTTTGATTCCATTAGGAGCCTAGCTAGAGACTGCTGAACTGAATTCACTTTGGGCCAATGGTGCACCAGCACTGGGTCTCCCCTACTACAAGCTGAAATCACTAAGAACTGAAACCACTAAAAGAGCTAAAATTACTGAGCTGAGATCACTGAGTGCTGTGTTAACTAGTGGGGGAGCCTGAAGATATATTGCTAAGCAGCTGGCAGAGCAGTTTGCAGGATGGTTGGAGCGGCGAGCACAGCGGAGTGGAGCTGAGCAATTTGTGGGGACAGCTGGTGGAGTGGAGCAGCTTGTGGGATGGTTGGAGCGGCCCACAGAACAGTGAGTAGAGCAGAGCAGAGCAGTTTGTGGGGACGGCTGGAGGAGCAGAGCGGCTGGTGGAGCAGAGCCATTCGTGGTGAAGGCTGCAGCAGACCTCCATGGAGAGGTAGGGCAGTCAGCCTCGGCCCACGTAAGGTACCCCTTAACATCCTGTTTGCTCCCCCCCTCACAATTCCACCCAGGCTGGAGGGGTAAAACTCTGCAGATGAACTTTTGAACTCTGGGGCAGCACTGACCAGGGACAGAGACTTTTGGGTTGTTGGACTTTGGGGTGATTTGGACTTAAGACCCTGAGGGGAAAGGGACATTGCCAAACTTACTTGGAGGTGGGTCTTTTGCTCATGGTTTGTGTTATGAATCCTGTTTGTGGTGTTTCCCCAACGTAAGACCGCACTGTTTCCCTCCTTTATTAAAAGAATTTTGCTACACTCAGACTCCGTGCTTTCAAGAGGGGAAGTATTGCCTCCTAGAGGCGCCCAAGCGGGGGAGTGGTATGTAATTGTCCCAGGTCACTGGGTGGGGGCTCGAGCCGGTTTTGCATTGCTTTATTGAAACGGAACCACTGGATACTGAACCCGGCCCTTGTTGCTGCCAACTCAGAGGGGCAGAAGGGTTACAACATATTTCCTTTTATTGTATTTATTTACTATTTTTCAGTGCATCCATCAAAAAATTAGCATAACAAATGTTAATTAAGGAAAAATGGACTCACCATCAAAGCAGGAATAATACACTTTAGGCAAAACCATAAGTAAGCAGACGGGCATGGTGCCGTGCCCTGATTTAACAAAATCAGGCTCTTTTGGACTAATGGAGAAAGTAAGTTTCAGAGCTGAGCTCAGCTTCTTGATGACAGCTCCTGAGCATTCAAATATAGGGCCTCTCCCAGCCTAGGGGTACAGCTACACTGCAAAGACAACCCCGCAGCAGGAAGTCTCGGGGTTCAGGCCACCTGACTCAGGCTCTCATAATGGGGCTATAAATAACAGGGTGGACTTTCCCGCTTGGGCTGGAGCCTGAGCGCTGAAACCCAGTGAAGGGGGCATCTCTCAGAGCCAGAGACACCTGCCCACTCACACTAGGTTTCAGAGCCCGGGCTCCAGCTGGAGCGGGGAAGTCTACACTGCTATTTGTAGCCCCATTGCACAAGCCTGAATCAACTGAGACTCACTCACTGCCACAGGGTTGCTTTCTGCAGTGTAAATTGACTCTAGTAGCCAATAGGAATTCAGTGCCATCTATACAATGCTAGTACAATACTTCCAAAATGGCCAGCATAAATAGTAGAATCATAGAAATGTAAGGCTGAAAGGGACCTCAAGAGGTCATCTAATCAATCTCCTCACACTGAGGCAGGACCATGTATACTAGATCATCCCTCACATGTGTTTGTCTAACCTGTTCTTAAAAATCTTCAGTGACAGGGAGTCCACAACCTCCCTAGGTTTTAGGAACAATCTTGCTTTATGAGCAGGTTATTCAATAAATATATTAGTGTCAACATGTTGTTTGCAATTTTGTTTCACATTGGTCCCAGGATATTAGAGACCCTGATATTATTGGTCCAATAAAAGATATTACCTCACTCAACTTGTCTCTTGAGTTTTAATATTTTTTTTAAAAAATGATTTCATAAAAATGAAGATGACATAACATTATTTTGGATGAGAAGGAATTGGAGAAGTGATTTAGAGAATAATTTACTCGAGCACCTTCCAGCCTCAGACACATTTCAGGTCATTTAAAGCTTATTTCACTGAATCAACAGTATCTGAAAGGGTATCATTTATAATTAACATCACACACAGTATGATTTGACAGAGAGTAATTGGTACTTAAACTCTTTTATACATCAGCAAGATTTGAGTTCTGCACCAAGGAGGTAAAAATAAAGAGAAGCTGTAGTACATTATCTTATGACTAAAAATGTAATAAGTGGGGGAAAGTAATTGACATTTCTACAAATGACATATCTCCTTTTAACTGCTTTGAACAGCTGTTGAAAAATGGAAGCCGTTTTTATGAAGGAGACAAACTCCAGGATTCCGGTAATAGAACAGAGCTTCCTTTGGGTGGTTTGGAGAATCCTGTGTGACTTGGAAAAACATGGGTGGCTAGGTCTGGAACTAAGCTGGATATGGTCCTATTTCCCTCCCCTGTTCTCTGTCCATTTCACTAGTGCACTATTATGTCAACTCTCCCCCTTTGCAGATCAGTCTCCCACTGAGGTGCCAAGTAATAAAATAATTCACATCTAATCCTATCCATAAGGAATGAGGGCAGATTCTCCCCCCACTTCACTCCCTTTGTGCCACTCAGGTGTTACGAAGAGAGGAAACCTCCCTTAAATTCCCCTCTGATACCCCAGTACAGTGCATAGCTCCTATGGGGCCATACAGAGGCGTGGTAACTGTAAACATGCGTACACATGGTATGTCTATGCTGCGTTTTAAAACCTGTGGCAGAGAGTCTCAGAGGCCAGGTCTACAGACTCGGGCTCACACTATGATGCTAAAAACAGCTGTGTAGACATCATGGCTTGGGCTCTGAAGTCCACCCCTCAGCCTTGAGCTGCAGTGCACAGAACATGGCCAGATCCTTCTTGCATGGAGCTCCTTCTGGCCCCTGGGTCTGAGCTGGCCCCCGCAGCAAGGCATAGAGGCAGACCCATACATAGAGGCAGACCCATTGTACATGACCCATACATAGAGGCAGACCCATTGTACATGCCCCTCTTACCTGCATTCAGTGCACACGATTAGGTGTAGGGCCCCGCTTCTTCCCTTTCTACATGTGCAGCAACCAATTCTTTTCTAGTTGCTATAGCTCCTGCTGTGGCTGCCTGGGCACTTCCACAAATGGGAACTGGACCCCCTGAAGTCATCGTAAGCCTCCATATGTTGATTGGGGAGGGTGGACACCTCACAGCCAAGGGTTTGTGCCTGGCTGCTCGGTCACCCCTTCTTGACTGTAGGGGGTTTCAGATCCCACTTCTGGTACCAGTGACAGTGGGGCTGCCCTAGCGCATGCCCCCGCTGGTAGTCCTGTTGGTACACTCAGCACCTGCTCAGGTTCTTCCAATCAGTGACCAGAGACTGATTCCTTCAAACAAAATGTCCCCTTCATGGGGTCTGGTTTATTAACATTTTTTTTTAAGTTACAGAATCCAAACCACTGATTTTAGTCTCAAGTTCATGCATGCTCTCATACAAGTCCATACAAGACTCCTGGTAGCTCTTCTTCTCTGTTCAGAAGACCCAGTTGTGCTCCTGGAGCTGGGTTAAACTTTGAACAGTCAGCTATTCTCCCCCCTCAAGAACAAAAGTCCCTCAGCCCTTCTTGTGGAGCTGGGTTGTATTTCAAGCCATCTGCAGGGACTCAGCCAGCTTCTCCAGCCCAAGTGAGTTTCTTTACCTTCAGATTTGGAAAGTTCAGCTGTCAGAAATTTTCCTGCTGGCGTCACCCTTGCTAGGATGAAGGGGGCAGAATTTATGCTAGTCCTCTTTCAAGAGCTCATCCTGATTGGCTGGAAGTGAGGGGGGCCTTTCCCCACCTACTTTGCAAGTCTCTTCTGGCCCCAGGCCCTTAAAGTAATAGGAATGAGTTTGTTTATCCCTAAAATAAAACTTATTCCTGGAACTGCATCCCTTCACCAATAGCTCCTGTTTCCTAGGTCCTTGCATCCATAAGACCTCCAAAAATATTAGAACAGGGCTGGACTGACTCCAGCTCCTTTCAGTCTTAAGAGGATGGGCTACCCTGTCACATTAGCCTTCGCACTCTATATGGCCATGGAATACCAGAGATTCCCAAAGAGAGAGGAAAAAAGGATTTAATGGTTTGTCCTTACTCCTCTTCTTGGGTTAGCTGATTTCATTAAGTATTTAAACCAACCAACAAACATGGGGGAGGGAAGTGGGAGAAGGGGAGATTCTAGCCAACTTTCTCCAAAACAGATGAATTGCAAGAATATAAACTACTTGTGGTATATTTGTTTCACATAAAAAGATAGACTCTAGCTCAACAGAAATAATTTTCCGGAGGTCTATAGACTGTTTTATACAGGATGTCAGAATAAAATATCACAGTGGTCCCCTCTGACCTTGAAATCAGGGAATCTATAGTGAAAATAGAGCCTGCATATTTAAGACCATAAGTTCAGCTCCTTCCTATAGAAGTTTTCAAACAGCTTGCACTTATGTCTAAATCTTGCTGGTCTCCAGGGATTAGTTCCCAGGGTTGTATTCTACTTTAAGTTATTAAATACTATTATTTGACAGACTGCTAGTTAAAGACAGACTGCTAAACACATTCATGTTATTGATAATACACCTAAAAATTACTGTAGAGATTTTAATCAGAAAAAAAAACAAGTGCAGGGTACCTTCTTGAACCATTAGAGGTCACTGTTGTGTATGGAATGCCATCTCGCTTACATATTTCTTGCAAACACGACAGCATGGTTGGGCTCAGAAAAGTGACTATATAAAGGGCCCCATTTTTACTCTACAGATCTGGCCCCTGTAGATCTAGCTACTCCTACTGCAACAGAGCTACCTAATACGACATTAGGAATGTGAGTTGGATGGTCTTCAGGCTTATGCATAACCTAGAGAATTGTTAAACCAGTCCCATATTTCAGATTGTGCCAAAAATAAAACAGCTGGACCCTTGATCTCATTTTAATTTGTGAAGCTGGTAGCTTGAAAAAACACCTTAACTGTAAACTGGTGATTTGATATTACTGAAAAACAATGGCCCCCACAACGTCAATGTTAGAGTCACTTATCGTAGTATGGGCACACTCCACTACATCAATTATAAATGAGCCAAGGTATCCTTCACTGGGGCAGATTTCTACTTGCACCCACTGAGGCCAATAGGGCTGCATGTAGGTAACTGAGAGCCACATTTAGCACAGAGCATTTGGCAAGGCCACCAAACAAAGCTATCAGCAATACCCTCTGTCACAGCTGTCTCAGTAATCAGAGGGAGACTCATCTGATTGTGTGGAGAAACAGCAAATCCTTCAATAGAGGGAGCTGGTATTTCTAATAAAAGATGGATCGCTACTTTAATTTCTGGCTGAATTGCTCTGACCAGCTCATTTCAAAACACATACTGTCCTCTGGCCCTGGTTACAGGGCAGGGGGCTTTCAGAAACAGAAAATGCTACTACCATTAACTTCTTGCTACTAGTCTTGTCCTCCTTGTTCTCTCATTCTTTTCTAATGAGTCATCCACTTTTTATTCCTGGAATGAAAATGTCTTAATACTTTGTTCCAACCTTTTTCTTTTTATTTATGCCAAACATGCTCCCAGTAAGGCTGATAGTTAGAACAGAAGGCAGATTTTGATCCCACCAGTGCTTCCAATATTTCCATCCGCGGATGCTGTTCATAAGATCCCAGAGATTTTTGGGGGTCCCTGAATTCCCTGCATCTCATTAGATTATTGTCCATTCCACACCTGTAACAATCTGGATCCAAGACTGTCAGAACCAAATTTACGGCACACCATTAGGGAAACCCCTTGTGTCAGGGTGGGATGTTCCAGGAATCTAAGCTTCTAGAATCACCTGCAGGTCTTCTGTCTGTACACAATCCAGCCCTCCAACTGAGAAGCATCTAAGTCCAACACCTTTCAGGGCAACACAAACTCACACCAGCACCCAAAGTTTCTCAACAAATCTACCCTTTTTTGGACTCTGTCTTCAATTGCCTTCCTCCAATACCAGAGGAGACTTCCTGAGATTTGTGTTTTTCCTACCCACCCAACTCCTTTACAGGAGTCCCTCTTTTCTCTGTGGTTCTTCCCTTCACAGTGAACTTTATCCCCCTTTTATGAGGACCAGGTGTCCATAAGCATCACTTACTGCCTCTTAGTTCTTTTCTTCTGGCTGAGAAGCAATTAGCTAATTATTATTTGCAGTACTGAAGAATAACCTGTGTAGCTCATAGGCTTGTGTCTTTCACCAACAGAAGCTGGTCCAATAAAAGATATTACGTCACCCATCTTGTCTCTCTATTAATTAATTATGGCACAGGTGTAATAGATATGACTAATAACTCCTTCCCATCGCATTGACACATTAAAAAACTCCTCATCATGCATGCCAAATCATTTCATCTTGAATCCTCCCATTCCCTACACAACCCAAATACTGGTTTGTGTGCTGGGTATTTCCATGGGGGCTTGAGGGAGGTGGACTCTTTCTCACCAGATGATGGACTTACTCTGGAGATGCAGTAGTCTCTGTGTCCCTAGAGAGTCTCTCTCTCTCTCTGAAGACTGGAGAAGAAAATCTGTGTACAGAAGTCACTGACATGAGGAAATCACAATTTAAATAAGCCACGATAGAACAAGTGGTGATTAATTCTGTCTTGTAACTCCCCTTGCAATTTTATTATTGAGTAAAAATAATGTCAAAATATTAGTGATGTTGTTGTTTTGTTTTGTGTGGGGGGGAGGGTTGGTAACAAAGTTAATGATTTGATTCAAGGTTAAGATGTTTTTTAATCCATTTGCCAGTTACTAATTAGAACTAAACTTCTAGTAAGATATTGCAAAGCTGGTAGCTTTAAACAAGTGAATAGTTAAATATATTTCAAAAGTCAGAATGTCTCAGGCTGGAGGAGCTGGCATTAAAGTGTCCTAAATGAATTAATACTTTTAGACTGAATTCTTAGTTGATAATTGGTTTCCTCACAATAACAAAATGTGAAGTTAAAAAATTGCAGACTATCCTCCACTGTAGTTCTTCTTTCCTCAGGAATCTAGGACATTTCCTGGATTGGGGATGCCTGGGGAGTTCTCAGGAAAGCACCACTCTCATTTATTTAGACTAAAAACATCTCCTTGATTAATGGCAACTTTAAAATATTTTCAACTGTCCGCTGAAGAATTAAAAGGCAGCGAGAGGTTTGTGGGTTTTCTTTAGGAGGTGGGTAAGAGTGGAGTTTTATTTAATACTAGCTGCTAATCTCCTGCTGCCTTTTTTTTAAATGATGAAAATGGGATTTAGACAACCTCTGGGAGGGGATGCCATCCAGCATCACTAACTCAGGTTCTTGCTAGAACACCAGCTTTGCTTCCTGATTTATATACGTTAGGGCAAGGCTGATTCAAGCACATCCCTGGCCTCCTGAGAATCACCTCAGGTTTATCCCCTCCTCCCTATGTAATATTTTTTTCCTCCTGCCTCTGGGATTATAATTAAAACTGTATGTTGGCTGAAATAAAAAGCTACTATTTTGGGTGTGGAAGTGGGCTGGCGGGGAGGCTGAGAGAAGGGCAGCCGAGGGAAACGTACAAAAGCGCAGCTTTGAGCAAGCTGTGGGGTTGAAGGTGCAGAGAAACATTGTGGAGAGAAGGGAGGAAGCAGCAGGAGCACAAAGCAGCAGGCAGCTCTGAGCGGCAGGGCGGCAGTGCCAGAATTGAGGGAAGGGAACTGCCACAATAAGGCAACAGGTGCCATCAGGCAGAGAGAGCAAAAATGACAGGGGACCCAGAAGGAATCTTCTCACCTGAGCAGCAGGAGCCACTTGGGCAGAGGTTGGCTCAAATCATGAAGTTCTTGAGGTCAGCAGGTGACAGGAAGGTTGTGGGGGT
The DNA here is from genome assembly GCF_020497125.1 of Mauremys mutica. Classification (NCBI taxonomy): domain Eukaryota; kingdom Metazoa; phylum Chordata; order Testudines; family Geoemydidae; genus Mauremys; species Mauremys mutica. The sequence goes on from NC_059073.1 coordinate 236,211,695, forward strand.
GGGGGCGTCTGTCACAGAAAACCCCAGTGGAGGCAGGAGGTGGGCAGCAGAGGGAAGAGGGGAGGAAGTGCAAAGGAAGCCCTGGTAGTGGATCAGCCTTGTCAGAAAGCGTCTGGTAAAAGGCTCTGATTAGGCAGGAACAGTCACAGGAGGAGGTAGAAAAACTCCTCAGCCAATGGCTACAATAGTAGCATCAGGTAAGGCACCTGGCAGGCAGGAGCCACAGCCTCTTCCTAGGTAGTATTTTAATGCCTTTCTCCTTGACCCTCTTTTTTTCCTCTTAAATCTTCCTTTTCATTTATGCGTGTGCGTGTGGCTGGGCTGGTGCCCCAGTGCTGGGAAGTGGCAAAATGTAGCCAGAAGGGTTTTGAGTCTTCGAGATACAGCGAGAGGTTCAGCTCAGCTTGCTCACACTGTCCCTTTGCGTGCAGTACAGAGGGGGGAAATGAGGAGCAGGAGCCGAACACTCTTTCTCACTGCCTCCCTGTGAGGGGTCCCTCCCACCCCAGGTGCAGCCTGTCACCAGTGGGTCTGCAGCTTCTGACACATAGTCTAGTACTGATCCTGCAAGAGCTAACAAAATAACCAGGTCTTCAACCTATGTTAATCTCCCTGTTGTTCCCCTACGACTCACTTGTTAATGGCATTTGTACAATTTCCTGTAGAGACCACATGAAGGTCAAGGGGAGCTTTATGAAAAAGGCTGACACGCTCTCATGCTTCTGAAAGCTGGAACCGAACTAACACATTGCTCACCTCTGCTGTCACTGAATGGAGAAACTCCCAGCCATGTGATCCAAAGAGAACAAGGCTTCTTACTAACATGCAGCCTTCTGACATCTCTCTTCCTAGTCATTGGGTGACCAAGAATTCCCATCAGCAATTTGCTCTCTTTTTTTCAATCCTTCCCCCATAAAGCTTTTCCCAAAGATCATTATTCACTGCATGTGGAAATGCCGGGTAGAATTTTGTCAATTGCTTTTAGCTGCAGGACTTGGTTAACCTAGATGCTTTATCATTCATAATAATAATAATAATAATAATAATAGTTTGTGTTGTGCAAGTGTCTGAAGGCTCCAGTCAGGATTGAAACTGCAGTGTGCTAGGTACTGTACAAACACATACAAAGACCGTTCCTATCCCAAACAGCCAAGACATGGAAAGTGGGTGTGACAGACAAGAAGAGGGAAGCGGGCAGAGAGGATACATGGTTACACCATTAGTGCCCTACACAACTTCCAAATCATCTCAAGTAGCTCTGTTCCCCTGTTGAACATGTGAAAATCACCTGTACCTGACTGTCGTTCAACTAAGTCATCAATGGTTGGATACTTTTTTTTAAAGTTTTACAGCAGAAGTGAATTTTGAGAAAATATTTGGAAACGTTTCCACTTGTGTATGTCCATTTTATTATGTTTCTCATGTGTCTGTCTTTTTAGATTGATTATTCTTTGAGCCAAAACTCTGTTTTTGGAAAGAGACTAGCATATTTTGGATGCAACCATAATCTAAATAATATAATAATAATAGTTAGGGCTGTCAATTAATCGCCGTTAACTCATGCGATTAAGTCAAAAAATTAATCATGATTAATCACACTTATAACAATAGAATATCAATTGAAATTTATTAAATATTTGTGAATATTTTTCTACATTTTCAATATTGATTTCAATTACAACACAGACTACAAAGTGCACAGTGCTCACTTTATATTATTATTTTTTATTACAAATATATGCACTGTAAACATGATAAACGAGAAATAGTATTTTTCAATTCCCCTCATACAAGTACTGAAGTGCAATCTCTTTATCATGAAAGCGTAACTTAGAAATGCAGATTTTTTTTTTTTGGTTACATAACTGCACTCCAAAAGAAAACAGTGTAAAACTTTAGAGCCTACAAGTCCACTCAGTCCTAAATCTTATTCTGCCAATCGCTAAGACAAACAAGTTAGTTTACATTGATGAGAGATACTGCTGCCTGCTTCTTATTTACAATGTCACCTGAAAGTGAGAACAGGCATTCACATGGCACTTCTGTAGCTGGAACTGCAAGATATTTACATGCCAGATATGCTAAACATTCGTATGCCCCTTCATGCTTCAGCCACCATTCCAGAGGACATGCTTCCATGCTGATGATGCTCATTAAAATAATAATGTGTCAAATAAATTTGTGACTTTACTCCTTGGGGGGAGAATTGTATGTCTCCTGTTCTGTTTTATCAGCATTCTGCATATATTTCATATTATAGCCATTTCGGATGATGACCCAGCACATGTTCATTTTAAGAACACTTTCACTGCAGATTTGACAAAACACAGAGAAGGTACCGATATGAGATTTCTAAAAATAGCTACAGCACTTGACCCAAGGTTTAAGAATCTGAAGTGCCTTCCAAAATTTGAGAGGGACGAGGTGTGGAGCACGGTTTTAGAAATCATAAAAGAACAACACTCTGAAGCGAAAACTATAGAACCCAAACCACCAAAAAAGAAATTGAACCTTCTGCTGGTGGCAATTGATTCAGATGATGAAAATGAACATGCATCAGGCCACACTGCTTTGGATTGTTATTGAGCAGAACCCATCATCAGCATGGACGCGTGTCCTCTGGAATGGTGGTTGAACCATGAAGGGACATATGAATCTTTAGCGCATCTGGCACGTAAATATATTGCAACACCAGCTACAACAGTGCCATGCGAATGCCTGTTCTCACTTTCAGGTGACATTGTAAACAAGAAGCAGGCAGCATTATTCTCTCCTGCAAATTGTAACCAACCTTGTTTGTCTGAGTGATTGGCTGACCAAGAAGTAGGACTGAGTAGACTTGTAGGCTCTAAAGTTTTACATTGATTTATTTTCGAATGCAGGTTATTTTGTACATAATTCTACATTTGTAAGTTCAACTTTCATGATAAAGAGATTGCACTACAGTATTTGTATGAGATGAATTGAAAAAAAAATTAGTTTTTTTACATTACAAATATTTGTAATAAAAAACAAATATAAAGTGAGCACTGTACACTTTATATTCTGTGCTGTAACTGAAATCAATATATTTGAAAATGTAGTAAAAATCCAAAAATATTTAAAATAAATGGTATTCTATTGTTGTTTAACAGCGCGATTAACCGTGACTAGTTTTGTTAATCATGTGATTAATGGTGATTAATTATTTAATCGCTTGACAGCCCTAATAATCATTAATTATAATAATAATAACTAGCAGTGTGTTTGACCTGCCATCAAAGCTAAGGTCCTGTACACTGTGCCTCTTCAGATGGTGAAGTTTTCAGAACTGTCCAATTTAGTCATATTATTTATATTTATCTTTTCCCTTGAGGAGTTAATTTTTCGAGTCAAGGTGAACAGTACAAAATAACTTCTCTAGAAATGGGGAAAACAGGCGACAGGCCTAATTTTGAATTTATGCAGAACTGTCATTGGCTTCAAAAGGCTGAGATAACATTTCAACAAAGTGTGGAACTCCCTTTGTGACCAGAAGAAGTCCACCATGCCCGGCTGTTCTCCACTAAGAAATTCCAAGGAAGACCAGTTTATGTGTGTGTTGGGGAGGGGGTTGTGAGCAGACTGCACTCTGTTAAGAAATGTAGAACTGGGTGTACTTCCCTTACTTTCAATGGAGCTCCAGAGGGAATTCTCCCATCCTAAGGCAGAATGCCTCATGGTGATTGTTCTGGTTTGATGGAGCTGTGCACGTCCCATAGCTGTGGACTATGGCTAACAGGCATGATCTGGCCCTAAATGAAACATAACACAACATTTTTTGTGTACCTATATTTGCTGGAAGGCATAATCAAGGCAGTTTTAGATCTCCCCAAAAATGTACAGAAATACCCAGAAGCACAAGTTGCCAACAAATGTTTTCTTTTCAGAAATGTTTTTTGGATTGTTTTGTCTTTTGCATTGCTGTGATAGTGTGTAGACTCAGACTATCCTTGCTGGACGTAGCCACATGTTATCAGAAGCAGCGTGTTTTCTTCATGTCAGACTGAGGGTATGCAAACATCCAAGAAATTGAATGATGTGGTTAATAACTACTGGCTGTTGTCAGGGGATTATACAGTGTTGTCCGGGGATTATACAGTGTTTCTTCATCTTTAGAATGTACATAATAATACAAAAAAGATGTAAAACATAAAATAAATATAACAGTACGTGCAGTTGTTTACACTACAGTGCAAATCCATGTAAATAATACTGTACATATATTACATACAGTATTTTTGAACATCCACCAGTTCATATTTGCAAAAACAAGGAGGAGTCCTTGTGGCACCTTAGAAACTAACAAAATTATTTGGGCATAAGCTTTCGTGGGCTAGAACCCACTTCAGCAGATGCATGGAGTGAAAAATACAGCAGCAGGTATAAATACATGAAAGGATGGGGGTTGATTTACCAAGTGTGAGGTAAGTCTAATGAGATAAACCAATTAACAGTAAGATACCAAGGGAGGAAAAATAACTTTTGAAGTGGTGAGAGAATGGCCCATTACAGACAGTTGACAAGAAGGAGTGAGTAACAGTAGGGAGAAATTAGTTTTGGAGAAATTAAGTTTAGGTTTTGTAATGACCCAGTCACTCCCAGTCTTTATTCAGGCCTAATCTGATGGTGTCCAGTTTGCAAATTAATTCCAGTTCTGCAGCTTCACTTTGGAATTCATTTTTGAAGTGAAGCTGTAGAACTGGAATTGATTTGCAAACTGGATACCATCAGATTAGGCCTGAATCCAACGTGAACTTAATTTCCCAACCCTAACCTCAACTTAATTGTAATTATCCTCAAAACAAGCACGAGAAAGTCAAGAAAGTCATAATTAAAGTTCCATTTAAAAAAATCAAAACCTGTTAAAAGTGTGGAAATGCTCAGGTAAGGCACTCAAGCAATCTTATTTTGTCCTATAGAAGGCAACAACCACATCATTATGGTTAAGAAATTGTGGTTTGGTGTCTGTGGTCCTAAGCTGTTCCTGCAGAGGGAGAATCCTCCCATAGCCAGTTGTGGTTCCTTTTTGTTCCCTATATGCCACTAGAGTGGCATACAGGAGTTGGGATCTGAATTGGGCTTCATGTTTTCGTTGAGTACTTTATAGGTGCTATGTGTTTGTGGGATGGCTGAGTGGAAAATGAAAATATGTGACTTTCTAGGCAAAGCTGTATTTTGTTCTGGAAGAAGGAAAGTCTGTGAAATGAGACCACATGAGAGGCTCTGATTTTGTGGCAGGAAATGCTTTCTGAAGAGTTAGGGTTGAATTCTGCAGCCTTTTATTATGCAATTTCCCATTAAAGCCAAGGGGCAAATTCTGGGCTCCTTACGTTTCCTCCATCCCCATCATAAAATGAACTAGCTTGGCTATGTAAGTGCAGGGAATATGACCTTTTCCCAGGAGGGCCGGTCATCAGGGCTTACATACAAGAGGCAGCACTGGTTTAACTAATTGTACAATCCCATCCAACCCCGTAACATACTCAGGCAGCTGCCCTGACCATGCTGTGATTTTTAGGAGCTAGCTCAAGCTCAGCTAGCATGTGTACATCTACCCGAGCTGGGAATCACAGCTCACAGCTGCTGTATAGATGTGCTCTGTATAGGTAACTAACATCATGTAGGCACGTGTTCACATGACATCTCTGTGTGATGGTTTACGCAACTGACCAGACTGAATAGACAACTTGTAATAACAAAGGTTAATTACTTTCTTAAGACCCTATGCATGATTAAAAGAATCCACTGAAAAAAGTAGGAATTTCCTATGAGGTGTGTGGGGGGTGGAGGTGGGGAAATGAAAAACATAACAGTGGAAAACCTCCAAGAGGATTGGCACAAAAGCATGAAAAATGTTGCTTCAGGTCTCCAACTATGTGTGAAATAAGAAAGTGTTAAAAAAAATAGGAACGTGAGTCTTAATAGGGAACTCTGTTTATTCCAACTAAAACCACTTTACCAAGTATTAAAAGTAAATGACATTACAGACAGATGTCTCTTCACTTCACTCTTGCATCATAAAAGAGACCCATTACATTTTTGTTTTCATGCTCACTGATTACCGATGTGATATGCACTTCAGTTATAGTAAATAAAACACTAAGCCCATTAATGCTGCATAAAGTGATAGTGGTTTGATCCAGTTTTCTCTGAAGCAACAAAAAAACTAAATTGCCAGGTGTGTTCATATGAATAGCAGATATGAAAATGAGAATTCTACTTATCACCTGAGAGGAAGGTTCATAGGAACAGGCAAGGTGTGGGTAAGAACTGTCACAGAAGCCGTTTGTTGTAAACAAAAGTTTTACTTAAAATTGTTCAGAAATCAAAATAATGTCCCACCACCACACCCAAGAGGAAAAAAAAAATCTGTATCCCAGGCTCTCTGGTTATTCACTCAGTCATTCTTGTAAAATGTTCTGGGTGCTACTGCTGCTGTAATCTACAAATAACTTTCTCATTTTATATACTCAACAACAATAACCCTGCTTTTCAGAGCTTTACTCCTGCATCTACCCCTCCAGAAACCAGGAAATGGATTTCTCCTCATCCTAGAAATACTCACCAGCAACATGCCTGTAAAATGTGTGAAACCATTTATTCCCTATTGCACTTGGGGTCTGTGCCTTGTTTTTTTTGGTGCCAAGGTGGACCCCAAAGACTATTTCTAGGGGCTGGTACTCTGACCCAGAAATCCCTTCCTGGCATACCAGACGTTCAACACCTGCTCCCCTTGTAATGTACTGCTTCCTCCCATAATTACAGACAGGTACAAAACTTTGTCACCTCACTATCTACCCTCTTTTCCAGATCATTTATGAATATGATGAACTGCACTGGTTCCAGTATAGATCTTTGGGGGACCCTGCTATTTACCTCTCTCCATTGTGAAAACTGTCCATTTTTCCTAACCTTTGCTTCCTATCTTTTAACTGATCCATGAGAAGACCTTCTTTCTTATCCCAGGACCGCCTAATTGTCTTAAGACCCTTTGCTGAGGGACCTCATCAAAGGCTTTCTGAAAGTCCAAGTACACTATATCCACTGGATCAATCTTATCCACAAAGAATTCTAATAGATCGGTGAGACATGATTTCCTTTTAAAATGCTGTGTTGACTCTTCCCCAACAAATCGTGTTCATCTAGGTGTCCGATACATCTGTTCTTTACTAGAATTTCAACTAATTTGCATGGTACTGAAGTTAAGCTTACTGGCCTGTAATTCACTGGTCTACAATTTTTGAGAAGTCGTCTGCTTCAGAGATAAAATGTGCTATTTATTATGTATTTTGATGTGCTGAATTCAAATATGACAATTACAACAACTGATTGGCTACTGTTTCTAAGATATTTAAGTTTTTACATTTTATGTCTATGTATATTGTGTAGATAGTAGAGTTTTAATCATACATTGTAAACCTAGGTCTTTTCATGTGTTTATGGTTGCTTTACATGATAATATTTCACCTGTCCTGTTTATGTAACACTTTAAAAATCAGCAAAAGGGTTATATAAATAAAATTTATTATGAAACAAAAGGCAAAAAACTATTATGTACATAGTGTAGTCCTATTCAGTGTCTACTCGGTGCTTCTTGGCTTGTCTCTTGTATTCATTAAATGGAGCATCTCTTGTCACTGTCCAGCAATAGTCTGCAAGCATTGATGGGCTCCATTTGCCCTGAAAGCGTTTCTCCATTGTTGCAATGTCCTGGTGAAATCGCTCGTCATGCTCGTCGCTCACTGCTCCGCAGTTCGGTGGAAAAAAATCTAGATGAGAGTGCAAAAAATGTATCTTTAGTGACATGTTGCAACCAAGGCTTTTGTATGCCTTGAGGAGGTTTTTCACCAACAACCTGTAGTTGTCTGCCTTGTTGTTTCCGAGAAAATGTATTGCCACTAACTGGAAGGCTTTCCATGCCGTCTTTTCCTTGCCACGCAGTGCATGGTCAAATGCATCATCTCGAAGAAGTTCACGAATCTGAGGACCAAAAAAGACACCTTCCTTTATCTTAGCTTCACTTAACCTTGGAAATTTTCCACGGAGGTACTTGAAAGCTGCTTGTGTTTTGTCAATGGCCTTGACAAAGATCTTCATCAGACCCAGCTTGATGTGTAAGGGTGGTAACAAAATCTTCCTTGATTCAACAAGTGGTGGATGCTGAACACTTTTCCTCCCAGGCTCCAATGACTGTCAGAGTGGCCAATCTTTCTTGATGTAGTGGGAATCTCTTGCACGACTATCCCATTCGCAGAGAAAACAGCAGTACTTTGTGTATCCAGTCTGCAGACCAAGCAAGAGAGCAACAACCTTCAAATCGCCACAAAGCTGCCACTGATGTTGGTCATAGTTTATGCACCTCAAAAGTTGTTTCATGTTGTCATAGGTTTCCTTCATATGGACTGCATGACCAACTGGAATTGATGGCAAAACTTGCCATTATGCAGTAAAACAGCTTTAAGACTCGTCTTCGATGAATCAATGAACAGTCTCCACTCATCTGGATCGTGAACGATGTTGAGGGCTGCCATCACACCATCGATGTTGCTGCAGGCTACAAGATCACCTTCCATGAAGAAGAATGGAACAAGATCCTTTTGACGGTCACGGAACATGGAAACCCTAACATCACCTGCCAGGAGATTCCACTGCTGTAGTCTGGAGCCCAACAGCTCTGCCTTACTCTTGGGTAGTTCCAACTCCCTAACAAGTTCACCTTGTGTTATGAGGTGTGGTTCAGAGGAGGAGGATGGGAGAAAATGTGGGTCCTGTGACATTGATGTTTCAGGACTAGAAGTTTCATCCTCTTCCTCTTCCTCGTCTGACTCAAGTGAGAATGATTCTGGTGCATCAGGAACCGGAAGTCCTTCTCCGTGGGGTACTGGGCGTATAGCTGATGGAATGTTTGGATAATGCACAGTCCACTTTTTCTTCTTTGACACACCTTTCCCAACTGGAGGCACCATGCAGAAGTAGCAATTGCTGGTATGATCTGTTGGCTCTCTCCAAATCATTGGCACTGCAAAAGGCATAGATTTCCTTTTCCTGTTCAACCACTGGCGAAGATTTGTTGCACAAGTGTTGCAGCATATGTGTGGGGCCCACCTCTTGTCCTGATCTCCAATTTTGCAGCCAAAATAAAGGTGATAGGCTTTCTTAACCATAGTGGTTATACTGCGCTTTTGTGATGCAAAAGTCACTTCACCATAAACATAGCAGAAGTTATCTGCACTGTTCACACAAGTACGAGGCATCTCTGCTCACTTTGGCTAAACAGAAAAACTAGAGTCAATCAACATGTTTAAGCATCATTTTCGTACTCAGTGACCCAGAATTAGTAAAGTTTGACTACATTTATTTCAGAAGCATTTTGGCTGTAAAGCAGTGTAATTGCCAGGATCAGCTCTGGAGCATTTAAATAAACAAATAAATAAATAAATCAGTGTTACATTAGTTGTCTGCCAGCCACCTAGTACAGAGACTGATTTAAGTGATAGGTTACATACCACAGTTAGTATGTCTGCAACGTCATATCTGAGTTCCTTCAGGACTTTTAGGTGAATACTATCTGCCCCTGTTGACTTATTAATTTATCAATTTCTTCCAAAACCTCTTCTACTGATACCGCAATGTGGGACAGTTCCTCAGATCTGTCACCTAAAAAGAACGGCTCAGGTGTGGGAATCTCCCACAAATCCTCTGCACAGAAGATCGATGCAAAGAATTTATTTAGTTTCTTTGCAATGACTTGGTCTTCCGTGAGTGCTCCTTCAACACCTCAATCATCCAGTGCCCCCACTGATTGTCTGGCAGGCCTCCTCCTTCTGGAGTACTTAAAAAAAATTGATGTTAGTTTTTGTGTCTTTTGCTAATTATGCTTCAAATTCCTTTTTGGCCTCCTAGTTACCCTTTCATACTTGACTTGCCAGATTGTATGTTCCGTTTTATTTTCCTCAGTAGGAGTTGACTTCCATTTTTTCAAAGATATCTTTTTGTCTCTAACTGCCTCTTTTACACTGTTGGTTAGCCCTGGTGACATGTTTTGGGTCCTCTTACTGTTTTTTTTTAATGATTATTTCAGAGTATACATGTAGTTTGAGCCTCTATTATGATATTTTAAAGTTTTCATGAAGCTTGCAGGCATTTCATTCTTGTGATTGTTCCATTTAATTTCCATTTAACTAGCCTCTGTATATTTGTATAGTCCCCCTTTTTTAACTTAAATGCTACTGTGGTGGGTTTGTTTGGTATTTCTCCCTTTCCGAGGATGTTAAATTTAATTATATTATGGTGGCTATTAATTGAGCAGTTCACCTATATCACCTTTTGGACCAGATTCTGTACTCTACTTAGGATTGAACCAAGAATTGCCTCTCCTCTTGTGGGTTCCAGGACTAGCTGCTCTAAGAAGCTGTCGTTAATGGTGTCTAGACATTTTATTTCTGCATCCCATCCTGAGGTGACATGTACTCAGTCAATATGGGGATAGTTGAAATCCCCCATTATTGTTATTGAGTTTTCTGCTTCTAGCCTCTCTAAACTCCCTAAGCATTTCACAACCACCATCACAGTCAGGTGCTCGATAGTATATTCCTACTGCTATACTCTTATTATTCAAGCATGACATTTCTATCCATAGAGATTCTATGGTAGTTTGATTCATTTAAGAGATTTTTACTACCATAGAATCATAGAACTGAGAGAGACCTCAAGAGGTCTAGTCCAGTCCCCTGCACTGAAGGCAGGACTCAGTATTATCTAGACCATCTCTGACAGGTGTTTGTCTAACCATGTCAAGGTTCCCTCCCCACTCTGAACTTTAGGGTACAGATGTGGGGACCTGCATGAAAGACTCCCTAAGCTTATTTACCAGCTTAGGTTAACAGTAAGCTGCCACCACCAAGCCTGTTTGGAATCTTAGGGGAGAGCAACTTGGAACTCTGCCTTTCCCCAAATATTTCCCAAGTCCCTAACCCCCCCTTTCCTGGGCAGATTTGAGACTAATTCCTCCCCCTCCAAGTCCTTACACCCCTTTTTCTGGGTAGGCTTGAGAGTATACCCTCACCAATTAGTCCTGGTGAACACAGATCCAAAACCCTTGGATCTTAAAACAATGAAAAATCAATCAGGTTCTTAAAAGGAGAATTTTAATTAAAGAAAAAGGTAAAAATCATCTCTGTAAAGGATGGAAAATAACTTTACACGGTAATCAGATTCAAAGAGCCCAGAGGAACCTCTAGTCTTACGTTCAAAGTTACAGCAAAACAGGGATAAACCTCCCTCCAGCAAAGGAACATTTACAAGTTGAGAAAAAAAAGATAAAACTAACATACCTTGCCTGGCTGTTACTTACAAGTTTGAAATATGAGAGACTTGTGAAGAAAGGTTTGGAGAACATGGCTTGATGTCCGCTCCCTCTTAGTCCCAAGAGCGAACAATACCAAAACAAAGAGCAAAAACAAAACCTCCTCCCACCCCCCAAGATTTGAAAGTATCTTGTCCCCTTATTGGTCCTTTGGGTCAGGTGTCAGCCAGGTTACCTGAGCTTCTTAACCCTTTACAGGTAAAAGGATTTTGGTGCCTCTGGCCAGGAGGGATTTTATAGAATTGTATACAGGAGGGTTGTTACCCTTCCCTTGATAGTTATGACAAACCTTCTCTTAAAAATCCCCAATGATGGAGATTCCACCACACTCCTAGCCAATTTATTCCAGTGCTTAACCACCATGATAGTTAGGAAGTTTTTCCTAATGTCCAACCTAAACCGCTCTTGCTGCAATTTAAGCCAATTGCTTCTTGTCCTAGCCTCAGAGGTTAAGCAGAACAATTTTTCTCCTTCCTTCTTGTAACAACCTTTTATGTACTTGAAAACTGTTATGTCCCCTCTCAGTCTTCTCTTTTCCAGACTAAACAAACCCAAATTTTTCAATCTTCCCTCATAGGTCATGTTTTCTAGACCTTTAGTCATTTTTGTTGCTCTTCTCTGGACTTTCTCCAATTTGTCCACATCCTTCCTGAAATGTGGTGCCCAGAACTGGACACAATACTCCAGTTGAGGCCTAATCAGTGTGGAGTAGAGCTGAATCACTTCTTGTGTCTTGCTTACAACACTCCTGCTAATACATCCCAGAATGATAGTTTTTTGGCAACAGTGTAACACTGTTGATTCATATTTAGCTTGTGGTCCACTATAACCTCCAGATCCCTTTCCATAGTACTCCTTCCTAGGACGTCATTTCCCATTTTGCATGTGTGCAACTGATTGTTCCTTCCTAAATGGAGTACTTTGCATTTGTCCTTATTGAATTTCATCCTATTTATTTCAGACCATTTCTCCACTTTGTCCAGATCATTCTGAATCCTATCCTCCAAAGCTCTTGCAACCCCTCCCAGCTTGGTATTGTCCTCAAACTTTATAAGTGTACTCTCTATGCCATTATCTAAATGATTGATGAAGATATTGATTGGAACCGGACCCAGAACTGATCCCTGCAGGACCCCACTTCTTATGCCCATCCAGCATGACTATGATAACTACTCTCTGGGAACAAAAAGAACAGGAGTAGTTGTGGCACCTTAGAGACTAACAAATTTATTTCAGCATAAGCTTTCATGGGCTACAGCTCACTTCTTCGGATGCATAGAATGGAACACATAGACAGGAGATATTTATACATACAGAGAACATGAAAAGGTGGAAGTATGCACACCAACTGAAAGAGTCCAATCAATTGAGATGAGCTATCATCAGCAGGAGAAAAAAACCTTTGAAGTGATAATTGAGATGACCCATAGAAGATGTGAGGAGAACTTAACATAGGGAAATAGATTCAATTAGTGTAATGACCCAACCATTCCCAGTCTCTGTTTAAACCTAAGTTAATTGTATCTAATTTGCATATTAATTCAAGTTCAGCAGTCTCTCTTTGGAGTCTGTTTTTGAAGGTTTTTTGTTGCAAAATTGCCACCTTCAAGTCTGTCGCTGAGTGGTTAGAGAGGTTGAAGTGTTGTTCCACTGGTTTTTGAATGTTATGATTACTGCTGTCAGATTTGTGTCCATTTATTCTTTTGCATAGAGAACAGTTTTCCAAACAGTTGTGCATCCACCTTGTAGTAGCGCCATCTAGGTTGTATTTCCCTAGTTTGTTTATAAGGTCACGTGAGACAGTATCAAAAGCTTTACTAAAGTCAAGATATACCATATCTACCACTTCCCCCCATCCACAAGGCTTGTTACCCTGTCAAAAAAGCTATCACAGTGGTTTGACATGATTTGTTCTTGACAAATCCATGCTGCTGGTTACTCATCACCTTATTGTCATCTAAACGTTTGCAAATTGATTGCTGCTTCATTAGCTTTTGAGGGAGTATCCCTAGGTCACTAGCTCTCTGACCCATTTATCTGTGGTCAATGAAAACCATTCCTCCAGCAAATGAGGAATACTGCCCCTTAGCTTCAGTTCTGGGCAAATTTCTTCAAGATCTTTCTCAAAGTAAATTTTGGGGAGGGGAAAGGGCTGAGGTCCCTCCAGACTATCCCCTGGACCTCTATTCCAATGTTTTTCCTTGGGGAACCTGTCGTACCTTTGCTGGTACCTCTGTGAGGCATGAAAGAAGCATCTCAGTCTGAAGGCTGGTCTATACGCTCTCCAGTGGGCACTTAGTGGGGCACAGGGACACTGTTTGGTTTGTGCCACATTGTCAGCCAGCAGCTTCTCCAGATTTTCTCCTAAAAGGAGGAAGCCTGCAAACTTGGCCAAGCATAGGACCTGCTTAGAGTTAGTGTCCATCTTCTAGGGTCAGAGTCATAGCTGACAGCTGGCTACATGGCTTGGGTAGAGAAACTTATTGCATCCATTGAAGCATTAGGTACAAATGCTGTTGCTAAGGAGACTTTTGTTAAAGTGGAGCCAAAGTCAGGGTGATTCTGTCCTTTAGGCCTGGAGCCCTTCCAGCCAGGAAAGGAGCTGCTCTTGCAAAGCAGGTAGCTGCCAGGGACACTCAGAGGGTGGCCTCCATCTTTCTATCCTTGGGATCCTTAGGGTAGAACTCCCTTCTGAGGGAATAACCATATCTCTGGTGAGGGATGCTACAGTGTTGCCAACCTTCAGTGTCTCAGCAATAGATACCCTTTGGTTTCTGAATATTTAGAGAACCTGAAGTCACTCTTGTTAATGTGTGCCCTGACCCAGCTTGTTCCCTTCATCCCTAATCACTTTCTTAAAGGAGGAGTGAAGTGGTCTTGCAGCCTCAGGGGAGGAATTTACTCTAGGGCTTACTCTCAGGAGCCTGCTCAGGCTTGATGTGAATCATGGAAACATTATTGCACACAGCTTGAAATTTCAAAGGGGGGAAAATTGCTGCATTCCCACCCTTTCTGTCTGGATTCAGAACCAGACAGCTCACCTTCCTCAGTGGAGGAGGAGAGTCAGAGGAGTCTGTCTCCTGGATTTTTTTTTGTGTGTGCCTTTTCTTTCCCTCTTTGGAACCTTTTTAGGGTGCTTTGGGAGCATAGATGCTCTGCTGCAGAAGTCTTTTGCTGCTTGCCTCCCATAGGTTCTACAGCACTCTTGAAAGGTCTGCCTCAGAATCCTCTCCTGCTGGGACCCGTTCCTCCTGGTCAGCTTAGGAGGGAGTAGGAGCTGATTAGAAGCCCTGCTTCTTTCCCTGGGGCTCTGAGAACCCATTTTTAGACTTTGGGAAGGCTTTGTGGCCCTCCAAGTTTCCCCTCTTTGTTCTGGGACTTACCCCCTGAATAGAGTGGTCAGGGAGAATCCTCATAGGATCACAGAATATCAGGGTTGGAAGGGACCTCAGGAGATCATCTAGTCCAACACCCTGCTCAAAGCATGCACAGCAATCCCCAGATTTTTGCCCCAGATCCCTAAATGGCCCACTCAAGGATTGAATTCACAACCCTGGGTTTAGCAGGCTCATGCTCAAACCACTGAGCTATCCCTCCCCCCCTCCTTGCTTATGGAGCCTCTCACTGGTCTATACCCAGGTTCCTGGTCCATTTTATCCCTGTTGGGGTTGTGGCTGCCTTGGTGGGTGTAATGGGGTTTGCTCACCACTCTGGCACCTCCTGCTGGAGGTCTTTTGAATTAACCCTTCATGGCAGTGCACACTCTTCGGGTGGTGCCTCGCAGCTGTCACTGCTGCTCCAGGACCCACATCTCTGAAAGGACCACAGCAACCTCTTCAGCGACACAGCCCTCCGGCCTTGCCACACATGGGGTTCCCCCCTTCTGGGGAACCTGCAGTCCTCTGTTCAGCCACTTCCCTTACTGGCAACTGCAGCAAATTGTCTGGCCACTTACTCGTGGCCCCAGCATCCTCTTTGCCCTTGTCTCAGGGCCTCAGCCTGTAAACTCCAGTAGCCAGCCAGGAGCTGTCTCTTGCTCCCCAGTCCCTGCTCGGAGCACTGCTCTGTCCAGGGTGCTGGCAATTCTCTCAGCCCTCCAGAGACAAAGTCTTTCCCCACTGGCCTCCCAGCAGAGAACTGCCCTCCTCTGCCCTGCAGCTCCCTTTTTATATGGGCCTGCTTGGCCCTGCTTGGCTGCTCCCTGCAGCCCTTCTCTGATTGGTTGCCTCTTTTATAGCCTTCCTTGGGCTCTATTAACCCCTTAGAGACCAGTGTGGGGCAGGCACCCCACCACAGTGGGTAAGGGAACCCACCTACCTGTCCGACTCCTAGCCTCAGGACCTAACAGAGTCAAGGAGGAAGGGAAAGGCTGGAAGCAGGCAGCCTCACCCATAGAGCACTTCTTGGATTAAACCTTGTGCATTTTGACTACTCTGCCATGCATGCAAGGGGAGGTTAATCCCCCAAGCAGTTAACTGATCCAGGAAGGAGAGGAATCTTGGAGAAGGAGAAGGCTGCTCCCCACTGCCCAAAAGCTGGGCAGAAACAGCTCAAATTGCAAAGTACAGGCAGGAGCAACAGCAACTGCCCCAGTCTGGTGCAGTGGAGGCAGAGAATCTGGCAGCAAGCAGGAGCAGAGGAGGTATGGCCAGAGTGTGTGGAGCTGATCTGCCTCCACAAAGCTGCAGAGAGAGAGCAGCCTGGATGCCCAGAATTGTGGGAGACACTGGGCTGCAGAAAGTGCTCCATCCAAGCCCCTTAACCACTGACTTGTACAGTGTGTGTGTTAGTAGTGAAAGGACTGTTTCTACCATTAGGGTTACTATGGCAATGAGTTCCACATCAACTGGCATTTAACTGGCAGGTGCTGGAACAGTGGCAATCATGCAACAGTTAGCTCTGCTTGAAATAAGTCTAAATGAAATGGTAGCTGTAGTGCCTGTGCCCGGTGGGAGTACTTATATGGGTGGACATGAAGTAAGTTACAGGCGTGCGAGGCTACAGGGTGAGCAGCCTGATAAATTTCTCTACTGCAAGCAAAGCCTGTCTTCAAATGGAGACTCTTCCTTTGAAAAGCTTTTGCTCTGTCATTGTGTCCCTTTTTTCTCCAGGTGTAGGAGAATGAAGCAAGACACTGCCAGATCTCTGTATGTGTCATTTGAACCCCTTCTCCTTTAGGACCAGAACAATTAGTATCTGTATGATAGCAACTGGCACTAACAATGCAGCGGCATTAGTGGTTGTAACAATGTTGTAAGCGCTAGTGTAGATGAGTTTGGGCATTTTTATCACAATGCCATGAAAACCTTCTCTGAACAGGTGGTAAAAAAAGTTACCAATCTCAGTCTACAGTAGCAGCTTGGCACTGGTGCAGCAGCAGTTATTGTAACACGTTTACTAAAGTATAGAGTGTAGATGCACTAGGGTATTTTGTAGCTGTTTTTCAGCACCATTGCATCTATTATCCATGGCGTAAGTTCTAATGTAGATCAAGAACAGGCATTTTTGTGTCACAAGGGTAGCTATTTTCCTGGTGTAGACAAGGACTTTGAGAGAGATAAGATGAGTGAGATAATTGCTCTTATTGAACTATTTTCTGGTGGTGAAAGGGACAAGCTTTCGAGGTTACACAGTCCTTACACAGAGATCTTCTTCCTCCTGAAGAAGAGCTCTGTCAAAGCTTGAAAGCTTGTCTCTCTCACCAAGAGAAGTTGGTCCAATAAGAGAGATTTTCTCGTCCCCCTTGTGTCTCTAACGCTATGTCTACACAGCAACTAGATACCTTTGGCTGGCCCATTCCAGCCAACTCAGGCTTGCAGGACATGGGCTTCGGGGCTGTTTCATTGCTGTGTGGATTGTGCTGAAGCCTGAGCTCTGGGACCTTCTCATCTCACAGGGTCCTAGAGCCCGAGCTCCAGCCCAAGCCCAGAAGTCTACACGACAATGAAACATCTCCGCAGCCTGAGCCCTGCAATCCTGTTTCCGCTGACATGGGCAGCTGAGGGTGTCTAGTTGCTGTGTAGACATATCCTAATATCCTGGGACCAACACGGCTACAACAACACGACATACAAGGTCATTGAGAGCACTTCCACTTCAAACCCTCCAGCAACGTCAGGTGAATAGACCTTTACGATTCTGCAGAATATTCTCATGGTTCACCGTAAGTGGTAAATTCATATCCCATTAACATTTAAACAGGCCAGCTCTTGAGTGATAGGAATTTTCCTAACTACTGGTATGACATAAGACCGAAAAGCTCTCCATTAGCCAGACATATTCACAATTATAAACACATAAGCAAAAAAGTCATTGGCACAATATATGTCAATTACAACCAAGACTAGACAGATTATTTATTGCCTGTCATGGATTGTGTCACAGAATTTCATAAACTCGCTCAGAATTTAAATTAGACTCACAAAGCTAATCCCTGGAAAACAAAGACACACTGATTTAGCATTTAAGCTGAATTGATTAAACTCATTATTTTTTCATTTCTCTAAATTATAGCAAATCTGTTTTTAACAGGGAGAAAGTTTCTAAGGATCTGAAGGTTGCCAATGGTGAGTCCAATGAAATTCTTCCTTATCCCCGTAAGGCCGTCACGAAGTAGTTTCTTGATGGAGTTATACAATCCTCTGCAGTTTTGAGATTGGTGTGAATAGGAGTTTTATAGACTGTAGAGGAGGTGAAACATTTGGGAAGGAAACGATGCTAAATGTTAAACTCAGCTACCGCTCTGGAAATTGTTTGGCTGACAACCTGGTGACAGGTAATCCAAAAGTCTGGATATCAGGGGAATGGGGAACTTCAGCACCCATTGGGATTGTCCTACACTAACACAAATAAGAATACAAGGACATTTAACTCCTTAACACCAGCGGAATTGGCATCTCCTACTGTCAGTGTGTCTAAGTATTTATACTATGCTCCTCACCATGGCTGCAGTTTGAATTCGCATGTATCCATGTAAATTTGATTCCTGACCCCAAAGAGTCAATCAAATTTGACAGCAATTTATGCTGAATTTACAGGTGAGTTGAATGGTTATTTATGTTGTGGCTGCTCTCCAAAACCTTGGCACATGTTTGCTCTCTCAGGACTTCATATATTAGCAATAACCTAGCATGCTTAGATAAGCACTAACTAGGGGGACCAGCTGTCCTAGTTTTATAGGGACAGTTCCGATTTTGGGGTCTTTTTCTTATACAGGCTCCTATTACCCCCCAACCCCTGTCCCAATTTTTCACATTTGCTGTCTGGTCATCCTAGCACTAACCTAACATACATTGTGACATACATGTTTTATGCCCCCTCCCCCTTCTTCAATGGGTTTGAGACACCATTAGAGCCAATTCCGCTGAGTAGATGTGGGCTGGTGTTTTTTCAGGAATGCTGATGACACCCAGCATTGTGGGCCAGGCAGCAAATGTGAAAAATTGGGATGGGGGTTGGGGGGTAATAGGAGCCTGTATAAGAAAAAGACCCCAAAATCGGAACTGTCCCTATAAAACTAGGACAGCCTGCAAACTGGCCAAGATACTATCTAGTGCTGCAGAGTGGCAAAGATGCTGCCTAGTGTAGCAGCTGTGGCCAGACAGAAGCGGGTGGGGCTAAAATGCCATTTTAGCCTACAGGTCCTCCGGCGTGGCTCCTCTGTCTTGTACCAGTTGTTGCCTGTTGGGTCCAGAATTTGTCAGTTGCAAAGGTGGCTTCATACCATATTTGCCTCTTCACTGCTGGCCAGTATCTCGGCCAGTTTGCAGACTGTCTGGGCCTGACTCTCCAGCTGATCTGGACTGGAATGCAGGTGGGTATCCTTCAGTGGTGGGGTAAGACTGGGGTAAAAATGACAGCAGGCTGGTGGAGGGTGATCATGGTGGATTGGGAGAAGATACCGAGAATATGGCTGATTATGGCCAACATGAGTGGGAGTGTTTGGCCATCATTTGTTACCAAAGCTTGCAACACAGAGATCTGGTTAGATTTATGCAGCACAGCCCACAAACCTGAACAGGCATTTGATTGTGTGGGGTTTCTGTTGGTAATCTGAAGTGAAGAGTTTGTTCTGTTTTCTTGGTCACTAGCTGTTTTATGTTGTTTTATTGCTCTGGATTATAATTATAATGGGAGACTGATACTGGTGTGTTTTATTATGTTTACATTGAAAATAAATAAATATTGGTTGAATTGTAGAAGACGAAGTGTAGAATTGTGGACGAATTGTGGAAGATCAAGTGAACCAACCCATTTTACCTTCATCGTATTTGCCATTTTCCTGTTAAAGTTCCTCCTTCGAAATACAAGTGAAGAGGCCAGATGTGTACAGTGGGAGGTTATAGGCAGATGTATACAGGGGGGAGGGATAGCTCAGTCATTTGAGCATTGGCCTGCTAAACCCAGGGTTGTGAGTTTAATCCTTGAGGAGGCCACTTAGGGATCTGTGGCAAAAATTGGTCCTGCTAGTGGAGGCAGGGGGCTAGACTTAATGACCTTTTAAGGTTCCTTCCAGTTCTAGGAGATTGGTATATCTCCTATTATTATTAGGTTTTCCAGATTCATTTTTTAAGAAGTGAGGTGCAGCCACAGAGCCATGTCCTTTCTCCACATGTAAGATCAGCATCATCATTGAAAGCACACTCCAAGCATAGACCAAAATATACTAACTAGCAAGAGCTGGTTGTTCTAGCCCTAGCCACTTTTAATCCCACAATATTTTAAAGAATGACCTGATACTTGACCCCAGCTGGTCTTTTATTTCAAAATGATTTTTCCAGCAGAACAGACTTGATTGAATTTGGCTTGAATATTGCCACAGAAGAATGCACTGATGAACAACATTAAGCAACATGCCAAGAAAGGTATACGTACAATTATCTTCCTGTACAGCATATGTAATGGATGTGGCAGCTCATATGTACGCTCAGTTGACCAAAGCAAAGCCCTTTTCTAAACCTTTAACGTCCAATTGTGCATGTCTCCTCAAATGTTTTGCCCAGCTCTATTAAAACAAGATCAAAGTTATCAAATTGGAAGCAGCTTGAGTAGTGAAGCATTTTGGCCTCTACTCTACATTATCTGTGTTGATGTGATTATGAGATCCCATTAACTAACTACAGATGTTCTATAGTTCATACATTGCATGGCCTTAAAATAAACTAAGTTTGGCAATCCTCTCCGTGTAATAACTGAATGATTTTCCACATTCTTTATTATACGCTTCACCTTTACAGTAAACAGACTTAACAATTGGTTCCAGTGTAAAAACAAAACCAGACAAAGGGAGACATTTGATTCCGGTTTGGATAATGGGGAAATACTGTGAGAACAGCCATTGATTTCTCTATAACCAGAAGTGAAAAGTCACTTTCCTGCACACGTCATGGTGGTGCCAGCAGAAACTAACCAGCCCTTTCCAATGTGTCTACAGGGTTTCAATGGCCGATAGTGGGAGTAGCCTTTCCTGGTAGCTGCTGAGAAAAGCTGATTGGGGAAGAGTGACCACATGTATTTTGGCGAGGGTGAGAGCAAAGCTTAAACGTTTTATATTTTGTTTCCCGTCATAGACCCTGAAGCAGGGAAACAAAGGGGCAAAAGACATTATAATTATTTTTAATTTCTGTCTGTCACAAGTAAGCAGAGGCATCTGAAAGTGTGAAATATTCCAAGCTCCTGTAGGGTGTAAATACTAAACAAAAACCAAAAGTGGTTTTGATTTTGTCCTTGGCAAACCAAAAGGTGAGTTTGCCAGAAGCAAACCCAAAACAGGGCTGCCCGAGTCTGTCTCTCTCTCTCTTAATAAGTAGATGAGATATGTTCCTCAACTGTTGTTTAAGCATGATGGTTAACTATATTAAAGGGAAAACACTCTGATAATATAATATTATAACAGAGCTGTGTAAACCACTATGACTATACATGGATCAATCAACATTTCTAAAACTCCATTGAAAAAGCTGAAAAAAATGTTTAAATCTATCTATGGTAACCCCTACCCCCCCACACACAGTTGTTTGTTAAATAGCTGTTTACATGGTTGACATTAATCAGCTCCAAAAGGAGCCATCATGGTCATTGGGCCAATAATAATTATTTTTAAATCTTTTGGAAATAGCCTTAATGGTTTCCAAAGAACCAGTAAGTTCTGTTAGGTCAATAATACAAGTTTTAGGAATACTTTATAAACGAACAGTTTGTGATCTATTTTGTCAATATATATTTCCATGAAAGGCTTGTAATCATTAATATAAAAGCAGTTTAAAATTAACCAACACGCCCCAAAGGATTTTACCAATAGGACTAAGTAACTCTAAAGCTGTGAGACAACGAAGAAATAAATGTCTCTGCTCTGTTTTTTACTACGTGTTTTAAACCTGCAGATATCTCAGTAAGGATGCACCTCATTAATATTATTTATCTGTGGTTGTGTGTGTATTTATATAAATAGATTCGTTTGTAACATTAATGTTAATGAGAAACTTGTGCATTTACAAGTGCATAGTAATGTCCTTCCTTTGCCAGCAGCTGGCTGTGCGTCCCTTGTTCCACTACTTTTCCATTATGAATCATTGCTATGACATCAGCGTTCTGGACGGTCGTCAAGCGGTGAGCAATAATAATGCAGGTTCGACCCTTCCTGGCATCGTCCAAGGCTTTCTGGACAATCTGCAGACAGATGCAGTGAAAAACTTACTATTACTTGGAGAATCTTCCCTTTTATAGGTAACACCTTTGCCTTTATAGTTCACGTTATCACTTGGGTGTTCCTCACTAGGGTTTAGGAGTCAGGACTTCCTATGCATGAAGGAGGCCTCAAACACAGGGGCCTGATATTACAACCTTTATTTGTGTGAGTAATTCCACTGAAGTCACTGAGACTACTCTCATGAACAAAGGCTAGCAGAATGAGGTCCATAAGGATCTAGTTTGGACCAACACAACTAATTTGCAGAGGTATAATGAATTGTCTGTGATAGCGGCTACTTACCAAATGTGTGTGTTATATTTGATACTGTATGCTGTCTGTTTCCAACTACACGCCAAATTTAGAGAAACTAACCTCCTCTGTCCTCCCCGCCATATGCACTTGTCCAGGTGTTTGTCAGTTAGACATGCACAGTACTTAGATCAGTTTGGAGAAAGCAGACCAGCCAAATACATAGACATGACTAAAACTTGCATGTTCATTGATAGTACCAGCAATGCCAGACACTTCTTGTTAGCCATAAAAATCCAAAATTCAGGATCCTGACATCTGGCTCACAACTGGATGGTGGTTTGCATGGTGGCATTTTTCACTTCTACTGCAGCCCCATCCAAATGAACAGTTTATTCGTCCCTATGGAGTCTGCCTCCTCTCCTGGAGATGGTGGATGCAGTGAGGAAGCTCAGCCAGCTGAGCAGCAGAGGATAGCTTAATTACTCTCTCTTCCCTTCACAACATCTCCTGAGAGGTAGGAGGTGTTGCTGAAGCCTTTTTTCCAAGCCAGCTGCTCCTGCATGTCACCTCTTACCCTCTGAATGCAGATGGTTCAAAGGACTGGGAAGCGGACAGAGGCTTCTTCATTGTTCCATTCTGTCCTGACAGCCAGCAGTTCTACTGGCAGAGTGGATCCCTCTCGGTTTTTGTAGCAACACCTGTTCCCCCAGACAGAGCAGGAAATAGTGCAGAAAGAGACCCACTTTGCTACTAGTGCTGCTGGCTGAAGGAAAGAGGAAGGAGCTGGTGACTTGCCTTACAAGGCCTCCTCTAGTAGATTACAGTCAACTGTTTGAAGACACCTGTCTCAAACTCAACGTTGCTAATTATGAATGGGATTTTTCAAAGTGCTCAGCATTGGTCTAACTGTGAACCCATTCAAAAAGTCCCATTGACTTCATAACTGACTTTGAAGGAACTGAGGCAGGCCAAAAATGAGGAGTTCTGAAAATCCCACTTTCTGTCCAGCCCCAAGTGTTGCTGACTACCATCAGCTCCCAATTTAGACAGCAGGAGTTCAAGGCACTCTACACCTTGAAAAAGCAGGCCGTAGACAGAGAGGGAGCTAAGGGTTGTTCTGTGGAACTTTCAAAATTGTATTGTAGATGGAGCGCCTGTGTTCTTGCAGTGAAGAATTCGAACCAGGTATTTTGTGTGTATTACAAATGGTAGAATGCATATTACTAACCGTTTCGCTTTCCGTGTCAAGAGCAGATGTGGCTTCATCTAGAAGCAGAACTGCTGGCTTATGAACTAGAGCACGAGCAATTGCTATTCTTTGTTTCTGACCTCCAGAAAGTTGTGCTCCTTTGTCACCCACTTGGGTATTATACTTCTGTATAAGTAAATATTCATTGTCAAGGAAAGTTAGAAACAGTAAGTTATATTTTAATAGCAGATAATGTACTATATTAAGCATTTCCATTATGAAGGAAAAATAATAATGTAATTATTTTTAATATCTTATAACAATTTTAACTGTTTGAATAAAAATACATATCTACAGCTACATATATTGATAAATGCTCTGTAATGAAAATTCATTTCAGCCTTAGAAAAAGACTAATTCCCAAGTGGTGCAACCACTGATGTGTCTAGTCAAAGACACCTGTACTTAAAAATATATATCTCAAGAGACTTTTATAATTTCAAGGCCCTAGAGATCCACACTCAGGAGATGAACCTTTAATTCTTACACATCCAAAACTTTCTTCTAAGTACATTTTCAAAAACTAGGTGGTAATGAAAAAGAAATATTGTTTTTATTTCAATTTTCAATTGTCTTCAATTCCATGTAACTTTAAAGGAAGCCCAATTTCTTTGGGCTTTTCCAAGGTATTTCTCCATTTTGAGAACTAAGTCCATGGCAAACATGAAGGTTAAAATGTACTTGAAACATTTTACCTTTCAGATAAGACTAAAACTACAGAAAGTTTCAGCCAAAAAAAGGAAAAAGAATTGGCAAAGTTAAGAATTGAATGTCTCTTTTATAGTTGTTATATAACATCACTGTGATAGAGGAAAATAAGAAAACTGGAGCTCAGATTTTGCATTTGAATTAGCTAATTACGACTGCATATGTGTTAATACCTATTGCAAGTTACATTTTTAAACACCAGCTTCCTATTTTCCTCTTTGAGAACAGTAAACACAAGAAAATAAATGAAAAAGCATATTGTTTTGCATTAATGGGAGTTGCTTAGATAGGTCATGGTGAATATTTACCCCACACTGAGAATGGAAAGACATTTTCTCTTACCTCTGGGAGATTTTCTATGAAGGTGTGAATATTTGCTGCTTTAGCTGCCTCTTCAACTTCCTCCTGACTGACAACCCTACTGTTGTCTCCATACTGGATATTTTCAGCAATGCTGCAGTCAAACAAAATAGGCTCCTGGGACACAATACCCAATTTGGACCTTAACCATTGCAAGTGCAAAGACTTAGTATCTAACCCATCTGCAAATTAGAAAGAGAAAAAGAGAAAAATCATTCCCTGCAGAATGCAATACTCCTCCTCAGGTGTACAATGTAAATGTGAAAGACGAATCTGTGAAAATCCTCTGACCTGTGTTAGAGTTGCAGTAAATGTAAAGTGGTCAATAAACCACTTCTGATCAAATAATAGATCAGATCTTTCATCCAAAATTGAACTGAACCAAAACTCTGAAAATTCAAAAGAAGCTCAGATAACCTTCTCAGAATTTTTTTTTGTTGCACATCTACTCTTCTAGCTTCCATAATAGATGTTGAATTGCCAATCTATAATGAGTTGTGCCCACAGAATTTCCATCTTTACTGATGATGTCAGGTACCAGAGATCTCATGAGGAAGTCTGTTCATGGTCTTCTTAGACCTAGATGGTTGAAGAGCTCCAATAAGAATCCACATTGTGTCATGTTTACATGACTAGAGGACTAGTGACAAAGGTTACATTATGGAAAGTATATTCTAATGTCCCCTCCAATATATCAAGTAAATCAATAAAGAGATGCAATCTAGTGATCTAGAGCCAGGATGTGGAGTCAGAAGATCCAAAGTTCTACTCCCGGCTCTACCTTAAGCAAGTCCCAAGTCTTCTCTGCAGTACCCGGACCTGTAACAAGACTTATCCACCTCAAAGAGGTGTTGTGCGGATGATTTAATGTTTGTAAAATACTTTGAAGAACAGTTTTATAAGCTCTAAGCATTAACAGCTTCACAAATCTCTTCTTACCACTTGTCCTGCCATAGGGTCATAAAATCTCTCCAGAAGCTGAATGGATGTGCTTTTGCCACAACCACTGCTCCCCACCAAAGCTAGCGTCTGTCCTTTATTAACCTTCACGCTGAGTCCTTGCAAAACATGAGCTTCTGGTCTTGTAGGGTATACAAAATGGATGTCCCTGAATTCAATGTTGCCATCAAACTGACTCTAGAAATGGTAGAAAATATAAATGTATGACAGAAGACCTGTCTATCTTGTACAGAAGCATCAAACACAACTCAGTATGGTCATTTAAATGAAGGCGTTGACAAGTCAGTTGGAAATGGTATGGCATTTTCAAACCCAGAGCATTTTTGTCAATTTATTGTTGCTTAAATATGCAGTGAAATTGTATTGGTATCTTCTGTGTACAGGACCTCCTTGCTGAGTGGTTCTTTTCTGCATCTCTCTCTCTCATTTATATCATTCCTTTTCAGCCTGGTTTGCAAGGACTATCATTACTTTAGGTAAGTAAACAACCCTAATACCTATCTTAGATGTCATCGATGCATATAATCCAGACACTATCATTGTGTGTGGAAAACATAGTTCCTGCCCCTGGGAGTTCACTCTCTAAATAGTGTAAGTTCAACACATGGTACACAGGATGAACATAGTACAAGGTGAACATCAGATCTCAGATTGGGTTAAACATTTTTACTTTGGTGGATTATTCATAGTTTTCAAGGACAACTATGTTTTCAGTGTAGGTTTGAATAGGGAAAGGGTAGCTGATTGGCTCTTTTATGTAGGAAGGAAGCTCTGAGTATGAGGTAGCAAGGAAGAAGACTTGAAGACAAGAGTGAGTGAAGGAGATGTTAGGAGAGACTGTAGGAGCCTCCTCTGCTGCCTGGGGGATGAGACAGCTTCAGGACCACATTACCAGCACTGTGAGTACAATGGGCTCTTACAGCGCCTAGAGAACTGGACTTTCAAGGTTTAAATTCTTTGGGCCAAATCTTAGCTTCACTGAAGTCAAAGGCAGCTGCTTCACTGGCATCAGGATTTGGCCCAGAGTGGTTTCACTTTCAATGAACGTCTTTCTCCGCAAGAAGATATTTCCCCGGAAGCATTAGCAGTCTGGGCATGTGGAGCTGATTCAGGAAAGTAGTCAAGCACATGTGTGACTTAAAGTTGTGCACATGAGTTACTGGCATGCTTACAGTATGTGCTTGAGTCCTTTTCTGAACCGAGGCCACTATCCAAAAGCTAGAATTCTAAAGCAATTTCAAGTTTCTGAATGGCTGGTTCTGCTTGTAAAAACATTTATGGACAGCACAGAAAGACAATATGAAAGGGGTTCAGTTTACAAATACAAAGATGAGTTTCTAACTGTCAACGCTGGACTTTGAGAGACAAGCTGGGTTCTTTCCATCTCTCGTATAATCACCAGCAATAAAAGGTTCTGCAGGCCAAGTTACATCCTCATTAATACTTGCACAAACCGTTTGACTTGAATGAGGTTACTCAAATGTTGTATGCAGTGTTGTTATAGCTGTGCTGGTCCTAGGATATTAGAGAGTCAACATG
Source organism: Mauremys mutica (assembly GCF_020497125.1). Classification (NCBI taxonomy): domain Eukaryota; kingdom Metazoa; phylum Chordata; order Testudines; family Geoemydidae; genus Mauremys; species Mauremys mutica. The sequence goes on from NC_059073.1 coordinate 236,238,839, forward strand.
GGTGAGTTAATATCTTTTATTGGACCAACTTCTGCTGGTGAGAGAGACAAGCTTTCGAGCTTATATAGAACTGAAGAAAAGCTCTGTGTAAGCTTGACAGCTTGTCTCTCTCACCAACTGAATTTGGTCCAATGAAAGATATCAACTCACGCACCTTGACTCTCTGTTACACAGATGTAACTGACTGGAACTTAGCAAACAAGTCTGCTGATGATGCACAAGGAACAGAATCTAACTCACTCTCCCCCACAGCTGCCTAGTTTACAGAAGTAAAAAGCAGTGAAAACATACTTGTGTTGCTAAAGAAAGCAGTTATAACTCTGGGTTTGTCTTCACTACCAGGAAGATTGATACTGCAGCAATTAATTCAGCAGGTGTTGATAGCAGAGTGCTCTCTGATCGACTCTGGTACTCCACCGGAACGAGAAGAGTAAGGTAAGTCGATGGGAGAGCATCTCCTGTCAACACAGCACAGTGAAGACACGGCGGTAAATCAACCTAAGCTACATAGAACCCAGTTACAATATTCACGTAGCTGGAGTAGAGTAACTTAGGTCGACTTACCCTGGTAGTGTAGAAAAGGCCTCACAATACACCCAACGGACAGAACCGGTGAATGAAATGTCATTCTTCCAGTCATTTTTCAAAACAGAACTGCACTTAAAAGTATTCTGTTAATTTCTCAAGCAAAAAGGTATTAAATGGTACTGGGCAAATATAAAATTATTTAGTTATTGCTGTTAAATTTTACCCTACTTGTCTGGTCCTGTCTTCTGTGACATTGCAAAAGGCAATTGAACAAGATTAATACAATTAAGGACAATACAGTACCACCAGGTTTGTTAGTTTCGAGGACTTTCTGAATGGCCTTACCAGTTTTGTACCCTCTTCACTATAGCTGTCAATTAATGGTTTCCGATCCAAAAGCTGAAAGATTCGTTGGGCAGAAACTTTAGCTTTGCTGAAATCTGGTGCCAAAGAAGTGGACAGGCCAACATTTAAAACACCAAATAGAACTGAAAAAAGGGCTCTGAAAACCAAACAGAAAACATCTTTCAGTTCATCTAAAGAGAGACTTTTTATTATTGTTCAGACATTACAAATATTGTTTTCCTTATTTAAAACAAACAGACATAACACTATCTATAAATCTGATAATTGTGACATTTTTAGAACTTTGTCTTAGTAAAATTACACACACAGGATTAGAAACAGATGTTTACAGCTATCAATATTTTTATGGGTGACTAATGGTATGTAATTTCTCCACACAGAAGCATTTCAAAAAGCCCGTTGTCTGCAATGAACTATCAGCAGTAAAAGTTTCTCCATAGTAAATAAACTGAGCCAGACTCTATACATGCCAACACACCTATTTCAAGCTTCCTCTCCCAGAAATAACCCTTCTGCCTGAATTGAACTCCTCATCAGGTTCTAAACTGTTGGACCTCTTGCACTATTGCCTCAGTAACTAGACTATACACAATAACCATGTGCTGAAATCACTGCCTTTGGACTGATGTGTACTCACATAAATACATTTTCAAAGTTTGTATAACAATTAGCAATGAGCCATCCCCCGAATCTGAAGATTGCTGCCTCAAGAAAGTAGATTGCACATAGAGCTATTCCATAGGTAAGTCCATATAGGGGGGCTTTTGTTAGAGAGTCCCTGATAAAAGAAAAGATTTATGTTAAAGGAAAAAATTGTCATGAAATGCCAAGAGCAGAGACTGGCTGGGTCAGTCCTTTGGATTAGGGGAGGCAAACCCTATACGTCACTCACTCAAATACATAATAATAATTAATAAAGCTGCATGCTAGGACCTCCATGAAGGTGCCGCTGGAGAGAACTTATGGCAAATGAGATCCCTTCATCCCAACTAGCTTCTTTGTTGGATAGGACCTTTTGATAAAGTTACCTTTAATACTCAAAACATTTTAACACTTGAATGCTGGTTTCCAGAATAAAATGTTTATGGATGGCCAAAGCAATCTGACACAAAGCAAATTGATAATTTCGATAAGTCTCTTATAATCTTTGAATGCTTGGATTTTTGGACAATTTGTATAAATGTAGTGGTCACCAGGGAAAAGTCAATGTCTACAACACAGCATAACTGAAGCACTGCAGATATTGCCTGCTCTGAGTACAAGAGGGGAAAAAGTAGCAACTCAGACCCCACTGTACAGTGGTGACTTTTAAATGGTGACCAATGTTGTTGTGTGGGATGGTAAAACTAAATCACTCTAATTATGTGCAGACCTTGCTGTGACAGACTCTGGTACTAGTTCTGACAAAACGATTTTTCAACAGAAAATGCAATTTCTGCACATTTCAAATTTTCCATTGGGAAAAAAGTAACAAAATATTTTATTCTGGGTTGGTTTGATCTGAATATTTCTGCTTTGCGCCCATAGCTATGGGACTCCGATAATGCATTATGTCACTCAGTCAGAGGGGAGACCACACTGCATCATGGGAGATGTAGTCCAACCAGGGAGCCCGTCCCGTAAGAGAGGCAATGTTCCAAAACAGGGATATGTAGTTTGATGTTGAACTAGATAAAAACAAAAACTTTCAGATCAGTTAAACAAAAGAAAAATTAAATATTTCAATTATTTGAGAATATAAACATATTTTGATGGGAGAAATAATGCAAAAATGGAATGATTTGCCATTTCTACATTGAAATTTTTCAAAAACTTTTCTTTCTGTGAAAAAAAATTGATATATTTTCACATTTTATCCTACTTCAGAGCAAAACAGAGGTTGAAATATTAGAATTTCCCACAGGATAGAAATTCAGATTTTCATTCATCTCTAGTGCTCATACATTTTAAAAATGTTTTCCAAAATAGTTTCTCTATAATTCATAATATTGTGATACAATGACCTGCCAGGACTTGAGATAAGTGCTAAATCTAAGAATCCTATTTCTCCAATTAAATAGAGATTTTTTCCCCCTCATACTGATGGTTTATAGAATATTGAGCCATAAAACTGTCATTGGCAGCGGACTGTCATTTTTCAATCCCTGCTTTTACTTAAAACATATTTAAGGGGAAAGAAACAAAATGGATAGTAGATCATTTCATTTAAATAAAATGGAGACTAGGAAAATGTCTGACATTTTGGATATTAGAAATTAGCCCCTGCAGTGGTTAGCTTGTCGAGTGTCACTGAAAAGGCCAAATGGGAAAAAGAAATGCACCTTATTTCAAGACCTGCAAGTCCTTACTTGTAGTACAAGTCATAATACACGGTGACGTTATGTAGTATAAAGTCTTAGTCACTTGACCTATGAAACTCATTCTGCTGCAGGACTTGTGAAGCAAGTAAACATCCCATATTCATGTTAAAACAAACTTTATACCAGGTCATTACATTCTCTCTCTCACACAAATATTACATCACTCACAATAGCGTCTAAGAAGATATTTTAAAGAAACTGAGTAAATACATTTTACTCTGCCAAAATCTTTTCAAATCATTTATGTGTTTAATATTTTCAGTCTGCAAATGAATGTAACATGAATAAATCCTGAGTTGTTTTAAATTAAGAAAATATGTATTCATTGCTTTTAAAAAACAGAATTGTTTGAGAGCAAATCCTACCTGTATGGATCATTCACACTTGCATTGTATTTCTCATAGAATGCATCTTCACTAGTTAATGAAGCCACAGTTCTTATATTTTCAACTGCTTCCACTGAAATCTAAATGGGGAGACAAGACAGATATGAAATATTCTCTTATGTTTGAGTCTACTCCTACCACTACGTAGTTAGCACATCTCTAGCACTTTTCATCTTTTGCTCTCCAAGTGTTTTTCTTTTTAAAAAAAATGCGATTAAGTATCATTCTCAGGGAAACCGGGGCACAACCATTAAATTATTTGCCTAAGGTCACACCGTGGTCTTTCTGCTAAGCTAACATGGCTGCTATGTGATCCCTAATACTCCTCCCCCATCTGTACATTTTGTTGTACAGCAGCATTAGCTGGCACTATAGAAGGCATTAAAAGGTAAGAAGTTGCTCCTTGCTCTGAGTACCCATATCCCAGGCAGCAGCTCACTGGAGGGCTGCATGCTACCTTGGTTATGCAGCCTGAGCGGCACATGGAACTGGGTGAGCCCCACACTCCTACTACCCACCCCCAATGGGGACTCCTGTTCCTGCTTCTGCCAGGCTTCCCCAGCCATGTGCCAGGCCCACCCAGTCCACCCCTCCTCCAAACCAGGCCCTTCCCCCCCACGCTTCGACCAGCACTGCCACAGAGGCGACGTGTATCTTAACTTCTCATTTTCTGGATTTCAGATATTTAAATTTGCATGTGCCAGCTTCCTCCTTTCCCCAGGGGTGCTCAACCCCCCTGCTCATCTCCAGGCCCCGCCCCCATCCCACCCCTTCCCCCAAAGTCCCACCTGCGTCCTGCCTCTTCCCACCCCACTTCCTCCCGCCCAGTTCCTCCCCCTCCCCCGAGTTCACCTCATCCCCCTGCTTCCCCTTTCCCCCCAGCACCTCCTGCACACTGCGGAACAGCAGATTGTGGTGGGCAGGAAGCACTGGGAGGGAGGGGGAAGAGTTGATCTGTGGGGCCACCAGTGGGTGGGAGGCGCTGTGGGAGAAGGGAGGGAGCTGGCTGCCAGTGGGTGCTAAGCATCCACCAATTTTTTTCCACCCACAGAGTCTGCACCTATGCCCCCATCCCTTGCTCTAGACCCAAAACTGCCCCTTCTTCCCATTTACTCTTACACTGCAATCACCCCTTGTAATTAATTTTCTTTTCAAATACAGTTTGAGAGTCTTCTTAATTATCGGCTGTGCTCAGAGTCCATTTGTCCAAATTAAAACAAAAGTTTACATTTCATTTTCAGATTTCTGCTCAGGGTGGGCGTAGAACTTCAAAGCTGCTAGAATCTGTGAACTTAATTTTTTTCCCCTCGAGGCTATGGGGAACCCCATACTCAAATGACCCCCTCTTTGAATCACTCGCCCTACCCTACGCTTTCATGACACATAGCAAATTTCAAGACAATCTGTGTAAACACACAGATTTTAGCATGCTTAGTAGTCATCCTTTAAACAGGAAGGGCTTCCCCATGTTAGCCAGAGCAGAGCTGGTGCTCAGTTATAATGCTGTATACAATTAGAAGGCCAATGGAGCAGAGGTGCTCCACACATCCATCAGCATCATAATAGTCTCAGAGAGCTGTGAAGTGGCCCATTCATCTCAATGGGATGTTCTCAGCTGAAAGTGAACACCCAGCCTGAATTCAGCCAGAATCTAGCTCTGAGGAGGGTGACCAGACAGCAAGTGTGAAAAATCAGGACAGGGGTGCGGAGTAATAGGCTCCTATGTAAGACAAAGCCCCGAATATCAGGACAGTCTCTATAAAATTGAGACACCTGGTCACCTAGCTCTGAGACATATGAACTGCTCAATTCATGCCAGTGGATTTTCCCATTCCCCCTTCCTAGGACTGTAGAGTTTCTGTCATGCCCATTCTCAGCTCCTCACCCCTCTCTCAGCAGTGTGTTCTTGGGCCATGCTCTGAGCATGCCTGTTCTAAGCTTCCCACTCAGAGGACCCGCACTTCCCTGATCCAAGCTCATATGGGGAGAGGCAGAGAGAGGGGGCCAGACTCCTGTAGAGGGACAAAGCATCCCAGATTCCAGCTCATGTGAGGAGGTAGGGAGAGGGGCTTAGATGTCCCCAGAAAGCAATGCCTACTGCAGACCCTGGCTGACAGGAGAGGGGACATGGAAGGCAGATAGATCCCCACGGCTGGGCAAGGCAGCTTCAGAGCCTGCAAACAGAGGGGGGTCAGGTGCAGGGCTCAGACACCCCCAGAGAGGCAAGTGCCCCCCCAAAAAAATTCCACCTCACATGCAGGGGGTGGGGAGAGGGGCTAAGACTCCCCTAGAGAGCTAGGGGGGCCCCCAGATTCAAGCACACACACAAAAGGGCCAGAAAGGGAGAATGTGGAGCTGCCCCTATTTCCCCCAGACCCTGTGCAACAAACTCCCATGTCTGCTTCCCAGTATCCACTCCCCAAACCCAACCTCCTCTACCACCCGTCCCCATTTATCTCCCTCCCCATAATCCCCCCTCTTCTCTGTGCAGCCCCAAACCCCTCTCACCCCATTCCCCTAACTCCTCCATCCCATAAAATGCTCCTCTTTTGCCAGCAAGCATTTGCACACCTATTTTTTTTAAACAAAAATACTTTGATGACATTACACCCCCCTCCAAAATAAAAGCCTGATAGTAACAGATTTTAGCAACATGCCAGCCAAGCTTTCCCAGGTTTTCAGCAAAGGGCACCATGAACTGTCAGTAGCTGGGGGAGTTCAGAAACAAACACTGTACATCTCTTCAGTCTATCCAGCCGTTTTGACCATAGCCTACCTGCAAATCCTTTGGGGTTCGCTTTATATACGTGCTCAATGTAACTTGTGGAGTGCTTGACCTTTACTCAAGAGTCTAAGTGGATGGCCAAACTCTCTTGCTAATAATGTTCTGAATCTTGCTTCCCCCAAGTGGCTAGTGGATGCCATGCTTTCTCTGGGGTTAACCCTCAAGTGAGTGAGACCCTTGTGCCAGGATCAGACCCATGGTCTGATCTCTAGATGTGCGCAAAAAAACCATTACTAGAACGAACCTTTAGAAAAGCTGATTATTTGGTGGGAAATGGCATCTCATGAACCCGTTGGTCAAATAACCCCAAATTTGGATCACTACACGTATCTTGCACCAATTTATAGTGGTGCACCTCAGGAAATGGCAGGGCAGGGTTAATGACCCAAACTTGACGTCTGTTGAGCCAGACATTCTGGAGCCCTAAAACAGCCCTAAAACAGCCATTTAAAAAAAAAGTTTCTAGGTAGTGGGTGTTTTAAAAAAAATAACAAAAACAAAAACTTAGAGCTAGAACTGTAGAGCTCGAGTTCATAGGTAGGTACTAAGGACTGGAAGATGAATCACAAACCACTGGATGGCTATGAACTCACCCTTCAATTAATACTGCTAAAGATAAGTTAATTACACACACACACACTCCCAAGTCAAAAGGAATTTTGAACTGAGTGGCTGGAGATTGCTACAATGTGAGAGTCATAGGAGGTGATTTCATTTTGGGAGAAATGCAGTCAAAGCGTTTGGGTGGAAAATTGGATGTGTAAACTTTCTGGGCAATAAGGTTGCCAAACCTCCAGGATTGTCCTGGAGTCTCCAGGAATTAAAGTATCAGAGGAGTAGCCATGTTAGTCTGTATCCACAAAGCCACCAGACTCCTCGTTGTTTTTCAGGAATTAAAGATTAATCTTTAAAGATTGTGTCATGTGATGAAACATCCAGGAATAGGTTCAACAAAAATTGGCAACCCTGCTGGGAAGGAGGATTGGGGTGTGTAGCGGGCCGGTGTGGCTCCCCTCCTCCCCGGAGAGGGTTGAGCCCCAGACACAGGAAGGGGCGGGGCTACAGCAGGGTGAGCCCGCCCCTCAGAGGGTCAGGCGGCGACCCGGAAGAATAAAAGCCGGGCCTCCCAGCTCAGTCAGCTCTCAGCCACCGGGGAGAGCAGACCTGCCTGAGGGAGCTCCTACCGGAGGAACCACTGGAGCCCCGAGCGACTGCCTGGACTGGACGGAGAGCACCCTACCTCGCTCCTGGGAAGACCAGCCGGAACTCCCCCGCGCCACCTACGACGAGGAGCCCGGGGGAACGCCCCAGCTGCCATGCTGTTACCCCGAGGAGCCCCCGGGGCAGGATTGGCTGGACTTCCCTAAGGACCTACCAGACCTACCCCCCAGCCCAGGTTGGGACGAGCCCATGCAGTGGGACTTCCCGGGGCGAGACGCCGTGGACCAGGTAGGCCAAGAGGGGGATAGTGGAAGTGGCCCGGGGGCAGCTGACCTCAGTCAGGCTGCTGACCAGACTGAACCCATGTCAGTGTGTTGCGGTCAGGATCCCCACTGACCGGCAGCGGTGAGGACCGCTGCCTAGGGCCCCGGGCCGGGACACAGTGGAGTGGGTGGGCCTGTGTCCCCCCCTGCCACCCCACTCACGGGTGGCAGTCGTCCCCCTCTACCTACTGGCTCAGCCTGCCACAAAAGGCCTGAGCCCCTGTACTGTTTGCTACTGGCTCAGCCTGCCACAAGAGGCCTGAGCCCCTGTACTGTTTGCTACTGGCTCAGCCTGCCACAAGAGGCCTGAGCCCCTGTACTGCTTGCTACTGGCTCAGCCTGCCACAAGAGGCCTGAGCCCCTGTACTGCTTGCTACTGGCTCAGCCTGCCACAAGAGGCCTGAGCCCCTGTACTGCTTGCTACTGGCTCAGCCTGCCACAAGAGGCCTGAGCCCCTGTACTGCTTGCTACTGGCTCAGCCTGCCACAAGAGGCCTGAGCCCCTGTACTGCTTGCTACTGGCTCAGCCTGCCACAAGAGGCCTGAGCCCCTGTACTGCTTGCTACTGGCTCAGCCTGCCACAAGAGGCCTGAGCCCCTGTACTGCTTGCTACTGGCTCAGCCTGCCACAAGAGGCCTGAGCCCCTGTACTGCTTGCTACTGGCTCAGCCTGCCACAAGAGGCCTGAGCCCCTGTACTGCTTGCTACTGGCTCAGCCTGCCACAAGAGGCCTGAGCCCCTGTACTGCTTGCTACTGGCTCAGCCTGCCACAAGAGGCCTGAGCCCCTGTACTGTTTGTTACTGGCTCAGCCTGCTACCCAAGGCCTGAGACCTATTTAGACTGTTTGTCGCCCAGCCCCTGCACCAGGGGGCCTGGGCCTGTCCTAGCCTTAAAGAGACAGGACAGAACCCCTGTGAGACAAGCGGGCCGGTGTGGCTCCCCTCCTCCCCTCAGAGGGTTGAGCCCCGGACCCACCTGTTACAGGGTGAATAGGAATAGGTGGTAGGGGAGGTAAGAGGTTCAGATGATGGAGGCACATGACCTCCCAGCTCTGCCAGTGCACCCCAGCCCTGCACCGTAACCCGCTGTGCCCTCTCTGCCAATAAACAAACCATCCTGCACCTCAACCTTCCTGCACCCAACCCCCAGCTTGGTCTTGGCATCCTAACCCTCTGCATCCCACAGCTGTCTTTGCACCCCAACCCCTCATGCACCCCAACTTTCCTGCAGCCCCCGCCCTTCCAGTATACCCCAACCTTCCTATACCCCAGTTCTACCAATGCACCTGACCCGTTGCACGTCCCAGCTCTGTTAATGCACCCCAACACTACAGGAAAGCTACTGGATGCACATTCATAGGGAAATTGGAGGGTTCACGGCTGACCAGAAACCATTACAAGCTCTGACACCTCACTGTTCTTGGAGATGGGGTACATCTATCGGAAAGGGGTCAGAGGATTTTTCTCTCAAACATAAAATTGTCAGTGTTTTGGAACACAAACCCTATCTGAGATTTCTCCCACCAGCCTGCTACAAACTCCACCCTCTAGCCATTCTGAAACACGACCAGGAACACTATGCCACTGGAACACAGCTGTCCTTCACCCCAGGCACTGCATGTGAATCAGATCAGAGGAGGGAGGAAGTGACAGCAATAGAAAAGTTTTCACAGGGAGTGAAAACTTCACAGAGACGTGTTCCCTGCTTGCAATAGGGAGGCCTCTGTATGGTAGTGGGGACGGGGGAATGCAGTGAATGGGTCAGAGGTATGGCGGGGAGGTTTGCTGAAGCAGGGCCATTGAGGCACAGCTGATGAATGTGTGTGTCAGGGGGTGCAGCTTGCTCAGTATGCTAATTGTGGAACACTATCTGTACAACTGCCTATATAGCCACAACCTTCTAATACCACCAGAGCTTTTCCTGTTTAAAAAAAAAAAACCTTGGAAATTCCATGGCAAAGAACGCCGTTAAATGCAGAGTTAAGGTTGCTTGTGGGTATCGTACCCCTGCAGAATGCTGTATGGAACAAAACTCAAACTACTGAAAACCAGGAGATGCACAAGTCAGGTTGTGCATGCAAGCTTACCTCTGCCCGCTTTCCGCAGTGCCCAGTTAACACACATACCTTTGCTCTGCCAACCCTGCAGCTGCTGACATGCACATTCATCTTGTTTTACAGCCCATTCTCTGTCACCCACAGGATTCCATCTAACAATATTACAGGACAAGAAAGAAAGAAAAAAAACCCCAAAGGCTGCCCACCCCACGTTCCATCTGTTCCATAGAGCTGGCAGTAGCGAATGGGAATTATTTACATATACTCCAGTTGCAATCAGGATTCTAGGTGTGCCTACATTAAATAGTGGAAAGAGTAGCTGGGCCTGCTTGGTAAGTGTCTTGGTGTTGTGAGGATGTGTGGATCACTCTGAGGTATGTGAGAGAGCAGAGCAGAGCTTAGGAAACCAGGTCAGATTACAAAGAATGAATATAGGCAAACAACACAGGAATGCAGGGGCAAGGTTAGAAAGGCAAAGGCACAAAATGAGCTCAAACTAGCTATGGGAATAAAGGGAAACAAGAAGACTTTTTATCAATACATTAGAAGCAAGAGGAAGTCCAAGGACAGGGTAGGCCCACTGCTCAGTGAGGAGGGAGAAACAGTAACAGGAAACTTGGAAATGGCAGAGTTGCTTAATGACTTCTTTGTTTCGGTCTTCACTGAGAAGTCTGAAGGAATGCCTAACATAGTGAATGCTAATAGGAAGGGGGTAGATTTAGAAGATAAAATAAAAAAAGAACAAGTTAAAAATCACTTAGAAAAGTTAGATGCCTGCAAGTCACCAGGGCCTGATGAAATGCATCCTAGAATACTCAAGGAGCTAATAGAGGAGGTATCTGAGCCTCTAGCTATTATCTTTAGAAAATCATGGGAGACGGGAGAGATTCCAGAAGACGGGCACTATATTTGCCCTTTTCCTATCTATAAAAAGGGAAATAAAAACAACCCAGGAAACTACAGACCAGTTAGTCTAACTTCTGTGCCAGGGAAGATAATGGAGCAAGTAATTAAGGAAATCATCTGCAAACACTTGGAAGGTGGTAAGGTGATAGGGAATAGCCAGCATGGATTTGTAAAGAACAAATCATGTCAAACCAATCTGATAGCTTTCTTTGATAGGATAACGAGTCTTGTGGATAAGGGAGAAGCGGTGGATGTGATATACCTAGACTTTAGTAAGGCATTTGATACGGTCTTGCATGATAGTCTTATCGATAAACTAAGCAAATACAATTTAGATGGGGCTACGATAAGGTGGGTGCATAACTGGCTAGATAACCATACTCAGAGAGTAGTTATTAATGGTTCCAATCCTGCTGGAAAAGTATAATGAGTGGGGTTCCGCAGGGGTCTGTTTTGAGACGGGCTCTGTTCAATATCTTCATCAACGACTTAGATGTTGGCATAAAAAGTACGCTTATTAAGTTTGCAGATGATACCAAACTGGGAGGGATTGCAACTGCTTTGGAGGACAGGGTCATAATTCAAAATGATCTGGACAAATTGGAGAAATGGTCTAAGGTAAACTAGATGAAGTTTAATAAAGACAAATGTAAAGTGCTCCACTGAGGAAGGAACAATCAGTTTCACACATACAGAATGGGAAGAGACTGTCTAGGAAGGAGTAGGGCAGAAAGGGATCTAGGGGTTATAGTGGACCACAAGCTAAATATGAGTCAACAGTGTGCTACTGTTGCAAAAAAAGCAAACGTGATTCTGGGATGCATTAACAGGTGTGTTGTCAGCAAGACACGAGAAGTCATTCTGATGCTCTACTCTGCGCTGGTTAGGCCTCAACTGGAGTATTGTGTCCAGTTCTGGGCACCGCATTTCAAGAAAGATGTGGAGAAATTGGAGAGGGTCCAGAGAAGAGCAACAAGAATGATTAAAGGTCTTGAGAACATGACCTACAAAGGAAGGCTGAAAGAATTGGGTTTGTTTAGTTTGGAAGAGAGAAGACTGAGAGGGGACATGATAGCAGTTTTCAGGTATCTAAAAGGGTGTCATCAGGAGGAGGGAGAAAACTTGTTCACTTTAGCCTCTAATGATAGAACAAGAAGCAATGGGCTTAAACTGCAGCAAGGGAGATTTAGGTTGGACATTAGGAAAAAGTTCCTAACTATCAGGGTGATTAAACACTGGAATAAATTGCCTACGGAGGTTGCGGAATCTCCAACTCTGGAGATATTTAAGAGTAGGTTAGATAAATGTCTATCAGGGATGGTCTAGACCAGGGGTCGGCAACTGGTGGCTCGCGGCTCGCCAGGGTAAGCACCCTGGCAGGCCGGCCCGGTTTGTTTATCTGCCGCGTCGGCAAGTTCGGCCGATCGCGGCTCCCACTGGCCGCGGTTCGTGGTCCCAGGCCAATGCGGGAGGCAGGAAGCGGCGCGAGCAGAGGGATGTTCTGGCCGCGGCTTCCTGCCTCCCGCATTGGCCTGGGACCGCGAACCGTGGCCAGTGGGAGCCGCGATCGGCCGAACTTGCCGACGCGGCAGATAAACAAACCGGGCCGGCCCGCCAGGGTGCTTACCCTGGCGAGCCGTGAGCCACCGGTTGCCGACCCCTGGTCTAGACAGTATTTTGTCCTCCCATGAGGGCAGGGGACTGGACTCGATGACCTCTCGAGGTTCCTTCCAGTCCTAGAGTCAATGAATCTATTAATCTATGTACCTCCAGGATCCTGTGTGCATCAGAACAGTGCAGAATTGCGTACCTTATATCATTAGCAGGGCACAGGGTATTTTCAGTAGCGAGCTGCCATATGAGCAATCTAAGCATTTATTATCTATGCACACTCCAGGAAAAGTGAGTGTGCTCAGTGACAAATGAAACTGTACTGAAGAGCGGAGGATGTAGTTAGCTCTGCTTGGTAGGTGTGTTAGCGATATCTCTGGATGACTTGGAGATGTGTGACAGAGCTGTGACTGAGATATGAGGAGATCTCTGTGTGTGTGTGGAAAGGCAGGAGGTGCAGGTGTGCAGGATGAAGTATGTCTGAGTTCTATGTGGAATTGTGTAGGTTATGTCAGTAACAGGGCATGGGGCTTTAATTACAAAGGATATTGCCAGCCGTCAGATGGAATTTGAAAGGATTCTAATGCTTTCAGGATGGCTAAAGGAAAGTGTAGGTTGAGATGGTATCCTGTATGTAACAGTAGCCCTACCCTTAAGCTGGGAGGTGCGAGTCCCAGCTTGCATAGATGTACCCTCTGTGCATAGCCAGGGTGGCACGAGCAGTGGCTTGAGCTAGCCACATGAGTACAAACCCATCCAGACCCCCTGGGAAGATACTACTTGTGAGGCTCGCCCAAGCCACCATCCTGGCTACACTGCTCTTTTTAGTGCACTAGCTCAAGCAGAGCTAGCATGGGTGTGTCTATGAGACCTGGGAATCACCTCCCAGCTGAGATGTACCATCAGGGCATGGGAGCTATACAAGGCTGTAAAGCAGTTCTCACATTGTACGTCTGATATTCTTTCTGGGGAGTTGGTAAGTGTACACCACAATCTGGAACCTTCTGAATTTTTAAAGTGACAAGGGCCACTTAGAGTACGTGCACAGTGAGGCATAGCTGAAAGAGCCTAGAGGGAAGCTAGCATGGTCAACCTTCCCCTACCCATTCTTGTCCTTTCATATTGTTAGCTGGAATCCTGTGGGTGACATTGAATGGACTGGAGAAGAAAATGAAGAGCTTGAACATTTCAGCAACTGTGAGGTTGGCAGAGTAAAGGTATGTGTGTTAACAGGGAGCACTGGGGAATTATTGAAAGCATTGGGGAATTCCTGATGTTCAGAAGTTTGAGTTTTGCTCAACTCAAGGTTCACCAAGGGGACGACCTGCCACCAAGCAACCTTAACTTTGTGTTAACAATTGTTTTGCCATTGAATTTGAAGGCAATATGAGTAACTGTGTGGATTTTAAAGCAATAAGAAAAGTCATCCTCAACCTTAACTAGAGTGGAGCTAGCATCCCACTATAATTGAATGTCTCTCTTTATCACTGTTTTATTTAATATATTTTCAGAGTAATTTCTGTAGATACTCATCACTGACAATGTTGTCCTTAAAACGATATAACATTATACCCATTTAGTTTATATTGGAGATCTTACTCTTCCGGCCTCTTCCAAAGCTTTTTGATCTTTTGACGCACGACCAGCCACAGAGCTCAGTCGAATAGCACTTGCAGCAATAATGAAAGGAATGCAGGCCAGGATAAGCAAAGTTAATCGCCAATCATATACAAAAGCAATAATGATGGCAGACAGAAGAGTAGAGGCAGTCTTAGTCAACAAGCCAAGTCGGCTTCCAGTAGCCTATTAAAAGCAAAAGAGTTGAAGTTAGAGTTAATTCTTGACACACTAAATAGAGATCAAATGTATGAAATCATTGTTCACTCAGGATCAAATATTCAGAGGGAGAACAATCATAAATGTTGTGCATTTATAATGGACAGTTGTACATGCAAAAACCCATATGGACAATTACATATGCAAATACCCCTAGCTGTGGGTGAGGTTCAGGAAGCCTGATGAAAATGTGGCCACATGGGCTCAATTCAACAAAAAATATTAGGGCCCTCCTGTGCCACAACAAGGCACAGAAATCATGAAGAGCCAACAGCCTCTAATTTGGGGCATTTCAGTTATTGGGTGCCCAGCTTAAGGCATCTAGGGCCTGATTTTCATAGGTGCTGTACATCAGCTGAAGATAATGGAAGCTGCAGGTTCCTTTAATTAGGCACTTTGTTTTCAGCAGTGTTAGCAGCAGGAAATGAGCGTTCACACCAAAGAGCACTTCTCTCCCTGAGGATCTGCACATCCATGTCATCAAGAAATGTAAAAGTGATGATTGGCACACGGGATCCGTGTAAACTGTGACAATACTCATGGCTCAGCTGAGCAAATAGTGGATTTTCCAGCTGGGGGCCAAACTGGAAAATCGAGGGGGAAAATTGATTTGATTAGATCTGAAATCATTTTTTGGCTGGGGGGGGGTGTCAAATAAAAAATAATAATTTCAAATTGACCAAAACATTTTGGTTGACTAAAAACTCCCCCCGTTCCTCCCCACGCAATTTTTTTTGTATTGATTTGGCCATTTTGCAGTGTTTTTCTCTTCTTTTTTATTTGGTCAAATTAGAAAATGAAATGCCATTTCAAAACAAAAGTAGAAATGGCATATTTTAAATGTTCAAAATGAAACATTTAGACTTAAAACAAATCTCCCTTCTTATCTCTTTTGACTATTAGTCAAATTAATGAATAGATTTGGGGTTCCTAAAAATACCATTCACTAAAAACATGTTGGCCAGCTCTACTCATGCCTGCAGATAAAATGGAAAGTTTTGTGGAAACACTCCATCTTTCAAATATCGCACTGTGGACAAACCAAGAAAACCTTGGGTGGGAAGTATGAGACTTTCTTTGCTAGCCAGAGGCTCTCCTGCTCTCAAGAGACTTTTGTGTTCAATAAAGTTATAAAACCAAACCAATGCCAAGATGAATTATTGCCATATACTCTGGGGCTTACACATAAAGATCACTTTGAGGCATAGACACCAACTGCGTGGGTGCTCCGGGGCTGGAGCACCCATGGAAAAAAATTGGTGGGCAGCTCCCCGCATCCCCTGCTCCAGCTTACCTCCGCCTCCTCTGTGAGCGCGCCGCCTGCTTCTCCCCCATCCCTCCCAGCACTTGTGCCACGAAACAGCTGATTTGCGGGGCAGGGAGGGAGTGGGGAGGAGGTTGGAATGGGGGCAGGGCCAGGGTGGGGAAAGGGTGGAGTTGGAGAGGGGAGGCGCGGGCACCCACTGGTGCCCAAGAATGTTGGCGCCTATGCTTTGAGACTTCAGCTAGCACAACATACGGCTGCCCACTTACTTAGCAGTAGCCGTGTTAGTTCCAGGCTATAGGAGAGAGAAGGTAGGTGAGGTAATATCTTGTACTGGACCAACTTCTCCCGGTGAAGAAGACCTAAAGAAGAGCTCTGTGTGAGCTCGAAAGCTTCTCTCTCTCACCAATAGAAGTTTGTCCAATACAAGATATTACCTCACCCACCTTGTTTCTCACTCCTTGATTTTCCTTGGTTCTCCAGAGCAGGGGTTCTCGCCCTTTTTCTTTCTGAGCCTCTCCCCCCCACCCCAACATGCTATAAAAACTTCATGGCCCATCTGTGCCACAATAACTGGTTTTCTGCACATAAAAGCCAGGGCCAGCATTACGGGGTATCAAGCAGGGCAATTGCCTGGGGCCCCATGTCACAGGGCCCCCCACGAAGCTACATTGTTCAGGTTTTGGCTTCATCCCCATGTGGTGGGGCTCAAGGCCCTGGGCATCAGCCCCATGAGGTGGGGCTTTGGTTTTCTGCCCTTGGCCCCAGCGAGTCTAATGCTGGCCCTGCTTGGCGGACCCCCTGAAACCTGCTCGCAGCCGGTTGAGAACCACTGCTCCGGGGAATGCAGTGTTCTCATGTTCATTTTGATCTATTAAGCTTTTTCATAGTTTGGATCCCATGCACCTGTTTTACCTTGACAGCTGGGATGATGGACCTTATCCTCAAGAATTAAGTTGCAGTTTTTAAAGATTCAAATAATTGTACGTTCAGTCAAATCTTTGAGTGATTCCCACTCTGTGCTGGGCAGTAAACAGGAGATGGGAGGGAGTATGAAATCTACTGAGTCTGAAGATTTAGTGTACTTGTGGCACCTTAGAGACTAACAAATTTATTTGAACATAAGCTTTCGTGGGCTAAAGCCCACTTCATCGGATGCACAGACTGGAACATACAGCAAGAAGATATTTATATATACAGAGAACATGAAAAGGTGGAAGTAGCCATACCAACTGTAAGAGGCCAATCAACTGAGATGAGCTATCACAGTGGTTCTGAAACTTTTGTCCTGGTGACCCCTTTCACATAGCAAGTTTCTGAGTGCAACCCCCATTATAAATTAAAAACACCTTTTTAAATATTTAACACCATTGTAAATGCTAGAGGCACAATGGGGGTAGGGGTAGAGGTTACAGGTCACAACTCCCCATGTAATACCCTTGTGACCCCCTGAGGGGTCCTGACCCCCAGTTTGAGAAACCCTGAGCTATCATCAGCAGGAGAAAAAAAGACTTACAGTTGGTATGGGTAGTTCCACCTTTTCATGTTCTCTGTATGTATAAATATCTTCTTGCTGTATGTTCTAGTCTATGCATCCAATGAAGTGGGCTGTAGCCCACGAAAGCTTATGCTCAAATAAATCTGTTAGTCTCTAAGGTGCCACAAGGACTCCTGATCTTTTTGTGTAACACGGCTGCTACTCTGAAACCAGAGGATCTAGTGAGTCTAGTGAATCCGAGAGCTAGGGATTTTTTTTTTTAATACAAGTGAAGTAGAAATTAAATTTTATTTTAAACTATTGAATAAATCAGGAAACTTATTACTCTTTGCTCATGAGCGAATTTATTTTAAAAAGTATGACTGATTTTTTTCTTCAGAATTTTTTTGATGGGGTCGTGTGGTGGGGAGGAAAGGGGAGATTGGCAAATTCTGCAGAATTGGCCACTTACATGCAGGATTTTCAGTGGCTCCTATCCTACCCCACTCCCCAAAGTCACACAGTCCCTTGTGCTTCTGCCATCACTGATACTCTGTATTAATGACAAATCACTTCACCCCAGAAAGCCCACATAAACAGGCTTCCTGTGTATGAAGAGTAGTGGACAGAGCTGGGAAGAACAAATCTACCCACATCAACATGAGCTCAGGGCATTGACTGCAATGCAATTCTCCCACAACTACAGCCTCTCCAAGCAACCGAAGTGGGACTTTAGGGCCACTTGATACACGGAAGACTTTGATCCATCAGGCAGTTTAAGTGGTGCAGAAGTGCTTACACTGGCCCTTGGACATGGCTTACTTTTAAAGTTACTAAGTTGTTTACTTAGTCGCTTACAGCAAGGAAATGGAAGGTGGAAGAACATCTGCCGAAGCTTTAGTAATCGTCATTAATTGGGACCAGTGAAACTGTTTCCAAGACTATTTAAATGTGTCAGAGAGCCTCTAGAGTAGATTTACCAACTCGTTTTCCAAAATAACTTCATCGCCCCTTGCCAACACTGCAATTCATAGTTGCAAGCAAAACGTAAAAACAAAAACAAACATACCCCTTTGACTTGTGAAGCGTCCGTAGCTAGTCTGGTTAACAAAACCCCTATGGCATTTTTAGGATCGTCGTACCAGCCAATCTCCTGCAAGGGAATAGACGGTTCCGTTATTTTTGCTTTTGCAAATGAAATCTTCTTACTGTAACTCAGACTGGTCAGGGTCATTAGTACAATGTATGGACATTTAAAGCTTGACTAGCACGTGTGCGTGGGGAAGAGAGAGAGCCAACATAAGCACTAAGATACTCACTCTTCTTCTGTGATGAGCAACATTTGTCCGATAAACTGATAACGATCTTAAAATAAACTATTCTTACCCGCAGAACATTTGGGTTTATGGTAATTTTCCCTCTCCTCCCCTATCCCCTTAGAATGCTCCTGTGCATATGCAGAACCCTGTGATACCAAGCGCTACCAATGGGTGTGCAGGGTGCCTAAGTGTTCACCCACAGAGAATCCTCAGCAAGGAACAAAGAGAGGTGTGTCCTTTCCCAGGGATCCATAAGGAGGGAGTATCCAAGGACAGTCATGTTGCAATAGTATTATTGTAAATCATTCCTGATCCAGCTGGTCATCTTGACTAGAGAAACCACTCTAGTGAGCAAAGAGCAGGGTCAAGTACAAGGCAGGGAGCCTGCACAACAGTGGAGCAGGGTAAATGAAAACTGAGTTTGATAAGGGAAGGTGATTTGCTTCTCTGGAAAGGTGAAGTCATTCCAAATACGGGGCTGGAAAATAGGCAAGAAGTCCCAAGTGGGGAGAGGAGATCAAGGGCTTGATCAAGTTCCTACTGAAGTCAATGGAAAGACTCCAGTAGAGTTCAGTGACAGTGGGAGCAGAAGGAGGCTCTAAGGCATCACCAAAGAGGACTAGCTGGAGGGTCGGGCAGGATTTAAAGTTCTGCATTTGTGCCTGGTTCAGGTTAGTTTACCATACAGTTCTGAACTTACCCCAATGATTTTTCCAAATATAACGGAAAATGCAGGGTGGATACCACCAGAGAAGGCAGCAGCAATCACGCCAAAGAATATATGCAGCCACTCAGGTTTGTTCAGAGCCAGAATTCTGGAATAAGGCACAGCAGGGAGATTTTCCTCCTATATAAGAGATAAAATTCAGCTGTTCACTGAAAGTTGTGGAACATGACAATTTCCTCAGCTAGGGGGTAAATCAGTAAACTGTCCTAGCAACTGTTCACAGATAATTCACCCCAGCCTCCAATGTACACACTGAATGAGCAAACGTACTGAAGATTTGCCACTCTGTAATTTAAGGTCTTAAAACTGCAATTGTAAATCAAAAAAAAAATCTGCAGGCATCAATTTAACAAAAGGCTCACTGGAGGGTGGGTGGGATGGGGACTACATAGTTCAGTGAAATGTCAGATAAAGTTGCAGTCCATGGTCACTGACCCTAACACATGAATCATTATAATGACCTAAAAAGTCTCACTGTTCTGAGCACAAAAAAATCAGTCTAGTTCAGCCTCTGCTAAATGCTAGTGGGTTTGCAGTAATACAATTGGGTTGACTTATGTCAGGTAGTCTGTTTTGTCTTTTACAAAATACAGACCATGAATCATTACCATATGCATGGAAAACACATATGAAACAGTGATTTAGGCTTCATCTCCCTTGAAAAACACATGGCAGCTCAATTCAGCTTCACTGAGCTATTCAAAATGTCCATACATTTGTTGAGGAAGTTGTGGAAAATGAAATGAAAACATAAGAACTGGGACAAATTATTAAATGAGGTTCTGAGCCAGTTGTGATGGCCTCGCCTGATTATCTTTGCCTGTGTTACAGATACTGGAAAAGCCTGCCCACACTTTAACCATACAAACCTGCTGAACTTTGTGACATCAATAATTTCATGTCTTTCAATCTGATTTCTTCACTTTACTGCAAACAGTATGAATTCTGAAGCCATGTATCTTGCCATCTACCGTATTTCCTCTGACAAGGCCCAAATGCAACAGTTATGAATTGATAAAAAAAGTGTGTTCTGGACTTCTGGGCGATACTTTGTAAGAATGGATCCAGTTGCTGCTTACTGTTCGCATCATGTTCTACCAGTAGACTGTACTATAATATAAAAAGAGCTCCTAGAAGAGGGTTTCTTCACTGGTGGGTTTTTACCCAAAATTGGGTCATCTGAATATGTTGAAGGATCACAGGGCTGGCTGGGCTCAGCTTCCCACTCTGGGCTTTCTGACCAGATGCACATGGTCACAACACCACTCTCACAAATTTGGCCCATCAGGGGAGCCAGGCCAAATCTGAGCAGTGCTGCAACCTCTGAGGAGTAGGGAGCCAAGCCCAGCTAGTCCTGCGGGACAGGAGCTAGGATCTGTCTCAAGACTGATTTGTTTACACCTGTGTTTTCCCTGAAGATTCCCAATTCAAGTATTCGCCCAGGTCAATGCTGCATATGACAGAATCATAGCAAAGGTGACATGGATTAAGATCTTTTTAAAAAAGAAAATAGAATGACCTTTGTTCCTATTCTGACAAGCTATCACTAAACTTTAGGATTAAACTGAATTGTAACACTAACCTCTTTCTCCTTTGTTTTCTTCTTTTCAGACGACGTTTTCTTAGAAGAAGTCTTTCTGCTTGTATGCCTTCCGGATCTCTTAGGAATGCTTCCCATCTCAGTGATTCCTGGTTTTTCAAAACCACCAAGATCAGTCAGATTCTCCATCCTGAGATCATCTAAATCCTCTTCCTCATAGTCTTCATCTTCTGTCTCTTCATCGCTTTCTGACATCTCATTTTGAGTGTTTTCACCATGACCCTAGTGACAAGCAAGGAACAGTGATACACAGTCACAAGACAGTTTGTAGCAAGGGAAAGGAACATGTACTTGGTATGGAAACAAACAAAACCACCATCACTTTGGTTACATTGTCACTTTCATATGGTAGTTTGTATAGGCCAAGTATTCTGCCAGTATAAGTTGGTGCAGTTGCAACTTACACCAGCAGAGAATTTGGCTCTGTATGTCCCCCCGCACTATCTATATAGTTCTGTGATGATGTCATCCACCTCTTTTGCTCAGTTATATTTGACTCATTACACTGTGTAAATGTGAAGCTACCGGTGAAAAACAACCACTTCCAACTCAGAAACAAGATTGACTGATCAACTTTCACTAAACTAGAAAATATGCAGAAACTGCAAAGTGAAAATGGCCCAGCTGTTTGAGTGCAGAACCTGCATGTGTTAGCAACAGTATGAGTGAGATCATAGTCGTCAACACTGTGGGTGCTCAATGGCTCAAGCAGCCACCAAAAAAAATAGGGGGTGTTCAGCACTTGCAGGGCTGGATAATCTTTTGTGGGCCCCAGCGCCTGGACTGTGGCCCTTCCCCAATGGCCCACCCACCACTCCACCCCAAGGCCTCTCCCCCGATTGGCCTCTTCCTCCCCAAGGCCCCATCGCACTCGAACAAGAGGCCCCGCTGTTGCTCAGCCTCTTCCCCGAGGCCCACCTGTGCTCTGCCCAGAGGTGCCACCCCTGCTCAGCCTCCCTCCCTCCCACCCCCGAAGCCCTGCCCACAGGTCACAAGAGAGGGGGAGGGGGACGGAGAGGAGCACCCTCCAGCAAATTCAAAAATCAGCACCTGTGAGTGATATATGCAGATAATTTTCTGGAGTAGAGAGATGGCCAGTAAATCTGAAGCATTTAGTCAGGAGTGCTCTATCACATCTCATTACCTGCTGCATCACAAGAGAATAGTAGACACCCTTCTGTGTCATGAGTTCACTGTGTGTTCCCTGTTCAACAACAACACCGTTGTGAAATCCAGCGATAATGTCAGCTGTTCGGATTGTGGAGAGCCGGTGAGCTATCACAATGGTGGTACGTCCAGCCCTAGCCTTACCGGGGGAAAAACAGAGAGATTTATTTTAAAATGTGGTGAACCCCCCGCCCCAGAAAATCCCTACCTAACAGTGTGGAAAATACAAGCGTAAAAGCCCTGCTGATCCTCTATAGCTGATCAATATTTCCATGCCTGCTGTCTGATTTAATAACCAAAGGACACTTCTGATTACAAAATCCACATTTATAATAATGACAGGGGAAAGTGGATTAATTTTATAGGCTGTGCAGGTACTCACTGCCTATAGCTAAGGTTGCCTGACACTTCCAATTGTAAGACCTGTTGTCAGATGCTTATAACTTTGTCAAGATTTAATTATTTGGGATGAAACTTTCCATGCTGATATCTGCCTCACCTTCTTCTCCTCCCCCCCCCCACCTATTTTAGCAAAAATGGTTCAATGATTTCTCAGAATGAGGTTAGAGAAAATAATGTTGTTTTGCCCATATTAAAAAATTCGTATAACTGTTTAATTGAGAAGCTTTATCACCTAAATGCTTGAGAGCAGGGATATGAAATTTGTAGGAGATGAGCATGGCTCACTGGTATCAGGGATGTGCCTTTTACCATTCCCATGAAAATCTGCCCAAATTTGGGGGGCCGAGATATGAGGCTCTGAACATCTCAATTTGCATGTGCTCAGTAGAGACTTATTAGAGTTCAGCAGCTAAATTCCCCAAAGAAACAGTCTGAGCTCGCTGCATTGTATGACAGGAGTGCACATGCACCATCCCCACACAGTGACTAAGCATGTTCCTGCCCAGGATTGTAGGGGCTGGGCAGGACTTTGCCTGCAATTTCTCCTCCCTATAGTCAGGGGGAGTTGTGGTCCCCAGTGTGACAATCTACCTGGAGCGTCAGGTGATCGGGCTGACGCAGCAGGATTGTTTGGGGAGGAGGAGATGACGTAACACATGAAGTGTTTACATTTTAAAGCTTTATTAATAAAATAAAATACAGCAGAGAGTGCTGGGAATGCTCCCACGTCGCTCAGGGGAAGAGAGAAAGCATTAGGGCCCCAAGCCCTAACCCACCTTCACACTCACACAAGCACTACCCAAAGCAGGCCAGGCCTGGGTGAAACGTAAGAAGAAGAGGGGAAGGGGTGGACGGGAGTTCTTGCTCTGGGCCCAGGTCGTCCCGGGGATCCACTGTAATCTCCAAGTTGCCCCAGCTCTCAGGAGGGTCCTGGGCTTCTTTGGGGGTGGTTTCAGTCAGGGCCCTCTATTCCGGTGCTCTTTGTACCAGTTCAAACAGGCTTGATATGGTTTTTTTCCCTTTCCCAAAGCAGCCCAGCTCCAGGGACGCCTGTCTGGCTCCCACTCGTGTTGTCTCGTCTGTGTTTTAGCCTCTGCAGCCCAGGGCTTTGTTTTCCTCTTTGCTGGTTTTGCTGTCCAGCAGGTGCAGGTCTGTGTAGTTGGCTGCGAGCAGTGTCGTTGGGTGGAGGACAGTGTTTTATCTTCGAACTGAGCTTGTTAATTGCAGTGTTGAATTAACCTGTTCTCTGCTCTTTTCTTTTTCTTCTCCCCGTCTTCGGCCTCTTGTGACCTAAAAAACCCCTTCCACTCTCCACTCACACACCTTTAATCCTCCCCAAAATGCTTTGTCATGCTTGCAACAGCATTAGCAATATACAGTGCTAATCTGCCTTCCCAGGGACCTCCCTAAGGGGAGAGGGCCATTGGGTTGTGACACCAGCACAGGAAACAAGAGTAGGGAGAGCAGAATGAACAGTGATTATGGAAGGAATCAAAGTTATGCAATAAAGGATGCTCTTGTCTGCAGGAAACCTGCCTTATTTGTTGCAGAAGTTGTAAGGCAGGGCCGCCCAGAGGATTCCGGGGGACTGGGGTCTTCGGCAGTGGGGGGCCCTGGCTTCGGCAGTAATTCGGAGGCGGGGGGTCCTTCCACTCTGGGACCTGCCGCCGAAGTGCCCCGAAGACCCGCAGTGGGGGCCGCCCGCCACCAAATTACCACTGAAGCGAGATCCGCCGCCGAAGTGCAGCCGGGTCTTCGGGGCATTTCGGCGGCGGGTCCCAGAATGGAAGGACCCCCCGCCGCCGAACTACCGCCGAAGCAGGATCCGCCGCCAAAGTGCAGCCAGGTCTTCGGGGCACTTTGGCGGCGGGTCCCAGAGCAGAGGGACCCGCTGCCGGTGAAGACCAGGAGCAGAATCTCCGGGGGCCCGGGCTCCATGAGTGTTTTCCGAGCCCCCGGAGTGAGCGAAGGATCCCACTCCAGGGGCCCTGAAAAACTCTCCTGGGGGACCCTGCGGGGCCCGAGGCCTGGGGCAAATTGACCCACTTTTCCCCACCTCTGGGAGGCCCTGTTTTAAGGTGTGTAGTGAATGAGACAGGGGATTGCAGGAAAAGAAAGGATGGTCTCATTGTTGCAGCAGCTGAATACTGCCCTAGAGAATTGGATTCTAGACATGTCTCTGTGCTGAGCATTCACGGCTGCAACTGAAGTCAATGGGAGATGTGCTTTTAACATATCTAGCACTGTATAAAGCAAAATTCTCTGAAATATTGAGTCCTGGGCATCACAGATCATGCACCCAAAAGTAGTATGCACTTTCAACACTAACGTCTCCGTGCCTCAGTTCCCCTTCTCTAATATGGGAGTAATACTACCACCTTACCTCTTGGGAGTGTTGTGAAGATAAATTCATTAGTGTTTATGAAGCACTCAGATACTAGAGTGATGAGAGGTATAGAAAAGCCCATGAGGAAGTTAATAATTCTGTTAATAAAGAAATATTGACTAGCACTGAATGTTGAATAGCACCATCCTCTGCACTGAATGAAGCAGGGGGTCTTGTGGAAAAAATAGTATGGGATCATGTAACTGACGACTGTCCCCTAATGCAGACGCACAAGGGGACCAAATTAATGTTGACCAGGAAACTTTAATTCTGTCATTCCCTAAATTTTGAGGGCTTGACTTTGGAACCTTAATGTTCTTTTCATGTAGAGTGACTCTGTGTGTGTGTGTGTGTGTGTGTGTGTGTAATTCAGTATAAATATTGATATTATCTATGTAGAATATAAGGCTCAGCACCCTGAGATTGCTTAATGGAGTTTTGATTAAATATTACAGGGTCATATCATGACACCAAAATTTGAGCATGCATCCCTATTGATTTCAATGCCCTCCTCGAAACCAGCGGAGAGCTGTGCTTAAAAACAGATGGCATGCTATAGCCTTTAATGTCAAGCTTGCCATATGGTTGTTGTGCTTCTTAATACTGATTGATAACTCTAGCAACAGGATTCCTACCTTATTAAGAGCTGCTTGCACAATAGATTCACTCTGAGTGTCCAGAGCAGACGTGGCTTCATCCAGCAGCAGAATCCTGGGATTCCTTGCCAGGGCACGGGCAATAGCAATTCGCTGTTTCTGCCCTCCACTCAGCTGAGCTCCCCTTTCCCCCACCAGGGTGTTAAGTTTCTGAGAGAGGATTATCGAGATTGCAGAAGGGGTCAGTTGAAATCCTTTTACACCCCCACCCCCGTCTTACTGTTACTATCATATACAGAAATTCCCTCTTTTAAAAGTTTTATGATGGATGCTCCAATAAACGCTTTAAGAATAATTACTTCTAAAGAAGTGTCTTGGCCAATTACATTCAGTGTTTTTTCCCCCCTTGAGGCAGAGGACAGTTTAAAATTCCTAACGATTGGTTTACAGTTTTGTCTCTGTCTCACCTTCTAGTTGGCTAGGAATTAGTATGTGGTGTGATGGTTTTCTATTAGCTTAAAGAAGGTACTCTTTAATTTTAACTCTAAAATTAGATTTTTCAATTATTATAAAAAGCAGCAATTGAAGTGAAAAAAACCAGACAAACTAGAACTGGCTGAAGGAATCCAGCCATTTGTTTGGCTAACAATACTAACCAGTGACTACTCAGGACACAAAGCAATTTTGTTTGCCAAGCAAAACCAGTTTAAAAACAAAAAACAAAAACAAAAAAAACCAAAAAAGATGGGAATATTGGAAGTGGAAAAAAATAGATAATACCTAGCAGAAGAAAACAGAATAAAAACAATCTGATAAATTGAAAAAAAATCTCTCATTGTCCATAGAAATTCCTTATCCACCCTGTAACGGGTTGGACTCACCCCTGCAGCACCTCCTGCTGGTTGCTCTGGGGAATTAGCTCGTTCCAGGCAATGGAGCGCCCTCTGCAGGCTGGTGATCCACCTGTCTTCTGGCCCCCCGTGTCCCTCCCTGGACCCGGTGCCCTCTTACATGGGGTGCTGCCCCCTAGCAGTAACCCCTTTCTCTTAGGGTCTCCCCTCCTCAGGGAACCCCTACCCTCTAGCCCCACCTTGCCTCAGTATGTGGCTACTGTCAGTCATTGTCTAGCCCCACACCCTGGGGCAGACTGCAGCATCGGCCCACTCATCACAGGCAAAAGGGGTTTGGACCTGCTGCCTTGGCCTACCCCTGGGCTGCCCTCTGCAACCCCCAGTACCTGTTGGCCCTTCGCTAGGCCGCAGCCTGGGGCTTTCTAGGCTGGAGCTCCCCAGCTCCTTAGCCTTCCCCAGCCCTGCTTCACTCAGGTATCTGGTCTCTAGTTCACAGCAGCTAGGCCCATCTCCCTCTACATGCAGAGGAAGACTGTCTGGGCTTCTGGCTTCCATGCCTTTTATAAGGCCCTGGGCTCAGTTTGGGGCGTGGCCCCCAGCTGCAGCCATTTCCCCAATCAGCCCAGCCTAAAGGCTGTCTTCTCAAGCCCTGCCAGGCCACTTTTAAACCCCTTCAGGGAAGGAGCAGGGTCCACCCTGCTACACACCCTATTAAAAAATGTTGCCACATGACATACAGTTAGTATTGTAAATTAAGAACACTGTGGGTCAAATTGTCAATTGGAATAAATGACAAAACATCAGTGAAAAGCTAGTGTAGTAGCATCTATTTGCACCAGCAGAGAATTTGGGCCACAAAAATTCAGAAGAACTGAGAGAGAGAGAAACCAAAGAATTTGTCACAGTTATACGGTGCTCAAATTACATCAACTCACCTCAGGCAGTCTGGATATAAAATCAAAAGCATTGGCTTCTTTAGCTGCTTTCTCAATTTCAGAATCAGTAATACCCTCTCTGCCACAGCGAATGTTCTCAGCTATTGTTGTAGCAAACAAAATAGGCTCCTGGCTTACAAGGCCAATACGTTCTCTTAGCCACTTTATATTAAGTGTCCGAATATCTCGTCCATCTAAGGTAATCTGAGTGGAAAGGCATAAATGAAGAGTAAGAGGAAATGTATTATGTTTCAAATAATTAGTTGTTATAATGATATAATAATAATAATAATGATACACCTCTACCCCGATTTAACGAGACCCGATATAATAGGAATATGGATATAACGCGGTAAAGCAGTGCTGCGGGGGAGTGGGGCTGCACACTCCGGTGGATTAAAGCAAGTTCGATATAACGCGGTTTCACCTATAACGCGGTAAGATTTTTTGGCTCCCGAGGACAGTGTTATATCGAGGTAGAGATGTATAATAATTGACTTCAATATTTGTTTAGCAGCTTTTCACATAGAATAAAGCAATAACATTTAAACAAAATGACCAGGAAAAATTAAAACTATATCTTCACAATCACCTCAGACTAGAAGAATGAAAGGAGAAGGTTAAACAAAAAAGATATTGTAGGAGCAGTGTTTTATAATTGTACTATGAGAATTAATGTATGATTTGATTTCATCCTGCCAGCCACCCTTTTTGAATAGCAGAAAGGAATGACAGACCAGAACAATCCTTATGACTGATTATGGTCACCCTTTTGTTTTTGGATAAGTTATAATGTCTACTATAGTTTCCTATATGTATTACAAATTAGGGACTCTAGTTAAATATACATTTCTTTGTTTTAAGGTTTTAGTAAGTAAGAGACAGGATCTTGTATTGTATCTATGGCCTTGTCTACACTACAAGACTATTTCGAATCAACTTAGTTCGAATTTGTGGATTCGACCTTATGAAGTCGAATTTGTGTATCCATACTAAATACACTAATTCGAATTTCTGAATCCACATTCACGGGGCCAGCGTCGACTCTGAAAGCGGTGCACTGTGGGAAGCTATCCCACAGTTCCCGCAGTCCCCGCTGCCCATTGGAATGCTGGGTAGAGCCCCCAATGCCTGCTGGGGGGAGAAATGTGTCGAGGGTGGTTTTGGGTAAGTGTCGTCATTCAACCGTCAATCACAACCTCCCTCCCTCCCTCCCACTTTGAAAGCGCCGGCGGGCAATCTGTTCGTGCACTTTTCTGGTCAGTGACAGCGCGGACGCCACAGCACTGCAAGCATGGAGCCCGCTGCGATCATCGCCGTTTTCTCCTCCTCGCACTTTATCGTCCACCTCTTCCACAGTCAGCTGATGAGAAATTGGGCTACTTTTCAATGGTGCTGCAAGCACTGGGGGACCATAGGGGACATTTTGCAAACATCAACGTCGGGTGGCGGGGCAAGGTTCATGATGCGTGTGTTTTCAGGAACTGTGGGCTGCTCAGATGCCTGCAGGAAGGTAGTTTCTTCCCGGACCACGAAATAACTGTTGTGGATGTGCAGATGCCTATAGTCATCCTCGGGGACCCAGCCTGCCCGCTAATGCACTTGCTCATGAAGCCCTATACAGGCGCCTGGGACAGCGACAAGGAACTCTTCAAATACCAGCGAGCAGCGAGCATCGTGACCTGTGACTGTTCAGTTTCTTTACAGAGAAGCTGAACCTGCCCCTGTTTCTTTACCCAGTTACTGTTGACTCTCCTCTTCGGTTACATACCCCGTTCACCCCGTTTCCCCCACTTCCAACACACGTGTAAAAATAAAATACATGTCCCATTGTTACTTAAGAAAGGTTTCTTTATTCATGACTTTGCGTTAAAGGGTTGAAACTGGGAGGCAGACTGTGCTGGGTAGGGTGTGCGGTGATGTAAAGACCGCCTCTAAACTCAAGGAATGACAGGCTCCTGCTCCTAGAGCGGTCCGCATTGCCGGAATGCTTCTTTCAACGGAGCCTGCCATCCCTCTTTATGGAATTCTGTGTGCGGGCGGATATGTGACCTTGTGGTGGAGGAGGACGGATACAGATTCCTCAGCTGCGTGACTCAGCGGTCCAGGACAAGGACCGCTGTATAAGATCTGTAACCGCCCTCCCCCGCTGCAAAGTCACATCTCCCCCGCCCACACAGATCCTGGAAACCACCTCCCATACCGACCAGGGTGCCTACTGACTGCACCGTGTGTGTGACCCGCTGCTGATCCTGCCCCCGTGTCTGTACCCTGGGAAAGGTGACTGTCCTATGCAATTAACCACCCCCTTCCCCACGCCCCCCATTCAAACACAGTCTTCTTTGAAAAAACATAACGGAAACAGTAATTAACAGCAAGCATTTTTATTAATTAAGTAGACAGTTAGAGGATGGGACTGGGATTGGGACTACTGTGAGTCTGGAAGTGAAGGACTTCGGCAACTGTAGGGTATGAGAGCTTTTGGGTACTTGAGCACTGTGCTGTGGTGCAGTGACAGTATTCACGTCCCCGGCCGCCCCTCCTCCTGATTATTTTCGGTGAGGGGGGTATGGGACTTTGTGGCGGGGGAGTGCGGTTGCAGATACACTGCAGGGGGGCTCTGTCCTCCTGCGGTCCTGCAGAACATCCACAAGGCGCCTGAGCGTGTCCGTTTGCTCCCTCACTAGTCCAAGCATTGTTTCAGCCGCCTGCTTGTCTTCCTCACGCCACCTCTCCTCCCGTTCGCTGTGTGAGCGTTGGCACAGAGAGACGGTCTCCCTCCACTGGCTCTGCTGGTCCGCCTCTGCTAGGTAGCAGCCCATACGTTCCTCGAACATCTTGCCCCTTGTCTTTTTCTTTTGCCGTCTAATCTTTGCAAGCCTCTGCGAGGGGGATGCTGTGTCAGGTCTGGAGACAGTGGCAGCTGTGAGATGGGAAACAGGGAGTGAATTCCTTGCAAATATCTTTTTTTGCGAACAATTAACTGAGTCTAGGCTGTCTGTGTGAATTCTGGGTTGAGACCCCTGTGCCTGCTAGGGCACAAATCATTTTCGCGGTGGATTCTGGGTAAATGTCGCCAGTCATTCCTTCCTCCGGGAAAGCAATGGCAGACAATCATTTTGAGCACGTTTTCCATGAATTGCCCTGGCATACGCCATAGCGTGGCAACCATGGAGCCCGTTTTGGATTTTGTGTATGTCACCGTATGTGTACTAGATGCCGCTGACAGAGGCGGGCCAGCAGCGCTGCACAGCAGCATGCTTTTGCTTTTGCATGACAGCAGCGATGGTTACCAGGCATACTGCACCGTCTACCATACCATGAATTGGTAAGAAGACGGTAATAAGATGGTCATGGTTACCTGTCCTTTTGCACTGCACCATTTGGTGCTGTCATAAGTGCCCCTGGCTGATCAGCCAGGGGCGCAAAAGCCAAAATTGGGAATGACTCCCTGAGTCAATCCCTCCTTTTTGGTATCTAAAAATAGAATCAGTCCTGCCTAGATTATGGGCAAGTGTACTAGATAACCACTGTATCATAGAACCAGAGAGCACAGCTGCTCTGTGTCCGATCCTGCATAAATTATGAGCTGTATGCTATTCACAGGGGGTGCTCCTGCAACAACACCACCTGTTCATTCCATTCTTACCCCAGCCTTCCTGGGCTACCATACCATTGTCCCCCCACTTGTGTGATGAAGTAATAAAGAATGCAGGAATAAGACACAGTGACTTGTTTGTGAGAAATGAGTGGAAGGAAGCCTCCAGCTGCAATGATAGTCCAGGCAGGACATTAAGGAGTGTGGATTAAGGAGCCCATCATCCCTCTGCTAGTCCAGGGGCAATTGAATCTTTTATTTACAATGAAGGGTGGGGGCTGATGGAGCTCAGCCCCCTGTTGCAATGATGAGGACGGTTACCAGCCATATTGCACCATCTGCCATGAAAAATTAGGGACAGGCGCCCTTGATTGACCTTACTGATGCTAGTCGGCATGGTTACCAGCCCTTTTGCACTGCCCCATGTGCCAATAGGCTGACGATGACGACGGGTATCAATCGTATTGTACCGTCAGCCACCCATGGCGGGGGGGGGGGGGAGCAAGGATATTGGTGTTGAGTGCTGCAGCATCCCATCTATCTGCAGCATTCAGTAAAGATACGGTGACATGTAAACGAGTCAACAGAGGATTGATTTCCCTTTAACTTCTCGGGTTCGGGGGGGGGTGTAAATTGCAGAGCTGTGCCCTGAACCAACGCGGACACGGTGTTTTACCATAGAAGCATTTGGAGCTCATCCAAGAATGCAAATGATTTTCGGAGACAGCAGGAATTGTGGGATACCTTGCGTCCTCATTCCCCCCTCCCTCCATGAGCGTCCATTTGATTCTTTGGCTTTCCGTTACGCTCGTCACGCAGCTGCGTGCTGAGTCTGTGCTATGCCGTCTGTCCGTGGATTTATTAAAAATACTTTGGACCAGGCGCACCATAACAGTAATTCCACTACTTAGATGCATGAGTCTCCTAGCAAGATCACCGTGAGGACGGGCACTGAAGGAGATAGAGAGCGCATGCTGCATGAAATCTATCACGAACCACGGACCGATGCAGCCGTGCTCGGGGAGGCAATGCTCCCTGAATACCGCATGAAAGCCTCGCGCGGAAAAGGGTGCTATCACGGAGCACCCAATAAGGCAGCTCTCCCCAGGAACCTCCTGCTGATGCTTATCGATTAACGGAAGGAGAGCTTCGTGGAGATCTCCCAGGAGGATTTCTCTTCTATCACCATATATAGAGAGACCTCCTTCTCACACACTTCAGATTCCTGTTATATTAAGAATAAAAGTTAACATGGTTAAAGCACTTACCGACTGCTCCTTCCCCTGATTCAGGATCCGGGTTCATGGCCGGGGAGGGTTGGTAGGGGATCTCCGTGACGGTGATGAATAGATCCTGGCTGTCGGGGAAACCAGCGTTGTAAGCGCTCTCGCCTGCCTCGTCCTCCACAAACACTTGCTCAACTTCCCCGTCCGTGAACATCGTCGAGGAACTGTCCGTCGACACTGTCCCATCATCAGAGTCCATGGTCACTGGTGGGGCAGTGGTGGCAGGCTCCGTAGCGTCCGTTTGCCGCTTTGATTTTTTGGTAGCCTTGTCTGGGGTCCTTGGTTTTCACGCGGCGATGCGTTGCATGACGGCTGTATCCTCTGTCTGGATCATGGCTTTGGAGACCTTCTCGTAGGTCTTTGCATTCCGTTTGTTGGAGCGCAGCTCCGAAAGCACAGACTCCTCGCCCCACACACCGATCAGATCCAAGAGTTCCCGGTCAGTCTATGCCGGGTCCCTCTTTCTATTCAGAGATTACATGAACTCCTCTGCTGGAGAGCTCTGCATTGCTGCCGGTGCTGCTGAGCTCGCCCCGATGTCCAACCACGAAATGAGATTCTAACTGTCCAGACAGGAAAAGGAATTCAAATTTTCCCGGGTCGTTTCCTGTGTGGCTGCTCAGAGCATCGAAGCTCGGACTGCTGTCCAGAGCGTCAACAGAGTGGTGCACTGTGGGATAGCTCCCGGAGCTACTAAGTTCGATTTGCATCCACACCTAGCCTAATTCGAGCTAGCCATGTCGAATTTAGCGTTACTCCACCTGTCGGGGTGGAGTACCAAATTCGAACTAAAGAGCCCTCTAGTTCGAATTAAATGGCTTCCTGGTGTGGACGGTTGAGCGGTTAGTTCGAATTAACGCTGCTAAATTCGAATTAAAGTCCTAGTGTAGACCAGGCCTATGTTAAGGAGATTAGAGAGATGTTGAGGGCCTGAAGCACCAATGGGAATTGTTTAAGTTATAAGATTTAGCTAGGCTTGATTTATAATGTATTCTGCTGAATATAAAATACTGCTTCTCTATACCTTTGAAGGTTTCTGTAAGAGATTGTTTGTGTGAATGAGGAATGCATGCATCAGGAAAAGATAAGGTGTCAAAGAAAGCCATCACAAAGGTCCAGATGGTCAAGAAAAAGTGAGAGACTTGGAAAGACCAGGAGACAATCAGAAAACATCCATTGTATCCAATGCTAAACATGTTAGCAGCATTGACAACCTCTAAGGTGAGGCAGACACCTCAAAAAGTGAGACAACAAATAGGAGATAACAATGGGAAGCCTGACAATAACCATCAAATGATAATAGCAGAAAACCCCAGGATTAACACCACTTAAGGACAGGATGACATTGCAAAATGCATGGACTCAAATAGGAATTTACAACTACAAAGCTGGGTTGTTGTGCCACAGAATTCTGGGTTCAGTCCTGCAAAGCCTGGGAGCATCGGATCGAGACTCATGCTCAATCTAACTGACCGTTAGATTGACTCGAGCTACAACAAACTGGTAACTATAAACATCAACTGGCAGGAGAGAGAGAGAGAGACAGAGAGAGTGTGTGTGAGAGAGAGATACTAAAAAGCATATGCTAACTGTTGTATTTTCAATAAATGTGACGCATTTGCCTTTTCTCCCTGAATATTTAAATACAAATTTTGACTTCCCTTAATGTCAGTAAAGTCCTATCTAAGTTTTTACAATATTCTCATCCTCATAGCATACAAGTAATGAAAAATCTGTTTTAGAATTTCTTTGGATGCTACGTATCTTTTGCAGCGGCGGCTCTACACATTTCGCCGCCCTAAGCACGGCGGCATGCCACAGGGGGCGCTCTGCCGGTCACCAGTCCCGCTGGTCCGGTGGACCTCCCGCAGGCGTGCCTGTGGAGGGTCCGCTGGTCCCACGGCTTCAGTGGAACCGCCGGACCAGCGGCCCCTCAGCAGGCACGCCTGCGGGAGGTCCACTGGAGCCGCGGGACCAGCGGACCCTCTGCAGGCATGCCGCCGAAGGCTGCCTGCCTGCTGCCCTCCCGGCGACCGGCAGAGCGCCCCCCCGGCATTCCGCCCCAAGCACGTGCTTGGCGTGCTGGGGCCTGGAGCCTTCCCTGATCTTTTGTTATTTTAAGAATCCAGTTTGGTGTAATATCCTTTTAAAGTATAGGTGTAATCTAGTCAGGAAATTAATCTTCATCCTAGTAGCCTGGAATATCGACAGTTCATCCAAACTAACCTCTCCTTGGACTGGATCATAGAATCTCTGTAGCAGCTGAATAGCAGTACTTTTGCCACAGCCACTGGAGCCAACCAGAGCGATGGTCTTCCCCGATTGAACTTTCAGGTTCAGGCCCTTGAGAATCTGGAAATATCATCTTTATATGTTAGTCCAATAAATATAGAGCTGCTTAAATAAATGGTTTTTGTTTAGAAAAAGGTCTATTAAGATGCTTGGCATCATGATCAAGCCAATAATGAGAGGTCTGGTCTAACAGTGTATTTAACTCCCAGGTCTGCTTTCAGTCCTTTGTTCCAATCCGGGTTGGAAAGCACTTTGAAGATGACAAAAAAAAGTTTTTATTATTAATAACAATCTTGCTTTGTTCTATTCTTATTCTATAAAGACTGCCCTAAGAAAAACCCTTTGGCTCTGAAAACAAAGTGGGTGTTGTAATATCCCCAATGGAATGAAGGGTCAGGATTCGACAATCTCTGGAATTTACTAGGGAGAAATTAGTTATGGAGTAATGACACTTTTGTTGCGATGTTCACATTTAGGAACATTTTACTTCAGTCTGTTTATCCCATCTTATGAATGTCTAATATTGTTAGTGACCAAATATTTGTCTTCTATGGGAACTCTTATGTATATTTAGGCTGATTTATGACTACACATTTTTTTGTAATAGAAGATAAAAACAGTAATATTGTTCTTGTCTCCTTATACTATACCAGAAGAGCTCCAGTTTTCCAGTAAGCTAATAGTGGATAAGCTTTGGTGTTTGCTTGACCATCATTTGCCACCCCTTTAACATCATTTCTCATCACGACCATCCCAGCTCTAATCTCCCTTTTTAGGTAAGGCAGGAAAGGGCATGTCAAGGTAATGCTGATAATAACTAGAGTCTTCAGCTCTCTGTGACCCGGTTCATTCCAAATTTAGGTACTAAATGGACATTGCCTTGATCTGGTCTGTTGATCATCTCTGGCTGGTGATTGATGAGAACCAGGTATCCAGGATGATTCTTTTAGCTTTGCCAGCTACCTCTGATACCATTGATAATGAGCCACTGCTGAAACAGGGTGGAGTCTGGAAGGGATGGATGGAATCATTCTGAAATGGCTCCATCCCATTCCAGCCACAGCCCCAAACTGTGGCTCATCCGGCCCAGGATTTCTCTTGTGTAGAGTGATGTGGGATTCTGTCTTGTCACCCTCCTGCTCAATTTGTATGCAAGATCATTAGGGGAAGACAGTGAGACATTACAGACTACGCTGACTTCAGTATTCAGATAATATAGCTCTAGGTCTCTGTTTCATCAGACCCAGCTGGGAGAAGTTGACTGGCTTAGCCAGCAAGTTACAGGGTGGGTTTGAGGCAGGCAAGTCAGCTGTGACTCACCTCAGAGATGACTGAGTTTATGGTTGTAGGTTGGAGGAACCCATCAGAAGAAATGGTAGAGCTAACAGCAGCACACTCAAGTGAGTTCGTAACCTGTTGGATCCAGAGCTGCTTTTGCACGCAGGAAGCAGTAGCGGCTAATAGCATTTTGTTTGTATTTTACACTTGGCCAAAAGGTTCTGAACTTTCAGTTCCGGTACAGATGTCAATTCAGAGAGAAATATTGGATTACTGCAAAATACCATACATGGGACTGTACAACAAGATGACTCCCCTCACAAACTTCAGCCGGTGAAGAGCATGGCAGTCTGTTTCTTAGAGGGCATTTTCTGTAGGGAGAATCTTGCCTCCATGCTCTGTGATCTGCACTGGCTTCCATTTCATTGTCTGGAGTGATTTAGAATAATGGCTTTAACCAATAAGCCTTAAAATAGGTTGAGTCCTGGCTATCTCCAAGATTACCTCTCCCCACATGGGATATCACAGCAGCTGAGATCTTCTGAAGCGCGGACACAAACAGATTTCTGGGTTTAACCACATGAGGGCTGGAGGTGAGGCATTGTTGGTGAGTGAGCTTGAATGAAGAATTTGCTTCTGATTCAATTCACCACAGGCCAAATTTATTCACCTTCAGGTTATGCTGTAAGCCCCATTTGTTCTCCCTTACTTTTTCCAGCAAGTGAAAATGAAGAAAAAGTGGATGATGGGGATGAAGACAAAGCTTTAGTTTTGGGAGGACATTCATCCTTCTTTATTGTTGTATTTTTATAACTAGTATAATAACATTTAGCTCTTACATAGTACTTTTCATCCATATATCTCAAAGCACTTTAAAGAGGCGGTCAGTATTACTATCCCCATTTTACAGATGGGGAAAATGGAGGAAGAGAGAGGTGAAGTGACTTGCCAAGTGTTACTTTGCAGGACAATGGCAGAGCTGGAAATAGAATCCTGGTTTCTTGAGTCCTCACCCAATGTTCTTTCAACTAGACTACACTGTGCTACATAAATACCCAGAGTACAGGATGGACACTTTAAAAAATACTGTTTTAAAACAAATACATTAAATTGATAAAATATCAGTTTTCTTTTTGGTCACACAGATAATGGCAGCAGCTCTTCATTGCAAAGATGAATTTAAAAAGATCACTTACTTTAACATCAGGTCTGAATGGGTAACTGAAATGGATGTTTTTGAATTCAATTTCTCCTTTGAGCTTGTCTGGTCTGTATCCTTCCTTGGCACTGCTATCTAGAAGACGGTGCTGGAGAGAGATTTTGAAAAGGTATTACACATTTCTGTGATTTTACAGTTGTGTCTTTTGTTTAGGACAGAAAAAAGAAACATTGCAACACTACATAGCAGTTTAACTGATCAATGGTTGCTGTATTTCACCCCAGAGGATTCTGCCTATCAGTGAAATACAATCCTTGTGTATACCCTGCAAAGCATTTTGGGATACGGGACAAGGAAAGAACAGGAGTAACTAGAATAATAAATCATCTATTATACCTTAAATCATCCATCTCTCAACATTTACAATGGGCCCAAATCCCTTAGCTCCCTCCCAGCATCTGCCTAGGCAGAATGTGGGTTGAGAATCAGTTCTTGGAGGAGTGATGCTGCCTGTAATTGTTGGTTGGCTTAAAATGCACAAGCAAAATAAACAAACTGGGGATTTATTACAACGTCTTCACCTCTTAAAAAAGATACCATCATCCTGAGGCTCCCTGGTCTGAAGTCCAATGGAAAATTAGCCTGGCGCTAAATAGCCTGACCTGCAATTGCTCCTCCACTTCCCATGTTGCTGATCTCTGCTGGACTGATACTTTTCAATGACCCAGTAACCACCAGCAGAGTTCAAAATTTCTCTTTGGAGTAGAAATGGGAAGTTTAAAGGGGACCCCGTAGGCTCTCTCTGCTCCACTCTAAGACCAGTAAAACCAAAAATAAAACCAAACCCTTTGTCTCAGAGTTCTGTTTTCTGGTAGTAGCTTCCAGCTTGTTCTATCTCCATCCAGGACTCTAGACAATCTGGGAAACAGAGTTCTGAGTCTCTATAGCCATTGTTGCTGTAGTCTGAGGCGAGTCCCCTAATGACTTGCTTAGTGTAATAGGTCAGGAACAACCAACATCAGAGGTGGTTACACAGAGTTTGATCACCCTTAATTCAGTTTCTCTGGGCAAAATTCCACCCTTTCTTATATTCACACAACCTCACTGACACCCATCAGCATTTATTGCCATAACAGAGGACAAAATTCAGCCCTTTGTTCTAACCTAATATGAACCTGGGACTTCAGATATATAACAAACTGCTGTACAAAATTCTAAGAGTTAGTTACTGAAAGTGTGGCATCCCTCTTCCCCAGCAACAGTATTACCAGAGCTTTCAACAGCATGCATTGTCATGCATCTGACAAAGTGGGTATTCACCCACGAACGCTCATGCTCCAAAACGTCTGTTAGCCTATAAGGTGCCACAGGACTCTTTGCTGCTTTTACAGATACAGACTAACACGGCTACCCCTCTGATACTTCAACAGTACTGTTAATCACCATTTCAAAAGCAGTTGAACTGAAATCATGTCCACTCCACATACTTGTGTTTTAAAGAGCAATGTCATTTCACTTAGCTCTTCACCACTTACTCTAAAAAAATAAATAAATGAGGGAGTGACAAACCTAACAGGAACGAGGGCCCCAATCTGTAAAGTTGAGCTATAGATCTCAGTTTCCCCCAAGTTTGTAATAAGCTCATTTAGGGCTTTGGTTAAGGCTCGTCTCTCCTTAATATGCAGAGAAATGTCATCTTACTTTTGTTTTCAGTGGTCTGAGTCTATGCAGTTCATTCACTTTTTGAATTTTTTGAGAAATAAATCAGAAATTTCAGACTGCTAGAAAAGTGACATTAAATGACAAAGTTGCTCATCTGCCTTGGTGGGTCCTGCACTTACAGGTGGATTTGCTTGCCTCAGAGATTCATGGCAGCCCTCAGTTTGGCTACTTTTGATAGTGCTCAAACCTGCTGTCCACTCACCTAACCTCACCAGTGGCCAGCATGGGGGAAACCTAGTGGCTTGGGGACAGGCCAGATCCCTTTCCAATTTAGACCTTCCCTTCTGGTGTTTCTCACAGACCAAGTCAACTCCTCCTGTGTCCTATCAGGAGTTGGGGGGATGGGGGAAACCCAGGCCCACCCTCTACATGGGGTTCAAGCCCAGGGCCCTATGGATAGCAGCTGTCTATAATGGTCCCTGTATCAGCTGCATGACAGCTACAACTCCCTTGGCTACTTCCTCATGGCCTTCCCCAGCACCTTCTTTATCCTCACTGCAGGATCTTCCTCCTGAAGCCTGATCACGCTTGAACTCTTCACTCCTCCAGCAGCACGGCTTCTCACTCCCTGGTCCTTGCACACACCCCTACTAACTGATGGGAGGTCCTCTTTAAAGCAGGTGTCCTGATTAGCCTGCCTGCCATAATTGATTCTAGAAAGTTCTTAATTGGCTCCAGGTGTCTTGATTAGCTTGCTGGTCTTATTTAGTTCTAGCAGGTTCCTGATTGCTGTAGGGCAGCCCCTGCTCTGGTCACTCAGGGAACAGAAAATTGTTCATCCAGTGACCAGTATATTTGCCCTCTACCAGACTCCTGTACCCCACTGGTCTGGGTCTGTC
Source organism: Mauremys mutica (assembly GCF_020497125.1). Taxonomy (NCBI): domain Eukaryota; kingdom Metazoa; phylum Chordata; order Testudines; family Geoemydidae; genus Mauremys; species Mauremys mutica. The sequence goes on from NC_059073.1 coordinate 236,278,054, forward strand.
ACAGTACCTTACTGATGACCTTGTACACTTCATAGGCAGCACCTCGAGCACTGGCAACACATTCCAAGTGTGGGGAGCCCTGGCCGAGAAAGAATGCGCCACGGACCACAGAGAGTAATACCTACAGGGAAACAAAACAGGAGCTAGTGTACAGTGGTTCCAGACCTGCAGTTTCTTTAGTGTTAAATATCATGGTAATCCTGGTGGTTCTGTAAGAGCTTTTCCAGAAAAAAAATATAAAAAAGAACATCAAAACTAAGATTTCAGGTTGTATTTTTCCAGCTCCCCCAGTTTTTAATCTCTCCCTGGATTTGACACAGGACGTGGTGAATGTAGCTATTGTGTGCACCCACATGCCCTTTAACAGTTGGATTAGCTTTTTTTATTGCTCCTGCATTCATTAACTCCCATTAAGAGAATAAATAGTGAAATTAGACATCTCTCCATCTCTTTGCAATAATAAAAACCTCAGCGTCCTCAAAGAGAGTTAATCCACAGTTTCCTGGCCCCAATCCTTCAAAGTGCACACGTAACATTATGCCTTGTGACTAGTTCCACTGAAGTCAAGTTCTCATCAGAAGTCAGTGGGGCTACTCACAGTGCATAACACACATACCTAAGTCTTTGCAGGATCAGGGCCTTATTCCTTTCCAAAGGAAAAATAATCTAAAAATTTTGATAAAGTACAAAAATCCCTTGCAGGGATTTAAAAAAATGAAAGATGGTCCCATGGCTGTGACACTAGCAGACCAGGCGCCAGCTCATGCCAAAGCTCCAGACCTCACTCAGTGATTACAGATGCATAGCTGGAAGCCAGGCCAATTCACATGTGTATTAGTATAGAGCAAAGTTATTGTTACATGTATAAGAATGTATTTGGTGTTTAAACTTCATGAAAACTAATGGGATGTTAATGCACTGAAAACAATGCATTAGTTAAACACTTATCTGGATCCCGTTATAATGCTGTAGCAAACATTCACATAGTGTATGCCCCTGTCAGTAAATAATCCATCAAATGAGAAAGAAGTCTTGTGGAATGCAAATGAAGAATTTAACAGAAAAGTGTTAATTTCAAAGCAAGTGGTCATTGTGTGTGATGATCAAAGGTCAAAGACTCCAAATGTATTCCTCACTCTCTGCCATCAAAGGAAAAGCCCACATGGGTATTGACTCTGTCAGCTTGTTTTCTTTGGGAAGAAAACTATGAGTATGGATTCAGGGAAAAATCCTTCATCTCTGCACTGTTTGGATACTAACAGGGCAAAATAAATGAACATAGAGATGGAGATTCCCTGAACACTGAGAGACTTTTGCAAAACTGGCAGATCACTACATTTCTGCTATCATTTGAAATTATAAACTGACTCATTTGTACATATATTTTATCTGCTTTAATCTCTCAATAACTCGTATTACCGTTTTTTAGCTAATAAATCTTTAGTTAGTTTACTACAGAATTGTCTACCAGCATTGTCTTTGGTATAAAATCTAGGATACCAATTGATCTGGGGTAAGTGATTAGTCTCTGGGACTGGAAGCAACATGAATGTGGTGTGATTTTTGGTGTAAATGACCTTTTATCACAAAGTCGGGTTTGTCTGTGTGGCAAGATAGACTGGAGAGTCTGTCTGTGACTCCATGGTAAGACTGGTGTAATGATCCAGGAAATCACATTTGTTACTGGCTTGGTGAAATCTAATTATAGAACACAGCACCAGTTTAGGGTGTCTACCCTGTTTTCTGACAGCCTGCCCTGAGGTAGGCACTCATGGTCGTGAATCACTCCAGACAGCATGACAGTGACCAAATGAGATATTTGTTTAGGAACTTTGAGGTCTTAAGTATGTAGATTCAACATTTCTGTTGATTTATATTAAAACATGTTTTAAGACTTAGTCTGATAGGTATGTTGTGCCTCAGCAGAAATTATAGATCTTTTTATGCAGTACTTAATTTATAGACCATTTTTAAAAAGTTTGCCTCAGTTAATCAGACTATACTGTGCTGTACTTACAATTAGCACATGTCCGATGTCATAATTCTCTTTCTCCTCCACTGTGAGTTTGATTCCGTACCAAAATGCAAGAGCAAAGGCTCGAAATGAAATAAACTCTGTGAAACCCAAAGATGTGTATGTGGTAATGGATTTTTTTACTCCAACTTTCCTAGCATTCTCCAGGTTAACATCATATCTGAAAACAGATGATAAATGTTAAATTTGGTATGTACCCAGATCACATTCAGTTCCCTAGCTTCCTCTCATGCTTCCAGGGTTTTCTGCCATAAAAATCAATTATCCAGATTCTTAGATGGTGTGAATCAACACAGCTTCATTGATTTTACATCAACAGAGGATCTGGCCCATGGCTGCTCTGAGTGAATTATCAGGCACACAGATAAACATGATATGTTGGGGAACAGTCAACACAACTTTGTAAATGGAAATTGTGCCTCACCAATCTATTAAAATTCTTTGAAAGATTCAGCAAGCGTGTGGACATGGGTGATCCAGTTCAGAAAGTCCACACCAAGGCCCTAAACAAAGGCTCTTAAGCAAAGACTTGGGATAAGAATGATAGGAAACAAAGGGTAGGAATAAATGGTCAGTTTTCACAGCAGGGAGAGAAAAATTATAGATCCTTTGGGGACCCTGTACAGAGTCCTGTGCTGTTCACATATTCATAAATTATATGAAAAAAGAGGGTGCACAATGAGGTGCAAAAATTACAGATGATACAAATTTATTCAACATAGTTAAGTCCAGAGCTGACTGCAAAGAGCTACAAAGGCATCTCACAAAACTGTGTGACTGGGCAACAAAATGGCAGATGAAATTCAATGTTGATAAATGCAAAGTAATGCACATTGGAAAACAATCCCAACTATACATAAAGAACGATCGGGCCTAATTTAACTGATACAATTAAAGAAAGATCTTGTAGATATCATGGACAATTCTCTGAAAACATTTGCTCAATGTCCAGCAGCTGTCTAAAAAGCTAACAGAATGTTAGGAACCATTAGGAAAGGGATCACTAATAAGAGAGAAAATATCATAATGCCACTGTGTAAATCCATGATATGCCCACACCTCAGATAATGTGTGCAGTTCTGGTTGCTCCATCTCAAATAAGATATACTAGAGTTAGAAAAGGTACAGAGAAGGGCAACAAAATTATTAGTGGTTTGGAACAACTTCCATCTGAGGAGAGATTAAAAAGACTGGACTGTTCATCTTAGAAAAGAGATGACTAAGAGAGGATATGATAGAGGTCTAGAAAATGAATGAAGGGAAAGTGAATAGGAAATTCTTATTTACCCCTTCATGTAATATAAGAACCAGGGGTACCCAATGAAATTAATAGGTAGTAGGTTTAAAACTTACAGAATGAAGTACTTCTTCACATAATGCAGTCAACAACTCATTGCCAGGCCAAAAGTATAACTTTTTGCTTGTGATTCCTTTACAAGCTTATGGTTTTCCATCAATCAATAGCAGCTTCTGTTCACTCATTAGCTATCTAATCCCCTTTAGCTTCTGAAGGGCATTATAGAAAGCACCGCTCAGCCCAGCAATGTTCCCAGAACATTTCAGGAGGACATGCATATCATTTTATTGTTCAATGACATGCTCAGAAGCTTTGTAGGAACCTCTCGACACATATATTATGTACAAAAATGCCCTGACCAAAAGTGGGAAGGCCCAAAATGAATGGCACAGTTTACGCAGTAGTGAAGGGATCCTAAAATGATGTGCAATTAATTTCTTCCACATATAATGCTGGGTTATCATTGGTGCTGTTCAGATTAGATCAAGAGGAGAATTATTTGCTAAGCACGTACTTAACTTAAGCATGTGGTTAGCCCCCTTGAAGTCGATGACATAGGAAAGTGATAGGAAATCTTACCTAAGCTCATGATCCAGTAAAGCATGAACTTAACTGTAAAAACTTTAATTGATGATTTCAGTGGGAGTGTGCATGTGCTTAAAGTATTTGCATAAGTGCTTTGTTGGACTGGAGCCTTAGAGAAGATTGCATTTTCTATAGCCTCAGCTTCCAAATTCAACTTCAGGTTAGTGTCAGAGGGAAATTGGGCCTTACAATGTCCCTCCATAATGTAGGTCAATAGAGTGATTGCAAATATTCATGAGTGACAGAAAACATCTCCTTCCATATGATCATATTTATCTTCATCTGAATTTCTCAGCTGTCTGGGGGATAAACTGACTGATCATCTTTGATTTTTTTTTAAATAACCACATCACTTTCCCAAATATTATGTACAATCAATAATTAGTTAAAAAAAACTCACTTTGCTAATGCCTTCATCTCTCCATTGAAAGCAACAACTATTCTGATAGAAGTCAAAATTTCTTCCGCCACAGCTCCTGCTCTAGCATAAGCAGTCAGCTCTTTTGTAGTGAATGATGACAGGAACTGGAAAATTGGGAGGGTGGGGGGAAGGGGAAAGTATTTTATGAAAATCTATTTAAATGGTGTAAATTATGTACTGATACAAAGGGTGATCAAACCGTTAGCAAAAGAGCCTAGAATTTAGCAAACCTGGGTTCAAGTCCCCACTCCAATACACTTTTCCTGGGCAACTTTGGGTAAGTAATTTTTCTCCGTTTTTCACTTCTCCATGTGTAACATGAGAATCCCCTCTCTTGCATGGTGTTGTGAGGCTAAACATGATGAAGCTTGTGTGGCACTCAGAAACTATAGTAATGGAGGCCATGTAAATAACTTAGCTATCTTAATTACAGGTCACAATCCTGTTTCTTCCTCCACCATTTTCAGTGCTTAGGTGGGGGAAAGGGGGAGCGAAAACCAACACAATCTATACATGGAAACATTTTGTAAATTTTTCTGTGCATTACAAGCAATATCTACTAATGTGGTCACAGTTGATGAATGCTGATCATCCTCTTCCGATGTGGTGAGTGGTGTTAACTGGAAGAAGTCCAGGCCTCCATGGCATGCTAATGCCTGCCCGCTCATGCTCAGTGTAGACAGAGCTCTGCAAATTTTGGGGCAGGATCCAGTGGAGTAGGAGAAGGGCTGCTTTCCATGCTCTCCAAACTTTGGGGTCATATTGCTTTGGGGGTCATTCCCTCTGTTTTTAGAGGTAAAATTCTTATTTGTTTTTCCTCAGCACTTACAAATGATCCAACTGCTGCTGCTGCAACAAGGAGAGGGCTAACTGACAAAATCACCAAAGTCAGTTTCCATCCGTAGACGAATCCTATAACAATCCCTGTCAGAAACGTGGAAAAGAATTGTACAAATATACAGTACTTGTCTCCAATGCCTTCGTGGATGGTGTTAATGTCACTGTTAATTAAAAAGAGATTTGTTAACTTTGATGAATGCCTCCTCCTCACACATTTTTCTGTTTTGCTGGAGAGAAGCTTCTCAGAAGTTTAACTGTTCAAATCATTGGGTAGTAGGAATTTTGGACGTGGATACTGAACAGCAGCAATGGCTCTTTGTAGGGCTAGGAATTAGCAGAGCACAACTCATTGTTTGTGATGTAACCTCCAGATAGACTTCTGCCATTGCTACCCCTGCTCATTCACACGTGACCCAATTCATTCATGCAATAGCCAAAAGGAATAATCCATTAAAAAAAATCATCCCAAAACCTTTACATTACATTTTCCTCTAAGTTCCCCTATGTATCCGATCTTCTTCAATTTTGTTATTAGATTTTACGATCTTTGAGGCAAGAAATATCTCCTTTTTCCATCCTATACAGTGAGAAGTACAGTGTTAGTAAATTATTAATTGAAAAATCATTGTGTGTCATGCTAATTTTCTCTTGTTATTTATATATGTGGGAACTAGGATTAGTGAAATTCAAGCCTTTCTCATTCCCTTCAGGATTCACATCTTCCAAAAACTGGGCATATCCCTCCCTGCAAACATTAAATCTGGAGAAACTCTGCATACCCTGATCATACCTTCCTCTGAATCTCTGCACATGGGACCTGATCCAAAGATTCCTAATGATTTTAACTGGTTTTGGATCAGGTTCAAAATGATAACAGTGCCTATAACTATCAGTGCAGTTTCATTTCATACAATGTCAGGGTTTTCAGTGTTTGTAAACTAGCTGGAGACAGCAGACCTGTTTATCTACAGTAGTTTGCAAAATAGCTTATAGACACTACCAAGCCAATGTCAGAGGAGTAAGATATTGCATTTCACAGCATAAGCCCTCGCAGTGGAAATGTCACTGAAACCCTGAAAGTGGAGTGAAAACTGGTAACGAATTCCTCCCTCACATAGAAGAAATATTTTGGGTCTTAGTTAAAAAGGTTTCCTGGAAATTCCCTGTAGCTAATTCTATAAAGGTAAACATCAGACTTCTTTTTGGCTCAGGTTTCTGGTGCAATGATAAATAAACCCTTCTCACTCCGTCAGTCGGGTGTTCAACGTTCCAATCTTGCTGATATCAAACCAAGCCATCTCCTGGTGAAGTACTGCAAAAAAAAACTTTTGTCGGATTCTTGCTGTCTGTCTTGCAGGTGAGGTCAGAAATGTCCAGACTTGGATGGTGCTCAGTATCACTACAGCAAAGCCAATACCCGCATAGTAGTAGGCAAACCTGTAGTAAATAGTAAAAGTCCATAAAGTCAATTGCATATTGCAAGATAAGTTAGACACATCAGGTCACATTCAACCCTGCTGAAGCCAATGGGATGTAATTGAGGGCCAAATTTGGCTTACAGTCTAATGGACAAAAAAAATATAGAAACTACACTGTGCTATTCTTATGAAAATAATTGCAGAGGTTCTTACCTGGTCATTTCAGCTTCTATATCCAAACCTGGCATTACTGGACAAGTAGAGCTACTATTCATCACAGCTGAAAGATTAATTATAACAAAGAAAAATATTCAGTTTTATTAGAACAGGCATAAAAGAAATCATGGTGGTTTTAGGCCATAATCTTATGGGTGTTTTGTATGACGCTACACTCCCTGCAACAGCTCTGTAGTTTTATAACTTTCATGGTGGCCATCATCCTTCCAGTGGAAGATTAAATAGGGCAAACTTCTGAGTCAGCTCAGAGGGTTACTGTAGAGTGATGTCATGGGTTTAGCTCACTACGCAAAGGGCACTGGTCAGATCATAGCTTCATCTGTTCTGACCTTCAGATTCCAACAGTGGCTAATATCTGATTTTTCAGAAGTTGATAACTCCCCCTTGTACCTCACACAAGGCAAAATTCATCCACGCAGACACCATAAGGCCGACTTTTATGCACCACTTAGGTTCCATCCAAGCCTCAAAACTGGACCCAAATAGGGTCCAAGTGGTGGCTCAGCGTTTTGCTGGCTGTCTGCAAAAAGGGTAAATTTCACTACTAATGCACCTAACTGAATGTGCAGAACTTTTCAGACCTGGGAGAAATAGCAGACCCCTTCCAGGTGTCAGCACATATATTTTAGGGTAAGTTATGATTGCCCTTCTCATAAGCTTAGCTCATATAGAGGAAAAATAGAATTAACGGTCATATTTTGTTGTTTTAAAAATCCGATCACAGAATTTGATTTTGTGACCTCGTTGGGCAGTGAATTCCATGGATTAACTATAAGCTATAGAAAGTAGTAAATCGTTTTACAGTTACCAAATGTATTGCTCTGTAATTTATCAAGTGTCTGTTTTGCTACTGTACTATACAGCAGGGTAAAAAGGAAAGACTGCTCAGAATTCACTCTGCTCTTCATGGTTTTTAACACCACAGCAGCACTCCATCCTGAACCTCTGCCAATCCAGTAAATAAGAGACCCTACCAAATATTTTCAGAAGTTGAACAAATTTTATTTACCTGAAGACATATTTACTGCTTGGCCAATCGTCACAAATCTGTTTGTCATCTTTCCAATGACAACAAAAATAATTGGCAGCCCTGTTCCATTTGCAACAGATGCAATCAAGCCTATTATCATCAAAATGATATCCAGCCAATCGGCATACGCAAACTACATGAATATAAAGAAAAAGGAATTAATTGCACCATTTGCAATTTGGGTATCCCAAAGAACTTTATGAAGCAATGAATTAGATAGTCTGAAGGCAAACACAACACATGGGATACACTTAGAAAAAGCTTACACACCATTTTAGGCCAGTTTTTATTGAGAGAGTTAGGACACGATGGCAGGATTAATCCCCTAATCTGCAGAAAAAAGAATGTATCTAACATCACCTGTGCAACTCACTGCCTCCCTGGGTGCATTCTACTACAGCACATATTTACTCAGTGCATTGAAAATGTAAACAAGCACAGGTAAGTAACAAACATTTGGCTGCTGCCTACCAACAGAAATGGGTATGTAGCAGTTATCACATTTAAGAAAAACAGGGCACTTGTTTCCCTGGATAATTCATAAGACATTGTGCATGAATGGTAAAATTATCTCCAGTTGAGAGACCCAGGGCAAGGCCCTACTTACCGCACATGCTTCACTTCAGTCCTTAACATGGGTGAATTTCACTCCGTCATGGTGCTAGTGCTGAAACATCGTCAAGCACTGACAGTTAGCTGTGGGGGGAACTTTACACAACAGGCCGTATTTTTAAATAGTGGACCTGAGATCAATGCACAAAATGGCTGTGCGGCAATACTAAGTTTTGCACAGACCTCTTTCTTCCCTTTCGAAATGCAGTATTGTGGATGCACATTCGTCTGTCAACATAACGTACAACAGGCAAAGAAAAGGAACAATGAGAACTATAAATCAAACCAGTAAACTATGCACTAACCAATTTCAAAATGCCAACCATCATTTCCTTTGACTCCTCATTTTTCTTTCTAAAGAGATTAATGAAAAATTAATACAGACCCTTTCTTGAAAGGCAAGGCAAGAAATTTAACAGCATATTAAGATCAAGGAACCCCTACTTTTTCTTGTTCTTCTGTAACTCGCTATTCTTCTCTGGTATTTCATCATGTTGGAAAGCAGGATTGTAATAGCCATTACTTGCAGATTCTGTGGAGGGGAAAGTAGGTTTTGCTTTCACAAATAGTAAGGTCTTTTAAGTCAGATTCTATTGAAGCACAATAAATCCCTTTCTGAATTATCGGCGCACCAAAACTGTTGATTTTTTTAAAGCAGGAAAACCACATTTGTCTCATGCTCTTGAAACAGGTCAGTAACTTTCAATTTTTTCCTCCCCAAAGATCACATCCAAGCTGAGAACAAACATTATTTTCAGCTCAAAAAAATAATTTTAAGGGAAGTCATTAAAGATTAACTTGGGCCTCAGCCTTGCAAAAACTGAGGGAATGCCTAAGTGTATGTCTACACTAGAAATGCGACAGTGGCACAGCTGCAGCTATGCTCTCTGTAGCATATACACTTACTACAATGGTTGAAGGGATTAGTGAATCCACCTGCTACGTTGCTGGAAGAGTTCTTCTGTCAAACTAATGGTGCCTACATTGGGGCTTAGGCCGGCTTACCTATGTCTCGCAAGAGCATGAATTTTTCACACCTCTGAGAAATGTAGCTAGGTGGACTTAACTTTTAGGTGTAGACCAGGCCTTTGTCTTTGCAGGATTGGGGCCTTAGAGTGGAACAGGCAGACATATTTGTTGGCATTTCAGTAGTACCTACAGGCCTCAACCCTACTGTGCTATGGCTGCACAAACACAAGCAAAAAAAGAGGATCTCCACCCAAAAGAGTTTATAATCAAGGAATAAGATGAGAAATAACAAGTGGATGAAAGAAACAGGCAGAGGAATCAGAACAGAATAGCGAGGTGACTGTGAACTACTGGATAAAAGATGGTCACATCACACCAGCTGTCTATCCTCTCTCAACCTGAACTATAACTACTGTGTTTTCCATCACTAGTTTTTAGAACATCTTTGTAGAGACTTACAGGACACTATTATTTTTGTTATGATTATATAAAATACTTCAAATACAGTAAACTGGTTCCTGACTCACATAGTGGAGCATTTGCACACTTAGACCCCATTGCTGATGCATGTCAATAACTTTATGCATGTGAACGGCCACATTGAAACTCAATGGGACTACTCATGTGCATAAATGCTTGCAGGATGGAAGACGTAGTTATTTTCAAACTAGAGTGACTCTCTAGGTACACCAGGGTCACTTAAGTTGGTAGAAAGGCCACACAGAGCTACGCCCAGCCCGTGCTGTGATTAAGTTAAAAGAGAATACGTGTATTCAGTGCTTGCTATGAATATTTTCTGAATGCTGTTTCCTCCACACAGATCCCCAAGAAGGGTCCGTACTCGCTGGGTAAAGACACCACAGAAGAAAGCTTAATAGCCAGGGCAGCATGATTTGTGGAGGATGATGGGAGGGTTGATCTGTTTTTCCATAGAAATCCCTCATGGCTACCAGACAAGATTCAACATGTGGATTAGTTTCGTGGCAATGGAGTACATCCTTCCAACAACTAGCCTAACATTCAAAAGAAGAAACAACTAACAGAAAAACTTACTGGGACTAAGTGGTTCCTTTTCTGTGTCATGTATGAAATCATCCTTCATTGTGTTATTCTGTTGTATGGTTATTAGACTTGCAGAAGTAGATCACTTTGTGTAAAATCTGCATACACAAGAAAACAGCACAACCTTTCAGAGACAATAGCCATTCAAAGAGTTCACATTAAGATATGTTTATGTTCCTTCATTAATTATTTGTTTCCTTTCAACAACTTTTCCCAGGGAAGAAAAAATATTATCATTACATACTATTTTTACATCAGGGTAAATTACTTTTCTAAAGAACTATGTTCATTTTTTAAAATTAGGACAACAATGTGGCCTGCTTCCTGGGGGTACACAGGGCAGTGGCCATCTGCCCTTAGCACGAGAAAGTCTTGTCTGTGCCTGATGGGGGTCAGCTCCTCAACTCCAGTGGCCACAGGCAACACAAGCACTCCCCTTTAGGCCTAGGCAGGTCCTGCTGTCTCTTTACAGGTTAGCGATGGGCACATTCTAACCCCTGAGCTCTCCGAGCATCTCCCTGCTCCACTGCAAACTCACAGTATTTACAGATTTGCTGTTTGGAAAGGAACAGCACACCCCAGCTTACCAGTTCCAGCTCAGATCACCTCTTTGCTTAACACACGACACTTAGATACGTTTATAGTGAAAACGAGCAAAAGTTTATTTAACAAAGTAGAGATGTAACTCTCCCTTTCAGTGCTGGCTTAATACGTGAATGCAGTGCAAACAGGAGAGGGGTACCTCACCATTTTTGGACAGTTCCAAAGTTTTGGTCACCCTGGGCTCAGTTGTCTGTGCTGCTGGTAGGTGCCTGCCTCCCCCTCCTGGCATGCTAAAGGATCAAGCTACTTGGTGATGCTTCCAGTAAGACAAGGGATAACCACACTAAGGTTGTGGCTACAGCACTTGAACTCACAAATAATTCAAACTCACATAAGCAAACACATTATAAAAAATAACTATAAACTTTATATAAGGACATGACCAAAGAGAAATAGACAATCATTGAAAATATTAAATGATTAAAATGATTGGAGATCAATAATGCTTTGTAATTACTAAAGGCTCTGCCAAGAGGCATGCTAGGTCACGTGACCACATACTCTCTGAATGTTCCTAAACTAAAGTGTCTCTTCCCACTCCCACCCCCAGTTCTGTCTGTTCCCTGCATCTCAGGTGGTGCATGTGGAGACATGTTGCAGGCTGGTAAGAAAATGCTGTTAGAAACACACTTTATTATACTGGGAATTGGCAGTGCAGGTCTTGATGATCCAGGTAGATGAAAATCCTTCTGCAGATGCAATGTGCCTTCATGGTGCAAAATTACAACCTAACTGCCCATATAACTCTAAGGGCTTGGCTACACTTGTGAGTTAGAGTGCATGAAACCAGGCACGGGTGCCTTAGCTCACTACTTGTCCCCACTGGCAAGGCATGTAGAGCGCTCTGACTCCGCAACTAGATCTGGTACTCCACCTCGGCTTGTGGAATAATGTTTGATGTGCCTCCGCTGGAGCGCTGCAGCACCAGTGTGAACAGGGTGTTGCATTACTGCGCTCTGATCGGCCTGCAGAAACATCCCATAATCCCAAGTCAAGTGGCCACTCTTGTCATTGTTTTGTAATCAATGCATGAATGCGGATATGCCCTTTCAAAGCTCCATTTCTGACAACCGGTATGCTTATCTGCTCTGATACAAAGCAACCATTACTGCAGAATGCTGCGGGTGGGGATCTGCTGCTGTCTGAATGCACAAGACAGCATGTTGACATGCTCTCAGCCCCCCAAAAACCCACTCTCTGCCTCCCCCAACACATACACACAACACTCTCCCTCTCACACTCCACTCCACACACCCCAATTTGAAAAGCACATTGCAGTCACTTGCATGCTGGGATAGCTGCTCCCAGTGTTGCTGCAAGTGCTGCAAATGTGGCCACGCCCGTGCGCTTGAAGCTGTCAGTGTGGACAGAATGCAGCACTTTCCCTGCTGCGCTCTCCGAAGGCTGGTTTAATTCAAAGCTCTCTACATCTGCAAGTGTAGCCGTGTCCTAATGCCGGATACTCCCTCAGGTTCTATTTCTGGCTGAGTGGTCAGGAGACTGATTCGGGCAAGCAGGTCCTGCCTAGCGATCACTGGAAATGGACTAACCGCCCACTCCATTCTGAAACAGTGCTGACAGTCTTTAAAGCTTGGAACCCCTGGGTTCTAAAACCCCAGATCTGGTGTGGGCTGGCTGCAGGGCAGACAGGCTGGAAGCAGTGAAAGCCTGTCTCTCCTGCCATCTCCTCTGGTTGCTGGCAGGCAGCGACAGGTGGATTGTCCTCTCCTGGGGCTTTTCTGCAGGCTGGGGTTACAAGTTAGGCCAGTTGCTGGGCCTGGAAGTGCTGTGCTGGCAGACTGCAGGCAGCCCTGCTCTCCCCTCTGCTTCCCAACTGGTCTCTCCCACATGGTGGGAAAGCCAAGCTATTCATAGCCTACCGCCTGCTTTCCCAGGGCTCCGGGGGTGAATTAAAGGGCCAGTGGCTCCTGGCTGCCCACTGCTACCGCCCAGGGCCCTTTAAATCACTGCCTGAGCCCCGCTGCGAGTGTAGTGTAATAAAGTGCTCTCCGTAGTAATGTCCTACTTATGCTCAGTTAATCTGCTGAAGTCACTGCACTTCTCCGTGCCCTTATTAGCCATAGGATCCTACAGACTGCTTTTGAGAGGGGTTAAAAAGTGGCAAAGGGGGCAAATTGGAAGAGGAGGGTGGCCAGGGTCTGAGCAGGGGGTGGAAATTTACTGGTCGGGGGGGTCAATCAGCTGGAGGCATCATTAGGAGAGGGGCTAAAGATAAAAATCAGGGATGGGGGGGAGGAGGCGGAGTTAAGCCCAGGAGTGAGGCATTGGCAGAAGGTGACAGAGGGCAAAGCCCTGGCACAAGCAGGGGCAGAGGGGGTAGCAGTTATCCCAGTGGCACTGAGACACCAGTGTTTGCAAAAAATAGCTTGTTGAGGGGACAAGAGGCTTTTTTATTTGGGCAAAGTGGCTTTCTTGTATGGTCACACGAACTGAGCATGCTCAGTAACATCTGCTGAAGCCATTGCCCTTCACCCTGCCCTTATTAGCCGCATAAATCTGCTGACTGCTATCTGCAGGGGTTAAAAAGGGGCAAAGGCTGCAAATTGGAGCTGGGGGGGGGTAGTGTGGCCAGGGTCTGAGCAGGGGGCAGAAATTGACTGGTTCGGAGGTCAAGAAGCTGGAGGCAGCACTAGGCTAAAGGGCAAAATCAGGGCTGGGGGGGAGCAGGAGTTAAGCTCAAGGTGAGGTGCTGGCAGAGGATGACAGACGGCAAAACCTGCCACAGGCAGGGGCACAGGTAGGGCTGGCTCCAGGCACCAGCAAAGGAAGCAGGTGCCTGGGGTGGCCTAGAGAAAGGGGAGGCAGACCATCCATTGTTGGGGCGGCACATCCAGGTCAGCGGTGGCAGTTCAGCGGCAGCTCACTCGGTCAGCTTCAGTGTTCGGCAGCAATTCGGCGGCGGGTCCTTCACTCCGTCTTCCTCTTCAGCGGCACTTTGGCAGCAGCTCAACCAGGTTTTTCTTTCTTTTTTTTTTTCCTGCCACTTGGGATGGCAAAAAAGCTGGAGCCGGCCCTGGGCACAGGGGGTAACAGTTACCCCAGTGGCATTGAGACACCAGTGTTTGCAAAAATGGTGGGGGGCAAAGGGGCTTTTTAAAATTTCTTCTCTCACAGACAGCACCTCTCAGCATCCGCTTCCCAGGGCTGGGTTCTTAAAGGAACAAGCACAAGGCTGGGTTCTTAAAGGCACAGGCATTCCCATGCCTAGTCAATGCAACTCTTCTTTGTCTGATCTAACCTACTAAGGCTATGTCTACACTACAAAGTTCAAAGCGCTGCCGTGGGTGCCTGTGCTCCTGGTAATCCACCTCAATGAGGGGATTAGCTCCAAGCACTGGGAGCCGAGCCCAGGGGCAGCTCTGTGTATTTTGCCGCCCCAAGCACGGCAGTGAGGCAGCCTTCGGCGGCATGCCTGCAGGAGGTCCGCTGGTAACGTGGATTCGGCGTACCTGCTGCCAAATTGCCGCCGAAGCCAGGGGACCGTCGGACCTCAAGCAGAAATGCCACTAAAGGCAGCTTGAATGCAGTCCTCACAGTGACCAGCAGGCCATCCCCCACGGCTTGCTGCCCCAGGCATGCGCTTGGTGGGCTGGTGCTTGGAGCCACCCCTGGCCGAGCCTGTCCACAATAGTGCTTTAAAGCACTCAAACTTGCTGCGATGTGTGTGTGTGTGATATTTCACACCCCTGAGCCAGCAAGTTAGAGCACTTTAACTTGCCAGTGTAGATAATCCTTGAGATTTACTTCAGTGAAACATGAGTTATACACCCTTGAGTCAAGAAATTTTAATAAATAAATGATTTTTTTATGTGCCTCTTTGTTCCTGAGCCTGTAGGGTGCAGTAAGGCCAGTTCCAATGCCTTGAGCCTAAACCCCTGAATGACTCTTAGACTACACTCATACAGTTCCTGTTACCTCTCCCAAACATTTCATATGCCTAGGGCCATATCTACACTTTATGTGTGGGTTAACTCAACTTATGTCAGCATAGAGTCACTATGCCACTTGTGTGCATGCCTCCTGGACTCCTTGTCTCAGCACTCCGGGTACTCACCAGAAGCACTTGTACAGATTTAGAGTGAGGTGCACCATGAATAGATATCCCACTGTATTTTGGGAAGCTTTGGTTTGGCAGTGTTCGCTGGGTAGCACATCCCTACAGAGTGTAGTGGGTGAGAAAATGCTACCAGTCGGACTGGGCTACCTGCAGCAACGACAGGTCCTACTATGCTAAAAAGGGCAATCTGACATAGCTAACTGCTACAGATAGCAGTCTCACATATCTAGGGTGTGAGAAACTGCTATCTGTAGGAATTAGCTTCATCAGATTGCAGTGTTACAGGTAGCACATCCCTACACATTGCATTTTCTCTCTCACACACACACACGTAAGAAACTGCAAGCTGTAGGACTGGGCTACCTACAGCACAGCGACAGGTTCTACTATGCTAAAAAAGGCCTGATGTAGCTAATTCAAGTAGTCTCACATGTAAAACCAAACAGATAGCTTTCTTTAACAGTGTAACAAGCCTTGTGGATGGTAGGGAAGTGGTTGACATGGTCTATCTTGCCTTTAGTAAGGCTTTTGATACAGTCTCCCATGATCATAGAATCATAGATTATCAGGGTTGGAAGGGACCTCAGGAGATCATCTAGTCCAACCCCCTGCTCAAAGCAGAGCCAATCCCCTAATCCCTAAAGGGTCCCATCAAGGATTGAACTCACAACCCCTGGTTTAGCTGGCCAATGCTCAAACCAGGACGCCCCCCACCAAATTACCGCTGAAGCTAGACAGCTGCTGTGTCCAGTTCTGGGTGCCACATTTCAGGATAGATGTGGTCAAGTTGAAGAGAGTCCAGAGAAGAGAAAAAACATAAGGTCTAGAACATGACCTATGAGAGAAGCAGCATCTTTTTACAAAAGCTGTTTCTTACAATCTACACTATAAACGACTGCTACAGGTAGCACATTTCTACACGTAGCAATTTCACATGGACCGTAGTGCAAGAAACTGCTACCTGTAGGCATCTGCTACAGCCGGGAGCAGTTTACTCCAATAGCAGTTTCTCACATTAGGTACCGGTAACTGCTGCCAGTAGCACATTCCTGCCCAGAGCACTTTAACACACTACACCCGCCTGGTGCCGCCAGGCTCGGACCCGCTGACTGTCCCCTCCGCCCCCCGCAGTGCCCGCGAGCCCTTTGCTGTCAGTCCCGGCGGCAGGCAGGGCTCCCCTGGCGCGGGTCACGCCGAGCTGCCATTGGCCACGGAGCGAGCAGCCCCCAGAGACGCGGCCCCGCTCCTGCCGGGGAAGGGGCCCCGCTGCCCGCGTGCGCCGCTGAGGCCCCGCGGGAGGGGAGCGGGGAGCGGGGAGGGGCTGGGCCAGGGGGTCGCTCGGACACGCCGCTGGCGCCAGGGGGGCTGGAGCGTCCCCATCGCTCAGCCCTGGGCCGAGCCCCGGCGGCCTCCTGCCCGGGGCGGGGGGTGGCGGTGGGGGCAGGTAGGGGAAGCCGGGCTCGGGGCTGGGAGAGATTCCTCAGCAGGAGACTGGCCCCGTCCCAGCGGTTCTGAGCCTCACCTGCCCGCTGCTCCCTGCGCTGCTCCCAGCCCGGCTGTGACTGCGGAGCGCCCGCACCTGCCTCCGCTCCCTGCCCCAGGCAGCCTCCCCGCTGTGGTGTGTCCCAGACGCTGCTCTGCCTAAACCTCCGTGCCCGCTTCCCCCTGCCCCTTATAAACAGCAGGCTGCTGCCCGCCGCCCACTTTTCAGCTACCTTGTTTCCCTCCCGCCCCATCCCGGGGGATCAGGTTTCAAGGTAACGCTCTGGGGCCCCCTTTCCACATCTCCTGGCAGTGACTCCTTCCCCACCGTTACCCCCGCCCAAAGCAAGAAAACCATTTCTGGTGAAGACGTGCTGCTGTGGGGACCAGAAATGGGTAAAAGGACTAAAGCCTCCATTGTGGTTCTTTCCTGCTTAAATGTGTTTAAATGTCTCCTAAGAAGTTCAGAGGGTTGATTCCGAAAAACACCCCGAAGCTCAGTTTCTTCACCACGCTTGTAGGGACGTCTCTCAGTTACTCTGGGAAAACTTATGCAGACTTTACAGGACCCTGTGGCTCCCCACCCCTTTCCACTGTGCAAAAACAAAATCCCATAATTATCTTTCCACCCATCTGGGTGCTGATATCATCCTCATCATGCTGGAATCTGAGTGCCCAAGGGTTTTGGAAAGTCAGGGAAAGCAGTGGTAGTTTTGCCTAATTAAGGAGTTTAGGCCTGGGCCCCATATGATGATTCCTCTCCCCCCACCCCCAAGATTCAGGGTAAAATGATATAATTCCCTTTGAAAGAAAAGGCAACATTTCCCATCACTTTCTTCACCACCACCACCACTACTTTTTACTTTACAGCTGGACTTCGATATTGGTCAAAACCCTACACCGCAAGTCTGTTTATTTCTAGGGCCCCACGCTCTCATTACCATAACATTATTTTTTGTTCTCAAGTTTATTACATACTCAACTTCAGTCCCCATTATGCTAGGCATTGTACAGAACACATTGGGACAGGGACTGACTCTTCTTAAGAGTTTATAAACTCCTTGGCTTCCATAGCTCAGAAGTCTGTGTCTGTAGATTAGCAGGGAGGAAAGGTGAGAAGCACAAATACATGATTGTCCCAAACCCCAAACTGTGTTAATCCCAATGGAGTCAATGAGATTTTTGCCATTTCAGTGGGAACAGGAACAACTCCTGCATCCACACTTGGAGCGTTTTGCCAGTGTAGTATACTGGTATAGCTTTACTGGCAAAGACTTTTCAAGAGTAGACCTGGCCATAGGCTTAGTGGTGGTCGTGGTTGATCTCAGATACCACAGCAAGGAATGCCATCTAAGAATATAAGCAGAATTAAATAGGAAAGTCTTGACCAGAAGTTTGAAGATGCTAAGCACCCACAACTCTTATTTGAACTCTCGAGGAGTTGCTGGGTGCTTGGCACATCAGAAAATCAGGCCATTTTACTATTATAGCAACCTTGATTTTATGACCACCAATCTGACGAACAACCAGTGACAGGAATCATTCCCGCCCCCCCCCCCCATTGGGAGGAGGAAGTAGAAAATCAGAGCATGAATGTGATCTGATGAAGAACAAGTTGACATCCCTTCCCATTTGTAGACCTTCAGTGTGTTGGAAAATGTTTTGCTGTGGTTTGAAGGAGAAGGAAAAAGTGATGCAGTGCACCATGTTGCAACTCGCACTGTACCTACTGCTATTTCGAGATATTCAATTTTATGAACTTTTCGATGTTATGAACTCCTCAGTCCCCAATTAGTTTGTAAAACAGAGGTTCTGCTCTTTTTGTGTGTAGATAACCCAGCCAAGACTGGAGCCACATCGTGCTAAACATTGTAAATACATGTTGTTTAGCATTATCAAAATGCTTTCCCTCCCAAAATAAAATGTTGTCAGGGTTGACACAGCCCCACAGAAAGTTTAGATTTCGATGAAATGGCATTTTATGATGGGAAAATGTTCTATCTGAAAATTTTTGACCAGTTGTAATGTTAATAAGCAACTTTAAAAAGTAAAAACCAGGGAAGCAAAGGGAAAGTGAGAGGAGGAGAAAGGGAAGAGTTGGCAAATAATTCCTGCAGTAACCCAGTGAGATATAAGGGCCCCACTTATCACTTGGTAGAAGACCAGGGAAAGTCAAAGAAAATTGCATTATTTTTTTTAAACCTCCTTTATAAGTAAAAGATGACCACAATTATTTAAAAGTTGAACAGAACGGAGAGCAGTGGACTGAAATAAATGTGTTGGTAACTTAGAACGGACATAAGCTTATAAATAAAGCTTCAGTATTTAACTGTTGTGGAAGAAACAAACTTTATTTTTTGGTTGGAAGCAATAAAATTAGAGACAGCTTTATTGAGGACATGCAATTGTAAGGGAAGAACATAGCTGACAGAGAGCATTTTTGTTTTAGTTTTTTTAAAGTACAAGCAATATTACACAAGCATTTATATATTTTAGTGTCATGTATTAATTTAAAACATTTGTAGTTTGTTTATGTTATGTTTTGCTTATTTTTGTAATTTTCATTTTTGTTTTTAAATATTGCTATTTTAAGGCTGAGTTACATTGACTATTTTACTGTTTTTATTTGCTTTTGATGTGAGCTTTGCTTTTATACGTTCCACAATATTAGGCTAAGACTTAGCTTAACAGTTCCTTTTTTTTTTTGATACTTAAATGGCAACTTAAACCCTCTTTTTTGTTGTTGTTGTTGTTGTTTTTTTTGCTTTTACACTCCTCCCTTTGTGCTTTTATTAGCATAACTAACATTTTAAAATTTTTAATTGCATTAAGCTTTCTATTTTTGTTTTTAGCTTAGGAGGATTAGAATTAGCCTTATAAGTGTTAACTGGATATAACAATAATGCATGATGAGTATGAACATGAAAGACAATTTTGTTATTACATTTATTACAACAACAACATATTTTTAGAGTCAATAAAAGCAATACACGCATTAATGTTTTTATTGTAATAATATGCTGGGGTTGTTTTACTGCCTTAGTTATATAGCACATTACATTATAATTAGTACATAGACACTTTATAGGCTGTATGAAAAGCATGTCTTTTAATTTAATATATATTTTGAAGCACATGGATTTGACCCTGTATGTTAGAAAATTTTTGAACCTTTGGTAGGAGTAAGCGCAAATTTTGAAATTGGTTAGGTATTAAAGTGGTTCAATTAAAATAATTTGATACCTAAGGTTTGATTGTAGGGCTTGTTTGCAGGCCAAAAAATAATGTGATTTTTTGTGGTTATGGTGAAATTTACATGCATATTTAGTAACGAGGTGGCCTTAATGTATATGCAGCTATTATTAGCTTGGAAGAGTAATTATTTTGTTAGAATATTTTATTAAATATTGTGACAATTTTTTTTGCTTTAATTTTTTTACATATTAAAGCTATGGGGGTTTTAAGGGCCAAAATGTTTACTGATTTTTTTATTGCAATTTAAATATTAGCTGTTATTTTAGAAGCACTGAGAACAAATTGGCTAGACATTACTAGATGGTTTAATTTTTTAGATATTACAGTGAATTATTTAATTGTACATGCATTTTTTTATGTCCTTGGCAGGATTTGGTATGTGGGAGCCCACACCTCTCCTATCGGCCCATATGCTTGGAAGGAGCACTGCGAGTACTTGCACATTTATTTTGAAAATTTTTAAGTATGCTTTTATGGCCACAAATTAGATGACATTTTTGAAGCACTAGTAAGGGCAGTGGGCCACACTTGATGCTTGAGATGATTTTGAATGGCCACTAGTTGGTCATTTAGGAAATTTTGAATTTTTGAACATGCTAGATTTATTGCAACTTTTTTTGCCTTAGTGATTTTTTATATTATTTTTGTTAACAGCTTTTGGGTTATTAAACTAAGGGCAGAAATAACATGTATTTACCAACTTTAGCTTGTACTTGGGTTACTCTGTTGGTCCTTAAGAATATTTCAAATTGATGCTGCACTATTTGCACCATTTTATGAGTGTTTAGCTAAGCCTTTTTTTTTTTTTTTAGAGTAGACCTCTACTTTTTGCTGTGCTAGCCAGATGGCTTCTCCTTTGAGCAATTTGGATACATGAAAGTGATTTGAAAGCTGGATAGGGGCAGCGTAAATTTTACAGTTTTTAATGCAGCATTAATTATTGTTATTTGATATTTTAATATTTTTGGGGGATAGCATTATATTATATTTATTGTTTAAATATTTGTAGGTAATTTTGAGAGGCATTAACATTAATAGCATAGGAAGGGGTATACTGTAATATGGTACAGGTTAAATTATTAGTTACTGGGATTATTTCAGTACAAGTAAAATTTTTAGTAGCAAAACATACTCTTTGAGTATGAGTTTGATTATTTATTAATTGGGTGACCAAAACAATAAGGAATTTTTAAAAAATATATAGTATAGACGTTTGGTTTGGCCATTATATTAACCCCATTATAAAACTTTAATTTTAAAATTTTGAAGCTTATTTGTAGTGATGTTATATATTTTTATTTGTTTTTTATTAGTTTTTTTTTATTTAATTGTTTGCTTATATGGGATATTTTGAACTTTAAAAATATTTTTTTAAAACAATATTTAAATAAATTACTAAAGTATGAAGGCTCTGGCCATTGGGTTTTATTAGATATATGGCATTGTTTGTATTTGGATGTATTACAGGGGTAATAGTGTAATGGAGGAGATGGCGGGGGCCGTGGCAATAAGGTGCCTTTGGTATTTGTTATTTAAAATTTAATTAGGGAGGGCAATACATGCTGAAAGTACTTATTTAAAAACACAAGGCGCAGCCTGTAGAATAAACCCCAAAATTTAATTAATACCACATTCTCAAGCATGAGTTTTACAAGTATTTTTTTCCCCAGTGTATAATTTTTTTGTTTTTTTAATTAGGGTTAGTTAATATTTTTTGTAGTTAGGAATTTTTGGACTTTGGCAATTTTAGCGGAGCGAGGGGTTTTTTTGTTCTTCTTTTTGGGGTTTTTTTGGAAGCAATTGTGGCTTAGCATTATACCGAGGAGAGGTTACCAGCCCATCACCCTGTAGTGCTTTGGTTTTTGTAGCAAATACTGAATTCAGGTTAGCTTTGTCAGTGGACAAGGGAGAGGTTACTAGCACTTTACCTTGTTTTTTTCTTTTGCTGTTTAGAAGGAGGAAAAGAAATACTAGAAGGAGAGAGAGGCTGGTTAATAGTAGGAGTGGAATTATTTTGAGGCGGAGGGGTTTTTTGCAGTGAGAAGCATGGGTCCAGGCAGTTAGTTTTTGGAACTTTACAGCGGTGTTGATAGTTAGCAGGACTTGGTAAGGGCCTTTTTAGCGTGGAACCAAAGCAGTTTTTTGTTGGTGGACCTTTACATAGATCCAGTTTTTTGGTTTTAAGAAGTGGCAAGGCTGCTAGGGTTTTGGGGTAGCGCTTTTTTTATTTGTGAGAAAAGAAACCTAACACATTTTATTAATGCTTGGCAGTGTTTGGCAGATTTTACAGCTGTTTGGGCATATTTAAGTCCCCTTTTTTTTGGTTGTTAGCCAAGTTTTAGCTGTGAGCAGCATATTTGAACAGGCCAGTGTTTTATTTTTGAACCAAAATAAGCTATGCCAGTGGTTTTTTTATAACTTGCTAGCTATGGTTTCTTGTTTGTTTGTTTGATTGTTTGTTTTTGTTTTTTTGTTTTTTATTTTTGGCTTTTTTTAATTTATAAAGGAAATTTTTACCACGGAGCATCAGGTTTTTTTCCTCTCTCTCTCTCTTTTTTTTTTTAACCTGAGGGCTTTACCACAACCCCTTTGTCCGGACTGCACACACCTGTGTTATTTTTTCAGGGATTTACCACAACCCCTCAACTCAATAGGTCTGACCTAAGCCACACATTGGCTTACCCTGGGGCAACAACACATTTCCCAGCCGCGCATATGCATATTATTGACCTTACATGGGGCAACCAATTCTCCAACACCGTTCTGCGTCTGATCTTGTTGCATAAGCAAAAGTTTGCATGGCGTGAGCCCAAAGGGACAGACGGCTCCACGGTCAGTCCTCCTCTGACACCGCTTGGTCTCTTATCTCTGGCTTGGCACCTGGGGTTCGAAGGGAATGGTCTGTAGTAGCGGTCACTGGTCAGCCGGGCGTAGCCATCTGAGTCTCACAGCACCAAATATTGTTGAAGAAACAGACTTTACTTTTAGGTTGGAAGCAACAAAATTAGAGACAGCTTTGTTTAGGACATGCAATTGCAAGGAAAGAACACAACTGACAGAGAGCATCTTTGACTTAGTTTTTTTAAAGTACAAACAATATTACACAAGCATTTATACATTTTACTGTCATGCATTAATTAAAAACATTTGCAGTTTGTTTATGTTATGTTTTGCTTATTTTTGTATTTTTTATTTTTGTTTTTAAATATTGCTATTTTAAGGTAGGGTCACACTGACTATTTTGCTGTTTTTATTTGCTTTTGATGTAAGCCCCCTGCATTTACAGGTTCTGCGATATTAGGCTAAGACTTAGTTTAACAGCTGCTTTGTTTTTTATACTTAAATGGCAACTTAAACCTTTTTTTTTCTTTTACACTGTCATGATCCACAACACTATAGTTTGCAATAATGTCTCTACAGTGTTTTGAGTCATTACTGTAGAATACTGAAGACTGTTTTGTTTATGATTTAAGGAAAGTGTGCGCTTTGGAAGGAAGAATGCCATTTCCCTTTTTAGGAGTTCTATTTTATGAAACCACTCAATTAATTTTAAAAATCATCTTTGGTTTGAAATAGACAATCTTCAGGTCCAAATGTCAGACTTTGAGGCCAGAAGCGACAAACAGATCACCTAGTCTGACCTGCTGTATATCACAGGCCTCCAACACCCAGGCATTAAACCCAACAACTGAAATTAGACCAAAGTATTAAATCCCTCAGGAGATTAAACTGTCACAGGCAGAGAATAGGAGGTGCGGAGGTGCACCGGGCATGGCAAGGAATTGAGTTAATAAGAAATACCCTGATGATTCTAACACAAGAACTGCACCACATGCTGCAGAGGAAGACAACCCCCTCACGCCCCCAGCTCACTGCCAATCTGACTTGGGGAAGATGCCTTCCCAACTCCACACATGGAGCACATAGACCCTGAGCACATGAGCAAGAGCCAGCTGGCTAAGCACATAAGAAAATTCTCAGTAACACCTGAGAGCAGCAGCCCACCTCATCCAGTGTCCCATCTCCAGCCATGGCCATCTCTGATGCTTTAGAGGAAGGAGATAAACACCAGAATACAATGGGGGGGGGATCCCTGCAGGTGACCAGCTGAATCCCTTAAGCATGATATTTCAGGAACATAAAACATGAACCAAAAGGGACGCTCAGGGCTGTGAAGCCAGCTCCCCTAACCAACCACATCATACAATCCCAGTCAGAAATTTGTCCAGCTCTCTTAAAATTAAGTTGCTTGTCCCTGCAACTCCTATTGTGAGGCTGTTCCAGCACTTCACTGTATTTGATTGCCCTTCCGAGAGGCAGCTGCTAATGGGAAGGGCCTAATAACTACAGTGCAGCATCAGTCAAGTTGAGTTAACTAGGATCAGTCCTAACTGGTTAGATTGGAGGGTGGTATCTGCTTAAAGGAAATACTGGTTACAGCTGGAATATACCCACTATAGCATTCATAAAAAACAAGCTACACTTTGTTTTCCTGACGTGATTGAGCTGGAAATACCCCAATGTGTGGCAACTCTCAGATTAATATATCTGCATGTGGCAATGGTAAAATAATAGATACTGTTTTCGGCTTAACACCCCCACCCCTGATATAGTAGGCAAATACTAGGAAGACAGAATTCCTTTCTTGGGTGCCTCTCACAGCAGTACCCAGACCTGGTTGGTGTTGGACAACTGTTACAGGGTTAAGAGTTTGGTGACTAAATCCTACCTTCAGTTACAACCATGCAACCCGTGTGGGGTTAGAGTTGTGTCACTGAGGGCAGAATTTAGGCCATTGTACCAATTCTAGTTGATAGTGTAAGCTACTACATTTTAAATACAGACATAATTAGTACTCCCTCACCACCACAACCAACAAAAAATCCTTCTGCTCCAATATTTGTGAAAAATCAGGAGCTAAAGAGGAAACTGATGGCACGACACTCTGAAGTTTCCTAGGTCACCTTCACAATCCCAGCATCCCCACTCTGTCACACGCACCTTCCCTAGTTCTAGGGCATTATTGTGAAACATAAAACACAACTTTTATTATGACATTTACAGTCTGCAGCTAGCACCTCAAGGCCCCAAACAGAGAACATGGCCTCATTGCGCTAAATACTGCACACAGATATAATTAAAGATGGTCCCTCACAAACAGCTCATCGTCACAAGCTTTTCATTAAAAATGTTGATCAATACATAATGATAGATATGTAGATGTGGATACATGACTGATTTTTCACTGATAATTTTTTATATGTACTTTATTAATTTTCTGGCAATTTAGATTAAAGATGGATACTGTAGCGAAGGCAATTCTGCCTGACATTAGTTTACTTTAAAAAACTGTTTCCCAGTTATTGGCCATCTCCTCCAGGTTGTGTTATATAAGCAGCAATGGTGGGTGTCCATGGCGTATTGAAGGGCCTAAATTTCAGCCTGGGAACAGCTCTGGGTTGATGCCCCAGTTACGGTATAAGATTCTTTCCCTCTTAGCCCAACCCCTGCCTCAGTCACCTGTGTTAAACCAGTTCACTCAGGCTCTGTACACATGAGGATGATCTCGCCCATTAATTCCTTCTTCACCTTGATCACTTCACCTTGATCACATCTGCGTAAGGAAGAAAAACAAAGAAATGACATTCTAATTGCCTCCTGAAAAGTTTGTACATCTGCTCTAGGCCCTAGGAGAAATTTAATTAAATGCAAAGAATCTGGCAGATCTCTCAGATCACCTCTTACTCAAAAGGGGCAGGACGTAGTCTTGTGGCTTTTTTAGGTCAATGTAGTTTATCTGTTACTACAAAAGGGGAGAAGAGGAAACACCCTGTGTGTGGTGAGAAAATAAGGTCTTTACCTGACTGTACAGCATGCCTGAATGGAGCAATGGGTAGGTGCAGCACCATACACTGGGGAGATCATATGTTTTATATTTCCTCTAAAGACAACCTGCCAAATTCACACAGGGTCTGTGCCAGTTTAGCTGGCACCAGTCTCGGCATGGACTCCTGTGTGTGAAAGTGGGAAGGTTGCAGCAATAGAAAACAGCACTTGTAAAGGTGCCAAAAATGAGAGTTCTTATTAGGCAGAGTGTGTGACCACCGGGGGTGGCTGTGATGAACTGACTCAAAACATCCCTTCAGCAGCCTCCACCAGCAGGGCTCCTATAGAACCTCTGGCAAACTTTAAAGTTGCCGTTCTGCAGCATGAGTTATAACCCTGGAGTGGGTGAGACATGGTCCCCAGGGTGACTCCCTCCTGGGGCAACAGCAAGGCTGAATCTGGACCCACATCAAGAAAGAAGCAGAAAGTTAACTCATCAGCAGTATTAGACCAGGCTAGCTGATCATATTGGTATGACGAGTGTGCATTGCCAAAAGAAGCACATACCTAGGCCTTGTCTACACTTAAAAGTTTTGTCACTTTAACTGTGTGAGCATAGTTAAAGCAGCAAAAGTGCCCCAGTACTGACATAGTTATAGGGTGCATAAACCAGTATAGCTCATTCTGATTTGGGGAACCAAAATAAGCTATGCCAGGATTAAATGGCTAACCTAGTGAGGAGGGCTTTAAACAAGGTTCACCAGGGGAAAGAGACCAAAGCCCTAAGGTAAGTGGGGAAATGGGATACTGGGAGGAAACACAAGCAGGACAGTGCAAGAGGGGAGGACGCCTGTCTCAGACCGAGAAAGCGGGACGATCAGCGAGTTATCTTGAGTGCCTATACACAAATGCAAGAAGCTTGGGAAACAAGCAGGGAGAACTGGAATTCCTGGCACAGTCAAGGAACTATGATGTGATTAGAATAACAGAGACTTGGTGGGATAACTCACATGACTGCAGTACTGTCATGGATGGATATAAATTGTTCAGGAAGGACAGGCAGGGCAGAAAAGGTAGGGGAGTTGCATTGTATGTTAGAGAGCAGTATGACTGATCAGAGCTCCGGTATGAAACTGAAGAAAAACCTGAGAGTCTCTGGATTAAGTTTAGAAGTGTGAGCAACAAGGGTAATGTCGTGGTGGGAGTCTGCTATAGACAACCAGACCAGGGGGATGAGGTGGACGAGGCTTTCTTCTGGCAACTAGCAGAAGTTACTAGATTGCAGACCCTGGTTCTCATGGGAGACTTTAATCACCCTGATATCTGCTGGGAGAGCAATACAGCGGTGCACAGACAATCCAGGAAGTTTTTGGAAAGTGTAGGGGACAATTTCCTGGTCCAAGTGCTGGAGGAACCAACTAGGGGCAGAGCTCTTCTTGACCTGCTGCTCACAAACAGAGAAGAGTTAGTAGGGGAAGCAAAAGTGGATGGGAACCTGGGAGGCAGTGACCATGAGATGGTTGAGTTCAGGATCCTGACACAAGGAAGAAAGGAGAGTAGCAGAATACAGACCCTGGACTTCAGAAAAGCAGACTTTGACTCCCTCAAGGAGCTGATGGGCAGGATCCCCTGGGAAAATAACATGAGGGGGAAAGGAGTCCAGTAGAGCTGGCTGTATTTTAAAGAATCCTTATTGAGGTTGCAGGAAAAAAACATCCCGATGTGTAGGAAGAATAGTAAATATGGCAGGCAACCAGCTTGGCTTACCAGTGTAATCCTTGCTGATCTTAAACACAAAAAAGAAGCTTACAAGAAGTGGAACCTTGGACAAATGACCAGGAAGGAGTATAAAAATATTGCTCAGGCATGCAGGACTGAAATCAGGAAGGCCAAATCACACTTGGAGTTGCAGCTAGCAAGAGATGTTAAGAGTAACAAGAAGGGTTTCTTCAGGTATGTTAGCAACAAGAAGAAAGTCAAGGAAAGTGTGGGCCCCTTACTGAATGAGGGAGGCAACCTAATGACAGAGATATGGAAAAAGCTAATGTACTCAATGCTTTTTTTGCCTCTGTCTTCACAAACAAGGTCAGCTCCCAGACGGCTGCACTGGGCAGCACAGTATGGGAGAAGGTGACTAGCCCTCTGTGGAGAAAGAAGTGGTTTGGGACTGTTTAGAAAAACTGGACGAGCACAAGTCCATGGAGCCAGATGCGCTGCATCCGAGGGTGCTAAAGGAGTTGGCAGATGTGATTGCAGAGCCATTAGCCATTATCTTTGAAAACTCATGGCGAATGGGGGAGGTCCCGGATGACTGGAAAAAGGCTAATGTAGTGCCCATCTTTAAAAAAGGGAAGAAGGAGGATCCGGGGAACTACAGGCCAGTCAGCCTCACCTCAGTCCCTGGAAAAATCATGGAGCAGGTCCTCAAGGAATCAATTCTGAAGCACTTGGAGGAGAGGAAAGTGATCAGGAACAGTCAGCATGGATTCACCAAGGGCAAGTCATGCCTGACTAACCTAACTGCCTTCTATGAGGAGATAACTGGCTCTGTGGATGAGGGGAAAGCAGTGGATGTGTTATTCCTTGACTTTAGCAAAGCTTTGGACACGGTCTTCCACAGTATTTTTGCCAGCAAGTTAAAGAAGTATGGGCTGGATGATAAGGTGGATAGAAAGCTGGCTAGATCGGGCTCAATGGGTAGTGATCAACGGCTCCATGTCTAGTTGGCAACCAGTTTTAAGTGGAGTGCCTCAAGGGTCAGTCCTGGGGCTGGTTTTGTTCAATATCTTCATTAATGATCTGGAGGATGGCGTGGACTGCACTCTCAGCAAGTTTGCAGATGACACTAAACTTGGAGGAGTGATAGATACACTGGAGGACAGGGATAGGATACAGAGGGACCTAAACAAATTAGAGGACTGGGCCAAAAGAAACCTGATGAGGTTCAACAAGGACAAGTGCAGAGTTCTGCACTTAGGATTGAAGAATCCCATACACTGTTACAGACTAGGGACCGAATGGCTAGGAAGCAGTTCTGCAGAAAAGGACCTAGGGGTTACAGTGGACGAGAAGCTGGATATGAGTCAACAGTGTGCCCTTGTTGCCAAGAAGGCTAATGGCATTTTGGGCTGTATAAGTAGGGTGTTGTGGAAAATTAACCACACCGTTGATTTTTGGATCAGACAGCCTGAGGCACCTTTATTAGAGTACGAATATGCATACAAGGAAGGTCAGCATGGCCCCACGCAAGGGGTTAGCTGCCTGCCTTTGGACCTCTGCTTGCGGTTTCTTCTGCAAAAGCTCTTGCTAGACTCTGCATATTACAGCTGGGCTCCTTAGGGCCGCTTGGTTCCTCTTTTCTGCTTTACTTCCTGGTGCCCTTTATACAGACAAACACATTTTGCAGAAGTATTAAACCCATTGCTTATATATGCTAGTAGGGCAAGGGGTTAAGGCCTACAAATTACACCAAGCATCAACGGGGGGGGGGGGGGGGTTAAGGTACGCTTAAAAGTCTAGGCCTATAAGCGGGGCGAGGGGATATTTTTCCTATCAAGGGGCATTGCCAGAAGATCGAGGGATGTGATCATACCCCTCTATTCAACATTGGTGAGGCCTCATCTGGAGTACTGTATCCAGTTTTGGGCCCCACACTACAAGAAGGATGTGGAAAAATTGGAAAGAGTCCAGCGGGGGCAACAAAAATGATTTGGGGTCTGGAGCACATGACTTATGAGGAGAGGCTGAGGGAACTGGGATTGTTTAGTCTGCAGAAGAGAAGGATGAGAGGGGATTTGATAGCTGCTTTCAACTACCTGAAAGGGGGTTCCAAAGAGGATGGATCTAAACTGTTCTCATTGGTAGAAGATGACAGAACAAGGAGTAATGGTCTCAAGTTGAAGTGGGGGAGGTTTAGGTTGGATATTAGGAAAAACTTTTTCACTCAGAGACTGGTGAAGCACTGGAATGGGATACCTAGGGAGGTGGTGAATCTCCTTCCTTAGAGGTTTTTAAGGTCAGGCTTGACAAAGCCCTGGCTGGGATGATTTAGTTGGGAATTGGTCCTGCTTTGAGCAGCGGGTTGGACTAGATGACCTCCTGAGGTCCCTTCCAACCCTGATATTCTATGATTCTATGAAATGCCTTACAGTGGTACAAGTGCAATGCATTTTCCTTACATACTTGAAAAATGTCTTACTAGTTATCTTTTTATTTTGGCTCTATACAATACATATATGGTCCCCAATAGTGTAATAATTAATCACCTCAACAAAATCTTTAATGCATTTATCCCAACAATACTTTTGTGAGGTAAAGAAGGACTATTACCCCCATTTTACAAATGGGGAATTGAGACAGACTAAAGATTCAGGAAGCCTTTGACAGAGCAGGGAATTAAACCTGGGTTTTTCTTAGGCTAAACTAGCACACTAGTCAGTAGTCTACCCTTCCTCTCTAGCCCTATTTTCTCAAATTATTGCTTCAAACAGTGCCTTCCCAAGTGACTGAGGCTCCTCTGAAACTTGTATGGACCAGCTCTCAGCACGACTCTGGTAGACAGAATAGGAAACATTTGGAGGGGAGTTGAATGACATATGTATATGCTCTCAGGAATCAGAGCTTCAAGTTGGGTGACCAGATGTCCCGATATTATTGGGACCATCCCAATATTAGGGGCTTTGTCTTATATAGTCAACTATGACCAGGATCCTAGTGGGGAGTCAACTGTGGTCACTCAATTAGGGTGGAAAGAATGGGGCAGACAAACCCCAAAAAGCTGGTGGATATTCCAATACTTAGATTTACCAAACCAGCATAAAACAACTTCTTTATTACCTTACTGGTTACTCAGAAGTCCAAACAACACAGTTCCCATTTAGTGATTCAGCCTCAGGCCTCCATCCAGGTACCCATGTCAAATATGATGAAAATTTCTGTAAATCTTATTTCATCATATAAAAGAAAAGATTCTACCAATCCCAAAGAATCAGACACATTAGCTCCCAGGTTAATGAATGTTTCATATCTTATCCAAATACACTCTACAACCAATTCTTATTAACTAGACTAAAATTTATTAAAAAACAAAAGAGACAGTATGGTTAAAAGATCAATATACATGAGTTCAATTAATTAATTAAATGTATAATCTCAGAGCAGAGATGGTGAGCTTTGTAGTTGCAAAGAGTTCTTTCAGAAATAGTTCATAGGTTATAGTCCAATGTCCAAAAAACATATTCAGGGCATACCAGCATAACTGGGACCTCAGTCTTGCGACTCAAAATTCTCCTGATGAAGTCCAAGTACATCTGAGATGACAGAATCAGGACCCAAGGATCTTTTATACAATTTCATGTCTTTTGACAAGTTGGAGTTCCTCAGGGAACAAAAGGTAATTAGGATGACTTTGAAGGAAGTCCATCGCTGGTACTTAGCTATACGAATTAACATATGGCCATTTGCTTGTTCCTCCACCATCCACAGTACATTTCAAAGAGAGATGAATACCAAGATATCCCATGTTTACAATTCATTTAAATGATAGGATGTTCTTTTGATCTCTGAATTATCAGAATACACCATAGACAAGGGACTGTTGATTACATTGTCAACCCTACTCATACATATATAAACACACAAAAACACAAACATTATCTCCCCACCTCTTTTGAGGGTTATTTATTTGCAGGATATTTAACCCTTTCTAGCCGTGCATCACAGCACCTATATCCCCACCCGAGAAAAAAAAGTGTTCCAATTTTTCACACTTGTTATCTGGTTACACTAGCTTCAAGTCCCTTTCATCCAGAGGGATCCCAGTATAAAATCCAAGTGTGTTTAAGATGTCCTTATGTGCATCATGAGTCTCACAATCATGTCACTGAATCAAATTGCTGCCTTGCAAGAATGGAATGGATTTCTATTTTCTGTGAGGATGGTCACGGGCATTAACTTTCAGTCAATGTCTAATATTTAATCTAGGTAGGGGAATGGCAGAATAAGAGACTAAAAATAATAGT
This sequence comes from Mauremys mutica, assembly GCF_020497125.1. Taxonomy (NCBI): domain Eukaryota; kingdom Metazoa; phylum Chordata; order Testudines; family Geoemydidae; genus Mauremys; species Mauremys mutica. The sequence continues at coordinate 236,309,824 of NC_059073.1, forward strand.
ACTTGGCATTTACGGAACACCTTTCGTCAGAGGCACTCATACTGTTCAAATACAGGAGTGGTAAGTTTAGCTCATACATACCTAAGAAACCCAAAGGAAATGTAAAAATAAGTTAGCTATCTTGGTAATCTTTATGGGTACTTACTGGCTGTGTTAGTCTCTTTGGAGGACAAATGCCTTGGTACTGCAGACAGTTGCAATGGTTTCATGCCCAAAATGCATTTTCATCCTTAGGCTGCAGTTTTTATAATAGCTCATCTTCATTTCAGAGTCCATAGAACTCAATTCTGATTCAGATCCTTTACATGCATCTGACGAAGTGGGCATTCACCCACGAAAGCTTATGCTCCAGTACATCTGTTAGTCTATAAGGTGCCACAGGACTCTTTGTTGCTTTTTACAGATCCAGACTAACATGGCTACCCCTCTGATACAGATCCTGAAGAATTATTGGACAGATGGCTGTAGTAGAAGAGGAAGAGAGATCTATCTGATTAGTTCTTAGCAAAATGGGGGAGGGATAGCTCAGTGGTTTGCACCTTGACCTACTAAACCCAGGGTTAGAAGTTCAATTCTCAAGGGGAGCCACTTAGGGTTCTGGGGCAAAAATATTTCTGGGGATCGGTGTTGCTTTGATCAGGGGAGTGTACTAGATGACCCCCTGAGGTCTCTTCCAACCCTGATATTCTAAGATTCTAAGAGGTCAGAGATAGGTTAATATCAAGAACTCCCTGCTCAGGTGATAACATATCTGCTTTTTTCATAAGCATCCTGGGCCACATCCTCAGCTGGTATAAATGAGTTCCTTTTCTCCAGTACAAACTTTAACAAGCCAAGAATCATTTTTGTTTGTTAGGGTTAAATGAACATTCCATGAACTCTGCAATTATGCAGATTGCAGCAGAGCAGGCACACCATTTGGGTTGCCTCTCTCCCCACACAGTGCTTCATACCACATGTTATTTTTATGAATGATACATATAACTAAAATATGTAATTTGTTTTCCTGCTACTTCTAGTTTACAATTTCCCCAGCCTGTTCCTACTAATCCCACAAATCCACCAACCCAAACTGTTAGCATCAGGAAAAGAGTTGCCCACTCCAATTTCCAAAGCATTCCCTCAGGACAGTACCAAGGCTGAACAACAAACGGTTGCGGGCACTGTATTTTCCATCACCCTCCTCCTGGTAAATCAAAAACCGTGTGTGTCATTGGCAATTTATTTTACTCTGGCAATGAATTGGTGACAAAATTGGTCACAGAAGTTTAGCTAATTTCTTAATAAGTGCTTCACAGACAATATCTCAAAGTTTGTTATCAGTGTTTGTGTCTGGTTAGGATTCATAATGTGATAGGAGAGTTAAAAAAGTTTAAATTGCCCGTTGATATTTCTGTATAAGGAAACATTCAGTGCATTCAGATTAAAGCACCACATATTCCAGAAGGACGTGCTGTTGTGGTAAAAGATAGCATGGTTAGGCTTAGGCAAATAGCAGGTTCTGGTAGGATGAGGATTTCGTGGATCACGAGATTGATTGAAGGTGAGATGTTGGCTAGAGAATGGTGTCTCATAGACTCCTAGACTTTAAGGCCAGAAGGGACCATCATGATCATCTAGTCTGACCTCCTGCATATTACAGGCCACAAAACCTAGGGTTACAATACGTCTGTATTTTCCCAGACATGTCCGGCTTTTTAGTTCTTAAATCGCCATCCAGGAGGAATTTTTAAATATTTAAAAACGTCCAGGAAAATATGGACGTATGGTAACCCACCTGCTTGCAAGTGCCAGCAGCAAGCAGAGAGCCCTGAACCCAGCCTCCCAACCCAACCCAACCCTAGGAGCCAGAGGTACCCTAATAGCCCTCTGGCAATTAGGGTCTGGTTGGGTGAGGTTGGGCAGGGGGGCGGAGGGCTCTCTGCACGCTGCCGGCGCCAGCCAGCCCCACTCCGCGGCTCTGGCAGCTCCCATTGGCACTTTTCCCAGCCAATGGGAGCCAAGGAGCTCATGCTTGTGGCGAGCGCAGCAAGTGGAGACCCTCAGCTGCCCCTGATCCTAGGAGCCAGAGGGATCTGTGGCAGGAGGGGTGAAGATGCGAGAGGTGAGCCAGCGGCGGGCGGGGGGCTGTGAAGAGGCGAGTGGCCAGGGAGCCAGCAGTGGGTGGGAGGGTGAGGAGGCGGGTGGTGAGCCAGTGGCACGTGGGGGTTCTCGGGGCAGGCATGGGGGTTTCTGGCAGGGGAGTGGGAAGGTGAGTGGCAGATGGGAGGAGGCGAGCAGCGGGTGGGGGACTGAGGAGGGATGCATGCAGCAAGCCAGCGGTTGGCCAGGGGATGAGGAGGGGTGCGATGGCAGGGTCAAGCAGGAGGGTGGGGGTGGGACCTGAGGCAAAGTGGGGGAAGAGCATGGGAAGAGCGGGGGTGGACTATGGGCGGGACTGACAGCACCCCAATGTGTCCCAATATTTTACTGTTGTGATCTGGTCGCCCCACGGGTACATTCCCAGCCACGTCCCCTGTGGCAGCAGCCCAGAGTGGAGTGACTTAAGATCCACTCCCAGGACTCTACCAGCCAAGGAAGAGGAATCCCTCAGTCACCAGCTTAACTGGCTGTTTCACTAGCACAAAGTGGTCTAAACACGCTGCAGAATTGGGCCCCGAGTTGCTGGAGGCACCGTCGCTATTGCTCTCGGTGCTGGGGCCCCAGCTCCAGGAGTAACTGCTGCTGCTGCGCCCCCGGCTGCTGCACCAGTTGCTGTAGCTGCTGCTGGCTCTCAGCCAGATATTTAATGAGCTTCTCAAACTCCATTTACCCCCCCTCTTTTTTTTTCTTTTAGGGCTGAAAGACAAACATGGTTTCAGAGCCCAGACCTGGGCAGGGCAGGGCAGCACAGAGGCTCTGGCTCAGACCTGCACTCAGGCTGCTCAGCAAAACAGTCGGGCCTCCTAACTCTAGCGCAGGGCCGACAAGCGCAGGCGTCTTGCCTAAGAGAGGGGGAGATGCCACCCGCGGATTGGGGTAGCAGGAGGGACGCAGGCCCATTCACTCCGCTAGGTCCTGGCTCAGGGCCCTAGCAGTGCCAGAGCGGTCTGCCACTGGTCAGCGGGGATCCTGACTGCAACACACTGACTCACTTCCTGGCAGCGTTGCAGCCAGACAGGGGTCGGCTACCTCTGGGCCAACTCTCCCTCAGGGCATACCTGGCTCTGTAGAGGGTCATCCTGGTTGTCGGGGAAGAGGGCCTCTGTCAGGGCTTGCAGCTTCTCCGTGCTCAGGTGTCTAAATGGCCCTGGCCAGTCCTCAGCTCCTTCAGGGTCTGTGGCAGCCTCCCAGTTTGGAAGCTTGCAGGAACGGTCTGGCTCCACCACCAGCTGGGCCTCAACTGAGTTTTCCGGCCCACCTTTTGTACTTCCTGTCCCGCCCACTGACTTCCGGCTGGAGGGTTGAGCGTGGAGTGACTCTGCCCACCAGGGTTCAGTGAGGGGCCCCTCCCCATCTGGGTCTGTGGGTGGCCAATCCTCCTCACTACAGTCGGTCAGTTGAGAGTGATATGTTTTTGTTTTTGTTTTAGGATATAAATGGTGCAAGAGTTCCACTTCAGAAAATTCGTTGTAAATCTAATAACAGCTGTTTTTGCACTGTCAAGGACCTCCTAGAGAGACTGAATAATTTTTGAAAAATTAAGAACCTCAGCAAAAAGGAATAGATCTGCAAATTTTGAACAGTGCTTCAGAAGAGCTGCAAAATTAAATCCAGAATTTATCTAGTTCCTTGGAGTTAGTAGCAAGCAATATTCCTGCTCAGGGCCGTCCTTAGGCATAGGCAGAATAGGCAGCCGCCTAGGGCACCACTAGGTCTGGGGGCACCACTCTGCCGGGAGCCAGGACAGACGGGAAGCAGTGGAGCATGTAAGAGCAGGCTGCTGGGTCCTAGAGAGAGCCCAATGCAGCACAGTCTGAGGGAGGGGATTGGCTGCTGGGGTCTCTGGGAAGGGTAGGGGTTGGGGAAGGAGCTCACCTGTGAGTGTGACTCTTTCCCCCTGGCGGAAGTGAGGTGAGGCAGGCTCTGCGGCTCTGGAACCAGTATCCTTGTCCCCCATAACATCCATTCTTCTCCCCCCCCCTGCCCCATGGAGCACCCCCTCCTTTCTCCCTCCTCCCCAGGAGCATCCCTCTCTCTCTCCTCCCTCCCCTCCGTCAGAGCTGGGTTGGGTGAGGTGCTGGGGGGTAGGTGGGGGGAGGAGGCTGGCTGCCTGCCGAGGAATGAAAGTGAAAGTAACTCACTTCCTCTGCCAGGATTGGAATGTCACACAGGGCTGGGCTGGGGTTAGCCAGATGTGTGAAAAATCAGGACAGGGGGTTGGGGTAGGGTGACCAGATGTCCCTATTTTATAGGGCCAGTCCCAATTTTGGGGTCTTTTTCTTATATAGGCTCCTTTTACCCCCCACCCCCTGTCCTGATTTTTCACACTTCCTGTCTGGTCACTCTAGGTGGGGGTAATTGGTGCCTATATAAGACAAAGCACCAAATATCGGGACTGGCCCTATAAAATCAGGACATCTGGATCTGGGCACCCTAGCTGGGGAGCGCCTCTCCCCCGGGCTGGCAGCTGCCAGCGATCCACCTCATCCGGGGGGAGCTGCACTGGGCAGGATGAGCTGCTGTGGCTCCATGGGTGACCTGTCCCTGAGATCAGATGCTGTGCTAACGTCATCATGGTCCGTAAGGCTGGTGGTGGTGCCCATTGGCGTGTTATTGGACCTGAGGGTTTACTGCTGCTGTTGCCACTCTGCACCCCAAGAGGTGGATTTTGGGGTCTACTGCAGCTGTTGGACCAGCAGGCTGGGGGGTGAGCCAAGCATGAAAGCAGTACTGTGTTGCCATTTAGATTGTCATTTAACAACTTTGTTTGCCAAAAATTCTTGCTAACAATCCTGAATCCAATTTCAATTTTTTTTTTAAAAAAAATTAATATCTTAGCCAAAAAACAGAAAATTAAGTTGTTGACACTTATTAGTGACAGGTTTGGTTTGAGGCAGGGAGTGGGCCAGTTTTAATCAGAAACAAAAAATGTTGACTGACTTTCCTATAGCCTGTTACTCCTGATAAGAGCCCTCCAACAACTGTAATATGCTCATCTCCTTACTAGTGTACAGAGCAGGGGTCGGCAACCTACGGCACACGTGCCAAAGGTGGCAGGTGAGCTGATTTTTGATGGCATGCAGCGGCAGGCTGAGCGGCTCAGCCCATCACTGCTCTGGGGTTCCGGCTGCTGCCCTATTGCCAGCTGGGATACCGGACGCCGGACGCACTCAGCACCTGCTGCTGGCCTGGGGACCCCCAAGGAACCCCAGACTGGCAGACGGCTGAGCAGGCCAGCTGAACCACTCAACCTGCTGTCAGCCTGGGGTTCCATTCATTCAGCCGGCAGCGGGCTGGGGGGTTGAGTGGCTCAGTCTGCTGCCAGTCTGGGGTGCCGGCAGCACTCAGCCTACTGCTACTCTGGGGTTCTGGCTGCCGGCCCCTTGCCAATCAGGAGCCCAGCCGCTGGCCCCACTCTGCCTCCTGCCAGCCTGGGTGAGCAGAATCCCAGGCTGGTAGCAGGCTGAGGGGGGTTGGCGGCCGGGATCCTGGGTGGCAGGAGTTGGTGGTCAGAACCCCAGACCAGCAGCGGGCTGAGCAGGGCCTGGGATCCTTGTCTAGGGTTCCAGTCACCAGTCCCGCTCAGCCCGCTGCCGGTCTGGGGTTTCATTTACTCAGCTGGCAGTGGCCTGAGCAGGACCTCAGATAATAACAATAGTTTATTTATATAATATAGACATAGAGAGAGACCTTCTACAAACATTAAAATGTATTACTGGCACGAGAAACCTTAAATTACAGTGAACTTGGCACACCACTTCTGAAAGGTTGCCGACCCCTGCTATAGACTGACCATATGTTGTACTAAGATTCTCCTGCCTTTTTTTTTTTTCCTGTGAGTCAGTATAGCTTTTGCCAGCCCAGAAGTTGGGCAGCCAATGTTTTACATTTTCACAATGTTTTCTCCAACTTTCATAAAGTAAATACATAGTTAATATGAGTTTAAAAGGTCAGGGACACTTCCTTGTGAAGAATCTATATAGCAGATCATGCTAGAGCTGTGAAAATGTCAGTTTTTGATGGAACTTTAGAGACAGTGATTTATCATGTATTTTATCATGTGAATGTGCTGCTAGTGCCAATGTCTTTCCAAACAAAAATAAGGCACAATAGGACTTCTGTAACATTTCTGTGCTACCTTAATCTAGATGAGATGATTCTGTGCTGACTTCATTTTGGTCACTTTGTGCTTTACCTAGCAGTAAAACTAGGGTTATATTTTCCCACTGTTTGGAAACCCAGCTTATTAAACTGATTTTGCAGCCAAAAAAGCCAGAAAGATTACTTTTAATTAAAAACAAATCTTTGTTTCAATACCTCTTCATATAAATTTCCAATAAAATTTTGACAAATTAAAAAAATTATATTATTTGCATCATTCTGTCAAATCAGAATTTTTTCTATAGGGCTAGTCCATCAGCATTACAGTGTCCTTAATTAAGTTAAACTGGTTTTAATAACATGAATGTGGCAAGTTTTCCAATACTGTATGCTTATATTTGTGTTGCTAACAGCAGATCAGGCACAGGGGCACCAGTTTAATAATCTCGCCTAGGGCACCATAAATCCTAAGGACGGCCCTGTTCCTGCTTCTGAAAAAATGAAATCATCTGAAAGCAAATGGAAGGAGTTATGTGAGGAAGCTGAAAACATAGCCAAGGAACCTGAAATTGCCTTTTCCCCTCAGGCAGTAGCAAAAGTTGATCTCAGCACTGCAAACCAGCAAGGCCACAAAGAACAAACAAAATATACTCCAAGCTGGCACAGCTCTTTGTTTCTGGCACACAGGATCAGTTGTCTGCATATAATGTTCTGAAGAGCGGTCAACAAAATATAAAAACCGGTTTCTACTATCCTGTGCTGGATGAATTCTTGCTGAGCTTGGCGGATGATTCACCTCTAACTCTAGTTAGTTGTCTGATTTTTTTTACATTTTATACTTCAAAACAATCCAAGCGTTTATAGTGGCCTAAGTGACTCCTGGGCCCTTGCTCAAAGCTGGGCTCCCCCACCTCTACTGAAATCTGAAATGTCACCCCTGCAGCAGATTGCCACTTCAGTAAAGATTACTTAGACTGGAGTTAATAGTGCAAACGCTAACATGGTCTGTAAAGCTGTATTCTAAAATCTGGAATATTGATAAAATACATGTTCTGAAAAAGAACTAATTTGACAACAGTTAACCACATATGAACAAGAAGACTATACTTCCACTACAGTCAATTCAATTTTTAATCTTTCCAAAATAAAAATCAGTTTTATGTAGGGTGACCAGATGCCCCAATTTTATAGGGACAGTCCCGATTTTTGAGTCTTTTTCTTATAGAGGCTCCTATTACCCACCACCGTCTGCCCCAATTTTTCACATTTGCTATCTGGTCACCCTAGTTTTATTCAGGAATATTACTGCACTTCCAGAATGGAGTAACTATTCCAGAATAAGGTGATTTTTATTCTGGAATGCAGTGTTCACGCAGGGAACTGTTCCGGAATAGCTATTGCAGAACAGCTTATTCCCATCAATTACTCCACGCTGACAAACAAGCCTTCAGGCAAACTGAGTAAGGGCTGTGCAACCAGGTGCTTAATGATCATCCTTGAAATAATAACACATGATGCACTTGCACTTCCCTGTGTGGTGTATGTTTCATATAATATCAATATTTTTATTGTAAATAATGAGTGAATGAGACCATTGACTGTGGTATTTAAAAAAGAAAATAGAAGTGGGTAGAGACCTTAGGAGTCATTGTTGAAAGTTTGGGTTTTTCTTTGAATCAATCAGCCCCCAAAAAATATAGTATGTTGAAAGTCCAAAATAGAAAGAATAAGAGAAGCGTTCACAAAATCTCATTGAAAAATGTCTCAGGACTGTATTATTCTTAGTTATTTTGGATTCTACCTTACACCCAATAATGGAGGCACAATTGGGACCAAAATACCTATAATCCTTCATTGTTACATATCCAGGTCCATTTCTACTGCAGTGCCCCAGAATTCAACATTCAGAGACATCACAGTTACCAGAACTTCTAAGGCTGCGAGAGAATGGATCCACCTTGCAGGTGCTAAGGTAAGATGAAGGTTTTTAAAAATATTTTTTAAAACCTATTATTTGCATCTGGATATTTTTCTTCATATGTCAAAACATGTTTTAAAAATCTGACACTGCTGTACAGCAGAGAGTAGCAGCTCTAAAAGTGTGGTGACTGTCTATTCGGTGAATGTGATACACTCTACAATTTGCAAGGTGAATTTACATTCGGAGAAGTCACTTGGTTTATTCAGTCAATGCTCCTACAAATTCAAAGAAATTATTACAAATTCCTAAACCTGTTAACCATTTGGGAGCATGGTAACCAGACTCCTGGTGTGGATCTCCCTGCCAGAGGTGAGAAGCCCGGGCTCTCAGCCCCCCACAGTGCCCCTCTTCAGTCGGTGGAAGTGCTCCTGTTGAGGACATGCACCTTTGACAGAAGGAAGGTAGTGTGGACATCAGCCACCACAGTAATTTCTCCAGCGGCTGTAAGGCCTGGTCTACACTCCGCGTTTATACCAATTTTAGCAGCGTTAAACCAAATTAATCCTGAACCCGTCCACACAACGAAGCCCTTTCTATTGATATAAAGGGTTCTTAATACCGATATCTGTAATCCTCTCCGACAAGGGGAGTAGTGCTGAAATCGGTATTGCCAGGTTGGATTAGGGTTAATGTGGCCGCAATTCGACGGTATTGGCCTCCGGGCGCTATCCCACAGTGTACCATTGTGACCGCTCTGGACAGCAATCTGAACTCAGATGCACTGGCCAGGTAGACAGGAAAAGCCCTGCAAACTTTAGAATTTCATTTCCTGTTTGCCCAGTGTGGAGCGCCGATCAGCACGGGTGACCATGCAGTCCCAAATCCAAAAAGAGCTCCAGCATTGACCGTACGGGAGATACTGGATCTGATTGCTGTATGGGGAGAAAAATCTGTTCTATCAAAGCTCCATTCCAGAAGATGAAATGCCAAAGCATTTGAAAAAATCTCCATGCTATGATAGAGGCCACAACAGGGACTCAACACAGTGCTGCGTGACAAGCGTAATGGAAAGCCAAAGAATCTAATGGATGCTCATGGAGGCAGGGAGGGGGAACTGAGGACTTGAGCTATCCCACAGTTCCCGCAGTCTACGAAAAGCATTTGCATTCTTGGCTGAGCTCCCAATGCCTGAAGGGTCAAAAACATTGTCGCGGGTGGTTCAGGGTATATGTCGTCAATTTACCCCCCTCCCTCCCCATGAAAGAAAAGGGAAAAAAATGGTTTCTCACCTTTTTTCAATGTCACCGCATGTCTACTGGATTCTGCTAGTAGACGGGGTGCTGCAGCGCTAAACAGCAGCATTCCCTCTGCTCTCCTCCCCGATGGCAGACGGTCCAATAGGGCTGATAACCATCATCATCATCCCGTGAGTGCTCCTGGCTGGCCTCGTTGAGGTCAGCCGGGGGCACCTGGGCAAAAATGGGAATGACTCCCGGTCATTCCCTTCTTTATGCTTTGTCTCCTGGAGATTCAGTCCTGGCTGGAATACCATAGCAGCTGGAGGCTGCGCTCCTCTCCCGCTGCCCCCTTTCATGTCTAATGGGAGATTCTGTCCTGCCTGGACTATCATAGCAGACACGTGTCCATACATTCAACTAAACGAAACTGAGTCCTCCCTACAGAAACTAGGACTGTTCATGTGAGAGACAAGTCAAATTTGAACAATGTTAATGTTTAATGTAATACGTCTTTAGTATTCTATAAATACATTAGGAGTAAGAGGAACACACAGAAAAGTGTAGGTCCACTGCTTAGCAGGGAAGGAGAGTTAATAACAGATGACCTCAAGAAGCCTTGAGAAGTTTAATGCCTGTTTTGCTTCAGTCTTCACTAAAAAGGGTAACTGTGACCAGAGGCTTAACATAATTAATATTAACAACGGGGGGAAGGAACACGAGCCAGAATAGTGAAAGAACAGGTTAAAGAATATTTAGAGAGGTCAGATGTATTCAAGTCAGCAGGGCCTGATGAAATTCACCCTAGGATATACTTAAGGGACTAACTGAAGCAATCTAGGAACCCTGAGCAATGTCTTCAAGAACTCATGGACAATGGGTGAGTTCCCAGAGGGCTGGAGAGGGCAAACATAGTACCTAGCTCTAAAAGGGGAACAAAGAGGACCTGGAGAATTACAGATCAGTGACCCTAACTTTGATACCTAGAAAAATACTGGAACAAATTATTTAACAATCACTTTGTAAGCACCTGGAAGATAATAGGGTGTTAAGTAATAGTCTGCATGGATTTGCTAAGAGAACAATCATATCAGGCCAACCTAATTTTCTTTTTTGACAAGATTACTGGCCTACTGAATAGGGAGGAAGCAGTAAATATAATTAATCTTGATTATAGTAAGGCTTTTGACACTGTCCCATATGACAGTCTGATAAGCAAACTAGGAAAATGTGGGCTCTATGACATTACTATAAGGCAGATGCGGAATTGATTAAAAAAAAAAACTCAAAAAGTAATTATCAATGGTTCACAGTCAAACTGAGAGGATTTATCTAACACATGAGAGGATTTATCTGTACTAGGGTCAGTACAATTCAACATTTTAGTTAACTACATGAATAATGGAATGGAGAGTATGCTTATACATTTGTGAATGACACCAAGCTGAGAAGGGTTGCAAGCACTTTGAAGAACAAGATAAGAATTCAAAACGACCTTGACAAATTGGAGAACTGATCTGAAATCAACAAGATGAAATTCAATAAAGACAAGTGGAAAGTCACTTACAAAGGAAAAATCAAATATACAACTTCACAATGTAAAGGCAGCCATACTACGGAAAAGGGTCTGAGAGTTATAGTGGATCACAAATTGAATATGAGCAAACAATTTCTTCCAGTTAGGAAAAAAAACCACACAGTTTCTTGCAGCCCCAGAGCCCCCATGGAGTCAGCGCCTATGATTGGCTGTGACTACTAGAGACTATGGATGGTTTAGTGACTAGGAACTCTACCTGGGATTTAGAAGACCTGGGTTTAAGTCCCTGCTCTGTTACAGACTTCCTGTGTGATCTTGGGCCAGGCACTTGGCCTCTCTGTGTCACAGGTCCCCACTTATAAAATGCAGATAACAAGACCTCCCTACCTCACAGACATTGTGACGATAAACACTGCAGTCTTTACACACTGATATAATAATCTTGGAACAAAGTATGTCTTGTGAGATATCATTTGAAAGCTAATTAATCCTGATCATTAACATTCTTGTGTGATGTGTGTCTGCAATGTGTATTGAGAGTTATGATTATATGCTGGAATTATGGTTAAAGTGTGTCAGGGGAGTTTACAGCAAGACAGCAGAAGGAGGAGATGGCAGGAAATAGAACAATTTGCATTTCAGCAAACACAATTGAGGGAAGAAAGAGCATGTACCTCCATGTTGCCTTCCTCATAACCTGAACAAACTTCACTTTGAGGGGTAACCTTCAGAAGAATCCATTTTAAAGGTCTGCTGGTGTAGAAACATAGGCGGTGGAACCTCAAGTAATAAGCAATTGAATCAATGGATTGTATACAATATTACTGTATTATAAGAGTGTATAGACTAAGGTCTTTTCTGAAAGCTAATGACACAGTAGTGATAATATCATTATGAAATGTATCTATTACCGCTATCTAAGGACATATGGATACTTAATGATGTTATGTTTTAAATTCTGCAGGCAAACAGGGAGAAACAATTTCCCTCCCATACAGGAGAGGAGGCAACTATTTACCTGTCTCCTGTGTAAATTAAGCATGCTGGAATCAAAACAATGGAAACTCCAGTTACATATAGGGGGATGGGAAGCCCATAGGAAGCAAAGAACAACTTGAGGTCATCCTGCCTCTTGAAACAAAGTCACTGAACTTTGGAAGATATGAGCATAGAAAGAAGCCTTCTTTGGCATCCATCACTAGACACACAAAGGAACCGAGCTCTTGCAAGCTAAGAAAGAGGAGTCCTTCAACCAAGGGTGGGGAGGGGGTGAAGTCTTTGGAACTGAATATAGATGAGAAACCTGCTTTGGCAAAGATCTTTTAGCCTAAGAAGATAAGGAAAGCCAGCACCTTGTACTTTTGTGGAAGGTCCTGATTGAAGGAAAGTCAGCCATGGCTGGGAAGAAGAATGAGAAACCATCTTGAACAAAGCCTGTAACTTGCTAGATTAAGGTTTAGACTTTTAGAAGCATGTTTTCACTTTGATTTGCTGCTAACCCTTTCTAACTTTATTCCTTTTAGTTGGCATCACTTGACCTATGTCCTATTGTTAATAAAATTTCTTTTATTTTTATTATAAACCAACTCCATGGTGTGTTAACTGGAGTAAGTACACCCTTCCCTTTAAAGTTAATAAGCTGTGATATGCTTTTGGGTCTTTAGAAGAACAAATGGACCTTTTTAATTCTCTGAACTCTCCAGGAGAGGTCTGGATAATAAAGAGCACACCGTTTTGGAAAAATTCGGGACCAGGAGTGTGTTGCGGTGATCTTGCTGGTTGTAACCAAGGCTGCTGGAAGTCTGAGTGGGGCTGTGGGATGGTAGACAGGGTGCTGGGGTCAGAGCTGATGAGTTAGGGTTGCCTAGTGCACAGACACTTCAGGGTGTGACCTGCATGCTTGTAGGCTGGTTGTGAGCATCCCAGGATGGGAACTACAGTAGCAAAACACTATAAGGTACCCAGGGTTGTAGGACACATGGTGACAACCTCTCTCTGGTCAGCATAGCACCCCAGATTCCATCTCAGAGGTGTTGTGAAGATAAATAAATTAAAGTTTGTGAAGCAATCAGGTACTATGGTAATGTGGGTCCTATAAGCATCTTAGACTAGATAGACTATTGTGATTAATAATATAAAATAACTTGCCTCTACAGCTACTTTGTACTTCCCTGTTTGTCTATTTAGTCATCTGGTGTATATTGTCAGACTGCGCTCTCTGGGGCAGGGCGTCTCTGTGTTATTTGTTAGTACAATGGGCCCCTCATCCCTCTCGGAGGTCCATAGTCTTTTCCATGATAGAAATAGTAAATAATAACAGGAACCAATGAAATTTTTTCTAGTAGCTCATCGGACTACTGGAGTCTATACATGGCTCATTTGATGGGGTTAATTTGGCCTCGGCTCTCCAGTGAGGTAGCAATACTTTTTGGATGGGGAAACTGAAGCACAGAGGTTAATAGATTTTGTGGGCATTACACAACATAGCAGTAGTCCCTTCCTCACCTTCACTCAGCTTTTTTTTTTAAATGTCTCCCTAACATTGACTTCATACGACATGCAGCACAGTTTTTCAGTGTCCTTTTCGTGCGTCAGATACACTGTTCTCGGCTTTTTCAAAACTACCTTATCTTACCAACCACTTCCAGAAATCAAAAGCATTATCTGAATTACTCCCAGATGTTGCCTTGAATATTTATAGGTTCATGTTAAATATTTTCAGCAGGTAAAAAACCCATCCACTAGGAATGGGTGTGTTGAAGGACCCATCTTTCTTAGCTTGCAAGAGCTCGGTTCCCTTGTGTATTTAGTGATGGATGCCAAAGATGGCTTCTGTCTATGCTCATATCTTCCAAAGTTCAATGGGAATGGCAGGAGTATAGTTCAGTGGTTTGAGCACTGGCCTGCTAAACCCACGGTTTTGGGCTCAATCCTTGAGGGGGCCCTTTAGGGATCTGGGGCAAAAATCTGTCTGGGGATTGGTCCTGCTTTGAGCAGTAGGTTGGACTAGATGACTTTCTGAGGTCCCCTCCAACCCTGATATTCTGTGATTAACCACGAGATCTTGCATGATCTAAAAAATAAAAAGGAGTCATATAAAAAATGGAAACTAGGACAGATTACAAAGGATGAATATAGGCAAACAACACAGGAATGCAGGGGCAAGGTTAGAAAGGCAAAAGCACAAAATGAGCTCAAACTAGCTATGGGAATAAAGGGAAACAAGAAATCTTTTTGTCAATACATTAGAAGCAAGAGGAAGACCAAGGACAGGGTTGGGCCACTGCTTAGTGAGGAGAGAGAAACAGTAACATGAAACTTAGAAATGGCAGAGATGCTTAATGACTTCTTTGTTTCGGTCTTCACCGAGAAGTCTGAAGGAATGCCTAACATAGTGAATGCTTATGGGAAGGGGGTAGATTTAGAAGATCAAATAAAAAAAGAACAATTAACCAACACGCCCCAAAGGATTTTACCAATAGGATTAAGTAACACTAAAGCTGTGAGACAACGAAGAAATTAATGTCTCTGCTCTTTTTTTTACTACGTGTTTTAAACCTGCAGACATCTCAGTAAAGATGCACCTCATTCAAGGGCGGCCCTAGCCATTTCGCCGCCCCAAGCATGGCGGCACACCGCGGGGGGCGCTGTGCCGGTCGCCGGTCCCGCGAGTCTGGTGGACCTCCCACAGGCGTGCCTGCGGATGCTCCACCGGAGCCGCTGGACCAGCGGACCCTCCACAGGCACGCATGCGGGAGATCCACCGGAGCTGCCTGCCGCCCTCCCGGCGACCGGCAGAGCGTCCCCCACGGCATGCCGCCCCAAGCATGCGCTTGGCGTGCTGGGGCCTGGAGCCGCCCCTGACCTCATTAATATTATTTATCTATGGGTTGTGTGTGTATTTATATAAATAGATTAGTTTGTAACATTAATGTTAATGAGAAACTTGTGCATTTACAAGTGCATAGTAATGTCCTTCCTTTGCCAGCAGCTGGCTGTGCGTCCCTTGTTCCACTACTTTTCTGTTATGAATCACTGCTATGACATCAGCGTTCTGGACGGTCGTCAAGCGGTGAGCAATAATAATGCAGGTTCGACCCTTCCTGGCATCGTCCAAGGCTTTCTGGATAATCTGCAGACAGATGCAGTGAAAAACTTGCTATTACTTGGAAAATCTTCCCTTTCATAGGTAACACCTTTGCCTTTATAGTTCACGTTATCACTTGGGTGTTCCTCACTGGGGTTTAGGAGTCAGGACTTCCCATGCATGAAGGAGGCCTCAAACACAGGGGCCTGATATTACAACCTTTATTTGTGTGAGTAATTCCATTGAAGTCATTGAGACTACTCTCATGAACAAAGGCTAGCAGAATGAGGTCCATAAGGATCTAGTTTGGACCAACACAACTAATTTGCAGAGGTGTAATGAATTGTCTGTGATAGCGGCTGCTTACCAAATGTGTGTTATATTTGATACTGCATGCTGTCTGTTTCCAACTACACGCCAAATTTAGAGAAACTAACCACCTCTGTCTCCCCGCCATATGCACTTGTCCAGGTGTTTGTCAGTTAGACATGCACAGTACTTAGATCAGTTTGGAGAAAGCAGACCAGCCAAATACATAGACATGACTAAAACTTGCATGTTCATTGATAGTAACAGCAATGCCAGACACTTCTTGTTAGCCATAAAAATCCAAAATTCAGGATCCTGACATCTGGCTCACAACTGGATGGTGGTTTGCATGGTGGCATTTTTCACTTCCGCTGCATCCACATCCAAATGAACAGTTTATTCGTCCCTATGGAGTCTGCCCCCTCTCCTGGAGATGGTGGATGCAGTGAGAAAGCTCAGCCAGTTGAGCAGCAGAGGATAGCTTAATTACTCTCTCTTCCCTTCACAACATCTCCTGAGAGGTAGGAGGTGTTGCTGAAGCCTTTTTTCCAAGCCAGCTGCTCCTACATGTCACCTCTTACCCTCTGAATGCAGATGGATCAAAGGGAAGCGGACAGAGGCTTCTTCATTGTTCCATTCTGTCCTGACATCCAGCAGTTCTACTGGCAGAGTGGATACCTCTCGGTTTCTGTAGCAACACCTGTTTCCCCAGACAGAGCAGGAAATAGTGCAGAAAGAGACCCACTTTGCTGCTAGTGCTGCTGGCTGAAGGAAAGAGGAAGGAGCTGGTGACTTGCCTTACAAGGCCTCCTCTAGTAGATCACAGTCAACTGTTTGAAGATACCTGTCTCAAACTCAAAGTTGCTAATTATGAATGGGATTTTCCAAAGTGCTCAGCATTGGTCTAACTGTGAACCCATTCAAAAAGTGCCATTGACTTCATAACTGACTTTGAAGGAACTGAGGCAGGCCAAAAATGAGGAGTTCTGAAAATCCCACTTTCTCTCCAGCCCCAAGTGTTGCTGACTACCATCAGCTCCCAATTTAGACACCAGGAGTTGAAGGCACTCTACACCTTGCAAAAGTAGGCTGTAGACAGAGAGGGAGCTAAGGGTTGTTCTGTGGAACTTTCAAAATTGTATTGTAGATGGAGCGCCTATGTTCTTGCAGTGAAGAATTCGAACCAGGTATTTTGTGTGTATTACAAATGGTAGAATGCATATTACTAACCTTTTCGCTTTCCGTGTCAAGAGCAGATGTGGCTTCATCTAGAAGCAGAACTGCTGGCTTACGAACTAGAGCACGAGCAATTGCTATTCTTTGTTTCTGACCTCCAGAAAGTTGTGCTCCTTTGTCACCCACTTGGGTATTATACTTCTGTATAAGTAAATATTCATTGTCAAGGAAAGTTAGAAACGGTAAGTTATATTTTAATAGCAGATAATGTACTATATTAAGCATTTCCATTACGAAGGATAAATAATAATGTAATTGTTTTTAATAATAAAATCTTATAACAATTTTAACTGTTTGAATCAAAATGCATATATACAGCTACATATATTGATAAATGCTCTGTAATGAAAATTCATTTCAGCATTAGAAAAAGACTAATTCCCAAGTGATGCAACCACTGATGTGTCTAGTCAAAGACACCTGTACTTAAAAATATATATCTCAAGAGACTTTTATAATTTCAAGGCCCTAGAGACCCACACTCAGGAGGTGAACCTTTAATTCTTACACGTCCAAAACTTTCTTCTCAGTACATTTTCAAAAACTAGGTGGTAATGAAAAAGAAATATTGTTTTTTTTTCAATTTTCAATTGTCTTCAATTCCATGTAACTTTACAGGAAGCCCAATTTCTTTGGGCTTTTCCAAGGTCTTTCTCCATTTTGAGAACTAAGTCCATGGCAAACATGAAGGTTAAAATGTACTTGAAACATTTTACCTTTCAGATAAGACTAAAACTACAGAAAGTTTCAGCCAAAAAAAGGAAAAAGAATTGGCAAAGTTAAGAATTGAATGTCTCTTTTATAGTTGTTATATAACATCACTGTGATAGAGGAAAATAAGAAAACTGGAGCTCAGATTTTGCATTTGAATTAGCTAATTACGACCGCATATGTGTTAATACCTATTGCAAGTTACATTTTTAAACACCAGCTTCCTATTTTCCTCTTTGAGAACAGTAAACATAAGAAAATAAACGAAAAAGCATATTGTTTTGCATCAATGGGAGTTGCTTAGATAGGTCATTGTGAATATTTACCCCACACTGAGAATGGAAAGACATTTTCTCTTACCTCTGGGAGATTTTCTATGAAGGTGTGAATATTTGCTGCTTTAGCTGCCTCTTCAACTTCCTCCTGACTGACAACCCTACTGTTGTCTCCGTACTGGATATTTTCAGCAATGCTGCAGTCAAACAAAATAGGCTCCTGGGACACAATACCCAATTTGGACCTTAACCATTGCAAGTGCAAAGACTTAGTATCTAACCCATCTGCAAACTAGAAAGAGAAAAAGAGAAAAATCATTCCCTGCAGAATGCAATACTCCTCCTCAGGTGTACAATGTATATGTGAAAGACGAATCTGTGAAAATCCTCTGACCTGTGTTAGAGCTGCAGTAAATGTAAAGTGGTCAGTAAACCACTTCTGATCAAATAATAGATCAGATCTTTCATCCAAAATTGAACTGAACCAAAACTCTGAAAATTCAAAAGAAGCTCAGATAACCTTTTCTTCTCAGAATTTTTTTTTGTTGCACATCTACCCTTCTAGCTTCCATAATAGATGTGGAATTGCCAATCTATAATGAGTTGTGCCCACAGAATTTCCATCTTTACTGATGATGTCAGGTACCAGAGATCTCATGAGAAAGTCTGTTCATGGTCTTCTTAGACCTAGACGGTTGAAGAGCTCCAACAAGAATCCACATCTTTGGGCATTTATTCAAACATCCTTTGACTCACCATCTCTAGGCTATTCTTCTTGGAGCTCCCATCATCATTAATAGGACTTGCATCAAAAGTCTCATCAAGTGATGAATTAGACCTCAAATTGTGTCATGTTAACATGACTAGAGGACTAGTGACAAGGGTTACATTATGGAAAGTATATTCTAATGTCCCCTCCAATATATCAAGTAAATCAATAAAGAGATGCAATCTAGTGATCTAGAGCCAGGATGGGGAGTCAGAAGATCCAAAGTTCTACTCCCAGCTCTACCTTAAGCAAGTCCCAAGTCTTCTCTGCAGTACCCGGACCTGTAACAACACTTATCCACCTCAAAGCGGTGTTGTGCGGATGATTTAATGTTTGTAAAATACTTTGAAGAACAATTTTATAAGCCCTAAGCGTTAACAGCTTCACACATCTCTTCTTACCACTTGTCCTGCCATAGGGTCATAAAATCTCTCCAGCAGCTGAATGGATGTGCTTTTGCCACAACCACTGCTCCCCACCAAGGCTAGCGTCTGGCCTTTATTAACCTTCACATTGAGTCCTTGCAAAACTTGAACTTCTGGTCTTGTAGGGTATACAAAATGGATGTCCCTGAATTCAATGTTGCCATCAAACTGACTCTGGAAATAGTAGAAAATATAAATGTATGACAGAAGACCGGTCTATCTTGTACAGAAGCATCAAACACAACTCAGTATGGTCATTTAAATGAAGGCGTTGACAAGTCAGTTGGAAATGGTATGGCATTTTCAAACCCAGAGCATTTTTGTCAATTTATTGTTGCTTAAATATGCAGTGAAATTGGATTGGTATCTTCTGTGTACAGGACCTCCTTACTGAGTGGTTCTTTTCTGCATCTCTCTCTCTCATTTATACCATTCCTTTTCAGCCTGGTTCGCAAGGACTATCATTACTTTAGGTAAGTAAACAACCCTAATACCTATCTTTGATGTCATCAATGCATATAATCCAGACACTATCATTGTGTGTGGAAAACATAGTTCCTGCCCCTGGGAGTTCACTCTCTAAATAGTGTAAGTTCAACACACAGTACACAGGATGAACATAGTACAAGGTGAATATCAGATCTCAGATTGGGTTAAACATTTTTACTTTTGTGGATTATTCATAGTTTTCAAGGACAACTATGTTTTAAGTGTAGGTTTGAATAGGGAAAGGGTAGCTGATTGGCTCTTTCATGTAGGAAGGGAGCTCCGCCTCCGTGTATAAGAGGTAGCAAGGAGGAAGACTTGAAGACAAGGGTGAGTGAAGGAGATGTTAGGAGAGACTGTGGGAGCCTCCTCTGATGCCTGGGGGACAGGACAGCTCCAGGACCACAATACCAGCACTGTCAGTACAATGGGCTCTTACAGCACCCAGAGAACTGGACTTCCAAGGTTTAAATTCTTTGGGCCAAATCTTAGCTTCACGGAAGTCAAAGGCAGCTGCTTCACTGGCATCAGGATTTGGCCCAGAGTGGTTTCACTTTCAACGAACGTCTTTCTCTGCAAGAAGATATTTCCACGGGAGCATTAGCAGTCTGGGCATGTGGAGCTGATTCAGGAAAGTAGTCAAGCACATGTGTGACTTAAAGTTGTGCACATGAGTTACTGGCATGCTTACAGTATGTGCCTGAGTCCTTTTCTGAATCAAGGCTACTATCCAAAAGCTAGAATTTCAAGTTTCTGAAAAGCTGGTTCTGCTTGTAAAAGCATTTATGGAAAGCACTGAGAGACAATATGAAATGTGTTCAGTTTACAAATACAAAGATAGTTTCTAACTGTCAACACTGGACTTTGAGAGACAAGCTGGGTTCTTTCCATCTCATGTATAATCACCAGGAACAAAAGGTTCTGTACGCCAAATTACATCCTCATTAATACTTGTGCAACCCCTTTGACTTGAATGAGGTTACTCAAATGTTGTATGCAGTGTTGTTATAGCCGTGCTGGTCCTAGGATATTAGAGAGTCAACATGGGTGAGTTAATATCTTTTATTGGACCAACTTCTGTTGGTGAGAGAGTGAAGTTTTCGAGCTTATACAGAACTGAAGAAGAGCTCTGTGTAAGCTTGACAGCTTGTCTCTCTCACCAACTGAATTTGGTCCAGTGAAAGATATCAACTCACCCACCTTGACTCTCTGTTACACAGAAGAAACTGACTGGAACTTAGCAAACAAGTCTGCTGATGATGCACAAGAAGGAACAGAATCTAACTCACTCTCCCCCACAGCTGCCTAGTTTACAGAAGTAAAAAGCAGTGAAAACATACTTGTGTTGCTAAAGAAAGCAGTTATAACTCTGGGCTTGTCTTCCCTACCAGGAAGATTGATACTGCTGCAATTAATTCAGCAGGTGTTGATAGCAGAGTGCTCTCTGATCAACTCTGGTACTCCACCGGAACGTGAAGAGTAAGGTAAGTCGATGGGAGAGGATCTCCTGTCAACACAGCACAGTGAAGACACAGCGGTAAATCAACCTAAGCTACATAGAATCCAGTTACAATATTCACGTAGCTGGAGTAGAGTAACTTAGGTCGACTTACCCTGGTAGTGTAGAAAAGGCCTCACAATACACCCAACGGACAGAACTGGTGAATGAAATGTCATTCTTCCAGTCATTTTTCAAAACAGAACTGCACTTAAAAGTATTCTGTTAATTTCTCAAGCAAAAAGGTATTAAATGGTACTGGGCAAATATAAAATTATTTAGTTATTGCTGTTAAATTTTACCCTACTTGTCTGGTCCTGTCTTCTGTGACATTGCAAAAGGCAATTGAACAAGATTAATACAATTAAGGACAATACAGTACCAGCAGGTTTGTTAGTTTCGAGGACTTTCTGAATGGCCTTACCAGTTTTGTACCCTCTTCACTATAGCTGTCAATTAATGGTTTCCGATCCAAAAGCTGAAAGATTCGTTGGGCAGAAACTTTAGCTTTGCCGAAATCTGGTGCCAAAGAAGTGGACAGGCCAACATTTAAAACACCAAATAGAACTGAAAAAAGGGCTCTGAAAACCAAACACAAAACATCTTTCAGTTCATCTAAAGAGAGACTTTTTATTATTGTTCAGAAATTACAAATATTGTTTTCCTTATTTAAAACAAACAGACCTAACACTATCAATAAATCTGAGAATTGTGACATTTTTAGAACTTTGTCTTAGTAATTACACACACAGGATTAGAAACAGATGTTTACAGCTATCAATATTTTTATGGGTGACTAATGGAATGTAATTTCTCCACACAGAAGCATTTCACAAAGCCCGTTGTCTGCAATGAACTATCAGCAGTAAAAGTTTCTCCATAGTAAATAAACTGAGCCAGGCTCCATACATGCCAACACGCCTGTCTCAAGCTTCCTCTCCCAGAAATAACTCTTCTGCCTGAATTGAACTCCTCACCAGGTTCTAAACTGTTGGACCTCTAGTACTATTGCCTCAGTAACTAGACTATACACAATAACCATGTGTTGAAATCACTGCCTTTGGACTGATGTGTACTCACATAAATACATTTTCAAAGTTTGTATAACAATTAGCAATGAGCCATGCCCCAAATCTGAAGATTGCTGCCTCAAGAAAGTAGTTTGCACATAAGGCTATTCCATAGGTAAGTCCATATAGGGGGGCTTTTGTTAGAGAGGCCCTGATAAAAGAAAAGATTTATGTTAAAGGAAAAAATTGTCATGAAATGCCACGAGCAGAGACTGGCTGGGAGAAGGTCAGACCTTTGGATTAGGGGAGGCAAACCCTATACCTCACTCACTCAAATAATACATAATAATAATTAATAAAGCTGCATGCTAGGAGCTCCATGAAGGTGCCGCTGGAGAGAACTTATGGCAAATGAGATCCCTTCATCCCAACTAGCTTCTTTGTTGGATAGGAACTTTTGATAAAGTTACCTTTAATACTCAAAACATTTTAACACTTGAATGCTGGTTTCCAGAATAAATGTTTATGGATGGCCAAAGCAAGCTGACACAAAGCAAATTGATAATTTCGATAAGTCTCTTATGATCTTTGAATGTTTGGATTTTTGGACAATTTGTATAAATGTAGTGGTCACCAGGGAAAAGTCAATGTCTACAAAACAGCATAACTGAAGCACTGCAGATATTGCCTGCTCCGAGTACAGGAGGGGAAAAAGTAGCAACTCAGACCCCATTGTACAGTGGTGACTTTTAAATGGTGACCAATGTTGTTGTGTGGGATGGTAAAACTAAATCACTCTAATTATGTGCAGACCTTGCTGTGACAGTCTCTGGTACTAGTTCTGACAAAATGATTTTTGAACAGAAAATGCAATTTCTGCACATTTCAAATTTTCCATTGGGAAAAAAGTAACAAAATATTTTATTCTGGGTTGGTTTGATCTGAATATTTCTGCTTTGCGCCCATAGCTATGGGACTCCGATAATGCATTATGCCACTCAGTCAGAGGGGAGACCACACTGCATCATGGGAGATGTAGTCCAACCAGGGAGCCCGTCCCGCAAGAGATGCAATGTTCCAAAAAAGGGATATGCAGTTTGATGTTGAACTAGATAAAAACAAAAACTTTCAGATCAGTTAAACAAAAGAAAAATTAAATATTTCAATTATTTGAGAATATAAACATATTTTGATAGGAGAAAAAATGCAAAAATGGAATGATTTGCCGTTTCTACATTGAAATTTTTCAAAAACTTTTCTTTCTGTGAAAAAAAATTGATATATTTTCACATTTTATCCTACTTCAGAGCAAAACAGAGGTTGAAATATTAGAATTTCCCACAGGATAGAAATTCAGATTTTCACTCATCTCTAGTGCTCATACATTTTAAAAATGCTTTCCAAAATAGTTTCTCTATAATTCATAATATTGTGATACAATGACCTGCCAGGACTTGAGATAAGTGCTAAATCTAATAATCCTATTCCTCCAATTAAATATAGATTTTTTTCCCCTCATACTGATGGTCTATAGAATATTGAGCCATAAAACTGTCATTGGCAGCGGACTGTCATTTTTCAATCCCTGCTTTTACTTAAAACATAATTAAGGGGAAAGAAACAAAATGGATGGTAGATCATTTCATTTAAATAAAATGGAGATTAGGAAAATGTCGGACATTTTGGATATTAGAAATTAGCCCCTGCAGTGGTTAGCTTGTCGAATGTGACTGAAAAGGCCAAAGGGGAAAAAGAAATGCACCTTATTTCAAGACCTGCAAGTCCTTACTTGTAGTACAAGTCATAATACACGGTGACGTTATGTAGTATAAAGTCTTTGCCACTTGACCTATGAAACTCATTCTGCTGCACTACTTGTGAAGCAAGTAAACATCCCATATTCATGTTAAAACAAACTTTAAACCAGGTCATTACATTCTCTCTCTCACACAAATATTACATCACTCACAATAGCGTCTAAGAAGATATTTTAAAGAAACTGAGTAAATACATTTTACTCTGCCAAAATCTTTTCAAATCATTTATGTGTTTAATATTTTCAGTCTGCAAATGAATGTAACATGAATAAATCCTGAGTTGTTTTAAATTAAGAAAATATGTATTCATTGCTTTTAAAAAACAGAATTGTTTGAGAGCAAATCCTACCTGTATGGACCATTCAAACTTGCATTATATTTCTCATAGAATGCATCTTCACTAGTTAATGAAGCCACAGTTCTTATATTTTCTACTGCTTCCACTGAAATCTAAATGGGGAGACAAGACGGATATGAAATATTCTCTTATGTTTGAGTCTACTCCTACCGCTACGTAGTTAGCACATCTCTAGCACTTTTCATCTTTCGCTCTCCAAGTGTTTTTCTTTTAATAAAAAAATGCGATTAAGTATCATTCTCAGGGAAACCGGGGCACAACCATTAAATTATTTGCCTAAAGTCACACCGTGGTCTTTCTGCTAAGCTAACATGGCTGCTATGTGATTCCTAAGTACTCCTCCCCCACCTGTACATTTTGTTGTACAGCAGCATTAGCTGGCACTATAGAAGGCATTAAAAGGTAAGAAGTTGCTCCTTGCTCTGAGTACCCATATCCCAGGCAGCAGCTCACTGGAGGGCTGCATGCTACCTTGGTTATGCAGCCTGAGCGGCACATGGAACTGGGTGAGCCCCACACTCCTACTACCCACCCCCAGTGGGGACTCCTGTTCCTGCTTCTGCCAGGCTTCCCCAGCCATGTGCCAAGCCCACCCAGTCCACCCCTTCTCCAAACCAGGCCCTTCCCCCACATGCTTTGACCAGCACTCCCACAGGGGCAACTTAACTTCTCATTTTCTGGATTTCAAATATTTAAATTTGCATGTGCCAGCTTCCTCCTTTCCCCATGGGTACTCAAGCCCCCTGCTCATCTCCAGGCCCCGCCCCCACTCCACCCCTTCCCCCAAAGTCCCACCTGCGTCCTGCCTCTTCCCACCCCACTTCCTCCCGCCCAGTTCCTCCCCCTCCCCCAAGCGCACCTCATCCCCACTGCTTCCCCTTTCCCCCCAGCACCTTCTGCACACCACGGAACAGCAGATTGTGGTGGGCAGGAAGCACTGGGAGGGAGGGGGAAGGAGTTGATCTGTGGGGCCACCAGTGGGTGGGAGGCGCTGTGGGGGAAGGGAGAGAACTGGCTGCCAGTGGGTGCTAAGCAACCATCAATTTTTTTCCACCCACAGAGTCAGCACCTATTCCCCCATCCCTTGCTCTAGACCCAAAACAGCCCCTTCTTCCCATTTACTCTTACACTGCAATCACCCCTTGTAATTAATTTTCTTTTCAAACACAGTTTGAGAGCCTGTGCTCAGAGTCCATTTCTCCAAATTAAAACAAAACAAAAGTTTACATTTCGTTTTCAGATTTCTGCTCAGGGTGGGCGTAGAACTTCAAAGCTGCTAGAATCTGTGAACTTAATTTTTTTCCCCTCGAGGCTGTGGGGAACCTCATACTCAAATGACCCCCTCTTTGGATCACTCACCCTACCCTACGCTTTCATGACACATAGCAAATTTCAAGACAATCTGTGTAAACACACAGATTTTAGCATACTTAGTAGTCATCCTTTAAACAGGAGGGGCTTCCCCACCTTAGCCAGAGCAGAGCTTGGTGCTCAGTTATACTGCTGTATACAATTAGAAGGCCAATGGAGCAGAGGTGCTCCACACATCCATCAGCATCATAATAGTCTCAGAGAGCTGTGAAGTGGCCCATTCATCTCAATGGGATGTTCTCAGCTGAAAGTGAACACCCAGCCTGAATTCAACCAGAATCTAGCTCTGAGGAGGGTGACCAGACAGCAAGTGTGAAAAATCAGGACGGGGTGGGGAGTAATAGGCTCCTATATAAGACAAAGACCCGAATATCAGGACAGTCTCTCTAAAATTGAGACACCTGGTCACCTAGCTCTGAGACATATGAACTGCTCCATTCATGCCAGTGGGTTTTCCCATTCCCCCTCCCCAGGACTGTAGAGTTTCTGACATGCCCATTCTCAGCTCCTCACCCCTCTCTCAGCAGTGTGTTCTTGGGCCATGCTCTGAGCATGCCTGTTCTAAGCTTCCCACTCAGAGGACCCGCACTTCCCTGATCCAAGTTCACATGGGGAGAGGTAGAGAGAGGGGGTCAGACTCCCTTAGCGTACGTTTATACTTACCGCGTGGGTCGACGTCGCGAGTTCGACTTCTCGGAGTTCGAACTATCGCGTCTGATCTAGACGCGATAGTTCGAACTCCGGAAGCGCCGCGGTCGACTCCGGTACTCCACCGCGGCAGGAGGAGTTGGCGGAGTCGACCTTGGAGCCGCGGAGTTCGCTTCCGCGGCGTCTGGACGGGTAAGTCATTCGAACTAGGGTAGTTCGAATTCAGCTACGTTATTCACGTAGCTGAATTCGCGTACCCTAGTTCGACCCCGGGGCTGTGTGTAGACCAGGGCTTAGAGGGACAAAGCATCCCAGATTCCAGTTCATGTGAGGAGGTAGGGAGAGGGGCTTAGATGTCGCCAGTAAGCAATGCCTACTGCAGACCCTGGCTGACAGGAGAGGGGACATGGAAGGCAGATAGATCCCCGCGGCTGGGGAAGGCAGCTTCAGAGCCTGGCAAACAGAGGGTGGTCAGGTGCAGGGGTCAGACACCCCCAGAGAGGCAAGTGCCCCCCCCCAAAAAAATTCAACCTCACATGCAGGGGGTGGGGAGAGGGGCTAAGACTCCCCTAGAGAGCTAGGGGGTCCCCCAGATTCAAGCACACACACAAAAGGGCCAGAAGGGGAGAATGTGGAGCTGCCCCTATTCCCCCCAGACCCTGTGCAACAAACCCCCATGTCTGCTTCCCAGTATCCATTCCCCAAACCCAACTCTTCTACCACCTGTCCCCATTTATCTCCCTCCCCATAATCCCCCCTCTTCTCTGTGCAGCCCCAAACCCCTCTCACCCCATTCCCCTAACTCCTCCATCCCATAAAATGCTCCTCTTTTGCCAGCAAGCATTTGCACGCCTATTTTTTTTTAAACAAAAATACTTTGATGACATTACACCCCCCTCCAAAATAAAAGCCTGATAGTAACAGATTTTAGCAACATGCCAGCCAAGCTTTCCCAGGTTTTCAGCAAAGGGCACCGTGAACTGTCAGTAGCTGGGGGAGTTCAGGAACAAACACTTACTGTACATCTCTTCAGTCTATCCAGCCACTTTGACCATATTCTACCTGCAAATCCTTTGGGGTTCGCTTTACATATGTGCTCAATGTAACTTGTTGAGTCCTTGACCTTTACTCAAGAGCCTAAGTGGATGGCCAAACTCTCTTGCTAATAATGTTCTGAATCTTGCTTCCCCCAAGTGGCTAGTGGATGCCATGCTTTCTCTGGGGTTAACCCTCAAGTGAGTGAGACCCTTGTGCCAGGATCAGACCCATGGTCTGATCTCTAGATGTGCGCAAAAAAAACCATTACTAGAACGAACCTTTAGAAAAGCTGATTATTTGGTGGGAAATGGCATCTCATGAACCCGTTGGTCAAATAACCCCAAATTTGGATCACTACACATATCTTGCACCCCCATAAGGTTCACCAATTTATAGTGGTGCATCTGAGGAGATGGCAGGGCAGGGTTAATGACCCAAACTTGACATCTGTTGAGCCAGACATTCTGGAGATACAAGCCCTAAAACAGTCATTTTTTTAAAAAAAGTTTCTAGGTGGTGGATGTTTTTAAAAAAATAACAAAAACAAAAACTTAGAGCTAGAACTGTAGAGCTAGAGTTCATAGGTAGATACTAAGGACTGGAAGATGAATCACAAACCACTGGATGGCTGTGAACTCACCCTTCAATTAACACTGCTAAAGATAAGTTAATTACACACACACACGCACTCTCAAGTCAAAAGGAATTTTGAACTGAGTGGCTGGAGATTGCTACAATGTGAGAGTCATAGGAGGTGATTTCATTTTGGGAGAAATGCAATCAAAGCATTTGGGTGGAAAATTGGATGTGTAAAGTTTCTGGGAAATAGGGTTGCCAAACCTCCAGGATTGTCCTGGAGTCTCCAGGAATTAAAGTATCAGAGGAGTAGCCATGTTAGTCTGTATCCACAAATCCACCAGACTCCTCGTTGTTTTTCAGGAATTAAAGATTAATCTTCAAAGATTGTGTCATGTGATGAAACCTCCAGGAATAGGTTCAACCAAAATTGGCAACCCTGCTGGGAAGGGGGATTGGGGTAAATAGCAATAGGTGGTAGGGGAGGTAAGAGGTTCAGGTGATGGTGGCACATGACCCCCCAGCTCTGCCAGTGCACCCCAGCCCTGCACCGCAACCCACTGTGCCCTCTCTGCCAATAAACAAGCCATCCTGCACCTCAACCTTCCTGCACCCCAACTCCCAGCTTGGTCTTGGCATCCTAACCCTCTGCATCCCACAGCTGTCTTTGCACCCCAACCTCTCATGCACCCCAACTTTCCTGCAGCCCCAGCCCTTCCAGTGTACCCCAACCTTCCTATACCCCAGTTCTACCAATGCACCTGACCCGTTGCACGTCCCAGCTCTGTTAATGCACCCCAACACTACAGGAAAGCTATTGGATGCACATTCATGGGGAAATTGGAGGGTTCGTGGCTGACCAGAAACCATTACAAGCTCTGACACCTCACTGTTCTTGGAGATTGGGTACATCTATCGGAAAGGGGTCAGAGGATTTTTCTCTCAAACATAAAATTGTCAGTGTTTTGGAACACAAACCCTATCTGGGATTTCTCCCACCAGCCTGCTACAAACTCCACCCTCTAGCCATTCTGGAACACGACCAGGAACACTATGCCACTGGAACACAGCTGTCCTTCATCCCAGGCACTGCATGGGAGTCAGATTAGAGAAGGGAAGAAGTGACAGCAATGGAAAAGTCAGTATACAGGGAGTGAAAACTTCAGGGAGATGTGTTCCCTGCTTGTAGTAGGGAGGCCTCAGTATGGTAGTGGGAACGGGGGAATGCAGTGAATGGGTCAGAGGTATGGCGGGGGAGGTGTGCTGAAGCAGGGCCCGTGAGGCACAGCTGATGAATGTGTGTGTCAGGGGGTGCAGCTGGCTCAGTATGCTAATTGTAGAACACTGTATGTACAACTGCCGTTAAATGCAGAGTTAAGGTTACTTGGGGGTATCGTACCCCTGCAGAATGCTGTGTGGAACAAAACTCAAAGTACCAAAAACCAGGAGATGCACAAGTCAGGTTGTGCATGCAAGCTTACCTCTGCCCTCTTTCCGCAGTGCCCAGTTAACACACATACCTTTGCTTTGCCAACCCCGCAGCTGCTGACATGCACAAGGTTTTCACCTTGTTTTACAGCCCATTCTCTGTCACCCACAGGATTCCATCTAACAATATTACAGGACAAGAAAGAAAGAAAAAAAAAACCAAAGGCTGCCCACCCCATGTTCCATCTGTTCCATAGAGCTGGCAGTAGCGAATGGGAATTATTTACATATACTCCAGTTGCAGTCAGGATTCTAGGTGTACCTACATTAAATAGTGGAAACAGTAGCTAGGCCTGCTTGGTAAGTGTCTTGGTGATGTGAGGATGTGTGGATCACTCTGAGGTATGTGAGAGAGCAAAGCAGAGCTTAGGAAACCAGGTCAGATTACAAAGGATGAATATAGGCAAACAACACAGGAATGCAGGGGCAAGGTTAGAAAGGTAAAGGCACAAAATGAGCTTAAACTAGCTATGGGAATAAAGGGAAACAAGAAGACTTTTTATCAATACATTAGAAGCAAGAGGAAGCCCAAGGACAGGGTAGGCCCACTGCTCAGTGAGGAGGGAGAAACAGTAACAGGAAACTTGGAAATGGCAGAGCTGCTTAATGACTTCTTTGTTTCGGTCTTCACAGAGAAGTCTGAAGGAATGCCTAACATAGTGAATGCTAATAGGAAGGGGGTAGATTTAGAAGATAAAATAAAAAAAGAAGAAGTTAAAAATCACTTAGAAAAGTTAGATGCCTGCAAGTCACCAGGGCCTGATGAAATGCATCCTAGAATACTCAAGGAGCTAACAGAGGAGGTATCTGAGCCTCTAGCTATTATCTTTAGAAAACCCTGGGAGACGGGAGAGATTCCAGAAGACAGGAAAAGGGCAAATATAGTGCCCATCTATAAAAAGGGAAATAAAAACAACCCAGGAAACTACAGACCAGTTAGTTTAACTTCTGTGCCAGGGAAGATAATGGAGCAAGTAATTAAGGAAATCATCTGCAAACACTTGGAAGGTGGTAAGGTGATAGGGAATAGCCAGCATGGATTTGTAAAGAACAAATAATGTCAAACCAATCTGATAGCTTTCTTTGATAGGATAACGAGTCTTGTGGATAAGGGAGAAGCGGTGGATGTGGTATACCTAGACTTTAGTAAGGCATTTGATACGGTCTCGCACGATAGTCTTATCGATAAACTAAGCAAATACAATTTAGATGCGGCTACTATAAGGTGGGTGCATAACTGGCTAGATAACCGTACTCAGAGAGTAGTTATTAATGGTTCCAATCCTGCTGGAAAAGTTTAACGAGTGGGGTTCCGCAGGGGTCTGTTTTGAGACGGGCTCTGTTCAATATCTTCATCAACGACTTAGATGTTGGCATAGAAAGTACGCTTATTAAGTTTGCAGATGATACCAAACTGGGAGGGATTGCAACTGCTTTGGAGGACAGGGTCATAATTCAAAATGATCTGGACAAATTGGAGAAATGGTCTGAGGTAAACTGGATGAAGTTTAATAAAGACAAATGTAAAGTGCTCCACTGAGGAAGGAACAATCAGTTTCACACATACAGAATGGGAAGAGACTGTCTAGGAAGGAGTACGGCAGAAAGGGATCTAGAGGTTATAGTGGACCACAAGCTCAATATGAGTCAACAGTATGATGCTGTTGCAAAAAAAGCAAACGTGATTCTGGGCTGCATTAACAGGTGTGTTGTGAGCAAGACACGAGAAGTCATTCTTCCGCTCTACTCTGCGCTGGTTAGGCCTCAACTGGAGTATTGTGTCCAGTTCTGGGCACCGCATTTCAAGAAAGATGTGGAGAAATTGGAGAGGGTCCAGAGAAGAGCAACAAGAATGATTAAAGGTCTTGAGAACATGACCTACGAAGGAAGGCTGAAAGAATTGGGTTTGTTTAGTTTGGAAAAGAGAAGACTGAGAGGGGACATGATAGCAGTTTTCAGGTATCTAAAAGGGTGTCATCAGGAGGAGGGAGAAAACTTGTTCACTTTAGCCTCTATTGATAGAACAAGAAGCAATGGGCTTAAACTGCAGCAAGGGAGATTTAGGTTGGACATTAGGAAAAAGTTCCTAACTGTCAGGGTGGTTAAACACTGGAATAAATTGCCTACGGAGGTTGTGGAATCTCCGTCTCTGGAGATATTTAAGAGTAGGTTAGATAAATGTCTATCAGGGATGGTCTAGACAGTATTTCGTCCTCCCATGAGGGCAGGGGACTGGACTCGATGACCTCTCGAGGTCCCTTCTAGTCCTAGAGTCAATGAATCTATTAACCTATGTACCTCCAGGATCCTGTGTGCAACAGAAAAGTGCAGAATTGCGTACCTTATATCATTAGCAGGGCACAGGGTATTTTCAGTAGCGAGCTGCCATATGAGCAATCTAAGCATTTATTATCTATGCACACTCCAGGCAAAGTGAGTGTGCTCAGTGGCAGATGGAGTTGTATTGAAGAGTGGAGGAAGTAGTTAGCTCTGCTTGGTGTGTTAGCGAGATCTCTGGATGACTTGGAGATGTGTGACAGAGCTGTGACTGAGATATGAGGAGATCTATGTGTGTGTGTGGAAAGGCAGGAGGTGCAGGTGTGCAGAATGAAGTATGTCTGAGTTCTATGTGGAATTGTGTGGGTTATGTCAGTAACAGGGCACGGGGCTTTAATTACAAAGGATATTGCCAGCTGTGAGGTGGAATTTGAAAGGATTCTAATGCTTTCAGGATGGCTAAAGGAAAGTGTAGGTTGAGATGGTATCCTGTATGTAACAGTAGCCCTACCCTTAAGCTGGGAGGTGCGAGTCCCAGCTTGCATAGATGTACCCACTGTGCATAGCCAGGGTGGCACGAGCAGTGGCTTGAGCTAGGCGCATGAGTACAAACCCACCCAGACCCCCTGGGCACATACTACCTGTGAGGCTCGCCCAAGCCACCATCCCCTGGCTTGGGCATCCTGGCTACACTGCTCTTTTTAGTGCACTAGCTCAAGCAGAGCTAGCATGGGTATGTCTATGAGACCTGGGAATCACCTCCCAGCTGAGACTACCATCAGGGCATGGGAGCTATACAAGGCTGTAAAGCGGTTCTCACATTGTACGTCTGATATTCTTTCTGGGGAGTTGGTAAGTGTACACCACAATCTGGAACCTTCTGAATTTTCAAAGTGACAAGAGTACATGCACAGTGAGGCATAGCTGAAAGAGGCTAGAGGGAAGCTAGCATGGTCAACCTTCCCCTACCCATTCTTGTCCTTTCATATTGTTAGCTGGAATCCTGTGGGTGACATTGAATGGACTGGAGAAGAAAGTGAAGAGCTTGAACATTTCAGCAACTGTGGGGTTGGCAGAGTAAAGGTATGTGTGTTAACAGGGAGCACTGGGGAATTATTGAAAGCATTGGGGAATTCCTGATGTTCAGAAGTTTGAGTTTTGCTCAACTCAAGGTTCACCAAGGAGACAACCTGCCACCAAGCAACCTTAACTTTGTGTTAACATAATTGTTTTGCCATTGAATTTCAAGGCAATATGAGTAACTGTGTGGATTTTAAAGCAATAAGAAATGTCATCCTCAACCTTAACTAGAGTGGAGCTAGCATCCCACTATAACTGAATGTCTCTCTTTATCACTGTTTTATTTAATATATTTTCAGAGTAATTTCTGTAGACACTCATCACTGACCATGTTGTCCTCAAAACGATATAACATTATACCCATTTAGTTTATATTGGAGATCTTACTCTTCCGGCCTCTTCAAAAGCTTTTTGATCTTTTGACGCACGACCAGCCACAGAGCTCAGTCGAATAGCACTTGCAGCAATAATGAAAGGAATGCAAGCCAGGATAAGCAAAGTTAATCGCCAATCATATACAAAAGCAATAATGATGGCGGACAGAAGGGTAGAGGCAGTCTTAGTGAACAAGCCAAGTCGGCTTCCAGTAGCCTATTAAAAGCAAAAGAGTCCGAAGTTAGAGTTAATTCTTGACACACTAAATAGAGATCAAATGTATGAAATCATTGTTCACTCAGGATCAAATATTCAGAGGAAGAACAATCATAAATGTGCATTTAAAATAGACAATTATATATGGAAAAACACATATGGACAATTACATATGCAAATACCCCTAGCTGTGGGTGAGGTTCAGGAAGCCTGATGAAAATGTGGCCACATGGGCTCAATTCAACAAAAAATATCAGGGTCCTCCTGTGCCACAACAAGGCACAGAAATCATGAAGAGCCAACAGCCTCTAATTTGGGGCGTTTCAGTTATTGGGTGCCCAGCTTAAGGCACCTAGGGCCTGACTTTCATAGGTGCTGTATATCAGCTGAAGATAATGGAAGCTGCAGGTTCCTTTAATTAGGCACTTTGTTTTCAGCAGTGTTAGCAGCAGGAAATGAGCGTTCACACCAAAGAGCTCTTCTCTCCCTGAGAATCTGCACATCCATGTCATCAAGAAATGTAAAAGTGATGATTGGCACACGGGATCCGTGTAAACTGCGACAATACTCATGGCTCAGCTGAGCAAATAGTGGATTTTCTAGCTGGGGGCCAAACTGAAAAATCGAGGGGGAAAATTGATTTGATTAGATCTGAAATCATTTTTTGGGTGTGGGGTGGGGGGGGTCAAATAAAAAATAATAATTTCAAATTGACCAAAACATTTTGGTTGACTAAAAACTCCCCCTGTTCCTCCCCACACAATCTTTTTTGTATTGGTTTGGCCATTTTGCAGTGTTTTTCTCTTCTTTTTTATTTGGTCAAATTTGAAAATGAAATGACATTTCAAAACAAAAGTAGAAATGGCTTATTTTAAATGTTCAGAATGAAACATTTAGACTTAAAACAAATCTCCCTTCTTATCTCTTTTGACTATTAGTCAAATTCATGAATAGATTTGGGGTTCCTAAAAATACCATTCACTGAAAACATGTTGGCCAGCTCTACTCATGCCTGCAGATGAAATGGAAAGTTTTGTGGAAACAATCCATCTTTCAAATATCGTATTGTGGACAAACCAAAATAAACCTCGGGTGGGAAGTATGGTTCCTTCTTTGCTAGCCAGAGGCTTTCCTGCCCTCAAGAGACTTTTGTGTTCAATAAAATTATAAAACCAAACCAATGCCAAGATGAATTATTGCCATATAGTCTGGGGCTTACACATAAAGATCACTTTGAGACTTTAGCTAGCACAACATACGGCTGCCCACTTACTTAGCAGTAGCCGTGTTGGTTCCAGGCTATTGGAGAGAGAAGGTAGGTGAGGTAATATCTTTTATTGGACCAACTTCTCTTGGTGAAGAAGACCTAAAGAAGAGCTCTGTGTGAGCTTGAAAGCTTCTCTCTCTCACCAACAGAAGTTTGTCCAATACAAGATATTACCTCACCCACCTTGTTTCTCGCTCACTGATATTTCTTTGTTCTCCAGAGCAGGGATTCTCACCCTTTTTCTTTCTGAGGCCCCCCACACATGCTGTAAAAACTTCATGGCCCATCTGTGCCACAATAACTGGTTTTCTGCATATAAAAGCCAGGGCCAGCATTACGGGGTAGCAAGCAGGGCAATTGCCTGGGTCCCCATGTCACAGGGCCCCCCATGAAGCTACATTGTTCAGGTTTTGGCTTCATCCCCATGTGGTGGGGCTCAAGGCCCTGGGCATCAGCCCCATGAGGTGGGGCTTTGGTTTTCTGCCCTTGGCCCCAGAGAGTCTAATGCTGGCCCTGCTTGGCGGACCCCCTGAAACCTGCTCGCAGCCGGTTGAGAACCACTGCTCCGGGGAATGCAGTGTTCTCATGTTCATTTTGATCTATTGAGCTTTTTCATAGTTTGGATCCCATGCACCTGTTTTACCTTGACAGCTGGAATGATGGACCTTATCCTCAAGAATTAAGTTGCAGTTTTTAAAGATTCAAATAATTGTACGTTCAGTCAAATCTTTGATTGATTCCCACTCTGTGCTGGGCAGTAAAGAGGAGATGGGAGGGAGTATGAAATCTACTGAGTCTGAGGATCTAGTGTACTTGTGGCACCTTAGAGACTAACAAATTTATTTGAGCATAAGCTTTCGTGGGCTAAAGCCCACTTCATCGGATGCACAGACTGGAACATACAGTAAGAAGATATTTATATATACAGAGAACATGAAAAGGTGGAAGTAGCCATACCAACTTTAAAAGGCCAATCAATTGAGATGAGCTATCACAGTGGTTCTGAAACTTTTGTCCTGGTGACCCCTTTCACATAGCAAGTTTCTGAGTGCAACCCCCATTATAAATTAAAAACACCTTTTTATATATTTAACACCATTGTAAATGCTGGAGGCAAAATGGGGTTAGGGGTAGAGGTTACAGGTCACAACTCCCCATTTAATACCCTTGTGACCCCCTGAGGGGTCCTGACCCCCAGTTTGAGAAACCCTGAGCTATCATCAGCAGGAGAAAAAAAGACTTACAGTTGGTATGGATACTTCCACCTTTTCATGTTCTCTGTATGTATAAATATCTTCTTGCTGTATGTTCCAGTCTGTGCATCTGATGAAGTGGGCTGTAGCCCACGAAAGCTTATGCTCAAATAAATTTGTTAGTCTCTAAGGTGCCACAAGGACTCCTGATCTTTTTGTGGATACAGACTAACACGGCTGCTACTCTGAAACCAGAGGATCTAGTGAGTCTAGTGAATCCGGGAGCTAAGGATTTTTTTTTCTTTTTTTAAGACAAGTGATGTAGAAATTAAATTTTATTTTATTTATTCTATTGAATAAATCAGGAAACTTATTACTCTTTGCTCATGAGCAAATTTATTTTAAGCAGTATGACTGATTTTGTTCTTCAGAATTTTTTTGATGGGGTAGTGTGGTGGAGTTGGCAAATTCTGCAGAATTTGCCACTTACATGCAGGATTTTCAGTGGATCCTATCCTACCCCACTCCCCAAAGTCACACAGTCCCTTGTGCTTCTGCCATCACTGATACTCTGTATTAATGACAACTCACTTCACCCCAGAAAGCCCACATAAACAGGCTTCCTGTGTATGAAGCGTAGTGGACAGAGCTGGGAAGAACAAATCTACCCACATCAACATGAGCTCAGGGCATTGACTGCAATGCAATTCTCCCACAACTACAGCCTCTCCAAGCAACCGAAGTGGGACTTTAGGGCCACTTGATACACTGAAGACTTTGATCCATCAGGCAGTTTAAGTGGTGCAGAAGTGATTACACTGGCCCTTGGACATGGCTTACTTTTAAAGTTACTAAGTTGTTTACTTAGTCGCTTACAGCAAGGAAATGGAAGGTGTAAGAACATCTGCCGAAGCTTTAGTAATCGTCATTAATTGGGATCAGTGAAGCTGTTTCCAAGACTATTTAAATGTGTCAGAGAGCCTCTAGAGTAGATTTACCAACTCGTTTTCCAAAATAACTTCATCGTCCCTTGCCAACACTGCAATTCATAGTTGCAAGCAAAACGTAAAAACAAAAGCAAACATACCCCTTTGACTTGTGAAGCATCAGTAGCTAGTCTGGTTAACAAAACCCCTATGGCATTTTTAGGATCATCGTACCAACCAATCTCCTGCAAGGGAACAGACGGTTCCGTTATTTTTGCTTTTGCAAGTGAAATCTTCTTACCGTAACTCAGACTGGTCAGGGTCATTAGTACAATATATGGACATTTAGAGCTTGACTAGCACGTGTGCGTGGGGAAGAGAGAGAGCCAACATAAGCACTAAGATACTCACTCTTCTTCTGTGATGAGCAACATTTGTCCGATAAACTGATAACGATCTTAAAATAAACTATTCTTACCCGCAGAACATTTGGGTTTATGGTAATTTTCCCTCTCCTCCCCGATCCCCTTAGAATGCTCCTGTGCATATGCAGAACCCTGTTATACCAAGCGCTACCAATGGGTGTGCAGGGTGCCTAAGTGTTCACCCACAGAGAATCCTCAGCAAGGAACAAATAGAGGTGTGTCCTTTCCCAGGGATCCATCAGGAGGGAGTATCCAAGGACAGTCATGTTGCAATAGTATTATTGTAAATCAGTCCTGATCCAGCTGGTCATCTTGACTAGAGAAACCACTCTAGTGAGCAAAGATAATGCTTTGAGAACCTACACCTGTTATGATATGGTCCGTTTGCTATGGAGTTGGATGCAAACAGACCTAAACCTATTTATCTACACATTTATATCATGACCATCAGGGTCAGATACAGATGTATCTTCTGTTTTGTTAATCTTTGCAAATATACCAATGCACTCAGATACATGCATGTTTTATACACTCTTCAGCATGGTCAATATTGAAAGAGATGGCATCAAAATTAGACAGCTCTCCTACCAGCACTGAGTTAATTTGTACATGCTTTTGCTATATTTTGTTTTGCACGTGTGCTCAGAGACTTGCCGCTTGTGCATTGTTAAAGTTTCACTAAAAGGATGGGTTCTCTCAAAGCCATGTTGGAGGGAGGCTCTACACAGGCCACAGGGAACCAGAAATTTTCATGGTGTTATACAAATATCACCCCACAAAAGCCACCTGGCTAACGTGGCAGGAGTGCTGCATATTTGCTGTCTATTGCTCTGACCCAGAAACGAGGCCCGTACCTGCTGAAGCAATGCTTCGAATGACAAAGATCGCAATCTCTTGGTCAGAACTTCCCCAGACTTTCCAAACATGAATCCCTGAAAAGGGAGAACGGGAAATACAACAGTTGAATTGTATGTGCTGGGCTGTACAGTCATATTTAGAACAACCTGCTGTAAATGTGATGATATTTCAACCGTTCA
Source organism: Mauremys mutica (assembly GCF_020497125.1). NCBI lineage: Eukaryota > Metazoa > Chordata > Testudines > Geoemydidae > Mauremys > Mauremys mutica. The sequence goes on from NC_059073.1 coordinate 236,347,658, forward strand.
GCTACACAATTTACAGAACCTACACAGTGTTTTGGGAGATGGTTTCAGATGTTAGTTGAAAGCTGGTGAAAGGTACCACACACATTCCTGGAAACTGAAGTTTCATCGTACTGCCCCACCCACATGCTTCCGCAGCCAGCTGCAGAGGTCAGCAGTGGAGTGACCTTCCCTGCTTACTCATTCCTTAGCCTCACTACTCACTCTGCTATCTAACAGTGCCGACTGGGATGGTGTTTTTTGTAACATACACACCAATGTAGTGTAACTGAGCTGTGCCCAAACCCATTCCCCCTAGGACACAGAACGGTCAGCAGCATCTTTCAGTCATTGCTGTCCTGGGCTGCTTTGTAACTAGCAATCGGGAAGGGAAGGCTCTGTATTCCATATCAGCCACTTCAGCTATTCAGTGGCTTGACTCTGGAACAGTTTCTAAGAAACGCAGTGAATACAAAGTTGCATTATGTCCCCAACATACCTCTCAACGACAGGGCCGCCCAGAGAGGGGGGCAAGTGGGGCAATTTGCCTCAGGCCCCGGGCTCCGCAGGGGCCCCCACGAGAATGGCTGAGGCTCCCTCCCCAGCCCCAGCCTGACCCGACCCCATCTCTGCCCCTCTCCCGGAGCCTCAGCGCATCCAGCAGCGTCCCTGAACAGCAGTTCAGGGTGGCTGCGGCAGGGCCCCTGAGCTCCACCCTGCTCAGAACTGCGTGGTTAGGGGACGGGGCTACAAGCTTCAGGCTTAGCTCAGCTCCCTCCGCTCAGCCTGGAGATCACAGCCTCGCCCCCTCCCCACGCGGCTTTGAGCGGGGCGGAGCTCAGGGGCCCTGTCGGAGCCACGCTACCGCTGTCGAGCGAAGCTCCTGGATACGCTGAGGCTCCAGGTGAGGGGGGAGCTGGGGGAGGGGGTTGGCTAAGGGGCAGGGAGTCCTGGGGATAGGGAGGGGGCAGAGGTTGGGGGATAGTCAGGGGACAGAGAATGGGGGGGTTGGCTCATGGGCATTCCGGGGGTCTTTCAGGACTCAGCGGGGGGGGGGTGGATAGGGGTTGGGGTGGTCAGGGGACAGGGAGCGGGGGGGGTCCCAGGGTGGTGGTTGGGAAGGGTCTCTGGGGGACAGTGAGGGGACAAAGAGCAGGATGGGTCGAGGATTCTGAGGGGGGGTGGGCAGTCGGGGGGCAGGAAGCGGGTGGGAGTCAGATAGGGGTCAGGGCCAGGCTGTTTGGGAGGCACAGCCTTCCCTACCCTAAAGCTCATTCAGCAGTTTGAGGCTTGCAGAAGAGCCAAGCTGTTAGCTTTTCCATTAGAGCTACCATCCCTTTCACTTCTCAAATGCCAAATTATAGTCTATATTTAATTTCAGTGCCATAGGGAGATTCATGTCAGGGGAGGGTAGCTTCATTTAAAATTAGCCATTGGGGGAGGGTTCACATGAGAAGAGCAATATCCTTCCCAACCCTACCAAGGGAGACCCCCCTCCCCTGCATTCCCTGAGGCTTCAGAGGGGTTAATTCAGTGGTTCTCAAACTTTTATACTGGTGACCCCTTTCACATAGCAAACCTCTGAGTGCGACACCCCCCCTTATAAATTAAAAATACTTTTTTATATATTTAACACTATTATAAATGCTGGAGGCAAAGTGTGGTTTGAGGTGGAGGCTGACAGCTCACGACCCCCAGTAATAACCTAATAACCCCCTGAGGGGTCCTGACCCCCAGTTTGAGAACCTCTGGGTTAATTTAATTTTAGCACCTGTGTCCATTCACAGGCATGTGCTATTTTGAGCATTTCAGTTTTCACAACATAGGCTCATCCCAGATTCTGGAACAAGCTCAAATGCTCAGTTCGTGGAGTATGTACATAAGCTATACTAAAGACAAACCCACAGTAACCATCTCCAGTTTGTGAGGGACCCCATGGAGCCAGTCTCTAGGAAACAGATAAATACATGGAGGTTAAGTCCATTAATGGCTATTAGCCAGGATGGGTAAGGAATGGTGTCCCTAGCCTCTGTTTGTCGGAGGGTGGAGATGGATGGCAGAAGAGAGATCACTTGATCATTACCTGTTAGGTTTACTCCCTCTGGGGCACTTGGCATTGGCCATTGTCGATAGACAGGATACTGGGCTGGATGGACCTTTGGTTTGACCCAGTATGGCTGTTCTTATGTTCTAACCTAAATTAACCCAAAGTCATGGAGACAGATATGAGTCAAGGAAACCAGCAGAGTATCAGAAACCTGGAAAAATCTCTGACTGGATGGGCTCAGGTTTGGTCAAAAGCTGAGGTGGTTCAAAAGTTTTGGATTTTTTTTAAGCAGGATTTTTTTTATTGTTTCTTTAAACAATCAAACACAGCAAGCAGCAAATATTTGGCCACACACTTGTGAAACCCCAAACCATATTCAGGTTTTGGCAGACTAATTTTAGCTTTTCAATTAAAAAAAACACAACAAATTTTGAAGGAAAGCAGACATTGTCCATGATTCTTTTCGCCTTTTTAAAAAACCTTATTTTTCGATCCAGGAAAAGTTTTGATGGAAAATATTTGTCCAACGCTTTTAATGAGCTTTAGTGCCTTTTAGCACTAGCTGATGCTGAGAACCAGTGATATCTTGTAAAGAAGTTTTCTCAAAACTGGGTTTGTGCCGAGATGCAGAAGGTTTATTTTTCCCAGGGCCGCCCGTGAGGCAATTCGCAAGGGCCACCACGAGAATATAGTATTGTATAGTATTGCAAATTTTTTTATGGATGGGGCCCCTAAAATTGCTTTGCCCCAGGCCCCCTGAATCCTCTGGGCGGCCCTGCTCAACGAGATCTGAAAATCTGGACCATAATGTATATGACCAGATACTCAGCTTTCACTTTTCAATGTAGTGAAGTTTACCTGGATGATGTGTGTTACTAAGCTGATCACTGCCAGGACAAGAAACATTAGAGAAAGTGATGTGGTGTTTTTGCTCCTTTTTTCAGACTCTGTTTCTTGAAAAGCCTATGTAAGAAAAGCACAAAGTAAGAATCAGTTACAATAGCTCAGGAAATACTGTAGAAACTGTTGAACTTCACCTTCTCTCAGCTCTTCCCCAGCACCTGAACTCTGCTACCTCTCAGCTTTCTGCTGCTGGCCAGGAGGTCACTCCACCTCTCCCAGCTGACCTGCTCTCATCAGCTGCTCCTTCTCCAACCCTCCACCAGACCCTCCCCTCATTTGCCTGTGAGCTGCAGTTCCACTAAACCCTGCCTCCAGGCTGCCACTTTACCAGCTCTTATCTGCCTTCCACTGAATGCTGTCACTCCGTCAGACCATCCACCGCCCCTCCAACTGACTACAACACCCCTCTTCTCTTGCCTGAAGATAAAAGATTCCCTCAACATCTCGCTCCAACCATTCTCCCTGGCTGCTGCTCCAACTCCCAGCAGCTTCCAACAATCATATACTGGAATCCAAAGGAAGACTCCATTTCTTTCCTGCAATGATTCACGAATGAAGGGGTTAATTATTCAGACAGTCCCATGGATGTCCTTGGTACTTACAAACACAAGGCTGGATAATAGGCAAGAAATCCCAAGTGGGGAGAGGAGATTAAGAGCTTGATCAAGTTCCTACTGAAGTCAATGGAAAGACTCCAGTAGAGTTTAGTGACAGTGGGAGTAGAAGGAGGCTCTAAGGCATCACCAGAGAGGACTAGCTGGAGGGTTGGGCAGGATTTAAAGTTCTGCATTTGTGCCTGGTTCAAGTTAGTTTACCATACAGTTCTGAACTTACCCCAATGATTTTTCCATATATAACTGCAAATGCAGGGTGGACGCCACCAGAGAAGGCAGCGGCAATCACACCAAAGAATATATGCAGCCACTCAGGTTTGTTGAGAGCCAGGATTCTGGAATAAGGCACAGCAGGGAGAATTTCCTCCTACATAAGAGATAAAATTCAGCTGTTCACTGAAAGTTGTGGAACATGACAATTTCCTCAGCTAGGGGGTAAATCAGTAAACTGTCCTAGCAACTGTTCACAGATAATTCACCCCAACCTCCAATGTACACACTGAATGAGCAAACGTACTGAAGATTTGCCGCTCTGTAATTTAAGGTCTTAAAACTGCAATTGTAAATCAAAAAAAAAAAATCTGCAGGCATCAATTTAACAAAAGGCTAACTGGGGGGTGGGTGGGATGGCGACTATATAGTTCAGTGAAATGTCAGATAAAGTTGCAGTCCATGGTCACTGACCCTAACACATGAATCATTATAATGACCTAAAAAGTCTCACTGTTCTGAGCACAAAAAAATCAGTCTAGTTCAGCCTCTGCTAAATGCTAGTGGGTTTGCAGTAATACAATTGGGTTGACTTATGTCAGGTAGTCTGTTTTGTCTTTTACAAAACAGAGACCATGAATCATTACCAGATACATGGAAAAGGCATATGAAACAGTGATTTAGGCTTCATCTCCCTTCAAAAACACATGGCAGCTCAATTCAGCTTCACTGAACTATTCAAAATGTCCATACATTTGTTGAGGAAGTTGTGGAAAATGAAATGAAAACATAGGAACAGGTACAAATTATTAGATGAGGTTTTGAGACAGTTGTGATGGTCTCACCTGGTTATCTTTGCCTGTGTTTCAGATACTGGAAAAGCCTGCCCACACTTCAACCATACAAGCCTGCTGAACTTTGTGACATCAATAATTTCATGTCTTCCCATCTGATTCCTTCACTTTACTGCAAACAGTATAAATTCTGAAGCCATGTATCTTGCCATCTATTTCCTCTGACAAGGCCCAAATGCAACAGTTATGAATAGATAAAAAGTGTGTTCTGGACTTCTGGGCAATACATTGTAAGAATGAATCCAGTTTGCTGCTTATTGTTTACATCATGTTCTACCAGTAGACTGTACTATAATATAAAAAGAGCTCCTAGAACAGGGTTTCTTCACTGGTGGGTTGCAACCTAAAATTGGGTCATCTGAATGTGTTGAAGGATCACAGGGCTGGCTGGGCTCAGCTTCCCACTCTGGGCTTTCTGACCAGGTGCACATGGTCACAACGCCACTCTCACAAATTTGGCCCAGTTGGCCCCCTCATCAGGAGGGCCAGGCAAAAACTGAGCAGTGCTGCAACCTCTGAGGTTGCAACACCCAGAGTAGGGAGCCAAGCCCAGCTAGCCCTGTGGGACAGGAGCTACAGTCTGTCTCAAGACTCATTTGTTTACACCTGTGTTTTCCCTGAAGATTCCCAATTCAAGTATTTGCCCAGGTCAATGCAACATATGACAGGATCATAACAAAGGTGACATGGATTAAGATCTGTTTAAAAAAGAAAATAGAATGACCTTTGTTCCTATTCTCACATACATTCTCACATATCACTAAACTTTAGGATTAAACTGAATTGTAACACTAACCTCTTTCTCCTTTGTTTTCTTCTTTTCAGGCAACTTTTTCATAGAAGAGGTCTTTCTGCTTGTATGCCTTCTGGATCTCTCAGGAATGCTTCCCATCTCAGTGATTCCTGGCTCTTCAAAACCACCAAGATCAGTCAGATTCTCCATCCTGAAATCACCTAGATCCTCTTCCTCATAGTCTTCATCTTCTGTCTCTTCATCGCTTTCTGACATCTCATTTTGAGTGTTTTCACCATGACCCTAGTGACAAGCAAGGAACAGTGATACACAATCACAAGACAGTTTGCAGCAAGGGAAAGGAACATGTACTTGGTATGGAAACAAACAAAAACACCACCACTTTGGTTACATTGTTACTTTCATATCTTAGTTTGTATAGGCCAAGTATTCTGCCCGTATAAATTGGTGCAGCTGCAACTTACATCAGCAGAGAATTTGGCTCGGTATGTCCCCCCGCACTATCTATATAGTTCTGTGATGATCATCCACCTCTTTTGCTCAGTTATGTTTTTGACTCATTACATTGGGTAAATGTGAAGCACTGCTACAGGTGAAAAACAACCACTTCCGACTCAGAAACAAGATTGACTGATCAACTTTCACTAAACTAGAAAACATACAGAAACTGCAAAGCGAAAATGGCCCAGCTGTTTGAATGCAGAACTTGCATGTGTCAGCAATAGTATCAGTGAGATCATAGGCGCCGATACTGTGGGTGCTCTGTGGCTAAAGCAGCCACCAAAACAAATAGGGGGTGTTCAGCACTTGCAGGGCTGGATAATCTTTTGAGGGCCCCAGCACCTGGATTGTGGTCCTTCCCCAATGGCCCACACACCACTCCGCCCCAAGGCCCCTCCCCCGATTGGCCTCTTCCTTCCCAAGGCCCCATCGCACTCAAACAAGAGGCCCCGCTGTTGCTCAGCCTCTTCCCCGAGGCTCGCCTGTGCTCTGCCCAGAGGTGCCACCCCTGCCTAGCTTCCCTCCCTCTCACCCCCGAAGCCCTGCCCACAGGTCACAAGAGATGGGGAGTGGGACGGAGAGGAGCATCCTCCAGCAAATACAAAAATCAGCACCTGTGAGTGAGATATGCAGATAATTTTCTGGAGTAGAGAGATGGCCAGTAAATCTGAAGCATTTAGTCAGGAGTGCTCTAACACATCTCATTACCTGCTGCATCACAAGAGAATAGTAGACACCCTTCTGTGTCATGAGTTCATTGTGTGTTCCCTCTTCAACAACAACACCGTTGTGAAATCCAGCGATAATGTCAGCTGTTCGGATTGTGGAGAGCCGGTGAGCTATCACAATGGTGGTACGTCCAGCCCTAGCCTTACCGGGGGAAAAAAAAACAAGAGATTTACTTTAAAATGTGGTGACAAAAACCCAAAAAATCCCTACCTAACAGCATAGCGATAGTGTGGAAAACGCAAGCATAAAAGCCCTGCTGACCCTTTATAGCTGATCATTATTTCCATGCCTGCTGTCTGATTTAACAATCAAAGGACACTTCTGTTTACAAAATCCACATTTATAATGACAGGGGAAAGTGGATTAATTTTATAGGCTGTGCAGGTACTCACTGCCTATAGCTAAGGTTGCCTGACACTTCCAATTGTAAGACCTGTTGTCAGATGTTTATAACTTTGCCAAGATTTAATTATTTGGGCTGAAACTTTCCATGCTGGTATCTGCCTCACCTTCTCCCCCCCCCCCACCCCTCCCCCGGCCCCGCAAATTTCAGCAAAAGTGGTTCAATTATTTCTCAGAATGAGGTTAGAGAAAAATAATGTAGTTTTGCCCATATTAAAAAATTCTTATAACTGTTTAATTGAGAAGCTTTATCACCTAAATGCTTGAGAGCAGGGATTTGTAATTTGGAGGAGATATACCAATCTTCTAGAACTGGAAGGGACCTTGAAAGGTCATTGAGTCCAGCCGCCTGCCTTCACTAGGTGGACCAATTTTTGCCCCAGATCCCTAAGTGGCCTCCTTAAGGATTGAACTCACAACTCTGGATTTAACAGGCCAATGCTCAAACCACTGAGCTATCCCTCCCTTTTACCATTCCCACGAAAATCTGCCCAAATTTGGGGGGCCGAGTTATGAGGCTCTGAATGTCTCAATTTGCATGTGCTCAGTAGAGACTTATTAGAGTTCAGCAGCTAAATTCCCCAAAGAAACAGTCTGAGCTCGCTGCATTTTATGACAGGAGTGCACATGCACCATCCCCACACAGTGGCTAAGCATGTTCCTGCCCAGGATTGTAGGGGCTGAGCAGGACTTTGCTTGCAATTTCTCCTCCCTATAGTCAGGGGGAGTTGTGGTCCCCAGTGTGACAATCTACCTGGAGCGTCAGGTGATCCGGCTGACACAGCAGGATTGTTTGGGGAGGAGGAGATGATGTAACACATGAAGTGTTTAAATTTTAAAGCTTTATTAATAAAATAAAATACAGCAGAAAGTGCTGGGAATGCTCCCACGTCGCTCAGGGGAAGAGAGAAAGCATTAGAGCCCCAAGCCCGAACCCACCTTCATACTCACACAAGGACTACCCAAAGCTGGCCAGGCTTGGGTGTAAAGTAAGAAGAAGAGGGGAAGGGGTGGACGGGAATTCTTGCCCTGGGCCCAGGTCGTCCCAGGGATCCACTGTAATCTCCAAGTTGCCCCAGCTCTCAGGAGGGTCCTGGGCTTCTTTCGGGGAGAGGGGGGGTTCAGTCAGGGCCCTCTGTTCCTGGTGCTCTTTGTACCAGTTCAAAGAGCCTTGGTATGGTTTTTTTCTCTTTCCCAAAGCATCCCAGCTTCAGGGATGCCTGGGCGGCTCCCACTCTTGTTGTCTCGTCTGTGTTTTCAGCTTCTGGAGCCCTGGGCTTTGTTTTCCTCTTTGCTGGTTTTGCTGTCCTGCAGGCAGGTCCGGCTCCAGGGGTTTTGCCGCCCCAAGCAGCCAAAAAAAAAAAAAAAAGCCGCTATCGCAATCTGCGGCAATTCAGCGGGAGGCCCTTCGCTCCGAGTGGGAGTGAAGGACCCTCCGCCGAATTGCTGCCGAATACCTGAAAGTGCCACCCCGCTCCAGAGTTGCCGCCCCAAGCACCTGCTTGATAAGCTGGTGCCTGGAGCCGGCCCTGCCGGCAGGTGCAGGTCTGTGTAATTGGTTTTTCATGGCTGCTTGGGCAACTTTTAGGCCCCCGTCTTTCTCGGCTGTCAGCCAAGTCTCGGCTGCAAGCAGTGTCGCTGGGCACAGTGTTTTATCTTTGAACTGAGCTTGTTAATTGCAGTGTTGAATTAACCTGTTCTCTGCTCTTTTCTTTTTCTTCTCCCCCTTTTCGGCCTCTTCTGACCTAAAAAAAAAACCTTCCACTCTCCACTCACACACCTTTAATCCTCCCCAAAATGCTTTGTGATGCTTGCAACAGCATCAGCAATATACAGTGCTGATCAGCCTTCCCAGGGTCCTCCCTAAAGGGAGGGGGCCATTGGGTTGTGACACCAGCACAGGAAACAAGAGTAGGGAGAGCAGAATGAACAGTGATTATGGAAGGAATCAAAGTTATGCAGTAAAGGATGCTCTTGTCTGCAGGAAACCTGTCTTATTTGTTGCAGAAGTTGTAACGTGTGTAGTGAATGAAGCAGGGGATTGCAGGAAAAGAAAGGATGGTCTCATTATTGTTATAGCAGCTGAATACTGCCCTAGAGAATTGGATTCTAGCCCTGTCTCTGTGCTGAGCATTCTCGGCTGCAACTGAAGTCAATGGGAAATGTGCTTTTAACATATCTAGTGCTGTATAATGCAAAATTCTCTGAAATATTGAGTCCTGGGCATCACAGATCATGCACCCAAGAGTAGTATGCACTTTCAACATTAACATCTGTGTCTCAGTTCCCCATCTGTAATATGGGAGTAATATGACCACCTTACCTGTCAGGGGTGTTGTGAAGATAAATTCATTAGTATTTATGAAGCACTCAGATACTAGAGTGATGAGAGGTATAGAAAAGCCCATGAGGAAGTTAATAATTTTGTTTTCAGAGCAGGGTTTGAATGGCATGGGGCCATACATTGAATGCTGAGGATAAAAATAAATATTGACTAGCACTGAATGTTGAATAGCACTGTCCTCTGCACTGAATGAAGCAGGGGCCCTGTGGAAAAAATAGTATGTGAACATGTAACTGAAGACTGTCCCCTAATGCAGACACACAAGGGGACCAAATTAATTTTGACCAGGAAACTTTAATTCTGTCATTCCCTAAATTTTGAGGGCTTGACTTTGGAACCTTAATGTTCTTTTCATGTCGTGTGTGTGTGTGTAATTCAGTATAAATAATGATATATCTATGCAGAACATAAGGGCTCAGCACCCAAATACTACCCTCAATTACACTGTGCACTACCGCTGATATTAGGGTTGCCAACTCTGACTGAAGCGATTCCAAGAGTTTCTTTTCCCCAACAGGACAATGTCATTTTCTTAAAATATCCTATTAAAATCTCCTGGATTGCTTTCCATGGTCACCGGGAGATCGATGCCGATTCTGGGAGACTCCAAGCCAATCCTGGAGGGTTGGCAACCCTAACTTATATCAGTGTGGTCAGATGGGTTTAAGTGAATGCAAAATTTAGGCCCACAGATTTAACATTTATTGCAGATAAATGCTATGAGCCATATAGTGCCCTTGAGCCACACATAGAACTTACGCTATTCTGGGTTTACTATTACTGAGTACTAATGGGAGGCCGGCTTTTTCATAGAGCTTATTTTTATGATACACCACTGGTTTTATACAAATACACATCAGAAACTTAAAGCAGTGCTGCAGCCCAGTCCTGTAGGCCTCACTCAGGCGAAGGCCCAGATTCTGTCATATTTAATCAAAACTCCATTAAGCAATCTAAGGTTGCCACTCCTGAGGCCCTTCCCCCTCTTCCACCTCTTCCCCTGAGGCCCTGCCTCCATCACTCACTCCTCTCTGCCAACTCACCCTGTGTCCACTTAACCTGTCCGTGCCTCAGTTTCCTCATTTGCAAAATGGAGAAAATAATCCCTACATCCCAGCAGTGTTATGAAGATTATTAAAACATCTGTTTAATGATTGTAGAAGATACAGTGCTGGATAAGCACAATGTATTTTTATTATTGCCCTGTAGAAATCCATACAATTCTGGCACCTTGCTTTGATAATGTAGGAGTTAAATTCCTGATGCCACATTCACAGTTTACCACCAGGCAAGCAATTGTGATGTGAGGCAGAATGTGGTGGAGGCCAGCATTAAAGCAGACTTCTGTCTACATGCAAATATCCTGGCAATCAGGAATGACGCTAACAGAAATAGAGCCTGTGATTGCTTTAGGGTTGCCACCTGCCAGGGTTTTATCCTGACAGTCTGGCTTTTGGCTTCTGTGTCCAGGTGGCATTTAGGGTTTCCAGGTGCCCAGTTTTTGGTGACCTGGCAACCCTATGGCACCTGAACCAAAAGCTTAGTTACCGCAGGGTGGGGAGAAGTGCCGGGTCATTAACACGCACCAGCCTCTGCTCAGCCGGGCTGCCTCCTACATGCAGCCAAGCTCCTTGAGACAGTCCAGCAAGCAATGGGGGAGCATGGGGAGAGGAGCAAGTGATGGAGGCAGGGCCTCAGGGGAAGAGGTGGAAGAGGGGGAAGGGCCTCAGGGGTGGCAACCTTAGATTGCTTAATGGAGTTTTGATTAAATATTACAGAGTCATATCATGACACCAAAATTTGAAGATGCATCCCTATTGATTTCAATGCCCTCCTCGAAACCAGCGGAGAGCTGTACTTAAAAATGGATGGCATGCTATAGCCTTTAATGTCAAGCTTGCCATATGGTTGTGGTGCTTTGTAATATTGATTGATAACTCTAGCAATAGGATTCCTACCTTATCAAGAGCTGCTTGCACACTAGATTCACTCTGAGTGTCCAGAGAAGACGTGGCTTCATCCAGCAGCAGAATCCTGGGATTCCTTGCCAGGGCACGGGCAATAGCAATTCGCTGTTTCTGCCCTCCGCTCAGCTGAGCTCCCCTTTCCCCCACCATGGTGTAAAATTTCTGAGAAAACCAGAGGAGCGTAGAGATTGCAGAAGCAGTCAGTTGAAATCCTTTTACCCCCCCACCCCCATATTATTGTTACTATCACATACAGAAGTCCCCTCTTTTAAAAGTTTTATGATGGATGCTTCAACAAACACTTTAAGAATAATTACTTCTAAAAGAACTGTCTTAGCCAATTACAATCAGTGTTTTTCCCCCTTGAGGCAGAGGACAGTTTAAAATTCCAAATGATCAGTTTACAGTTTTGTCTCTGTCTCACCTTCCAGTTGGCCAGGAATTAGTATGTGGTGTGATGGTTTTCTATTAGCTTAAAGAAGGTACTCTAAAATTAGATTTTTCAATTATTATAAAAAGCAGCAATTGAAGTGAAAAAAACAGAGAAACTAGAACTGGCTGAAGGAATCCAGCCATTTGACTGGCTAACAATACTAACCACTGACTACTCAGGACACACAGCAATTTTATTTGCCAAGCAAAACCCAGTTTAAAAAACAAAAACAAAAAGGATGGGAATAGATAGATAATACCCAGCTGAAGAAAACAGAATAAAAACAATCTGGTAAATTGAAAAAATCTCTCATTGTCCATAGAAATTCTTTAACCACCCTATTAAAAAATGTTGCTACATGACATACAGTTACTATTGTAAATTAAGAACATTGTGGGCCAAATTGTCAATTGGAATAAATGACAAAACATCAGTGAAAAGCTAGTGTAGCAGCATCTATTTGCACCAGCAGAGAATTTGGGCCACAAAAATTCAGAAGAACTGAGAGAGAGAGAGAGAGAGAGAGAAACCAAAGAATTTGTCATAGTTATAATGTGCTCAAAAGTACATCAACTCACATCAGGCAGTCTGGATATAAAATCAAAAGCATTGGCTTCTTTAGCTGCTTTCTCAATTTCAGAATCAGTAATACCCTCTCTGCCACAGCGAATGTTCTCAGCTATTGTTGAAGCAAACAAAATAGGCTCCTGGCTTACAAGGCCAATACGTTCTCTTAGCCACTTTATATTAAGTGTCCGAATATCTCGTCCATCTAAGGTAATCTGAGTGGAAAGGCACAAATGAAGAGTTTGAGGAAATGTATTATGTTTCAAATAATTAGTTGTTATAATGGTATAATAATAATAATAATGATACACCTCTACCCCGATATAACGCGACCCGATGTAATACAAATTTGGATATAACATGGTAAAGCAGTGCTGCGGGGGAGTGAGGCTGCACACTCTGGTGGATCAAAGCAAGTTCGATATAACGCCGTTTCACCTATAATGCAGTAAGTTTTTTTGGCTCCTGAGGACACTGTTATATCGAGGTAAAGATGTATAATAATTGACTTCAATATTTGTTTAGCAGCTTCTCACATGGAATAAAGCAATAACATTTAAACAAAATGACCAGGAAAAATTAAAACTATATCTTCACAATCACCTCAGACTAGAAGAATGAAAGGAGAAGGATAACAAAAAGGATATTGTAGGAGCAGTGTTTTATAATTGTACTATGAGAATTAATGTATGATTTGATTTCATCCTGCCAGCCACCCTTTTTGAATAGCAGAAAGGAATGACAGACCAGAACAATCCTTATGACTCATTATGGTCACCCTTTTGTTTTAGGATAAGTTACAATGTCTACTATGGTTTCCTATATGTATTACAAATTAGGCACTCTAGTTAAATATACATTTCTTTGTTTTAAGGTTTTAGTATGTAAGAGACAGGATCTTGTATGGTATCTATGTTAAGGAGATTAGAGGAATGTTGAGGGCCTGAAGCCCCAATGTGAATTGTTTTAGTTATAAGATTTAGCTAGGCTTGATTTACAGTGTATTCTGCTGAATATAAAATACTGCTGTCTCTATACCTTTGAAGGTTTCTGTAAGAGATTGTTTGCATGCATTCCTCATTCACACATCAGGAAAAGATAAGGTGTGAAAGCCATCACAAATGTCCAGATGGTCAAGAAAAAGTGAGAGACTTGGAAAGACCAGGAGACAATCAGAAAACATCCATTGTATCCAATGCTAAACATGTTAGCAGCATTGATAACCTCTAAGGGCTTGGCTACACTTACGGTTTGCAGCGCTGGTAGTTTGCAGCGCTGGTCATCCAGCTGTGTAGGAGCAGCGCTGGTGTGTGGCCACACTCACAGCTACCAGCGCTGGTGTGTGGCCACATTTGCAGCATTTCCAGCGCTGTTGGGAGTGATGCATTATGGGCAGCTATCCCAGCATTCAAGTGGCCACAACGTGCTTTTCAAAAGAGGGGGGTGGAGTGGGGTCTAGTGTGACAGGGAGCGGGGGGAAAGAGAGAGGGGATTTTTGGAGCCAACACTGTGTGTTTAGCTTCCTGACTTGAAAAATCAGAACATTTTTCTGACCCCTTAGTCTTAACTCTTAATTGCAAACAGCCTGCACGACTCCCCGCTGTTTCCCTGCCTGCCTCTCATTTGATTGTTTACAGCCAGGTACAGATGATCACAGCAAACAGGAGCTGTGTTTGTTTTTTAGATAGCAGCAGCGGCAACGGAGGAGCTCCACAGAGCTGTTCACAACAGGGAGGAGGATCTCATTTGATTGTTCACAGATTGATCACAGCAAACAGGAGCTGATAAACAGCTCCGGTAGAAACGGAGCTCCGGAGGTTCACAACAAAACAAAGACAGGCTGCATAACAAAACAAAGGGAGTAATTTTAGTTAAAAGCATTCTGGGATATCTCCTTATTCCCCGGAGGCCAATAAAAGCGCTGGTGTGTGTCCACACTTGATGAGCAGCGCTGGATCACCAGCGCTGCAATCGCTACACCCCAACCTGGCCAGGTGTACAGCCAGCGCTGCAGCCAGGGAGTTGCAGCGCTGGTTGTGCCCTGCAGGTGTGGACGGGGTGTAATTGCAGCGCTGGAAAGCCTCTACCAGCGCTGCAACTTGCAAGTGTAGCCAAGCCCTAAGGTGAGACAGGCACCCCAGAAGGTGAGACAACAAATAGGAGATAACAATGGGAAGCCTGACAATAACCATCAAATGATAATAGCAGAAAACCCCAAGATTAACACCACTTAAGGACAGGATGACATTGCAAAATGCATGGACTCAAATAGGAATTTATAACTACAAAGCTGGGGTGTTGTGCCACAGAACTCTGGGTTCATTCCAGCAAAGCCTCGGAGCATCGGATCGCGACCGACTGAGCCCAGCTCCACACTCGTGCTCAATCCAACTGGCCATTAGATTGACTCGAGCTACAACACACTGGTAACTATAAACAACTGACAGGCAGGGGGGTGTGTGTGTGTGTGTGTGTGTGTGTGTGTGTGTGTGTGTGTGTGTGTGTGTGTGTGTGTGTGTGTGTGTGTGAGAGAGAGAGAGAGAGAGAGAGAGAGAGACTAAAAAGTTGTATTTTCAATAAATGCAGCGTATTTGCCTTTTCTCCCTGAAAAGATCCCGTGTGCTTTGTACAGCATAACAATATCATCAGATATTTAAATCCAAATTATGACTTGATATCAGTAAAGTCCTATCTAGGTTTTTACAATATTCTCATCATCATGGCATACAAGTAATGAAAAATCAATTTCAGAATTTCTTTGGATGCTACGTATCTTCTGTTCCTTTAAGAATCCAATTTTGTGTAAAATCCTTTTAAAGTATAGGTGTAATCTAGTCAGGAAATTAATCTTCAACCTAGTAGCCAGGAATATCGACAGTTCATCCAAACTAACCTCTCCTTGGACTGGATCATAGAATCTGTATAGCAGCTGAATAGCAGTACTTTTGCCACAGCCACTGGAGCCAACCAGAGCGATGGTCTTCCCCGATTGAACTTTCAGGTTCAGGCCCTTGAGAATCTGGAAATATAATCTTTATATGTTAGTCCAATAAATATACAGCTACTTAAATTAATGGTTTGTTTAGAAAAAGGTCTATTAAGATGCTTGGCATCATGATCAAGCCAATAATGAGAGGTCTGGTCTAACAGTGTATTGAACTCCCAGGCCTGCTTTCAGTCCTTTGTTCCAATCCGGGTTGGAAAGCACTTTGAAGATGACAAGAAAAAGTTTTTATTACTAATAACAATCTTGCTTTGTTCTATTCTTATTCTATAAAGACTGCCCTAAGAAAAACCCTTTGGCTCTGAAAACAAAGTGGGTGTTTTAATATCCTCTGACTGGGGATATTAGAGAGAGTCAGAGTTTGACAATCTCTAGAATTTACTAGGGAGGGATTAGTTATGGAGTAATGGCACCTTTTGTTGCTATGTTCACATTTAGGAACATTTTACCTCAGTCCGTTTATCCCATCTTCTAAATGTCTAATATTACTAGTGGCCAAAATATTTGTCTCCTATGGGAACTCTTGTGTAGTCATAAATCAACCTAAATATACATATTTTTGTAATAGAAGATAAAAACAGTAATATTGTTGACATCTCCTTATACTATACCAGAAGAGCTCCAGTTTTCCAGTAAGCTAATAGCAGATAAGCTTTGGTGTTTGCTTGTCCAAGCAAGAGCATCATTCTCCACCCCTTTAACATCATCATTTCTCATCACGACCATCCCAGCTCTAATCTCCCTTTTTAGGTAAGGCAGGAAAGGGCATGTCAAGCTAACGCTGATGATAACTAGAGTCTTCAGCTCTCTGTGACCCAATTCATTCCAAATTTAGGTACTAAATGGACATTGCCTTGATCTGGTCTGTTGATCATCTCTGGCTGGTGATTGATGAGAACCAGGTATCCAGGATGATTCTTTAACTTTGCAAGCTACCTCTGATACCATTGATAATGAGCCACTGCTGACACAGGGTGAACTCTGGAAGGGATGGATGGAATCCAGCCACAGGCCCAAACTGTGGCTCATCCAGCCCAGGATTTCGCTTGAATGGAGTGATGAGGGATTCTGTATTGTCACCCTCCTGCTCAGTTTGTATGCAAGACCATTAGGGGAAGACAGTGAGACACTACAGACTACACTGACTTCAGTATTCAGTTAACATAGCTCTAGGTCTCTGTTTCATCAGACCCAGCTTGGAGAAGTTGACTGGCTTAGCCAGCAAGTTACAAGGTGGGTTTGATGCAGGCAAGTCAGCTGCGACTCACCTCAGAGATGATTGAGTTTATGCTTGTAGGTTGGAGGAACCCTCAGGCTTTGGCTACACTTACACTTCAAAGCGCTGCCGCGGCAGCGCTTTGAAGCGCTAAGTGTAGTCAAAGCGCCAGCGCTGGGAGAAAGCTCTCCCAGCGCTCTCCGTACTCCACCTCCCTGTGGGGAATAACGGACAGCGCTGGGAGCTGTGCTCCCAGCGCCGGGGCTTTGACCACAATGGCGCTTTGCAGCGCCGCAATTTGCAGCGCTGGAGAGGGTGTGTTTTCACACCCTGCTGCAGCGCTGCAAATTTGTAAGTGTAGCCAAGCCCTCAGAAGAAATGGCAGAGCTAACAGCAGCACACTCAAGTGAGTTTGTAACCTGCTGGATCCACAGCTGCTTTTGCACGCAGGAAGCAGTAGTGGCTAATAGCATTTTGTTTCTCTTTTGTACTTGGCCAGAAGGTTCTGAACTTTCAGT
This sequence comes from Mauremys mutica, assembly GCF_020497125.1. NCBI lineage: Eukaryota > Metazoa > Chordata > Testudines > Geoemydidae > Mauremys > Mauremys mutica. The sequence goes on from NC_059073.1 coordinate 236,364,697, forward strand.
TCTGGTACAGATGTCAATCCAGAGAGAAATAGTGGATTACTGCAAAGTACCATACATGGGACTGTACAATAAGATGACTCCCCTCACAAATTTCAGCGGGCGGAGAGTATGGCAGTCTGTTTCTTAAAGGGCATTTTCTGTAGGGAAAAATCTTACCTCCACGCTCTGTGATCTGCACTGGCTTCCACTTCATTGTCAGGAGTGATTTAGAATAATGGCTTTAACCAATAGGCCTTAAAATAGGTTGAGTCCTGGCTATCTCCAATATCACCTCTCTCAACATGGGATATCACAGCAGCTGAGATCTTCTGAAGCACTGACACAAACAGCTTTCTGGGTTTAACCACATGAGGGTGGAGGTGAGGCATTCTTGGTGAGCGAGCTTGAATGAAGAATTTGCTTCTGATTCAATTCACCAGAGGCCAAATATACTCACCTTCACATTATGCTGTAAGCCCCATTTGTTCTCCCTTGCTTTTTGCAGCAGGTGAAAATGAAGAAAAGGTGGATGATGATGATGAAGACAAAGATTTAGTTTTGGGAGGACATTCATCCTTCTTTATTGTTGTATTTTTATAACTTGTATAATAACATTTAGCTCTTACATAGTATCAGAGGGGTAGCCATGTTAGTCTGGTTCTGTAGAAGCAGCAAAGAATCCTGTGGCACCTTATATATACACTATAAGGTGCCACAGGATTCTTTGCAGCTCTTACATAGTACTTTTCATCCATATATCTCAAAGCACTTTAAAGAGGAGGTCAGTATTACCATCTCCATTCTACAGATGGGGAAACTGAGGAAGAGAGGTGAAGTGACTTGCCAAGTGTTACTTTGCAGGCCAGTGGCAGAGCTGGGAATAGAATCCTGGTTTCTTGAGTCCTCACCCAATGTTCTTTCAACAAGACCAAACTGTGGTGTATAAATACCCAGAGTACAGGATGGGCACTTTTAAAAAAAAAAACTGTTTTAAAATAAACACATTAAATTGATAAAATATCAGTTTTCTTTTTGGTCACACAGATAATGGTAGCAGCTCTTCACTGCAAAGATGAATTTAAAAAGATCACTTACTTTAACATCAGGTCTAGATGGGAAACTGAAATGGATGTTTTTGAATTCAATCTCTCCTTTGAGCTTATCTGGTTTATATCCTTCCTTGGAACTGCTATCTAGAAGACGGTGCTGGAGAGAGATTTTGAAAGGGTATTACACGTTTGTGTGATTTTACAGTTGTTGGATAAATTGTTTAAGAAAGAAAAAGAAACACTGCAACACTACATAGTAGTTTAACTGATCACTGGTTGCTGTATTTCCCCACAGGGAATTCTGCCTATCAGTGAAATGCAATCCTTGTGTCTACCCTGCAAAGCATTTGGGGATAGGGGACAAGGAAAGAACAGGAGTAAATAGAATAATAAAACATCAACTATACCTTAAATCATCCATCTCCCAACATTTACAATGGGCCCAAATCCCTTAGTTCCCTCCCAGCATCTGCCTAGGCAGAATGTGGGTTGAGAATCAGTTCTTGGAGGAGTGATGCAGCCTGTAATTGTTGGTTGGCTTAAAATGCACAAGCAAAATAAACAAACTGGGGATTTATTACAAAGTCTTCATCTCTAAAAAAGATACCATCATCCTGAGGCTGCCTGGTCTGAAGTCCAATGGAAAATTACCCTGGCACTAAATAGCCTGACCTGGAATTGGTCCTCCACTTCCCACGTTGCTGATCTCTGTTGGACTGACACTTTTCAATGACCCAGTAACCACCAGCAGAGTTCAAATCTCTTTGAATAGAAACGGGAAGTTTAAAGGAGACCTCCTAGGCTCTCTCTGCTCCATTCCAAGACCAGCAAAACCAAAAATAAAACCAAACCCTTTGTCTTGGAGTTCTGGTTTCCGATTGGTTCTGGTAGTAGCTTCCAGATTGTTCTATCTCCATCCAGGACTCTAGGCAATCTGGGAAGCAGAGCCGTGAGCCTCTGTAGCCATCATTGCTGTAGTCCGGGGCGAGTCCCCCAAAGATTTGCTTAGTGTAATAGGTCAGGAACAACCAACTCCAGAGGTGGTTACACAGAGTTTGATCACCCTTAATTTAGTTTCTTTGGGAAAAATTCCACCCTTTGTTATATCCACACAACCTCACTGACACCCATCAGCATTACAGGGGACAAAACTCAACCCTTTGTTCTAACCTAATATGAACCTGGGACTGCAGACATATAACAAACTGCTGTACAAAATTCTAAGAGTTAGTTACTGAAAGTGTGGCATCCCTTTTCCCCAGCAACAGTATTACCAGAGCTTTCAACAGCACTGTTAATCTCCAAATCAAAAGCAGTTGAAATCAAAAGCAGTTGAACTGAAATCATGAGTAATCCATATACTTGTGTTTTAAAGAGCAATGTCATTTCACTTAGCTCTTCACCACTTACTCTAAAAAATAAATAAATGAGGAAGTGACAAACCTAACAGGAACGAGGGCCCCAATCTGTAAAGTTGAGCTATAGATCTCAATTTCCCCCAAGTTTGCAATAAGCTCATTTAGGGCTTTGGTTAAGGCTTGTGTCTCCTTAATATGAAGAGAAATGTCATCTTACTTTTGTTTTCAGTTATCTGAGTCTACGCAGTTCATCCGCTTTTTGAATGTTTTGAGAAATAAATCAGAAATTTCAGACTGCTAGAAAAGTGACATTAAGTACCTGTGACAAAGTTCCTCGTCTGCCTTGGTGGGTCCTGCACTTACAGGTGGATTTGCTTGCCTCAGAGATTCATGGCAGCCCTCAGTTTGGCTACTTTTGCTAGTGCTCAAACCTGCTGTCCGCTCACCTAACCTCACCACTGGCCAACATGGGGGAAACCTAGTGGCTTGGGGACAAGCCAGATCCCTTTTCAATTCAGACCTTCCCTTCTGGTGTTTCTCACAGACCAAGTCAACTCCTCCTGTGTCTGATCAGGAGTTGGGGGAATGGGGGAAACCCAGGCCCAACCTCCACACCAGGTTCCAGCCCAGGGCCCTGTGGATAGCAGCTGTCTACAATGTTCCCTGTATCAGCTGCGTGATGGCACAACTCCCTAGGCTACTTCCTCATGGTCTTCCCCAGCACCTTCTTTATTCTCACTGCAGGATCTTCCTCCTGAAGCCTGATCACGCTTGAACTCTTCACTCCTTCAGCAGGGCCGGGGCAAGGATGTTTCGCGCCCTAGGCAAAACTTCCACCTTGCACCCTCCCCTGTCCCCGAGCCCCTGCCCTGAGGCGCCCCCCCCCCCGTGGCAGCTCCCCACCCCCCACTCTCTGCCCTGAGGCACCCCGCCACCCCAGCTCACCCCTGCTCCGCCTCCTCCCTGAGCACGCCATTGCTGCTTCACTTCTCCCGCCTCCCAGGCTTGCAGTGCCAATCAGCTTAGGCGCCGCAAGCCTGGGAGGCGGGAGAAGCAGGGCTGGCTCTACAGTTTTCGCCGCTCCAAGCAGCGCGCCAAATTGCTGCCGCGGGCGGGGGGACAGTCCGTGTGCCCTTAGGGCGGCAGGCGCGTTTCTGCGGTGGTGGCAATTCGGCAGCAGCTTCTATGTTTAGCTGAAGCCGCAGCAGACAGGTAAACATAGAAGCTGCTGCCGAATTGCCGCCATCGCGGAAACGCACGTGCCGCCCTAACGGCACACGGACTTTCCCCGCAATCCGCGGCGGCAATTCGCCACGCTGCTTGGGGGCAAAACAACAGGGACTGCTGCCCCTTGCAGAATGCCGCCCCAAGCACCAGCTTGGAATGCTGATGCCTGGAGCCGGGCCTGGGGAGAAGTGAAGCAGCCACAGCGTGCTCGGGGAGGAGGTGGGGCAGGGGTGAGCTGGGGCGGGGAGTTCCCCTGCATGCCCCTCACTTACTTGCCGCAGCCTCCCCGCGCTCCTCTGCCCCAGCTCCCTCCACCTAAATGCTGGCGGCGACCAGGGCATCTGAAGATCCGGCCGCTGCGGTCGCTGCTGAAGAACATGCCTCCCCCCCAAATCCTAGCACCCTAGGCAACTGCCTAGGTCACCTAAATGGTTGCACCGGCCCTGTCCTCCAGCAGCACAGCTTCTCGCTCCGTGCACACACCCCTACTAACTGATGGGAGGTCCCTTTTAAACCAGGTGTCCTGATTAGCCTGCCTGCCATAATTGATTCTAGAAAGTTCTTAATTGGCTCCAGGTGTCTTGATTAGCTTGCTGGTCTTATTTAGTTCTAGCAGGTTCCTGATTGCTGTAGGGCAGCCCCTGCTCTGGTCACTCAGGGAACAGAAAATTGTTCATCCAGTGGCCAGTATATTTGCCCTCTACCAGACTCCTGTACCCCACTGGTCTGGGTCTGTCACAGTACCTTACTGATGACCTTGTACACTTCATAGGCAGCACCTCGAGCACTGGCAACATATTCCAAGTGTGGGAAGCCCTGGATGAGGTAGAATGTGCCACGGAGCAGACAGAATAATACCTACAGGGAACAAAACAGGAGCCAGTGTACAGTACACTCCAGACCTGCAGTTTCCTTAGTGCTAAATATCATGGTAATCCTGGTGGTTCCTGTGACGATGCGGTTCTGGCGGGACCCAACTGAGAGTGACAATTTAGGACCAATTGCTAAAACAGGGCAGTCACAGCCCTAGGCTGGGGTTTTTCCACCTCTAAGGCAAACCAAACCAGCCAGACAAAAAGGACTTTGGTTTCACCCCACTGGCTAACCACAAGTCACACAAGCAATTTCCTTAGACACTCCAGTCTCCCAGTATCACCACCAGTCCCACTCGTCCTGGGAATGAATGGTTATGAAAACCAACACCCCAATAAAAGGAAAAGGTTCTCTTGATTCCAAAGAATCAAGCCCCAGACCCAGGTCAATATACACATCAGATCTTACCCACAAATCACACTGTTGCCAATCCTTTAGAATCTAAAATCTAAAGGTTTAATCATAAGGGAAAAAGGTAGAGATGAGAGGTAGAATTGGTTAAATGGAATCAATTACACACAGTAATGGCAAAGTTCTTAGTTCAGGCTTGTAGCAGTGATGGCATAAACTGCAGGTTCAAATCAAGTCTCTAGAGTACATCCCCCGCTGGGATAGGTCATTCAGTCCTTTGTACAGAGCTTCAGTTTGTAGCAAAGTCCCTCCAGAGCTCAGAAGCAGGATTGAAGACAAGATGGAGATGATGCATCAGCCTTTTATAGGCTTTTCCAGGTGTAAGAACCTCTTTGTCCTTACTGTGGAAAATTACAGCAAAATGGAGTCTGGAGTCACATGCACAAGTCCCTGCATACTTTGCTGAGTCACAAGGCTTGTCTGCCTTCTCTCCATGGGTCAATTGTGTAGCTGATGGTCCTTAATGGGCCATCAAGCAGGCTAGGCAGAGCTAACACCAACTTGTCTGGGACATCACCCAGAAGCACAGCATAAGTTTGAAGTACAGACAGTATAGAGCCAATACCTATAACTTCAGTACAAAATGATACATACACACAGACAGCATAATCACAACCAGCAACCCATAACCTGGTTTTAGACACCTTATATGATCCCCTTTACCTAAGATTTGGTGCCACTACAGGACCTTGGTTGCAACCCATGTTCTATATGGTCCCAATTTATATCAATAACGTCACACCCCCAACACAAAATTGATGCAGGAAGGGATGACAAAACATCACTGACTGCATCCAAAGAGCCTCCCATCCTTGGGTCTGTCTCAATACAGCTAGTGTTGGGCTAGAGGCCGTACCAGTGTATAACAGAAATGGTTTATCAAAGTCATGTTCAATAACATGAATGAATCTCTTTACAAACTCAAGGTATAACTTGGTTAGCTTTTGCAGCATGGTTCCTCTATGTTTCATGTGATCTTGCCAAGAGCTAAAGAAAACAGCTACTTTATCCATACCAGCTCTGGCCAATGTTTGGAACCCAATTAACATTAAACCAATGTAGATATTGATGTTGTTCATAGTACAGGAATCTTGGCATTTAGCCATGAAAGCAATATGGTAGTGTGCCTCAGTTTCCCCTTTCATACAGCACATCAGGTCTGGAATGTATTTTCCCCTGTGAAAAGTTCCAATACTGTTTACAGGCATTAACTGTGAAACATCAGTATAGCAAGGCCTTTTAACATAAAGTATGTCTTCATGCATTACTCTCAACATGTTTAAGGGATTTTCCACAAAATTAGGCAGATTGCACATTTTTACATTTCTTGGTAATAGCAACACATTAGTAACAAACATTACCATTAGCAATAACAACAAATTTATTGCAAGTGTCCATCTACAATCATGTTTGTCACACCACACCTTTGGCTCAATACCATTGGGGTTTGGTCATTTTAGGGTTAACCTGTGGCTTTCCTTTGTAAAATTCGTTTTTTTCTTTCCTCCTTGTCCTGCAGGATTAAACCCTGATTTCTCTTGCTTTAGCAGAATTCACTGGCTGATGGGGTGGGCTCTCTTTGCTAACAGCTATTAGCAAGTCTTTCTTCTCCCTGCTAGCCAAGTAATTCACATCAACACAGACACTAGCTTTTAACTTCTTAGCTGCTATGGATTCCAAGGCTGGACTTTGTCTTACAGAGATACCACACAAATCCAAAGAGTCTGAGGGTGAGAGCTGGCTTGCTCTCCCCTGCCTCCTCCAGCATTCAGCCATAAAACTGTTCTGCTCTGAAACACCAGTAACTGAATCTGTCCTCAGATCCTGAAGCACCAACTGCTCACTTACAGAATGAAGCATGGAGACATTTCTGTTCCAACACCATTGTCTTCCCAACAGGCTGGCCACACACAGCCACGTGGTTATAAGGCTGCTCAACTTCCTTAACCGCTTCTACTCCATCTGAGACCTTTTCAAAGCTGCCCACACTGGATCTTTCAAAGGGAAAGTCAGTGGATCCATTTACAACAGAAAATGTCTGGCTGTTAGGAAATGAAACTTCCTTGATTAAATCACTTTCACGCCCTTCAATTGCAGTAAACTGCTTGCACAAATTACCATAAGGATTCCTTTCCCTATGAGCTTTTCTAAGCAGCAATTCACCCCTCTCAGAAATTCTGCTCTCACCCTCTTCACCTAGGGCTTGCTCTAAAGGAACACTTCCCTGAGCAACCACAGACTCTTGCTGCGTCTCACTTACATCCAGAATCACCTCTGGACCATCAGGCAGATCTCTACACAATCCCCTTTCAGGCAAACTTATAGACTTTCTAGATAACGGGTTAGAAGCACTCTCCTTTCCCTGGCCTGGAACAAGTTCAGGAATCTTTTCCTTCTTGCTACAAGTTGTCAAACTGTCAGTAGGTAACGCAATTAAATCACCTTCATGCTCTCCTTGTGCCCTGGCTGGGGTATCACCCTGATCAGACAGAGTTGCTACACCCTTTTCCAACCACACATTAGCAACTGGCAAACTACAAGCACCAGAATTGTCTGTTCTCTGGGATTTTGCTAAGACACTAACTGGATGCAATCTAGTTACAGTGCCATTCTCCCCAGCAGACCCAAACTTAGGACCATTTCCTTTCTGGGCTTTAGCTGTATCCACAACCAACTCTGAGACAACTGAATGACCCTCAACCATCACAGGCTAAAAGGCCCCTTCTGTCTGCTCCACAGACACAGAAGAGCCGGAGACACATTCTCCTTCCCCAGACACACCGCTTGGGATTTCACTTCCCTTGTCCCAGCACACAGGGCTGTTCACAGACAACTGCTTGGAGACCAAGGTAGCTCCCTCCATAGGCAAGTCAATACCCCTGACAGACATAGGCACATTCCCTTCACTGTCACATTTCTCTACACAGGACACAGGTAAGGGATAGGGACACTCATCTTCCACTATCCCTGTCTTCCCAAACTGCTGACTAGACAAAGCCATCAGCTCACAAGGCTGCCTAGGCTCCTCCAAACTTTCCCTACCAGGCACATTGCCACTCCCAATGGATAAGCTGCTGCTTTTTTCACTACACTGAGCTACTTCCAGCAAATCACAGTTACCCATTTCAGGTTCACTTCTACAAGCTGCACTAGCCACCAATCCATTGCCCATTACAAATTTACCCTCTCCTTCCTCAGTTAGGGCTTCCACCTGACTATTTACTTTACTTTGCTCCTGAGAAACATTTTCCTCACCCATGAGATCTTTCTGCTCTTGATCTAACTTCAGATTCCCTTCTGAGACATCAGACAGACATTCAGAAACTCCACTCACAGACACACTGCTTTCTGGCACAGACAAACAGCTACCATATTTTTCCGTGTATAAGACGCCCCCATGTATAAGACGCCCCCACTTTTCTAACCCCAAATTCAGGTTTTTTGTTTTTTTTCCCCCCTGATTTGCCACTCCAGCCATGCCCCAGGTTTTTTTTGTTTTGTTTTGTTTTCTTTCCCTGCTTAGCCCCTCCGGCCACGCTGCAGGTCCCTCCTCCCCGCTGCTCCGGCTGCGCTGCAGGTTTTTTTGTTTGATTGGTAGAGGTAGAGGGAAGGAGGAGGGCCGTGCGCCCGGCTGGTCTCCGGCGGCGGCCCTGCCCAGCTCCTGCCGCGTCCCTCCCCGGCCGCGCGACTCCTGCCGCCCGGCTCCCCGGCTCCCCCGGTCCCCAGCCGCCCAGCTCCCCGGCTCCCCGCATCCACAGTCGCCGCAGTGCCCGGACCGCACTACCGGAGCCGGGGAGCGGGCGCCTGGGGAGCCAGGGAGCCGCCTGGCTCCCCAGCCGCCCGGAACCCTGGCTCCCCAGCCACCCGGCACCCCGTGTCCCCGGCTGCCTGGCTCCGGTAGTGCGGTCCAGGCACTGCGGCGGCCGCGACCCCACCTACCCGGATGCCCGGCTCCGGACACTGCCTGGCCCCGTGGCTCCGGCCGCCCGGCTCCCGCCACATCCTCCGGCTCCAGCCCTGCAACTCCTGTCCCGGCCCCGCGCTCCCAGCTCCAGCCGCGGATGGACTTTAGCGCCGCCAGCCACGTGCAGGCAGCGCGGTAAGGGGGCAGGGAGGGGGTGTTGGAGAGAGGCCAGGGGAGTTCTGGGGTGGGGGGCTGGATAGGAGTTGGGGGGGTCAGAGGGCAGGGAACAGGGGGCTTACTTCTGTGTATAAGACTACCCTCAATTTTTAGTCTAAGGATTTTAGGAAAAAGTATAGTCTTATACACGGAAAAATACGGTATTTCCCACCAGGTTAGAATACCCCTCTCCATAGCCATAGCAAAACTGGTTAAACACAGAAAACTGCCCAGAGTAACACCACATATCAACCCAGCTATAAACTGGATTTTCAAGAGGATACAGTTTCTGCTGTTCTTCCATTGCTTTTTTGACTTGGAGCTGGAGTCTAGCCGTCTCCTGTCACATCTGTTGAGTTTTCTCCTCAGCAGCCAGCAGCTCCAGACGCCTCTTACGAGCTTCTTCTTCTCTCTCAGCAGCCTCTTTCTCTCTCTCAGCAGCCTCTTTCTCTAGCTGGGCCAAGGCTTGCTCCTCTTCCATTCGAATTCCTGCCAGTTTTTGCTCATGTTCAGACTGCAGGCTGTCTCTCAAGGCTTGCAGTTTCATTGCTTTTGCTGATGCTTTCTGTCTCATGGTCACTGATCTTTAACCAACCAAACTCTCAATCCCAAATTTCAAATTTGGATAGCGTGGGGTTCTGACCCAAAGCTTAATTGACCTGGTTCTGTGGATCCAAGCACGACTACGCCACTGTGACGATGCTGTTCTGGCGGGACCCAACTGAGAGTGACAATTTAGGACCAATTGCTAAAACAAGGGCAGTCACAGCCCTCGGCTGGGGTTTTTCCACCTCTAAGGCAAACCAAACCAGCCAGACAAAAAGGACTTTGGTTTCACCCCACTGGCTAACCACAAGTCACACAAGCAATTTCCTTAGACACTCCAGTCTCCCAGTATCACCACCAGTCCCACTCGTCCTGGGAATGAATGGTTATGAAAACCAACACCCCAATAAAAGAAAAAGGTTCTCTTGATTCCAAAGAATCAAGCCCCAGACCCAGGTCAATATACACATCAGATCTTACCCACAAATCACGCTGTTGCCAATCCTTTAGAATCTAAAATCTAAAGGTTTAATCATAAGGGAAAAAGGTAGAGATGAGAGGTAGAATTGGTTAAATGGAATCAATTACATACAGTAATGGCAAAGTTCTTAGTTCAGGCTTGCAGCAGTGATTGCATAAACTGCAGGTTCAAATCAAGTCTCTGGAGTACATCCCCCGCTGGGATGGGTCATTCAGTCCTTTGTACAGAGCTTCAGTTTGTAGCAAAGTCCCTCCAGAGCTCAGAAGCAGGATTGAAGACAAGATGGAGATGAGGCATCAGCCTTTTATAGGCTTTTCCAGGTGTAAGAACCTCTTTGTCCTTACTGTGGAAAATTACAGCAAAATGCAGTCTGGAGTCACATGGACAAGTCCCTGCATACTTTGCTGAGTCACAAGGCGTGTCTGCCTTCTCTCCATGGGTCAATTGTGTAGCTGAAGGTCCTTAATGGGCCATCAAGCAGGCTAGGCAGAGCTAACACCAACTTGTCTGGGACATCACCCAGAAGCACAGCATAAGTTTGAAGTACAGACAGTATAGAGCCAATACCTATAACTTCAATACAAAATGATACATACACACAGACAGCATAATCAGAACCAGCAACCCATAACCTGGTCTTAGACACCTTATATGACCCCCTTTACCTAAGATTTGGTGCCACTACAGGACCTTGGTTGCAACCCATGTTCTATATGGTCCCAATTTATATCAATAACATCACAGTTCCGTAAGAGCTTTTCCAGAAAAAAAAATATAAACAAGAAAATCAAAACTAAGGTTTCAGGTTGCATTTTTCCAGCTCACACAGTTTTTATTCTTTCACTGGATTTGACACAAGACATGATGAATGTAGCTATTGTGTGCACCCACATGCCCTTTAACAGTTGGATTAGCTTTTTTTATTGCTCCTGCTTTCATTAACTCCCATTAAGAGAATAAATAGTGAAATTAGACATCTCTCCATCTCTTTGCAATATTAAAAACCTCAGTGTCCTCAAAGAGAGTTAATCCACAGTTTCCTGAGGCCCCAATCCTTCAAAGCACATGCTTTACATTATGCACTGTGACTAGTTCCACTGAAGTCAAGTTCTCATCAGAAGTCAGTGGGGCTACTCACAGTGCATAACGCACATACCTATGTCTTTGCAGGATCAGGGCCTTATTCCTTTCCAAAGGAAAAATAATCTAAAATTTTTGGTCAAGTAAAATAATCCCTTGCAGACAAAGTGCCAGCTCATGCCAAAGCCCCAGACCTCACTGAATGATTACAGATGCATAGCTGGAAGCCAGGCCAATTCACATGTGTATTAGTATAGATCTAAGAAATTGTTAAATGTATAAGAATGTATTTGGTGTTTAAACTTCATGAAAACTAATGGGATGTTAATGCACTGAAAACAATGCATTAGTTAAAACACTTATCTGGATCCAGTTATAATGTTGTAGCAAACATTCACATAGTGTATGCCCCTGTCAGCAAATAACCCATCAAATGAGAAAGAAGTCTTGTGGAATGCAAATGAAGAATTTAACAGAAAAGTGTTAATTTCAAAGCAAGTGGTCATTATGTGTGATGATCAAAGGTCAAAGACTCCAAATGCGTTCCTCACTCTCTGCCATCAAAGGAAAAGCCCACATGGGTATTGACCCTGTCAGCTTGTTTTCTGTGAGAAGAAAACTATGAGTATGGATTCAGGGAAAAATCCTTCATCTCTGTACTGTTTGGATTCTAACAGGGCAAAATAAATGAACATAGAGATGGAGATTCCCTGAGCCCCTGAGAGACTTTTGCGAAACTGGCAGATCACTACATTTCCGCTATCATTTGAAATTATAGACTGACTCATCTGTACATATATTTTATCTGCTTTAATCTCTCAATAGCTCTTATTACCTTTTCTTAGCTAATAAACCTTTAATTAGTTTACTACAGAATTGTCTACCAGCATTGTCTTTGGTATAAAATCTAGGCTATCAATTGATCTGGGGTAAGTGATTAGTCCTGGGACTGGAAGCAACCTGAATGTGGTGTGATTTTTGGTGTAAATGACCTTTTATCATGAAGTCAAGTTTGTCTGGGCGGCAAGATAGACTGGAGAGTCTGTCTGTGACTCCATTGTAAGATTAGTATAGTGATCCAGGAATTCACATTTGTTACTGGATTGGTGAAATCTAACTATAGAACAGACCACCAATTTAGGATGTCTACCCTGTTTTCTGACAGCCTGCCTTAAGGTAGGCACTCATGGTCGTGAACCACTCCAGACAGCATGACAGTGACCAAATGAGATATTTGTTTAGGAACTTTGAGGTCTTAAATATGTAGATTCAACATCTCTGTTGATTTATATTAAATACAATTAGTCTGATGGGTTCTTTGTGCCCGAGTAGAAATTATGGCTCCTTTGATGCAGTACTTACACAACAAAGCATTTTTTCTAATTTATAGACCATTTTTAAAAAGTTTGCCTCAGCGAATCGACTATACTATGCTGTACTTACAATTAACACACGTCCGATGTCATAATTCTCTTTCTCCTCCACTGTGAGTTTGGTTCCGTACCAAAATGCAAGAGCAAAGGCTCCAAATAAAATAAACTCTGTGAAACCCAAAGATGTGTATGTGGTAATGGATTTTTTTACTCCAACTTTCCTAGCATTCTCCAGGTTAACATCATATCTGAAAACAGATGATAAATGTTAAATTTGGTATGTACCCAGATGACATTCAGTTCCCTAGCTTCCTCTCATGCTTCCAGGGTTTTCTGCCATAAAAATAAATTATCTAGATTCTTAGATGGTGTGAATCAACACAGCTTCATTGATTTTACATTAACAGAGGAACTGACCCATGGCTACTCTGAGTGAATTATCAGGTACACAGATAAACATGATATGTTGGGAAACAGTCAACACAACTTTGTAAATGGAAATTGTGCCTCACCAATCTATTAAAATTCTTTGAGAGTTTCAGCAAGCATGTGGACATGGGTGATCCAGTTAATATAGTGTACTTGGACTTTCAGAAAGCCTCTGACAAGGTCCCACACGAAAGGCTGTTAAGCAAAGACTTGGGATAAGAGTGATAGGAAACAAAGGGTAGGAATAAATGGTCAGTTTTCACATCAGGGAGAGAAAAATTATAGATCCTTTGGGGACCCTGTACAGAGACCTGTGCTGTTCACATAGTCATAAATTATATGAAAAAAAGAGGGTGAACAATGAGGTGGCAAATATTGCAGATGATACAAAATTATTCAACATAGTTAAGTCCAGAGTTGACTGTAAAGAGCTACAAAGGCATCTCACAAAACTGAGTGACTGGGCAACAAAATGGCAGATGAAATTCAATGTTGATAAATGCAAAGTAAGGCATATTGGAAAACAATCCCAACTATAAAAAAAATGATGGGGTCTAATTTAACTGCTACCACTTAAGAAAGAGATCTTGTAGACATCATGGACAATTCTCTGAAAAAATTTGCTCAATGTGCAGCAGCTGTCAAAAAAAGCTAACAGAATGTTAGGAACCATTAGGAAAGGGATCGCTAATAAGACAGAAAATATCATAATGCCACTGTGTAAATCCATGATATGCCCACACCTCAGATAATGTGTGCAGTTCTGGTTGCCCCATCTCAAATAAGATATTAGAATTAGAAAAGATACAGAGAAGGGCAACAAAATTACTGTTCATCTTAGAAAAGAGATGACTAAGAGAGGATATGATAGAGGTCTAGAAAATGAAAGAAGAGAAAGTGAATAGGAAATTGTTATTTACCCCTTCATGTAACATAAGAACCAGGGGTCACCCAATGAAATTAATAAGTAGTGGGTTTAAAACTTACAAAATGAAGTACTTCTTCACATAATGCAGTCAACAACTCATTGCCAGGCCAAAAGTATAAGTGAGTTCAAAAAAGAATTAAATAAGCTCATGGAGGCTAGGTTCATCAACAGCTATTCGCCAAGATGGTCAGGGGTGGAACCCTATGCTGTGGATGCCCCTAAACGTCTGAGTGACAGAATCTGGGACTGGATGACGGGATTGATCACTCAAAAATTGCCCTGTTCTCTTCATTTATTCTGAAGTATCTGGCACTGGACAGTCAGAATACAGGATTCTGGACTAGATGGACCATTGGTCTGACCTCTTCTTATGTAATATTGGAAAAATTAGCCTGAAATAAACAACACGAAATTAAATAAAGACGAGTGCAAAGTACTACACTTGGGAAGGAAAAATCAAACGTGCAAATACAAAATGGGGAATAACTGGCTAGGCAGCAGTACTGCAGACAAGGATCTGGGAATTCAAGTGCATCACAAATTGAATATGAACCAACAAGGGGATGTAGTTGTGAAAAAAAGATAATATGCTGGGGTGCACTCAGGGGAGTACCATATTTAAGACATGGGAGGCAATTGTTCCACTCTACTTGTCTTTGTTGAGGCCTCTGCCAGAGTAGTGTATCGGTTTAGGAAAGGTGTGGACAAACTAGAGAAAGTCTAGAAGAGACCAACAAAAATTATAAAAAGTTTAGAAAACCTGAAGAAAGGTTAAAAGAACTGGGCATGTTGGTCTTGAAAACTGAAGACTAAGCAGGACCTGGCTAACAGTCTTCAAATATGCTAAGGAGTGTTACAAAGAGGATGGTGATCGGTTGTTCTCCGTATCCACAGAAGACAGGGCAAGAAATAATCAGGGTAATCTGCAGCAAGGGAGATTTAGGTTAGATATTAGGAAAATCTGTCTAAATATTAGGATAGTTAAGTACTGGAATGTGTTACCGAGGAAGGTTGTGGAATTCCCATGATTGGAGGTTTTTCAGAACTGGTTAGGCAAACACCTATCAGAGATGGCCTAGCTATACTTGACCCTGCCTCAGTGCAGGGGGCTGGAATTGATGATCTCTCAAGGTCCCTTCCAGCCCTACATTTCTAGGATTCTATGAATATCTGCTCGCAATGGGAAGAGTTAGTGCTCATTCAATTTTTGAAGAAAAAGTGCTTTAGATAAAACCAAACAAGTAAACAGAAGCCAGAATCCCCTTTGACTCCACAACCTGGCAGTAGTTCTCTCCTGCTGAACGCTGTTGGAAGCCAGGAACTATTCTCAGACGCTAAATTACCAAGACATATGCCCATAGCAAGCAATCAAATACAAATTAAGCACCATATTATGCTAGTTAACCCCTGTGAGACAAGGAAAAAGATTAACAATTAGTTAATGAAAAAAATTATTCTCTTTTTGCTTGCGATTCCTTTACAAGCTTATGGTTTTCCATCAATCAATAACAGCTTCTGTTCACTCATTAGCTATCCAATCCCCTTTAGCTTCTGAAGGGCATTAGAGAAAGCACCGTTCAGCCCAGCAATGGTCTCAGAACGTTTCAGGAGGACATGCATATCATTTTATTGTTCAATAACAGGCTGAGCAGCTTTGTAGGAACCTCTTGACACATACATTATGTACAAAAATGCCCTGACCAAAAGTGGGAAGGCCCAAAATGAATGGCACAGTTTACGCAGTAGTGACGGGATCCTAAAATGATGTGCAATTAATTTTTTCCACATAAACTGCTCAGACATCATTGGTGCTGTTCAGATTAGATCAAGAGGAGGATTATTTGCAAAGCACTAAGCACGTACATAATTTTAAGCATGTGGGTAGCCCCCTTGAAGTCAATGACATAGGAAAGCGAGAGGGAATCTTACCTAAGCTCATGATCCAATAAAGCATGAACTTAACTGTAAACACTTTAATCAATGATTTCAGTGTATGTATGCATGTGCTTAAAGTATTTGCAGAAATGCTTTGTTGGACTGGAGCCTTAAAGAAGATTGCATTTTCTGTAGCCTCAGCTTCCAAATTCAACCTCAGGTTAGTGTCAGAGGGAAATTGGACCTTACAATGTCCCTCCATAATGTAGGTCAATTGAGTGATTGCAAATATTCATGAGTGACAGAAAACATCTCCTTCCATATGCTCATATTTATCTTCATCTGAACTTCTCAGCTGTCTGGGGGATAAACTGACCGATCGTCTTCGATTTTTTTTTTAAATAAGCACATCACTTTCCCAAATATTATGTACAATCAATTATTAGTTAAAAAAAACTCACTTTGCTAATGCCTTCATCTGTCCATTGAAAGCAACAACTGTTCTGATAGAAGTCAAAATTTCTTCCGCCACAGCTCCTGCTCTAGCATAAGCAGTCAGCTCTTTTGTAGTGAATGATGCCAGGAACTGGAAAATTGGGAGGGTGGGGGGAAGGGGAAAGTATTTTATGGAAATCTATTTAAGTGGTGTAAATTATGTACTGATACAAAGGGTGATCAAGCACTTAGCGAAAGAGCCTAGAATTAAGGAGACCTGGGTTCAAGTCCCCACTCCAACACAGTTTTCCTGGGCAACTTTGGGTAAGTAATTTTTCTCCGTTTTTCACTTCTCCATGTGTAACATGAGAATTCCCTATCTTGCATGGTGTTGTGAGGCTAAACACAATGAAGCTTGTGTGGCACTCAGAAACTACAGTAATGGAGGCCATGTAAATAACTTAGCTATCTTAATTACAGGTCACAATCCTGTTTCTTCCTCCACCATTTTCAGTGCTTAGGTGGGGGAAAGGGAGAGCGAAAACGAAATACAATCTAAAAATGGAAACACTTCGTAAATTTTTCTGAGCATTACAAGCAATATCTACTAATGTAGTCACAGTTGATAGATGCAGATCATCCTCTTCCCATGTGGTGAGTGGTGGTGACAGCACTCAGTCCAGGCCTCCATGGCATGCTAATGCCTGCCCGCTGATGCTCAGTGTAGACAGAGCTCTGCAAATTTTGGGGCAGGAGCCAGTGGAGTAGGAGAAGGGCTGCTCTCCATGCTCTCCAAACTTTGGGGTCATGTTGCTTTGGGGCTCACTCCCTCTTAATCTATTTTTAGAGGTAGAATTCTTATTTGTTTTTCCTCAGCACTTACAAATGATCCAGCTGCTGCTGCTGCAGCAAGGAGAGGGCTAACTGACAACATCACCAAAGTCAGTTTCCACCCGTAGATGAATCCTATAACAATCCCTGTCAGAAACGTGGAAAAGAATTGTACAAATATACAGATCTTGTCTCCGATGCCTTCGTGGATGGTGTTAATGTCACTGTTAATTAAAAAGAGATTTGTTAACTTCGATGAATGCCTCCTCCTCACGCAATTTTCTTTTTTGCTGGAGAGAAGCTTCTCAGAAGTTTAACTGTTGAAATCATTGGGTAGTAGGAATTTTGGACGTGGATACTGAACAGCAGCAATGGCTCTTTGTGGGGCTAGGAACTAGCAGATTACAACTCATTTTCTGTGATGTAACCTCTAGATAGACTTCTGCCATTGCTACCCCTGCTCATTCACACGTGACCCAATTCATTCATGCAATAGCCAAAAGGAATAATCCATACAAAACCAAAAATTCATCCCCAAAACCTTTACATTACATTTTCCTCTAAGTTTCCCTTGCATCCGATCTTCTTCAATTTTGTTATTAGATTTTAAGATCTTTGAGGCAAGAAATATCTCCTTTTTACATCCTATACAGTGACAAGCACAGTGTTAGTAAATTATTATTTGGAAAACCATTGTGTGTCATGCTAATTTTCCCTTGCTATTTACATATGTGGGAGCTAGGATTGGTGAAATTCAAGCCTCTCTCATTCCCTTCAGGATTCACATCTTCCAAAAACTGGGCATATCGCTCCTGCTAATATTAAATCTGGAGAAACTCTGATCATACCTTCCTCTGAATCCCTGCACAAGGGACCTGATCCAAAGATTTCTAAGGATTTTAATTGGTTTTGGATCAGGTTCAAAATGATAACACAGTGCACATAACTATCAGTGCAGTTTCATTTCATACAATGTCAGGGTTTTCAGTGTTTATAAACTAGCTGGAGACAGCAGAGCTGTTTATCTACAGTAGTTTGCAAAATAGCTCATAGACACTACAAAGCCAATGTTAGAGGAGTAAGATATTGCATTTCACAGCATAAGCCCTCGCAGTGGAAATGTCACTGAAACCCTGAAAGTGAAGTGAAAAATGGTAACGAATTCCTCCCTCAGATAGCAGAAATATTTTGGGTCTTAGTTAAAAAGGTTTCCTGGAAATTCCCTGTAGCTAATTCTATAAAGGTAAACATCAGACTCAGGTTTCTGGTGCATAGATAAATAGAGCTTTCTCACTCCGTCAGTCGGGTGTTCAACGTTCCAATCTGGCTGGTATCAAACCAAGCCATCTCCTGGTGAAGTATGGCGAAAAAAAACTTTTGTCGGATTCTTGCTGTCTGTCTTGCAGCTGAAGTCAGAAATGTCCAGAGTTGGATGGTGCTCAGTATCGCTACAGCAAAGCCAATACCCGCATAGTAGTAGGTAAACCTGTAGTAAAATAGTAAAAGTCCATAAAGTCAATTGCATCTTGCAAGATAAGTTTAGACACATCAGGTCACGTTCAACCCTGCTGAAGCCAATGCGATGTAATTGAGGGACAAATTTGGCTTACAGTCTAATGGACAAAAAAAATATAGAAAGTACACTATGCTATTTGTATGAAAATAATTGCAGAGGTTCTTACCTGGTCATTTCAGCTTCTATATCCAAACCTGGAATTGCTGGACAAGTAGAGCTACTATTCATCATAGCTGAAAGATTAACTGTAACAAAGAAAATTATTCAATTTTATTAGAACAGGCATAAAACAAATCATGGCGGTTTTAGGCCATAATCGTGTACAACAGCGCTGTAGATTTATAACTTTCATGGTGGCCATCATCCTTCTAGTGGAGGATCAAACAGGGCAAGCTTCTGAGTCAGCTCAGAGGGTTACTGTATAGTGATGTCATGGATTTAGGTCACTACGTCAAAGGGCACTGGCCAGATCATAGCTTCATCTGATCTGGCCTTCAGATTCCATCAGTGGTCAATATCTGATTTTTCAGAAGTTTATAACTCCCCCTTCTACCCTACCCAAGGCAAAATTCATCCATGTAGACACCATAAGTCCGACTTTTATGCACCACTTAGGTTCCACCCAAGCCTCAAAACTGGGCCCAAGTGAGGTCCAAGTGGTAGCTCAGCCTTTTGCTGGCTGTCTGCAAAAAGGGTAAGTTTCACTAATAATGCACCTAATCAAATGTGCAAAACTGTTCAGACCTGGGAGAAATAGCAGACCCCTTCCAGGTGTCAGCACATATATTTTAGGGTAAGTTATGATTGCCCTTCTCATAAGCTTAGCTCATATAGAGGAAAAATAGAATTAATGGTCCTATTTTGTTGTTTTAAAAGTCCAATCACAGATCTTGATTTGGTGACCTCCTGGAACAGTGAATTCCATGGATTAACTACAAGCTGTAGAAAGTAGTAAATCGTTTTACAGTTACCAAATGTACTGCTCTGTAATTTATCAAGTGTTGAGTTTGTTACTGTACTATACAGCAGGGTAAAAGGGAAGGACTGCTCAGAATTCACTATGCTTTTCGTAGGTTTTAACACCACAGCAGCACTCCATCCTGAACTTCTGCCAATCCAGTAAATAAGAGACCCTAACAAATATTTTCAGAAGTTGAACAAACTTTATTTACCTGAAGATACATTTACTGCTTGGCCAATCGTCACAAAGCTGTTTGTCATCTCTCCAGTGACAACGATAATAAGTGGCAGCCCTGTTCCATTTGCAACAGCTGCAATCAAGCCTATTATCATCAAAATGATATCCAGCCAATCGGCATACGCAAACTACATTAATATAAAGAAAAAGGAATTAATTGCTGTCATTAATAGTTAGTTAAGGGTTAAGTTTCCACCTGTAAAGGGTTAACACATAGTACCTGGTGAACACCTGACCTGAGGACCAATCAGGGAAGAGAATTTAAAATTCCTAGGAGGGAACTTTTTCTCTCTGTTCTTGTGTGTGTTGTTCTTAGCCGTTTGGAGTTACAAGGGTCCAGATGTTTTAATCAAGTCTCTACAAGTTTCCACCTTTCTGAACTAATTTCTTCTAGTCAAGATAGTGAGTATTAGAAAGGTACTTTGTGTCCTCATCTAATAATCCTATGTTTGCAATTCTGTGTGTTTGTTATTGATTATTCTTCATTCTGCCTGTATTGTTTGTACTGAGAAGGAGAGAGGATTCTCTCCAGAACTTAGCAAGGTTATACCCTATGAGTGTCCAGCTTGGACTCATAGAGATTCTGTATTTTCTTGTTTTTCTTTTAATAAATTCTTTCTATAAAGATTTGATTAAATCCCTCTACTGTGGATACAGGGGGAGGGGCTAAGAAACTCTCTCTCGGTGGTGAGACCAGCTTATCTCCGGGCAGAGAGGGGAGGGGGGAGGTTTCTCTCTCTGTGAGTTGATCTGTGTTTCCCCAGGGAACATCTTTGGAAAGAGGAAGGGGGGAATACAGGGGTGTCTCGGCCCACGTGAATCGACCGAGTGGTGGCAGCAAAAAGGGGACCTACCCTAGGATTTTAGGGTGGGGGGATACATGCTGGTCCCCACATTGGAACCCAACAGTTCCAAGTGGGGGTGAGACCATGATACATTTACTGCTTGGCCAATCGTCACAAAGCTGTTTGTCATCTCTCCAGTGACAACGATAATAAGTGGCAGCCCTGTTCCATTTGCAACAGCTGCAATCAAGCCTATTATCATCAAAATGATATCCAGCCAATCGGCATACGCAAACTACATTAATATAAAGAAAAAGGAATTAATTGCAGGTTGACAAATTCACATAATTGTGACAATATCCTACTAAGACACACAGAATAGGATTTGTTTTTACATAGCGCCAGTCACAATTTGGGTATCCCAAAGCACTTTATGAAGCAATGAATTAGATACTGTGAAGGCAAACACAACACTTGGGATGCACTTTGAAAAAGCTTACACACAGTTTTAGGCCAGTTTTTATTGAGGGATTTAGGACATGTTGGCAGGATGAATCCCCTAATCCGCAGAAAAAAGAATGTATCTAACATCACCTGTGCAACTCACGGCCTCCCTGGGTGCATTCTACTACATCCCATATTTACTCAGTGCATTGAAAATGTAAACAAGAACAGGTAGTTGACAAACAGTTGGCTGCTGCCTACCAATAGAAATGGGTACGTAGCAGTTATCACATTTAAGAAAAACACAGCCCTTGTTTCCCTGGATAATTCATGAGACATTATGCACGAATGATAAAATTATCTCCAGTTGAGAGACCCAGGGTAAGGCCCTACTTACTGCACATGCTTCACTTCAGTCCTTAACATGGGTGAATTTCACTCCTTCGTCAAGCACTGGCAGTTAGCTGCGGGGGGAACTTTGCACAACAGGCTGTATTTTTAATGAGGGAAGCCTGAGATCAACACACAAAAATGGCTGTACGGCAATACTAAGTTTTGCACAGACCTCTTTCTTCTCTTCTGAAATGCAGTATTGTGGTTGCATATCAGTCTGTTACCATAACGTACAACAGGCAAAGAAAAGGAACAATGAGAAATATAAATCAAACCAATAAACTATGCACTAACCAATTTCAAAATGCCAACCATCTTTTCCTTTGACTCCTCATTTTTCTTTCTAAAGAGATTAATGCAAAATTAATCCAGACCCTTTCTTGAAAGGCAGGGCAAGAAATTTAACAGCGTATTAAGATCAAGGAACCCCTACTTTTTCTTGTTCTTCTGTAACTGGTCATTTTGCTCAGGTTTTTCATCATGTTGGAAAGCAGGATTGTCATAGCCATTACTTGCAGATTCTGTGGAGGGAAAGTAGGTTTTGCTTTCACAAACAGTAAGGTCTTTTAAGTCAGCTTCTTATGAAGCACATTACATCCCTTTCTGGATTATTGGAGCACCAGAACTGGTGATTTTTTTAAAGCAGGAAACCTACATTTTTCTCACGCTCTTGAAACAGCTCATAACTTTCAATTTTTTCCTCCCCAAAAATCATATCCAAGCTGAGAACAAACATCATTTTCAGCCCAAAAACTAATTTTAAGGGAAGTCATTAAAGATTAACTTGGGCCTCAGTCTTGCAAAAACTGAGGGAATGCCTAAGTGTGTGTCTACACTAGAAGTGCTGCAGTGGCACAGCTGCAGCTATGCTCTCTGTAGCATATACACTTACTACAATGGCGGAAGGGATTAGTGAATCCACCTGCTACGTTGCTGGAAGAGTTCTTCTGTCAACCTAAAGGTGCCTACATTGGGGCTTAGGTCGGCTTACCTATGTCTCTCAAGAGCATGAATTTTTCACACCTCTGAGAAATGTAGCTAGGTGGACCTAACTTTTAGGTGTAGACCAGGCCTTTGTCTTTGCAGGATTGCGGCCTTAGAATGGAACAGGCATCTTATTATTTGTTGGTGTTTCAGTGTTACTTACTGGCCTCAACCCTACTGTGCTATGGCTGCACAAAGACAAGCAAAAAAAGAGGAACTCCGCCAAAAAGAGTTTATAATTAAGGAATAAGATGAGAAATAACAAGTGGATGAAAGAAACAGACAGAGGAATCACAATAGAATAGTGAGGTGACTGTGAACTAAAGGATAAAAGATGGTCACAACACACCAGCTGTCTATCTTGTCTCAACCTGAACTGTAACTACTGTGTTTTCCATCACTAGTTTTTAGAACGTGTTTGTAGAGACTTACAGGACACTATTATGTTTGTTTTGATTATATAACAACTCAAATGCAGTTAACTGGTTCCTGACTCACATACTGGAGCATATATCAAGGGGTAGCTATGTTAGTCTGTATCCACAAACACAACAGGGAGTCTGGTGGCACCTTAAAGACTAACAGATTTATTTGGGCATAAGCTTTCGTGGGTAAAAAACCCTCATTTCTTCAGATGCATAGTGGAGCACTTGCACACTTAGACCCCATTGCTGATGCATGTAAATAACTTTAGGCATATGAGCGGCCACATTGAAACTCAATGGGACTACTCATGTGCATAAATGCTCGCAGGATGGGAGCCGTAGCTATTTTCAAACTAGAGTGACTCACTAGGCTCCCCAGGGTCACTTAAGTTGGTAGAAAGGCCACACAGAGCTATGCCCAGGTAGTGCTGTGATTAAGGTAAAAGAGAATACGTGTATTCAGTGCTAGCTATGAATATTTTCTGAATGCTGTTTCCTCCAGACAGATCCCCAACAAGGGTCCTTACTCGCTGGGTAAAGACACCACAGAAGAAAGCTTAATAGCCAGAGCAGCATGATTTGTGGAGGACGATGGGAGGGCTGATCTGTTTTTCCATAGCAATCCCTCATGGCTCCCAGACAAGATTCAAAATGTGGCTTAGTTTCGTGGCAATGGAGTACATCCTTCCAACAACTAGCCTAACATTCAAAAGAAGAAACAACTAATCAAAAAAACTTACTAGGATTAGGTTGTTCTTTTTCTGTGTAATTTATGAAATCATCCTTCATTGTGTTATTCTGTTGTATGGTTATTAGACTTGCAGAAGTAAATCACTTTGGGTAAAATCTGCATACACAAGAAAACAGCACAACCTTTCAGAGACAATAGCCATTCAAAGAGTTCACATTAAGATATGTTTGTTTGTTTATTAATTGTTTGTTTCCTTTCAACACCTTCTCCTAGGGAAGAAAAAATATTTATTATTACATACTACTTTTACATCAGGGTAAATTACTTTTCTAAAGAACTATGTTCATTTTTAAAAATTAGGACAACAATGTGGCCTGCTTCCTGGGGGTACCCAGGGCTGTGGCCACCTGCCCTTACCACAAGAAAGCCTTGTCTGTGCCTGATGAGGGTCAGCTCCCCAACTCCAGTGGCCATAGGCAACACAAGCACTCCCCTCTAGGCCTACACAGGCCCTGCTGTCTCTTTACAGGTTAGCAATAGGCACATTTCAACCCCCGAGCTCTCCGAGCATCTCCCTGGAGTGTGAAGCCCGTGCTCCACTGCAAACTCACAGTATTTACAGATTTGCTGTTTGGAAAGGAACAGTACACCCCAGCTTACCAGTTCCAGCTCAGATCACCTCTTTGCTTAACACACAACACTTAGATGCAAAAGTTTATTTAACAAAGTATAGATGTAACTCTCCCTTTCAGTGCTGGCTTAGTACCTGAATGCAGTGCAAACAGGAGAGGGTACCTCACAGTTTTTGAACAGTTTCAAAGTTTCGGTCACCCTGGCCTCAGTTCTCTGTGCTGCTGGTAGGTGTCTGCCTCCCCATCCTGGCATGCTAAAGGATCAAGCTACTTGGTGGTGCTTCCAGTGAGACAAGGGATAACCACACTCAGGCTGAGGCTACAGCACTTGAACTCACAAATAATTCAAACTCACACAAGCAAACACATTATAAATAATAACTATAAACTTTATATAAGGACTTGACCCAAGAGAAATAGACAATCAGTGAAAATATTAAATGATTAAAATGATTAGAGATCAATAATGCTTTGTAATTACTAAAGGCTCTGCCAAGAGGCATGCTAGGTCACGTGACCACACACTCTCCCAATGTTTCTAAACAAAAGTGTCTCTTCCCACCCTCACTCCCAGTTCTGTCTGTCCCCCATGTCTCGGGTGGTGCATGTGGAGACATGTTGCAGGCCAGTAAGGAGTTGCTGTTAGAAACACACTTTATTATACTGGGAATTGGCAGTGTAGATCTTGATGATCCAGATAGATGAAAATCCTTCCGCAGATGCAATGTGCCTTTATGGTGCAAAATTACAACCCAACTGCCCATATAACTCTAAGTCTTGGCTACACTTGCGAGTTGGAGCGCATTAAAACTGCCATGGGTGCCCTAGCTCACTACCTGTCCACACTGGCAAGGCACGTAGAGCGCTCTGACTCCGCAGCTAGAGCACTCCTTGTACTTCACCTCGGTGAGTGGAATAAGGTTTGATGTGCCCCCGCTGGAGCACTGCAGCGCCAGTGTGAACGGGGTGTTGCATTACTATGCTCTGATCAGCCTCAGGAACCGTCCCATAATCCCCTTAAGTCAAGTGGATACTCTTGTCATTGTTTTGGAATCACAGCAGAAAAGCGGATATGCCCTTTCAAAGCTCTGTTTTTGACAGCTGGTATGCTTATCTGCTCTGAGACAAAGCAACCATTACTGTGAAATGCTGCTTGGCGGGGGAAGAGGGGGAAAGGAGGTCTGCTGCTGACTGAACTTACAAGACAGTATGCCCCAAAGACCAACTCTCTCTCCCCCCACATACATACAACACACTCCCTGTCACACTCCACGCCACCTCCATTTGGAAAGCACATTGCAGTCACTTGCATGCTGGGACAGCTGCCCATAATGCACTGCTCCCAATGCTGCTGCAAGTGCCGCAAATGTGGCAATGCCAGTGCGCTTGAAGATGTCAGTGTGGACAGACTGCAGCACTTTCCCGACTGCACTCTCCGAAGGCTGGTTTAATTCAAAGCGCTCTACATCTGCAAGTGTAGCCAGGTCCTAATACCGGATACCCCCTCAGGTTCTATTTCTGGCTGAGCGGTCAGGAGACTGATTCGGGCAAGCAGGTCCTGCCTAGCGATCACTGGAAATGGACTAACTGCCCACTCCCTTCTGAAACAGTGCTGACAGCTTTTAAAGCTTGGAACCCCCGGGTTCTAAAATCCTGAATCTGGTGTGGGCTGGCTGCAGGACAGGCAGGCTGGAAGCAGCAAATGGCAGGAGAGACAGGTTGTCTCCTCCGGTTGCTGGCAGGTGGTGAAAGGAGGATTGTCTGTGCCTGGGACTTTTCTGCAGGCTGGGGTTACAAGTTAGGCCAGTTGCTGGGCCTGGAAGTGCTGTGCTGGCAGACTGCAGGCAGACCTGCTCCTCCCTCTGCTTCTCAACTGGTCTCTCCCACATGGCAGGAAAGACGAGCTATTCATAGCCTTCCTCAGGGCCGGTGCAACCATTTAGGCAAACTAGGCGGCTGCCTAGGGCGCCTAGAGGTTGGGGTCGCCTAAAAGCCCGCTAAGGCGAGGAGGTGGAGTGGAGGTGAGCTGGGGCGGGGTGGGGGGCAGGGAAGGCCACCCACAGTAACTGGGGAGGAGTACACAGGGGAACCGCTCCCCACCCCAGATCACCTCCACTCTGCCTCCTCCGTTGAGCACACAGCCCCCACTCTAATTCTCCTCCAATCAGCGGTGCAAGCCTGGGAGGGGAGGAGAATTAGAGCAGAGCCGGCGTGCTCAGCGGAAGAGGCGGAGCCGAGGTGAGATGGGGCGGGCTCCCCAGGCAGAGTTAGCTGCTGCAGCAGAGGGGGGCTCCCCGGGCAGGGTTAGCTGCCGTGCCGAGGGCAGGGGAGTCTCCCCGGACAGGGTTAGCAGTCGTGGCAGGGGCAGGGGAGTCTCCCGGGGCGGGATTAGCTGCTGCGTAGGGGGGGGGTAGCTGCTGCGGGGGGGTGCTCCCCGGGCAGGGGGGTTGGCGGGCTCCCCGGGTGGGGGGCTGGGTTAGCTGCAGTGGGGGGGTGGGGTTAGCTGGCGGGGGTGGCGCAAGGTGGAAGTTTCGCCTCAGGCATGAAACTTCCTTGCACCGGCCCTGGCTTTCCTCTTGCTTTCCAAGGCCTCCAGGGCTCCGGGGGTGATTTAAAGGGCCAGGGACTCCTGGCCACCTACCACTACTGCCCTGGGCCCTTTAAATCACCAACCAAGTCCCACTGCCAGAGCACCTGGGGTAATGGCAGCAGCCCAGGGATCTGGCAATGATTTAAAGGGCCAGAGGCTCGAGGGCACAGTGGAGCCCCGGGCCCTTTAAATCACTGATGGACTGTGGGGGATCCCGGCTGCTGCCACTACCCCAGGGCTCAGGCGGAGATTTAAAGGGCCCAGGGCTCCACTGCGGTAGCGGCGGCAGATGTAGTGTATTAAATTGATCTCCGCAGCAAGGTGCTACTTACAGTGCACTGAGCATACTCAGTACATCTGCTGAAATCACTGCCCTTCACCCTGCCCTTATTAGCTATAAGATTCTGCAGTCTGCTTTTCACATGGGTTAAAAACTGGCAAAGGGGGCGAATCGGAGGAGGGGGGTGGCCAGGGTCTGAGAAGAGGGTGGAAATTGACTGGTCGGGGTGGGGGTCAAGCAGCTGGTGGCAGGATTAGAAGAGGGGCTACAGGGCAAAATCAGGGCTATGGGGGGAGAAACAGGAGTTAAGCTTGGAGTGAGGCGCTGGCAGAAGGTGTCAGAGGGCAAAATACAGCACAGGCAGGGGCACAGGGTGTAACAGTTACCCCAATGGCGTTGAGACACCCATGTTTGCAAAAATGGTGTGGGGCAAAGGGGCTTTTTTTATTTCCCCTCTCACAGACAGCACCTCTCAGCATCGGCTTCCTGGGGCTGGGTTCTTAAAGGCACAGGCATCCCAGTGCCTAGTCAATGCAACTCCTCTTTGACTGATCTAACCTACTGTCTACACTACAAAGTTCAAAGCGCTGCCCTGGGTGCCAGTGCTCCTGGTAATCCACCTTGATGAGGGGATTAGCTCCGGGCAGTGTCTACACTAGCGCTTTAAAGCGCTCAAACTTGCTGTGCTTGGAGGGGGGTGATTTTTCACACCCCTGAGCCATCAAGTTAGAGCGTTTTAACTTGCCAGTGTAGTATTTGATTGCATAGCATCTCCTAGCAGTTGTCTTATCTGTTGCTGGAATTCCCTGAATTTTTTAATTTATTTTTTCCTTCTCATTTTAGAGCTGACTGAATTTCTGGCCTAGTGTCAAAACTTTGTTTTGAGTCAATCCACCAATGGGGATTGCATTTTTTGCAACTGTTTTTTTGCCTCTCAGTCTAGCCCTTAGTGTTTTTCCGCATGCCATTGTGTACAACTTGATTCTCAAATATTCAGTAAAGGCAGTATATTATCTCCTATGACATCTTTCTCCCTGTAATTACTGCCATCGTGGGTCAGACCAATAGTCCGCCTAATCTAGTATCCTGTCTTGTAACAGTGGCCAATGCTAGGTGCAAATTTGGGAATGATCAGACCAGGCAATGACTCAGTGAATCATCCCATTGTCCACTCCCAGCATGAGTTATACACTCTTGAGTCAAGAAATGTTAATAAATAAATGATTTTTTTAATGTGCCTGTTTGTTCTTGAGCCTGTAGGGTGCAGTAAGACCAGTTCCAGTGCCTTGAGCCTAAACACCTGAATGAATCTTAGGGCTGGTCTACACTGCGGGGGGTGGGGGCCATACATCTAAGATACACAACTTCAGCTACGCTATTCGTGTAGCCGAAGTCGAAGTATCTTTAGTTCAACTTAGCTGGCCGTCCTCACGGAGGCAAGTCGACTGCCGCGGCTTCCCCGTCGACTCTGCTTACTCCTCCTGCCTATGTGGAATACGGGCGTCTATTCGGGGATTGATTTGTATCTAGATCGATTACTACCCGCCGATCTGGCAGGTAGTGTAGACTTGGCCTTAGACTACCCTCATACAGTTCCTGTTACCTCTCCCAAACATTGCATATACTGTGGCAGAGCTCTGACCTTGCTCCTGTGGGTCCTGCGCTTCTAGGCGGTTTATGCTTAGCCTCAGTGGCTCACTGTGACCCTCCACGTAGCCCTTCTCTCTCTAGTGCCAGGGTTACAGTCTCCTGAGCCCTTTTCATCATAGGTTGCAAGGAGGTTGGTGAGAGAACTCCCACAGTCTCTGTTCAACCTCCTGTCCTGACAGGGACCTGACTTCCCCTTCCAGGAGCTGTTCCTGTAGTGGTGGGTTGGGGGGAACCCGGGCCCGCCCTCTACTCCGGGTTCCAGCCCAGGGACCCTAATAGTAGCAGTTGTTGGCAGCCAACCTTTCACTGCCAGAGTTGCTACATTTCCCTGGGCCACTTCCCCACAGCTCTCCTGCTTCTCCCTTCTTCACCCTTACCTTAGGGCTCCTTTAACGATGTTTTAGGGTGTCTTCAGTAACCAGCCCTTCAGCCGCACTTCCTCTCCTCTGGCTCCCCTGCCTGACTGGAGTGAGCCCTTTTTATAGTAACAGCAGGGCCTTAATTAGAGTCAGGTGGTCACATTAACTGAATGGCCTCACCTGACTCTTTACAGGTTAATTAGAGTCAGGTGTTCTCATTAGCCTGGAGCAGCCCCTGCTCTGGTCAGTCAGGGAACAGAAAACTGTTAATCCAGTGGCCAGTATATCTGCCTTCTGCTATTCTGCTGTACCCAACTGGCCTGAGTGTATCACAATACCTAGGGCCATATGTACACTTTAGGTGTGGGTTAACTCAACTTATGTCAGTGTAGAGTCACTATGGTTACTATGCCACTTGTGTACATGCCTCCTGGACTCCTTGTCTCAGCAGTCAGGGTACTCACCAGAAGCACTTGTATAGAGTCACAGTGAGGTGCACCATGAATAGATATCCTACTGTATTTTGGGAAGCTTTTTTTGTCAGTGTATGCTGGGTACCAAAGAGGTTAGACAGAGTGGTTGTGGCCATGGGATCCAACTTCTTATAAAGCATTGTTGACCACCCACTAATTTTATATGTATCCCATATAGAAATGTATACATAATGTTTACACCTTTTTTTCTAAACCCGCTAACCTGCCTGGCCCTCCTCACTGTCTGCCATCTCACACAGAATCATGGAACTTGCATGGCTCTGCACTATTGTCATGAGCATTTGCACCCAAATGTGCATGCTCCTTTACTGTTTGCAGATCAGTAAACATACACGTGGGGTGTGACATTATACTCTATATTCTTTATGAAAATATGCTTATGATATGGATATGACATAGCTAATATATACTTTATGCAAGATGTCTAATGTGGGGTATCATTGCAAAATTGTAGACCTATTGACTGTGTTTATCCAACTTGTATGCATGTAAAATTTGTATCTGAGGCTAGAAATATTGACCATGTCTCTGTATTTCAAATGTGCCTCTGTATTTCAAATGAAGTAAAAGCCTTAAGTGAATCCGCATGTTCCATAGAATCTCTATGAATAGTAATTTCATGCTGTAATAAGAATATAACATTAGGGATCTATTATCAACCACCTGACCAGGACAGTGATAGTGATGATTAAATGCTAAGGGAGATTAGAGAGGCGATCAAAATTAAGAACTCAATAATAGTGGGGGATTTCAATTATTCCCATATTGACTGGGAACATGTCATCTCAGGACAAAATGCAGAAAAAACATTTCTCGATACTTTAAATGACTGCTTCTTGGAGCAGGTGGTACAGAAACCCACAAGGGGAGAGGCAATTCTCGATTTAGTCCTGAGTGGAGCGCAGGATCTGGTCCAAGACACAACTATAACAGGACCGCTTGGAAATAGTGACCATAATATAATAACTTTTAACATTTCTGTGATGGGAAGAACACCTCAGCAGCCCAACACTGTGGCATTTAATTTCAGAAAGGGGAACTATGCAAAAATTAGGGGGTTAGTTAAACAGAAATTAAAAGGGACAGTGACTAGCGTGAAATCCCTGCGAGCTGCATGGACACTTTTCAAAGACACCATAATAGAGGCCCAACTGAAATGTATACCCCAAATTAAAAAACACGGTAAAAGAACTAAAAAAGAGCCACTATGGCTTAACAACCATGTAAAAGAAGAAGTGAGAGATAAAAAGGCATCTTTTAAAAAGTGGAAGTCCAATCCTAGTGAGGTAAATAGAAAGGAGCATAAACACTGCCAAATTAAGTGTAAAAATGTAATAGGAAAAGCCAAAGAGGAGTTTGAAGAACAGCTAGCCAAAAACTCAAAAGCAGGAAGCCTGCTAAACAACCAGTGGGGCCCCTGGATGATCAAGACACAAAAGGAGCACTTAAAGATGATAAAGTCAATGCGGACAAACTAAACTTATTCTTTGTTTCAGTCTTCACGGCTGAGGATGTTAGGGAGATTCCCAAACCTGAGCCGGCTTTTGTAGGTGACAAATCTGAGGAATGCTCACAGACGGAGATGTCACTAAGAAGGTTTTAGAATTAATTGATAAACTTCACAGTAACAAGTCACCAGGACCAGATGGCATTCACCCAAGAGTTCTGAAAGAACTCAAATGTGAAATTGCAGAACTACTAACTATGGCTTGTAACCTGTCCTTTAAATCAGCTTCTGTACCCATTGACTGGAAGATAGCTAATGTAACACCAATATTTAAAAAGGGCTCTAGAGATGATCCTGGCAATTACAGACTGGTAAGTGTAACATCAGTACGGGCAAATTAGTTGAAACAATTGCAAAGAATAAAATTGTCAGACACATAGAACATAAGTTGTTGGGTAAAATTCAACATGGTTTCTGTAAAGGGAAATCGTGTCTTATTATTCTGTTAAGAGTTCTTTCAAGTGGTCAACAAACATGTGGACAAGGGGGATCCAGTGGACATAGTGTACTTAGATTTCCAGAAAGCCTTTGACAAGGTCCCTCACCAAAGGCTCTTACGTAAATTAAGTTGTCATGGGATAAGAGGGAAGATCCTTTCATGGATTGAGAACTGGTTAAAAGACAGGGAACAAAGGGTAGGAATAAATGGTAAATGTTCAGAATGGAGAGGGGTAACGAGTGATGTTCCCCAAGGGTCAGTCCTCCAACCAATCCTATTCAACTTATTCATAAATGATCTGGAGAAAAGGGGTAAAAAGTGAGGTGGCAAAGTTTGCAGATGATACTAAACTGCTCAAGATAGTTAAGACCAAAGCAGACTGTGAAGAACTTCAAAGAGATTTCACAAAACTAAGTGATTGGGCAACAAAATAGCAAATGAAATTTAATGTGGATAAATGTAAAATAATGCACATTGGGGAAAATAACCCCAACTATACATACAATATGATTGGGGCTAATTTAGCTACAACTAATCAGGAAAAAAATCTTGGAGTCATCGTGGATAGTTCTCTGAAGACGTCCACACAGTGTTCAGTGGCAGTCAAACAAGCAAACAGAATGTTAGGAATCATTAAAAAGGGGATAGAGAATAAGACGGAGAATATCTTATTGCCCTTATATAAATCCATGGTAAGACCACATCTTGAATACTGCTTAGAGATGTGGTCTCCTCATATCAAAAAAGATATACTGGCATTAGAAAAGGTTCAGAGAATGGCAACTAAAATGATTAGGGGTTTGGAACCGGTCTCATATGAGGAGAGATTAAAGAGGCTAGGACTTTTCAGCTTGGAAAAGAGGAGACTAAGGGGGGATATTATAGAGGTATATAAAATCATGAGTGATGTGGAGAAAGTGAATAAGGAAAAGTTATCTACTTGTTCCCATAATATAAGAACTAGGGGCTGCCAAATGAAATTAATGGGCAGCAGCTTTAAAACAAATAAAAGGACATCCTTCTTCCATCACACAGCGCACAGTCAACTTGTGGAACTCCTTGCCTGAGGAGGTTATGAAGGCTAGGACCATAACAGGGTTTAAAAGATAACTGGATAAATTCATGGAGGTTAAGTCTATTAATGGCTATTAGCCAGGATGGGTAAGGAATGGTGTCCCTAGCCTTTGTTTGTCAGAGGGTGGTGATGGATGGCAGGAGAGCTATCACTTGATCATTACCTGTTAGGTCCACTCCCTCTGGGGCACCTGGCATTGGCCATTGTCAGTAGACAGGATACTGGGCTGGATGGACCTTTGGTCTGACCCAGTACGACCATCCCTCTTATGTTCTTATGCTCTGATGGATGAGGTCAGACAATGTTAGAGGCTTATTGAAGGAATGCACAAACACAAAGATTATCACAGGAACTGTGTGCAATAGGAACCTCTGAAGGATAGTGCTATACAAAGGCCATCTGATGTAGCTCATTGCTACAGATAGCAGTCTCACATATCTAGGGTGTGAGAAACTGCTATCTGTAGGAATTAGCTTCATCAGAATGCAGTGATACTGGTAGCACATCCCTACAGATTGCAGTTTCTTACGTGTGTGTGTGAAAATGCTATCTGTAGAAACACGCTACCAGTGACAGGTCCTTCCTACTATGCTAAAAAAGGCCATCTGATGGAGCTAACTTCTACAGATAGCAGTCTCAGGAACCTACGGTATGTAAAACTGCTATCTCTAGGAATTAGCTTCATCAGATTGCAGTGTTACAGGTCTCCCATGACCTTCTCATAAACAAACTATGGAAATGCAACCTAGATGGAGCTAAAATAAGATGGGTGCAAAACTAGTTGGAAAACAGTTCCAACAGTAGTTATCAGTGATTCACAGGCTGAAAGGGCTGAGTCAGGCTGAAAGGCCATAATGAGTGGGGTTCTATAGGGATCAGTTCTGGGTAAGTTTCTATTCAAAATCTGAATCAATGATTGAAATAATGGCATAGAGAATACAATTATAAAATTTATGAATGATAACAAGCTGCATGCATACAAAATGGAAAATGACTTCCTAGGAAGGAGTACTGCTGAAAGGGATTTGGGGGGTCACAGTGGACCACAAGCTGAATAGGAAAGTGATCTATGCAAAAAAACAGAATATCACTCTGGGCTATGGTGACCAGATGTCCACATTTTATAGGGACAGTCCCGATTTGGGTGTCTTTTTCTTATGTAGGCTCCTATTACCCCCCACCCTCTGTCCCTATTTTTCACACTTGTTATCTGGTCACCCTACTCTGGGCTATCCACTATACTGGAGTAAAAATTGGAGAGAGTCCAGAGAAGAGGGGAAAAAAAGCTCTAGAAAACATGACCTATGAGAGAAGCAGCATCTTTTTACAAAAGCTGTTTCTTACAATCTACACTATAAACGACTGCTACAGGTAGCACATTTCTACACGTAGCAATTTCACATGGACCGTAGTGCATGAAACTGCTACCTGTAGGCATCTGCTACAGCCGGGAGCAGTTTACTCCAATAGCAGTTTCTCACATTAGGTACCGGTAACTGCTGCCAGTAGCACATTCCTGCCCAGAGCACTTTAACACACTACACCCGCCTGGTGCCGCCGGGCTCGGACCCGCTGACTGTCCCCTCCGCCCCCCGCAGTGCCCGCGAGCCCTTTGCTGTCAGTCCCGGCTCCAGGCAGGGCTCCCCTGGCGCGGGTCACGCCGAGCTGCCATTGGCCACGGAGCGAGCAGCCCCCAGAGACGCGGCCCCGCTCCTGCCGGGGAAGGGGCCCCGCTGCCCGCGTGCGCCGCTGAGCCCCCGCGGGAGGGGAGCGGGGAGCGGGGAGGGGCTGGGCCAGGGGGTCGCTCGGACACGCCGCTGGCGCCAGGGGGGCTGGAGCGTCCCCATCGCTCAGCCCTGGGCCGAGCCCCGGCGGCCTCCTGCCCGGGGCGGGGGGTGGCGGTGGGGGCAGGTAGGGGAAGCCGGGCTCGGGGCTGGGAGAGATTCCTCAGCAGGAGACTGGCCCCGTCCCAGCGGTTCTGAGCCTCACCTGCCCGCTGCTCCCTGCGCTGCTCCCAGCCCGGCTGTGACTGCGGAGCGCCCGCACCTGCCTCCGCTCCCTGCCCCAGGCAGCCTCCCCGCTGTGGTGTGTCCCAGACGCTGCTCTGCCTAAACCTCCGTGCCCGCTTCCCCCTGCCCCTTATAAACAGCAGGCTGCTGCCGGCCGCCCACTTTTCAGCTACCTTGTTTCCCTTCCTCCCCATCCCGGGGGATCAGGTTTCAAGGTAACGCTCTGGGGCCCCCTTTCCACATCTCCTGGCAGTGACTCCTTCCCCACAGGTACCCCCGCCCAAAGCAAGAAAACCATTTCTGGTGAAGACGTGCTGCTGTGGGGACCAGAAATGGGTAAAAGGACTAAAGCCTCCCATTGTGGTTCTTTCCTGCTTAAATGTGTTTAAATGTCTCCTAAGAAGTTCAGAGGGTTGATTCAGAAAAACACCCCGAAGCTCAGATTTGTCACCACACTTGTAGGGACATCTCTCAGTTACTCTGGGAAAACTTATGCAGACTTTACAGGACCCTGTGGCTCCCCACCCCTTTCCACTGTGCAAAAACAAAATCCCATAATTATCTTCCAATCTATCTGGATGCTGATATCATCCTCATCATGCTGGAATCTGAGTGCCCAAGGGTTTTGGAAAGTCAGGGAAACCAGTGGTAGTTTTGCCTGATTAAGGAGTTCAGGCCTGAGCCCTGTGTGATGATTCTTCTTTTCATCCTCCCACCCCCCAAGCTTCAGGGTAAAATGATATAATTCCTTTTGAAAGAAAAGGCAACGTTTCCCATCACTTTCTTCACCACCACCACCACTACTTTTTACTTTACAGCTGGACTTCTATATTGCTCAAAACCCTACCCCACAAGTCTGTTTATTTCTAGGGCCCCAGGCTCTCATTACCATTACATTATTTTTTGTTGTCAAGTTTATTACAGGACTCAACTTCAGTCCCCATTATGCTAGGCATTGTACAAAATACATTGGGACAGGGACTGACTCTTCCTAAGAGTTTATAAACTCCTTGGCTTCCATAGTTCAGAAGTTTGTGTCTGTAGATTAGCAAGGAGGAAAGGTGAGAAGCACAAATACATGATTGTCCCAGCCCCCAAACTGTGTTAATCCCAATGGAGTCAATGGGATTTTTGCCATTTCAGTGGGAACAGGAACAACTCCTGCATCCACACTTGGAGCGTTTTGCTGATGTAGTAGACTGGTATAGCTTTACTGGCAAAGACTTTTCAAGAATAGACCTGGCCATAGGTTTAGTGGTGGTCATGGTTGATCTCAGATACCATAGCAAGGAATGCCATCTAAGAATATAAGAAGAATTAAATAGGAAAGTCTTGACCAGAAGTTTAAAGATGCTAAGCACCCACAACTCTTATTTGAAATCTCGAGGAGTTGCTGGGTGCTTGGCACATCAGAAAATCAGGCCATTTTACTATTACAGCAACCTTGATTTTATGACCACCAATCTGACGAACAACCAGTGACAGGAATCATTTCCCCCCAGATTGGGGGAAGGAAGTAGAAAATCACAGTATGAATGTGATCTGATGAGAACAAGTTGACATCCCTTCCCATTTGTAGACCTTCAGTGTGTTGGAAAATGTTTTGCTGTGGTTTGAAGGACAAGGAGAAAGTGATGCAGTGCACCATGTTGCAACTCGCGCTGTACCTACTGCTATTTCGAGATATTCAATTTTATGAACTTTTCAATGTTATGAACCCCTCAGTCCCCAATTAGTTTGTAAAACAGAGGTTCTGCTCTATTTGTGTGTGGAAACCCCAGCCAAGACTGGAGACACATTGTGCTAAGCATTGTAAATACATGTTGTTCAGCATTATCAAAATGCTTTCCCCCCAAAAATAAAATTTTGTCAGGGTTGACACAGCCGCACAGAAAGTTTAGATTTTGATGAAACGGCATTTTATGATGGGAAAATGTTCTATCTGAACATTTTTGACCAGCTGTAATGTTAATAAGCAACTTTAAAAAGTAAAAACCAGGGAAGCAAAGGGAAAGTGAGAGGAGGAGAAAGGGAAGAGTTGGCAAATAATTCCTGCAGTAACCCAGTGAGATATAAGGGCCCCACTTATCACTTGGTAGAAGACCAAGGAAAGTCAAAGCAAATTGCATTATTTTTTTAAACCTCCTTTATAAGTAAAAGATGACCACAATTATTTAAAAGTTGAAGAGAACGGATAGTAGTGGACTGAAATAAATGTGTTGGTAACTTAGAACAGACATAAGCTTATAAATAACTGTTGTGGAAGAAACAAACTTTATTTTTTGGTTGGAAGCAATAAAATTAGAGACAGCTTTATTGAGGACATGCAATTGTAAGGGAAGAACATAGCTGAGAGAGAGCATTTTTGTTTTAGTTTTCTTAAAGTACAAGCAATATTACTCAAGCGTTTATATATTTTAGTGTCATGTATTAATTTAAAACATTTGTAGTTTGTTTATGTTATGTTTTGCTTATTTTTGTAATTTTCATTTTTGTTTTTAAATATTGCTATTTTACGGCTGAATTACATTGACTATTTTGCTGTTTTTATTTGCTTTTCATGTGAGCTTTGCTTTTATATGTTCCACAATATTAGGCTAAGACTTAGCTTAACAGTTCCTTTTTTTTTTTTTGATACTTAAATGGCAACTTAAACCCTCTTTTTTTTTTGCTTTTACACTCCTCCCTTTGTGCTTTTTTTTAGCATAACTAACATTTTTAAATTTTTAATTGCATTAAGCTTTGTATTTTTGTTTTTAGCTTAGGAGGATTAGAATTAGCCTTATAAGTGTTAACTGGATATAACAATAATGCATGATGAGTATGAACATGAAAGACAATTTTGTTATTACATTTATTACAACAACAACAACATATTTTTAGAGTCAATAAAAGCAATACACGCATTAATGTTTTTATTGTAATAATATGCTGGAGTTGTTTTACTGCCTTAGTTATATAGCACATTACATTATAATTAGTACATAGACACTTTATAGGCTGTATGAAAAGCATGTCTTTTAATTTAATATATATTTTCAAGCACATGGATTTGACCCTGTATGTTAGAAAATTTTTGAACCTTTGGTAGGAGTAAGCGCAAATTTTGAAATTGGTTAGGTATTAAAGTGGCTCAATTAAAATAATTTGATACCTAAGGTTTGATTGTAGGGCTTGTTTGCAGGCCAAAAAATAACGTGATTTTTTGTGGTTATGGTGAAATTTACATGCATATTTAGTAAAGAGGTGGCCTTAATGTATATGCAGCTATTATTAGCTTGGAACAGTAATTATTTTGTTAGAGTATTTTATTAAATATTGTGACAATTTCTTTTGCTTTAATTGTTTTACATATTAAAGCTATGGGGGTTTTAAGGGCCAAAATGTTTACTGATTTTTTTATTGCAATTTAAATATTAGCTGTTGCTTTAGAAGCACTGAGAACAAATTGGCTAGGCATTAGTAGGTGGTTTAATTTTTTAGATATTACAGTGAATTATTTAATTGTACATGCATTTTTTATGTCCTTGGCAGGATTTGGTATGTGGGAGCCCACACCTCTCCTATCGGCCCCTATGCTTGGAAGGAGCACTGCGAGTACTTGCACATTTATTTTGAAAATTTTTAAGTATGTTTTTATGGCCACAAATTAGATGACATTTTTGAAGCACTAGTAAGGGCAGTGGGCCACACTTGATGCTTGAGATGATTTTGAATGGCCATTAGTTGGTCATTTAGGAAATTTTGAATTTTTGAACGTGCTAGATTTATTGCAATTTTTTTTGTCTTAGTGATTTTTAATATTATTTTTGTTAACAGCTTTTGGGTTATTGAACTAAGGGCAGAAATAACATGTATTTACCAACTTTAGCTTGCACTTGGGTTAGCTCTCTTGGCCCTTAAGAATATTTCAAATTGCTGCTGCACTATTTGCACCATTTTATAAGTGCTTAGCTAAGCCTTTTTTTTTTTAGAGGTGACCTCTACTTTTTGCTGTGCTAGCCAGATGGCAGCTCTTTGAGCAATTTGGATACATGAAAGTGATCTGAAAGCTGGATAGGGGCAGGGTAAATTTTACAGTTTTTAATGTGGCATTAATTATTGTTATTTGATATTTTAATATTTTTGGGGGGATAGCATTATATTATATTTATTGTTTAAATATTTTTAGGTAATTTTGAGAGGCATTAACATTAATAGCATAGGAAGGGGTATACTGTAATATGGTACAGGTTAAATTATTAGTTACTGGGATTATTTCAGTACAAGTAAAATTTTTAGTAGCAAAACATACTCTTTGAGTATGAGTTTGATTATTTATTAATTGGGTGACCAAAACAATATGGAATTTTTAAAAAATATATAGTATAGACTTTTGGTTTGGCCATTATATTAACCCCATTATAAAACTTTAATTTTACATTTTTGAAGCTTATTTGTAGTGATGTTATATATTTTTATTTGTTTTTTATTAGTTTTTTTATTTAATTGTTTGCTTATATGGGATATTTTGAACTTTAAAAATATTTCTTTAAAACAATATTTAAATAAATTACTAAAGTATGAAGGCTCTGGCCATTGGGTTTTATTAGATATATGGCATTGTTTGTATTTGGATGTATTACAGGGCTAATAGTGTAATGGAGGAGATGGCTGGGGCCGTGGCAACAAGGTGCCTTTGGTATTTGTTATTTAAAATTTAATTAGGGAGGGCAATACATGCTGAAAGTACTTATTTAAAAACACAGGGCGCAGCCTGTAGAATAAACCCCAAAATTTAATTAATACCACATTCTCAACCATGAGTTTTACAAGTATTTTTTTTCCCCAGTGTATAATTTTTTTGTTTTTTTTTATTAGGGTTAGTTAGTATTTTTTGTAGTTAGGAATTTTTGGACTTCGGCAATTTTAGCAGAGCGAGGGGTTTTTTTGTTCTTCTTTTTGGGGTTTTTTTTGGAAGCAATTGTGGCTTAGCATTATACCGAGGAGAGGTTACCAGCACATCACCCTGTAGTGCTTTGGTTTTTGTAGCAAATACTGAATTCAGGTTAGCTTTGTCAGTGGACAAGGGAGAGGTTACTAGCACATTACCTTGTTTTTTTCTTTTGCTGTTTAGAAGGAGGAAAAGAAATACTAGAAGGAGAGAGAGGCTGGTTAATAGTAGGAGTGGAATTATTTTGAGGCGGAGGGGTTTTTTGCAGTGAGAAGCATGGGTCCAGGCAGTTAGTTTTTTGAGCTTTACAGCGGTGTTGATAGTTAGCAGGACTTGGTAAGGGCCTTTTTAGCGTGGAACCAAAGCAGTTTTTTGTTGGTGGAATTTTACATAGATCCAGTTTTTTGGTTTTAAGAAGTGGCAAGGCTGCTAGGGTTTTGGGGTAGCGCTTTTTTTATTTGTGAGAAAAGAAACCTAACACATTTTATCAATGCTTGGCAGTGTTTGGCAGATTTTACAGCTGTTTGGGCATATTTAAGTCCCCTTTTTTTGGTTGTTAGCCAAGTTTTAGCTGTGAGCAGCATATTTGAACAGGCCAGTGTTTTATTTTTGAACCAAAATAAGCTATGCCAGTGGTTTTTTTATAGCTTGCTAGCTATGGTATCTTGTTTGTTTGTTTGATTGTTTGTTTTTGTTTTTTGTATTTTATTTTTGGCTTTTTTTAATTTATAAAGGAAATTTTCACCACGATGCATCAGGTTTTTTTCTCTCTCTCTCTCTTTTTTTTTTTTAACCTGAGGGCTTCATCACAAGCCCTTTGTCCGGACTGCACACACCTGTGTTCTTTTTTGAAGGCATTACCACAACCCCTCAACTCTGACCCAAGCCACACATTGGCTTACCCTGGGGCAACAACACATTTCCCAGCCCCGCATATGCATATTATTGACCTTACATGGGGCAACCAATTCTCCAACACCGTTCTGCGTCTGATCTTGTTGCATAAGCAAAAGTTTGCATGGCGTGAGCCCAAAGGGACAGACGACTCCACGGTCAGTCCTCCTCTGACACCGCTTGGTCTCTTATCTCTGGCTTGGCACCTGGGGTTCGAAGGGAATGGTCTGTAGTAGCGGTCACTGCTAAGCCGGGCGTAGCCATCTGAGTCTCACGGCACCAAATATTGTTGAAGAAACAGACTTTACTTTTAGGTTGGAAGCAACAAAATTAGAGACAGCTTTGTTTAGGACATGCAATTGCAAGGAAAGAACACAACTGACAGAGAGCATCTTTGGCTTAGTTTTTGTAAAGTACAAACAATATTACACAAGCATTTATACATTTTACTGTCATGCATTAATTAAAAACATTTGCAGTTTGTTTATGTTATGTTTTGCTTATTTTTGTATTTTTTATTTTTGTTTTTAAACATTGCTATTTTAAGGTAGGGTCACACTGACTATTTTGCTGTTTTTATTTGCTTTTGATGTGAGCCCCCTGCATTTACAGGTTCCACGATATTAGGCTAAGACTTAGATTAATGGTTGCTTTGTTTTTTATACTTAAATGGCAACTTAAACCTTTTTTTTTCTTTTACACTGTCATGATCCACAACACTATAGTTTACAATAATGTCTCTACAGTATTTTGGGTCATTACTGTAGAATACTGAAGACTGTTTTGTTTATGATTTAAGGAAAGTGTGTGCTTTGGAAGGAAGAATGCCATTTCCCTTTTTAGGAGTTCTATTTTATGAAACCACTCAATTAATTTTAAAAATCATCTTTGGTTAGAAATAGACAATCTTCAGGTCCAAATGTCAGACTTTGAGGCCAGAAGCGACAAACGGATCACCTAGTCTGACCTGCTGTATATCACAGGCCTCCAACACCCAGGCATTAAACCCAACAACTGAAATTAGGCCAAAGTATTAAATCCCTCAGGAGATTAAACTGTCACAGGCAGAGAATAGGAGGCGCGGAGGTGCACCGGGCATGGCAAGGAATTGAGTTAGTAAAAAATACCCTGATGATTCTAACACAAGAAATGCACCACATGCTGCAGAGGAAGACAACCCCCTCACGCCCCCAGCTCACTGCCAATCTGACCTGGGGAAGATGCCTTCCCAACTCCACACATGGTGGTCAATTAGACCCTGAGCACGTGAGCAAGAGCCAGCTGGCTAAGCACATAAGAAAATTCTCAGTAACACCTGAGAGCAGTGGCCCACCTCATCCAGTGTCCCATTTCCAGCCATGGCCATCTCTGATGCTTTAGAGGAAGGAGATAAACACCAGAATACAATGGGGAGAAAAATCCCTGCAGGTGACCAGCTGAATCCCTTAAGCATGATATTTCAGGAACATAAAACATGAACCAGAAGGGACGCTCAGGGCTGTGAAGCCAGCTCCCCTAACCATCCACATCATACAATCCTACTCAGAAATTTGTCCAGCTCTCTCTTAAAATTAAGTTGCTTGTCCCAGCAACTCCTGTTGTGAGGCTGTTCCAGCACTTCACTGTATTTGATTGCCCTTCCGAGAGGCAGCTGCTAATGGGAAGGGCCTAATCACTACAGTGCAGCATCAGTCAAGTTGAGTTAACTAGCATCAGTCCTAACTGGCTAGACTGAAGGGTGGTATCTG
Source organism: Mauremys mutica (assembly GCF_020497125.1). Lineage (NCBI taxonomy): Eukaryota > Metazoa > Chordata > Testudines > Geoemydidae > Mauremys > Mauremys mutica. The sequence continues at coordinate 236,406,738 of NC_059073.1, forward strand.
CTTAAAGGAAATACTGGTTACAGCTGGAATATACCCACTATAGCATTCATAAAAAACAAGCTACACTTTGTTTTCCTGAAGTGATTGAGCTGAAAATACCCCAATGTGTGGCAACTCTCAGATTAATATATCTGCATATGGCAATGGTAAAATAATAGATACCGTTTTCGGCTTAACACCCCCACCCTGATATAGTACGCAAATACTAGAAAGACAGAATTCCTTTCTTGGGTGCCTCTGACAGCAGTACCCAGACCTGGTTGGTGTTGGACAACTGTTACAGAGTTAAGAGTTTGGTGGCTAAATCCTACCTTCAGTTACAACCATGCAGCCCGTGTGGGGTTAGAGTTGTGTCACTGAGGGCAGAATTTAGCCCATTGTACCAATTCTAGTTGATAGTGTAAGCTACTACATTTTAAATAGAGACATAATTAGTACTCCCTCACCACCACAGGAGTTAAAAATCAGGAGTTAAAGAGGAAACTGATGGCACAACACTCTGAAGTTTCCTAGGTCACCACCACAATCCCAGCAATCCCCACTGTCACACGCACCTTCCCTAGATCTAGGGCATTATTGTGAAACATAAAACACAACATTTATTATGACATTTACAGTCTGCAGGTAGCACCTCAAGGTCCCAAACAGAGAACATGGCCTCATTGTGCTAAATACTGTACACAGATATAATTAAAGATGTTCCGTCACAAACAGCTCATCGTCACAAGCTTTTCATTTAAAATGTTGATCAATACATAATGATAGATATGTAGATGTGGATACATGACTGATTTTTCACTGATAATTTTTATATGTACTTCATTAATATTCTGGCAATTTAGATTAAAGATGGATACTGTAGCTAAGACAATTCTGCCTGACGTTAGTTTACTTTAAAAAACTGTTTCCCAGTTATTGGCCATCTCCTCTGGGTTGTGTTATATAAGCAGCAATGGTGAGTGTCCATGGCGTATTGCAGGGCCTAAATTTCAGCCTGGGAACAGCTCTGGGTTGATGCCCCAGTTACGGTATAAGATTCTTCCTCTCTTAGCCCAATCCCTGCCTCCGTCACTTGTGTTAAACCAGTTCACTCAGGCTCTGCACACATGAGGATGATCTCGCCCATTAATTCCTTCTTCACCTTGATCACTTACAGGTATTTGGATAATTCAGAGACTTTCAGGAGTTCCTAGTTCACATCTGCTTTAGTTCATATTGAAGTTCACTTCTGCGTAAGGAAGAAAAACAAAGAAATGACATTTTAATTGCATCCTGAAAAGTTTGTACATCTGCTCTAGGCCCTAGGAGAAATTTAATTAAATGCAAAGAAACTGGCAGATCTCTCAGATCACCTCTAACTCTAAAGGGGAAGGACATAGTCTTGCGGCTTTTTTAGGTCAATGTAGTTTATCTGTTACTATAAAAGGGGAGAAGAGGAAACACCCTGTGTGTGGTGAGAAAATAAGGTCTTTACCTGACTGTACAGCATGCCTGAATGGAGCAATGGGTAGGTGAGGTACCATATACTGGGGAGATCATATGTTTTATATTTCCTCTAAAGACAACCTGCCAAATTCACACAGGGTCTGTGCCAGTTTAGCTGGCACCAGTCTCGGCATGGACTCCTGTGTGTGAAAGTGGGGAGGTTGCAGCAATAGAAAACAGCACTTGTAAAGGTGCCAAAAATGAGAGTTCCTATTAGGCAGAGTGTGTGATCACCGGGGGTGGCTGTGATGAACTGACTCAAAACATCCCTTCAGCAGCCTCCACCAGCATGGCTCCTATAGAACCTCTGGCAAACTTTAAAGTTGCCGTTCTGCAGCATGAGTTATAACCCTGGAGTGGGTGAGACATGGTCCCCAGGGTGACTCCCTCCTGGGGCAACAGGAAGGCTGAATCTGGACCCACATCAAGAAGGAAGCAGAAAGTTAACTCTTCAGCAGTATTAGAACAGGCTAGCTGATCATATTGGTATGACGAGTGCGCATTGCCAAAAGAAGCACATACCTAGGCCTTGTCTACACTTAAAAGTTTTGTCACTTTAACTGTGTGAGCATAGTTAAAGCAGCAAAAGCGCCCTAGTACTGACATAGTTATAGGGTGCATAAACCAGTATAGCTCATTCTGATTTGGGGAACCAAAATAAGCTATGCCAGGATTAAATTGCTAACCTAGTGAGGAGGGCTTTAAACTAGGTTCACCGGGGGAAGGAGACCAAAGCCCTAAGGTAAGTGGGGAAATGGGATACTGGGAGGAAGCACAAGCAGGAGAGTGCAAGAGGGGAGGACGCCTGTCTCAGACCGAGAAAGCGGGACGATCAGCGAGTTATCTTGAGTGCCTATACACAAATGCAAGAAGCCTGGGAAACAAGCAGGGAGAACTGGAAGTCCTGGCACTGTCAAGGAACTATGATGTGATTGGAATAACAGAGACTTGGTGGGATAACTCACATGACTGCAGTACTGTCATGGATGGATATAAACTGTTCAGGAAGGACAGGCAGGGCAGAAAAGGTGGAGGAGTTGCATTGTATGTAAGAGAGCAGTATGACTGCTCAGAGATCCGGTATGAAACTGAAGAAAAACCTGAGAGTCTCTGGATTAAGTTTAGAAGTGTGAGCAACAAGAGTGATGTCGTGGTGGGAGTCTGCTATAGACCACCAGACCAGGGGGATGAGGTGGATGAGGCTTTCTTATGGCAACTAGCAGAAGTTACTAGATCGCAGGCCCTGGTTCTCATGGGAGACTTCAATCACCCTGATATCTGCTGGGAGAGCAATACAGCGGTGCACAGACAATCCAGGAAGTTTTTGGAAAGTGTAGGGGACAATTTCCTGGTCCAAGTGCTGGAGGAACCAACTAGGGGGAGAGCTCTTCTTGACCTACTGCTCACAAACAGAGAAGAGTTAGTAGGGGAAGCAAAAGTGGATGGGAACCTGGAAGGCAGTGACCATGAGATGGTTGAGTTCAGGATCCTGACACAAGGAAGAAAGGAGAGTAGCAGAATATAGACCCTGGACTTCAGAAAAGCAGACTTTGACTCCCTCAAGGAGCTGATGGGCAGGATCCCCTGGGAGAATAACATGAAGGGGAAAGGAGTCCAGGAGAGCTGGCTGTATTTTAAAGAATCCTTATAGAGGTTGCAGGAAAAAAACATCCCGATGTGTAGGAAGAATACTAAATATGGCAGGCAACCAGCTTGGCTTAACAGTGTAATTCTTGCTGATCTTAAACACAAAAAGGAAGCTTACAAGAAGTGGAAGCTTGGACAAATGACCAGGGAGGAGTATAAAAATATTGCTCAGGCATGCAGGACTGAAATCAGGAAAGCCAAATCACACTTGGAGTTGCAGCTAGGAAGAGATGTTAAGAGTAACAAGAAGGGTTTCTTCAGGTATGTTAGCAACAAGAAGAAAGTCAAGGAAAGTGTGGGCCCCTTACTGAATGAGGGAGGCAACCTAATGACAGAGATATGGAAAAAGCTAATGTACTCAATGCTTTTTTTGCCTCTGTCTTCACAAACAAGGTCAGCTCCCAGACGGCTGCACTGGGCAGCACAGTATGGGGAGAAGGTGACCAGCCCTCTGTGGAGAAAGAAGTGGTTCGAGACTGTTTAGAAAAACTGGACGAGCACAAGTCCATGGGGCCGGATGCGCTGCATCCGAGGGTGCTAAAGGAGTTGGCAGATGTGATTGCAGAGCCATTAGCCATTATCTTTGAAAACTCATGGCGAATGGGGGAGGTCCCGGATGACTGGAAAAAGACTAATGTAGTGCCCATCTTTAAAAAAGGGAAGAAGGAGGATCCAGGGAACTACAGGCCAGTCAGCCTCACCTCAGTCCCTGAGAAAATCATGGAGCAGGTCCTCAAGGAATCAATTCTGAAGCACTTGGAGGAGAGGAAAGTGATCAGGAACAGTCAACATGGATTCACCAAGGGCAAGTCATGCCTGACTAACCTAACTGCCTTCTATGAGGAGATAACTGGCTCTGTTGATGAGGAGAAAGCAGTGGATGTGCTATTTCTTTACTTTAGCAAAGCTTTGGACACGGTCTCCCACAGTATTCTTGCCAGCAAGTTAAAGAAGTATGGGCTGGATGATTGGATTATAAGATGGATAGAAAGCTCGCTAGATCGTCGGGCTCAACGGGTAGTGATCAACGGCTCCATGTCTAGTTGGCAGCCGCTTTCAAGTGGAGTGCCCCAAGGGTCGGTCCTGGGGCTGGTTTTGTTCAATATCTTCATTAATGATCTGGAGGATGGCGTGGACTGCACTCTCAGCAAGTTTGCAGATGACACTAAACTTGGAGGAGTTGTAGATACGCTGGAGGATAGGGATAGGATACAGAGGGACCTAGACAAATTAGAGCACTGGGCCAAAAGAAACCTGATGAGGTTCAACAAGGACAAGTGCAGAGTTCTGCACTTAGGATGGAAGAATCCCATGCACTGTTACAGACTAGAGACCGAATGGCTAGGAAGCAGTTCTGCAGAAAAGGACCTAGGGGTTACAGTGGACGAGAAGCTGGATATGAGTCAACAGTGTGTCCTTGTTGCCAAGAAGGCTAATGGCATTTGGGGCTGTATAAGTAGGGGCATTGCCAGCAGATCGAGGGATGTGATCATTCCCCTCTATTCGACATTGGTGAGGCCTCATCTGGAGTACTGTGTCCAGTTTTGGGCCCCACACTACAAGAAGGATGTGGAAAAATTGGAAAGAGTCCAGCGGGGGCAACAAAAATGATTAGGGGGCTGGAGCACATGACTTATGAGGAAAGGCTGAGGGAACTGGGATTGTTTAGTTTGCAGAAGAGAAGGATGAGGGGGGATTTGATAGCTGCTTTCAACTACCCGAAAGGGGGTTCCAAAGAGGATGGATCTAGACTGTTCTCAGTGGTTCCTGATGACAGAACAAGGAGTAATGGTCTCAAGTTGCAGTGGGGGAGGTTTAGGTTGGATATTAGGAAAAACTTTTTCACTCAGAGACTGGTGAAGCACTGGAATGGGTTACCTAGGGAGCTGGTGGAATCTCCTTCCTTAGAGGTTTTTAAGGTCAGGCTTGACAAAGCCCTGGCTGGGATGATTTAGATGGGAATTGGTCCTGCTTTGAGCAGCGGGTTGGACTAGATGACTTCCTGAGGTCCCTTCCAACCCTGATATTCTATGATTCTATGAAATGCCTTACAGTGGTACAAGTGCAATGCATTTTCCTTACATACTTGAAAAATGTCTTACTAGTGATCTTTTTATTTTGGCTCTATACAATACGTATATGGTCCCCAATAGTGTAATAATTAATCACCTCAACAAAATCTTTAATGCGTTTATCCCAACAATACTTTTGTGAGGTAAAAAAAGACTATTACCCCCATTTTACAAAAGGGGAATTGAGACAGACTAAAGATCCAGGAAGCCTTTGATAGAGCAGGGAATTAAACCTGGATTTTTCATAGGCTAAACTAGCACACTAGCCAGTAGTCTACCCTTCCTCTCTAGCCCTATTTTCTCAAATTATTGCTTCAAACAGTGTCTTCCCAAGTGACTGAGGCTCTTCTGAAACTTGTATAGACCAGCTCTCAGCACAACTCTGGTAGACAGAACAGGAAACATTTGGAGGGGAGTTGAATGACATATGTATATGCTCTCAGGAATCAGAGCTTCAAGTTGGGTGAGCAGATGTCCCAATATTATTGGGACCATCCCAATATTAGGGGCTTTGTCTTATATAGTCAACTATGACCAGGAGCCTAGTGGGGAGTCAACTGTGGTCACTCAATTAGGGTGCAAAGCATGGGGCAGACAAACCCCAAAAAGTTGGTGGATATTCCAATACTTAGATTTACCAAACCAGCATAAAACAACTTCTTTATTACCTTACTGGTTACTCAGAAGTCCAAACAACACAGTTCCCATATAGTGATTCAGCCTCAGGCCTCCATCCAGGTACCCATGTCAAATATGATGAAAATTTCTGTAAATCTTATTTCATCATATAAAAGAAAAGATTCTACCAATCCCAAAGGATCAGACACATTAGCTCCCAGGTTAATGAATGTTCTATATCTTATCCAAATACACTCTATGACCAATTCTTATTAACTAGACTAAAATTTATTAAAAAACAAAAAAGACAGTATGGTTAAAAGATCAATATACATGAGTTCAATTAATTGAGGTGCAGATTCAGAGCAGAGATGGTGAGCTTTGTAGTTGCAAAGAGTTCTTTCAGAAATAGTTCATAGGTTATAGTCCAATGTCCAAATAACATATTCAGGGCATACCAGCATAACTGGGACCTCAGTCTTGCGACTCAAAATTCTCCTGATGAAGTCCAAGTAGATCAGAGATGACGGAATCAGGACCCAAGGATCTTTTATACAATTTCATGTCTTTTGACAAGTTGGAGTTCCTCAGGGAACAAAAGGTAATTAGGATGACTTTGAAGGAGGTCCATCATTGGTACTTAGCTATACGAATTAACATAAGGCCATTTGCTTGTTCCTCCACAATCCACAGTACATTTCAAAGAGAGACAAATACCAAGATATCCCATGTTTACAATTCATTTAAATGATAGGATGTTCTTTTGACCTCTGAATTATCAGAATACACCATAGACAAGGGACTGTTGATTACATTGTCACCCTACTCATACATATATAAACACACAAAAACACAAACATTATCTCCCCACCTCTTTTGAGGGTTATTTATTTGCAGGATATTTAACCCTTTCTAGCCGTGCATCACAGCACCTATATCCCCACCCCAGAAAAAAAGCGTTCCAATTTTTCACACTTGTTATCTGGTTACACTAGCTTCAAGTCCCTTTCATCCAGGGGGATCCCAGTATAAAATCCAAGTGTGTTTAAGATGTCCTTATGTGCACCATGAATCTCACAATCATGTCACTGAATCAAATTGCTGCCTTGCAAGAATGGAATGGATTTCTATTTTCTGTGAGGATGGCCACGGGCATTAACTTTCAGTCAATGTCTAATATTTAATCTAGGTAGGGGAATGGCAGAATAAGAGACTAAAAATAATAATACTTGGCATTTATGGAACACCTTTCGTCAGAGGCACTCATACTGTTCAAATACAAGAGTGGTAAGTTTAGCTCATACATACCTAAGAAACCCAAAGGAAATGTAAAAATAAGTTCGCTATCTTGGTAATCTTTATGGGTACTTATTGGCTGTGTTAGTCTCTTTGGAGGACAAATGCCTTGGCACTGCAGACAGTTGCAATGGTTTCATGCCCAAAATGCATTTTCATCCTTAGGCTGCAGTTTTTATAATAGCTCATCTTCATTTCAGAGTCCATAGAACTCAATTCTGATACAGATCCTTTACATGCATCTGACGAAGTGGGCATTCACCCACAAAAGCTTATGCTCCAGTACATCTGTTAGTCTATAAGGTGCCACAGGACTCTTTGTTGCTTTTTACAGATCCAGACTAACACGGCTACCCCTCTGATACAGATCCTGAAGAGTTACTGGACAGATGGATGCAGTAGAAGAGGAAGAGAGATCTATCTGATTAGTCTATAGCAAGAAGCAGGAGGAATAGCTCAGTGGTTTGCATCTTGTCTTCCTAAACCGAGGGTTAAAAGTTCTATTCTCAAGAGGAGCCACTTAGGGTTCTAGGGCAAAAATATTTCTGGGGATTGGTGTTGCTTTGAGCAGGGGGGTGGACTAGATGATCCCCTGAGGTCCCTTCGAACCCTGATATTCTATGATTCTAAGAGGTCAGAGATAGGTTAATATCAAGAACTCCCTGCTCAGGTGATAACATATCTGCATTTTCCATAAGCATCCTGGGCCACATCCTCAGCTAGTATAAATGAGTTCCTTTTCTCCAGTACAAACTTTAACAAGCCAAGAATCATTTTTGTTTGTTAGGGTTAAATGAACATTCCATGAACTCTGCAATTATGCAGATTGCAGCAGAGCAGGCACACCATTTGGGTTGCCTCTCTCCCCACACAGTGCTTCACACCACATGTTATTTTTATGAATGATACATATAACTAAAATATGTAATTTGTTTTCCTGCTACTTCTAGTTTACAATTTCCCCAGCCTGTTCCTACTAATCCCACAAATCCACCAACCCAAACTGTTAGCATCAGGAAAAGGGTTGCCCACTCCAATTTCCAAAGCATTCCCTCAGGACAGTACCAAGATTGAACAACCGACGGTTGTGGGCACTGTATTTTCCATCACCCTCCTCCTGGTAAATCAAAAACCGTGTGTGTCATTGGCAATTTATTTTACTCTGGCAATGAATTGGTGACAAAATTGGTCACAGAAGTTTAGCTAATTTCTTAATAAGTGCTTCACAGACAGTATCTCAAAGTTTGTTATCAGTGTTTGTGTCTGGTTAGGATTCTTAATGTGTCACGTTGAATAAAAAGTTTGTCTTTGATTTTTGATCAGTTGCAGACAGGAAATAAAATTGACTTAGTTGCTCAGCAGGGGAAGCAAGTGCGGGTCTCTTCATTCACCTAGCATTTCCATGTCACAGAGTCCCCTCATTAAAACAACTTAACCAACTGTATTTTTATTGTGTTTTATTCATAATATGATAAGAGAGTTAAGAAAGTTTAAATTGCCAGTTAATATTTCTGTATAAGGAAACATTCAGTGCATTCAGATTAAAGCACCACATATTCCAGAAGGACGTGTTGTCGTGGTAAAAGATAGCATGGTTAGGCTTAGGCAAATAGCAGGTTCTGGCGGGATGAGGATTTCGTGGATCATGAGATTGATTGAAGGTGAGATGTTGGCTAGAGAATGGTGTCTCATAGACTCCTAGACTTTAAGGCCAGAAGGGACCATCATGATCTAGTCTGACCTCCTGCATATTATAGGCCACAAAACTTAGGGTTACAATACGTCTGTATTTTCCCGGACATGTCCGGCTTTGTAGTGCTTAAATCGCCATCCAAGAGGAATTTTTAAATATCTAAAAACGTCCAGGAAAATATGGACGTATGGTAACCCACCTGCTTGCAAGTGCCAGCAGCAAGCAGAGAGCCCTGCACCCAGCCTCCCAACCCAACCCAACCCTAGGAGCCAGAGGTACCCTAATAGCCCTCTGGCTATTAGGGTCTGGTTGGGTGAGGTTGGGTAGGGGGGTGGAGGGCTCTCTTCATGCTGGCAGCTCCCATTGGCACTTTTCCCAGCCAATGGGAGCCAAGGAGCTCAAGTTTGTGGCGGGCGCAACAAGTGGAGACCCCTCGGCTGCCCCTGATCCTAGGAGCCAGAGGGATCTGCGGCAGGAGGGGTGAAGACGCGAGAGGTGAGCCAGCGGTGGGCGGGAGGCTGTGAAGAGGCGAGTGGCGAGGGAGCCAGCAGTGGGTGGGAGGGTGAGGAGGCGGGTGGCGAGCCAGTGACAGGTGGGGGTTCTCGGGGCAGGCATGGGGGTTTCTGGCAGGGGAGTGGGAAGGTGAGTGGCAGATGGGAGGAGGCGAGCAGCGGGTGGGGGACTGAGGAGGGATGCATGCAGGAAGCCAGCGGTTGGCCAGGGGATGAGGAGGGGTGCAATGGCAGGGTCAAGCAGGAGGGTGGGGGTGGGACCTGAGGCAAAGTGGGGGCAGAGCATGGGAAGAGCGGGGGTGGACTGTGGGCGGGACTGACAGCACCCCAATGTGTCCCAATATTTTACTGTTGTGATCTGGTCGCCCCACGGGTACATTCCCAGCCACGTCCCCTGTGGCAGCAGCCCAGAGTGGAGTGACTTAAGATCCACTCCCAGGACTCTACCAGCCAAGGAAGAGGAATCCCTTAGTCGCCAGCTTAACTGGCTGTTTCACTAGCACAAAGTGGTCTAAACACGCTGCAGAATTGGGCCCCATATTTAAGCATTGTTAAGTTGTCTCATTTTTCCATAGTGGCAATTATTCCATAGTGGCAACGTTGACAATTTCAGTGTCTTTTCTGAGTTTGTACCATGCATGGTAGTGTTTCCTCAAGAGCTCTTTATTTGATATTTTATTTTACTACCCCCAAATGTAGAGCAATTTGTTGATCATGCAAAGCCAGTGGACAAAGGAAAGGAACAACTTGAATGTTGAGTCGTTGAAAGGAATTCTACTCGTACAGTACAACTTCAGACAAACTTCTTGTAAAGACTTTCATGGCTTCTTAAAGAGCAATCAACCACTGCTGAGAAAAATGCGACCTACAGAGAAGTATGTGTGGGCACATGAGGAGAAAGAAAACTGAAGAACTGGTGAAAGGAAAGGACTCACTACATATAAAGAAGTACAGTAAACTTTAAATAATTAAACTTCACTTTTGAGGCCACATCACTTTTTCTTATATATACTCAATATAGACAACATGTAGAGCACAGCATATAGAACAGTATAACAACACATTAATACAACGCCAGTTGGTAGATACTGGTGCAAATACCCTCCTCCTCCTCCCCATGGAGTGTCCTCTTTTTTGAATGTTCAAATATGGTAACCCTAACAGAACCTCACCCTCACACTCCTGTAATAGATCCATAATCCCTGGCTGAGTTACTGAAATCCTCAAATCATGATATAAGATTTCAAGTTACAGAGAATCCACCAATCCTCCCAACCCCGCAGCCCCAGCCGGGCCAGACTAGGTCAAGGCAGCAGGGTCACGAGTTGCTGGAGGCACCGTCGCTATTGCTCTCGGTCCTGGGCCCCCAGCTCCAGGAGTAACTGCTGCTGTTGTGCCCCCGGCTGCTGCACCAGTTGCTGTAGCTGCTGCTGGCTCTCAGCCAGATATTTAATGAGCTTCTCAAACTCCATTTACCCCCCCTCTTTTTTTTTCTTTTAGGGCTGAAAGACAAACATGGTTTCAGAGCCCAGACCTGGGCAGGGCAGGGCAGCACAGAGGCTCTGGCTCAGACCTGCACTCAGGCTGCTCAGCAAAACAGTCGGGCCTCCTAACTCTAGCGCAGGGCCGACAAGCGCAGGCGTCTTGCCTAAGAGAGGGGGAGATGCCACCCGCGGATTGGGGTAGCAGGAGGGACGCAGGCCCATTCACTCCGCTAGGTCCCGGCTCAGGGCCCTAGCAGTGCCAGAGTGGTCTGCCACTGGTCAGTGGGGATCCTGACTGCAACACACTGACTCACTTCCTGGCAGCGTTGCAGCCAGACAGGGGTCGGCTACCTCTGGGCCACTTCTTAACTCTCCCTCAGGGCATACCTGGCTCTGTAGAGGGTCATCCTGGTTGTCGGGGAAGAGGGCCTCTGTCAGGGCTTGCAGCTTCTCCGTACTCAGGTGTCTAAATGGCCCTGGCCAGTCCTCAGCTCCTTCAGGGTCTGTGGCAGCCTCCCAGTTTGGAAGCTTGCAGGAACGGTCTGGCTCCACCACCAGCTGGGCCTCAACTGAGTTTTCCGGCCCACCTTTTGTACTTCCTGTCCCGCCCACTGACTTCCGGCTGGAGGGTTGAGCGTGGAGTGACTCTGCCCACCAGGGTTCAGTGAGGGGCCCCTCCCCATCTGGTTCTGTGGGTGGCCAATCCTCCTCACTACAGTCGGTCAGTTGAGAATGATATGTTTTTGTTTTTGTTTTAGGATATAAATGGTGCAAGACTTCCACTTCAGAAAATTCGTTGTAAATCTAATAACAGCTGTTTTTGCACTGTCAAGGACCTCCTAGAGAGACTGAATAATTTCTGAAAAATTAAGAACCTCAGCAAAAAGGAATAGATCTGCAAATTTTGAACAGTGCTTCAGAAGAGCTGCAAAATTAAATCCGGAATTTATCTAGTTCCTTGGAATTAGTAGCAAGCAATATTCCTGCTTCTGAAAAAATGAAATCATCTGAAAACAAATGGAAGGAGTTATGTGAGGAAGCTGAAAACATAGCCAAGGAACCTGAAATTGCCTTTTCCCCTCAGGCAGTAGCAAAAGTTGACCTCAGCACTGCAAACCAGCAAGGCCACAAAGAACAAACAAAATATACTCCAAGCTGGCACAGCTCTTTGTTTCTGGCACACAGGATCAGTTGTCTGCATATAATGTTCTGAAGAGCGGTCAACAAAATATAAAAACCGGTTTCTACTATCCTGTGCTGGATGAATTCTTGCTGAGCTTGGCGGATGATTCACCTCTACTCTAGTTAGTTGTCTGATTTTTTTTACATTTTATACTTCAAAACAATCCAAGCGTTTATAGTGGCCTAAGTGGCTCCTGGGCCCTTGCTCAAAGCTGGGCTCCCCCACCTCTACTGAAATCTGAAATGTCACCCCTGCAGCAGATTGCCACTTCAGTAAAGATTGCTTAGAATGGAGTTAATAGTGCAAACGCTAACATGGTCTGTAAAGCTGTATTCTAGTCTAAAATCTGGAATATTGATAAAATACATGTTCTGAAAAAGAACTAATTTGACAACAGTTAACCACATATGAACAAGAAGACTATACTTCCACTACAGTCAATTCAATTTTTAATCTTTCCGGAATAAAAATCGGTTTTATGTAGGGTGACCAGATGCCCCAATTTTATAGGGACAGTCCCGATTTTTGAGTCTTTTTCTTATAGAGGCTCCTATTACCCACCACCGTCTGCCCCAATATTTCACATTTGCTATCTGGTCACCCTAGTTTTATTCAGGAATACTACTGCACTTCCAGAATGGAGTAACTATTCCAGAATAAGGTGATTTTTATTCTGGAATGCAGTGTTCACGCAGGGAACTGTTCCAGAATAGCTATTGCAGAACAGCTTATTCCCATCAATTACTCCACGCTGACAAACAAGCCCTCAGGCAAACTGAATAAGGGTTGTGCAACCAGGTGCTTAATGATCATCCTTGAAATAATAACACATGATGCACTTGCACTTCCCTGTGTGGTGTATGTTTCATATAATATCAATATTTTTATTGTAAATAATGAGTGAATGAGACCATTGACTGTGGTATTTAAAAAAGAAAATAGAAGTGGGTAGAGACCTTAGGAGTCATTGTTGAAAGTTTGGGTTTTTCTTTGAATCAATCAGCCCCCAAAAAATATAGTATGTTGAAAGTCCAAAATAGAAAGAATAAGAGAAGCGTTCACAAAATCTCATTGAAAAATCTCTCAGGACTGTATTATTCTTAGTTATTTTGGATTCTACCTTACACCCAATAAGGGAGGCACAATTGGAACCAAAATACCTATAATCCTTCATTGTTACATATCCAGGTCCATTTCTACTGCAGTGCCCCAGAATTCAACATTCAGAGACATCACAGTTACCAGAACTTCTAAGGCTGCGAGAGAATGAATCCACCTTGCAGGTGCTAAGGTAAGATGAAAGTTTTTAAAAATATTTTTTAAAACCTATTATTTGCATCCGGATATTTTTCTTTATATGTCAAAACATGTTTTAAAAATCTGACACTGGTGTACAGCAGAGAGTAGCAGCTCTAAAAGTGTGGTGACTGTCTATTCGGTGAATGTGATACACTCTACAATTTGCAAGGTGAATTTACATTCGGAGAAGTCACTTGGTTTATTCAGTCAATGCTCCTACAAATTCAAAGAAATTATTACAAATTCCTAAACCTGTTAACCATTTGGGAGCATGGTAACCAGACTCCTGGTGTGGATCTCCCTGCCAGAGGTGAGAAGCCCGGGCTCTCAGCCCCCCACAGTGCCCCTCTTCAGTCGGTGGAAGTGCTCCTGTTGAGGACATGCACCTTTGACAGAAGGAAGGTAGTGTGGACATCAGCCACCACAGTAATTTCTTCAGCGGCTGTAAGGCCTGGTCTACACTCCGCGTTTATACCAAATTTAGCAGCGTTAAACCAAATTAATCCTGAACCCGTCCACACAACGAAGCCCTTTATATTGATATAAAGGGTTCTTAATACCGATATCTGTAATCCTCTCCAACAAGGGGAGTAGTGCTGAAATCGGTATTGCCATGTTGGATTAGGGTTAATGTGGCTGCAATTCGACGGTATTGGCCTCCGGGCGCTATCCCACAGTGTACCATTGTGACCGTTCTAGACAGCAATCTGAACTCAGATGCACTGGCCAGGTAGACAGGAAAAGCCCTGCAAACTTTTGAATTTCATTTCCTGTTTGCCCAGTGTGGAGCGCCGATCAGCACGGGTGACCATGCAGTCCCAAATCCAAAAAGAGCTCCAGCATTGACCGTACGGGAGATACTGGATCTGATTGCTGTATGGGGAGAAAAATCTGTTCTATCAAAGCTCCATTCCAGAAGACGAAATGCCAAAGCATTTGAAAAAATCTCCATGCTATGATAGACAGAGGCCACAACAGGGACTCAACACAGTGCTGCGTGACAAGCGTAACGGAAAGCCAAAGAATCTAATGGATGCTTATGGAGGGAGGGAGGGGGAACTGAGGACTCGAGCTATCCCACAGTTCCCGCAGTCTACGAAAAGCATTTGCATTCTTGGCTGAGCTCCCAATGCCTGAAGGGTCAAAAACATTGTCGCGGGTGGTTCAAGGTATATGTCGTCAATTTACCCCCCTCCTTCCCCATGAAAGAAAAGGGAAAAAAATGGTTTCTCACCTTTTTTCAATGTCACCGCATGTCTTCTGGATGCTGCTAGTAGATGGGGTGCTGCAGCGCTAAACAGCAGCATTCCCTCCGCTCTCCTCCCCGATGGCAGACGGTCCAATAGGACTGATAACCATCATCATCATCCCGTGAGTGCTCCTGGCTGGCCTCGTTGAGGTCGGCCGAGGGCACCTGGGCAAAAATGGGAATGAGTCCCAGTTATTCCCTTCTTTAAGCTTTGTCTCCTGGAGATTCAGTCCCGGCTGGAATACCATAGCAGCTGGAGGCTGCGCTCCTCTCCCCCTGCCCCCTTTCATGTCTAATGGGAGATTCTGTCCTGCCTGGACTATCATAGCAGACACGTGTCCATACATTCAACTAAACGAAACTGAGTCCTCCCTACAGAAACTAGGACTGTTCATGTGAGAGACAAGTCAAATTTGAACAATGTTAATGTTTAATGTAATATGTCTTTAGTATTCTATAAATACATTAGGAGTAAGAGGAACACACAGAAAAGTGTAGGTCCACTGCTTAGCAGGGAAGGAGAGTTAATAACAGATGACCTCAAGAAGCCTTGAGAAGTTTAACGCCTGTTTTGCTTCAGTCTTCACTAAAAAGGGTAACTGTGATCAGAGGCTTAACATAATTAATTTTAACAATCGGGGGAAGGAACACGAGCCAAAATAGTGAAAGAACAGGTTAAAGAATATTTAGAGAGGTCAGATGTATTCAAGTCAGGAGGGCCTGATGAAATTCACCCTAGGATATACTTAAGGGACTAACTGAAGCAATCTAGGAACCCTGAGCAATGTCTTCAAGAACTCATGGACAATGGGTGAGTTCCCAGAGGGCTGGAGAGGGTAAACATAGTACCTAGCTCTAAAAGGGGAACAAAGAGGACCTGGAGAATTACAGATCAGTGACCCTAACTTTGATACCTAGAAAAATACTGGAACAAATTATTTAACAATCACTTTGTAAGCACCTGGAAGATAATAGGGTGATAAGTAATAGTCTGCATGGATTTGCTAAGAGAACAATCATATCAGGCCAAGCTAATTTTCTTTTTTGACAAGATTGCTGGCCTACTGAATAGGGAGGAAGCAGTAAATATAATTAATCTTGATTATAGTAAGGCTTTTGACACTGTCCCATATGACAGTCTGATAAGCAAACTAGGGAAATGTGGGCTCTATGACATTACTATAAGGCAGATGCGGAATTGATTGAAAAAACCAAACTCAAAAAGTAATTATCAATGGTTCACAGACAAACTGAAAGGATTTATCTAACACATGAGAGGATTTATCTGTACTGGGGTCAGTACAATTCAACATTTTAGTTAACTACATGGATAATGGAATGGAGATTATGCTTAAAACATTTGTGAATGACCCCACGCTGAGAAGGGTTGCAAGCACTTTGAAGGACAAGATAAGAATTCAAAACGACCTTGACAAATTGGAGAACTGATCTGAAATCAACAAGATGAAATTCAATAAAGACAAGTGGAAAGTCACTTACAAAGGAAAAATCAAATATACAACTCCACAATGTAAAGGCAGCCATACTATGGAAAAGGGTCTGAGAGTTATAGTGGATCACAAATTAAATATGAGCCAACAATTCTTCCAGTTAGGAAGAAAACCCACACAGTTTCTTGCAGCCCCAGAGCCCCCATGGAGTCAGCACCTATGATCAGCTGTGACTACTAGAGACTATGGATGGTTTAGTGATTAGGAACTCTACTTGGGATTTAGAAGAACTGGGTTCAAGTCCCTCCTCTGTTACAGACTTCCTGTGTGATCTTGGGCCAGGCACTTGGCCTCTCTGTGTCACAGGTCCCCACTTATAAAATGCAGATAATAACACTTTCCTACCTCACAGAGGTTGTGATGCTAAGCACTGCAGTCTTTACACACTGATATAATAATCTTGGAACAAAGTATGTCTTGTGAGATACCATTTGAAAGCTAATTAATCCTGATCATTAACATTCTTGTGTGATTTATGTCTGCAATGTGTATTAAGAGTTATGAATATATGCTGGAATTATGGTTAAAATGTGTCAGGGAAGTTTAGAGCAAGACAGCAGAGGGAGGAGATGGCAGGAAATAGAACAATTTGCATTTCAGCAAACACAATTGAGGGAAGAAAGAGCATGTACCTCCATGTTGCCTTCTTCACAACCTGAACAAACTTCACTTTGAGGGGTAACCTTCAAAAGAATCCATTTTAAAGGTTTGCTGGTGTAGAAACATAGGCGGTGGAACCTCAAGTAATAAGGAATGAATCAATGGCTTGTATACAATATTACTGTATTATAAGAGTGTATAGACTAAGGTCTTTTCTGGAAGCTAATGACACACTAGTGATAATATCATTATGAAATATATCTATTACCGCTATCTAAGGACATATGGATACTTAATGATGTTATGTTTTAAATTCTGCAGGCAAACAGGGAGAAACAGTTTCCCTCCCATACAGGAGAGGAGGCAACTATTTACCTGTCTCTTGTGTAAATTAAGCATGCTGGAATCAAAACAATAGAAACTCCAGTTACATATAGGGGGATGGGAAGCCCATAGGAAGCAAAGAACAACTCTTGAAACAAAGTCACTGAATGTTGGAAGATATGAGCATAGAAAGAAGCCTTCTTTGGCATCCATCACTAGACACACAAAGGAACCGAGCTCTTGCAAGCTAAGAATGAGGGGTCCTTCAACCAAGGGTGGGGAGGGGGTGAAGTCTTTGGAACTGAATATAGATGAGAACCCTGCTTTGGCAAAGATCTTTCAGCCTAAGAAGACAAGGAAAGCCAGCACCTTGTACTTTTGTGGAAGGTCTTGATTGAAGGAAAGTCAGCCATGGCAGGGAAGAAGAATGAGAAACCATCTTGAACAAAGCCTGTAACTTGCTAGATTAAGGTTTAGAATTTTAGAAGCATGTTTTCACTTTGATTTGCTGGTAACCCTTTCTAACTTTACTCCTTTTAGTTGGCATCACTTGACCTATGTCCTATTGTTAATAAAATTTGTTTTATTTTTATTATAAACCAACTCCATGGTGTGTTAACTGGAGTAAGTACACCCTTCCCTTTAAAGTTGATAAGCTGTGATATGCTTTTGGGTCTTTAGAAGAACAAATGGACCTTTTTATTTCTCTGAACTCTCCAGGAGAGGTCTGGAAAATAGAAAGCACACCGTTTTGGAAAAATTCGGGACCAGGAGTGTGTTGCGGTGATCTTGCTGGTTGTAACCAAGGCTGCTGGAAGTCTGAGTGGGGCTGTGGGATGGTAGACAGGATGCTGGGGTCAGAGCTGATGAGTTAGGGTTGCCTAGCACACAGACACTTCAGGGTGTGACCTGCATGCTTGTAGGCTGGTTGTGAGCATCCCAGGATGGGAACTACAGTAGCAAAGCATTGTAAGGTACCCAGGGTTGTAGGACACATGGTGACAACCTCTCTCTGGTCAGTATAGCACCCAGATTCCATCTCAGAGGTGTTGTGGATGTGTAGAAGGTATGTAATTTTTTTCAAAACTACCTTATCTTACCAACCACTTCCAGAAATCAAAAGCATTATCTGAATTACTCTCAGATGTTGCCTTGAATATTTATAGGTTCATGTTAAATATTTTCAGCAGGTAAAAAACCCATCCACTGGGAATGGGTGTGTTGAAGGACCCATCTTTCTTAGCTTGCAAGAGCTCGGTTCCCTTGTGTATCTAGTGGTGGATGCCAAAGATGGCTTCTGTCTATGCTCATATCTTCCAAAGTTCAATGGGAATGGCGGGGGTATAGTTCAGTGGTTTGAGCATTGGCCTGCTAAACCCGGGGTTTTGGGCTCAATCCTTGAGGGGGCCCTTTAGGGATCTGGGGCAAAAATCTGTCTGGGGATTGGTCCTGCTTTGAGAAGTAGGTTGGAGTAGATGACTTCCTGAGGTCCCCTCCAACCCTGATATTCTGTGATTAACCACAAGATCTTGCATGATCTAAAAAATAAAAAGGAGTCATATAAAAAATGGAAACTAGGACAGATTACAAAGGATGTAGGCAAACATATATAGGAATATAAAAATATAGGAATGCAGGGGCAAGGTTAGAAAGGCAAAGGCACAAAATGAGCTCAAACTAGCTATGGGAATAAAGGGAAACAAGAAGACTTTTTATCAATACATTAGAAGCAAGAGGAAGACCAAGGACAGGGTAGGCCCACTACTCAGTGAGGAGGGAGAAACAGTAACAGGAAACTTGGAAATGGCAGAGATGCTTAATGACTTCTTTGTTTCGGTCTTCACCGAGAAGTCTGAAGGAATGCCTAACATAGTGAATGCTAATGGGAAGGGCGTAGGTTTAGAAGATAAAATAAAAAAAGAACAAGTTAAAAATTACTTAGAAAAGTTAGATGCCTGCAAGTCACCAGGGCCTGATGAAATGCATCCTAGAATACTGAAGGAGCTAATAGAGGAGGTATCTGAGCCTCTAGCAATTATCTTTGGAAAATCATGGGAGACGGGAGAGATTCCAGAAGACTGGAAAAGGGCAAATATAGTGCCCATCTATAAAAAGGGAAATAAAAACAACCCAGGAAACTACAGACCAGTTAGTTTAACTTCTGTGCCAGGGAAGATAATGGAGCAACCAATTAAGGAAATCATCTGCAAACACTTGGAAGGTGGTAAGGTGATAGGGATTAGCCAGCATGGATTTGTAAAGAACAAATCATGTCAAACCAATCTGATAGCTTTCTTTGATAGGATAATAAGCCTTGTGGATAAGGGAGAAGCGGTGGATGTAGTATACCTAGACTTTAATAAGGCATTTGATACGGTCTCACATGATATTCTTATCGATAAACTAGGCAAATACAATTTAGATGGGGCTACTATAAGGTGGGTGCATAACTGGCTGGATAACCGTACTCAGAGAGTAGTTATTAATGGTTCCCAATCCTGCTGGAAAGGTATAACAAGTAGGGTTACGCAGGGGTCTGTTTTGGGACCGGCTCTGTTCAATATCTTCATCAATGACTTAGATATTGGCATAGAAAGTACGCTTATTAAGTTTGCAGATGATACCAAACTGGGAGGGATTGCAACTGCTTTGGAGGACAGGGTCATAATTCAAAATGATCTGGACAAATTGGAGAAATGGTCTGAGGTAAACAGGATGAAGTTTAACAAAGAGAAATGCAAGCTCAATATGAGTCAACAGTGTGATGCTGTTGCAAAAAAAGCAAACGTGATTCTGGGATGCATTAACAGGTGTGTTGTGAACAAGACACGAGAAGTCATTCTTCCGCTCTACTCTGCGCTGGTTAGGCCTCAACTGGAGTATTGTGTCTAGTTCTGGGCAACGCATTTCAAGAAGATGTGGAGAAATTGGAGAGGGTCCAGAGAAGAGCAACAAGAATGATTAAAGGTCTTGAGAACATGACCTATGAAGGAAGGCTGGAAGCATTGGGTTTGTTTAGTTTGGAAAAGAGAAGACTGAGAAGGGACATGATAGCAGTTTTCAGGTATCTAAAAGGGTGTCATCAGGAGGAGGGAGAAAACTTGTTCACCTTAGCCTCTAAGGGTAGAACAAGAAGCAATGGGCTTAAGCTGCAGCAAGGGAGGTTTAGGTTGGACATTAGGAAAAAGTTCCTAACTGTCAGATTTCAGAGTAGCAGCCGTGTTAGTCTGTATCCACAAAAAGAACAGGAGTACTTGTGGCACCTGAAGGTACGTCTACACTACGGGACTATTCCGAATTTGCATAAACCGGTTTTGTAAAACAGATTGTATAAAATCGAGTGCGCGCGGCCACACTAAACACATTAAATCGGTGGTGTGTGTCCACGGTCCGAGGCTAGCATCGACTTCTGGAGCGTTGCACTGTGGGTAGCTATTCCATAGCTATCCCATAGTTCCCGCAGCCTCCTCCGCCCCTTGGAATTTCCGGGTTGAGATCCCAGTGCCTGATGGGGCAAAAATCATTGTCGCGGGTGGTTCTGGGTACAGCCTCACCCCTCCCTCCCTGAAAGCAGCAGACAAGCGTTTCGCGCCTTTTTTGCTTGGTGAACTGTGCAGACGCCATAGAACAGCAAGCATGGACCCTGCTCAGCTCAATACCACAATCGTGGATGTTTTAAACACCTCGCGTACTCTCATGCAGTATATGGTGAACCAGGACCTTCACACCGAGGCGAGGAGGAGGCGGATACGGCAGCGCGGCGATGACAGTGATGAGGACGTAGACACAGAATTCTCTCAAACCGCGGGCCCCTGTGCTTTGGAGATCCTGATGGTAATGGGGCAGATTCTATCCATTGAATGCCGATTTTGGGCCCGGGAAACAAGCACTGACTGGTGGGACCGCATTGTGTTGCAAGTGTGGGACGATTCCCAGTGGCTGCGAAACTTTCGCATGCGTAAGGGCACTTTCATGGAACTTTGTGACTTGCTTGCCCCTGCCCTGAAACGCCATAATACCAAGATGAGAGCAGCCCTCACAGTAGAGAAGCGAGTGGCGATAGCCCTGTGGAAGCTTGCAACGCCAGACAGCTACCGGTCAGTCAGGAATCAATTTGGAGTTGGAAAATCTACTGTGGGGGCTGCTGTGATGCAAGTAGCCAAAGCAATCACTAAGCTGCTGCTACGAAAGTTTGTGACTCTGGGAAACGTGCAGGCCATAGTGGATGGCTTTGCTGCACTGGGATTCCCTAACTGTGGTGGGGCGATAGATGGAACCCATATCCCTATCTTGGCACCGCAGCACCAGGGCACCCAGTACGTAAACCGGAAGGGGTATTTTTCAATGGTGCTGCAAGCACTGGTGGATCACAAGGGACTGCAAGCACTGGTGGATCACAAACATCCACGTGGGATGGCCAGGGAGGGTTCATGACGCTCGCATATTCAGAAGCACTACTCTGTTTAAACAGCTGCAGCAAGGGAATTACTTCCCAGACCAGAAAATAACAGTTGGGGACGTTGAAATGCCTGTCGTTATACTGGGGGACCCAGCCTACCCCTTGATGCCATGGCTCATGAAGCCATACACAGGCAGCCTGGACAGTGGTCAGGATCTGTTCAATTACAGGCTGAGCAAGTGCAGAATGGTGGTGGAATGTGCATTTGGCCGTTTAAAGGCGCGCTGGCGCACATTACTGACTCGCTCAGACCTCAGCCAAACCAATGTCCCCTATGTTATTGCTGCTTGCTGTATTCTCCACAATCTCTGTGAGAGTAAGGGGGAGACCTTTATGGTGGGGTGGGAGGCTGAGGCAAATCATCTGGCTGCTGATTACGCGCAGCCAGACACCAGGGAGATTAGAAGAGCACACCAGGAAGCGGTGCGCATCAGAGAAGCTTTGAAAACGAGCTTCATCAATGGCCACGGTACAGTGTGACTGCTGTGTTTGTTGATGAACACCCACCCCCCCTTGATTGACTCATTCCCTGTAAGCAACTCACCCTCCCCCTTCGAGTACAGCTTACTTATGCAAATAAAGTCACTCTTGTTTAAAAATCATATATTCTTTATTAATTCATTATAAAAAGAGGGAGAGAAGTAAGGGTGTGGTTTGGGAGGAGGATAGGAGGGATGGAGAAGGCCATTAAAAAAATTTCACAGTAATGACAGCCTTCTGGTTGGGCTGTCCACGGGGGTGGAGTGGGCGGGTGCACGGAGCCTCCCCCCACGCGTTCTTACATATCTGGGTGAGGAGGATGTGGAACATGGTGAGGGTTGAGGGTGGTGATACAGGGGCTGCAGCGGCACTCTGTGATCCTGCTGCCATTCCTGAAGCTCCACCAGACGCCGGAGCATGTCAGTTTGATCACGCAGCAGCCCCAGAGTTGCATCCCGCCACCGCTGATTTTCCTGCCGGTCTTCCTGCCGCCACCTCTCATCTTGGGTGTCCCTCCTGTCCTCACGTTCACTGGCCTCTTTCCTGTAATTTGATACCATGTCCTTCCACTCATTCAGATGAGCTCTTTCATTGCGTGTAACTTCCATAATATCCGAGAACATTTCATCTCGCGTCTTCTTTTTCCTCCGCCTTATCTGTGCTAGCCTTTGGGATGGAGGAGGGACGCTTGAAAAATTTGCAGCTGCATGAGGGAGAGAAATATTTAAAAAGATACATTTTACAGAACAATGGTTATACTCTTTCACAGTGAACAGCACTATTCACCTTACATAGCACATGTGATTTCCCTACAAGGTCGCATTTTTCATCTTAATACTGAGTGCCTGCAGCTCTGGAGTTACAGATCTCACAGACACAGGTCCGGGCATCAGAATTCAGCTTGCATGCGGCCATGGTAAGCCACTGTCTTTCGGCGTCTGTAGTGATTTACCCCTCCCCCCAACGCATGGCTAATACTAGCTCCCTGCTAATCAACACCCTTCCCTCCCCACCCCCCCACCCACTGCGTGGCTGGTAGCTTGGGGAAGCCCCGCTGACCAAACACAAAAAAGATCATCGGCATTTCACTCCTCCCCTCCCCCCGCTTGGCTACATGCAGGAAAGGATTTTTTTTAAGCTGCTGCAGTCCACGAACCCAGTAGGAAAATGGCCATCCCTCTTACTTAAATTCCTGATTTTTAACCAGGTTATCCTGAACGATATCACTTTGCTGAGGATAACACAGGGAGATAAAGAACGGATGCTTCTTGAATGCCAGCAATCACCGGGACCATACGCTGCTATGCTTTGCCATGCAATGATACCTGATTACTTGCTACATGCATGGCGTGGTAAAGTGTCCTACCATGGTGGGCGGAACAAGGCTGCCTTGCCCAGAAACCTTCTGCAAAGGCTTCTGGAGTACCTACAGGAGCGCTTCATCGAGATGTCCCTGGAGGATTTCCTCTCAATCCCCGGACATGTTAACAAACTTTTCTAAGTAACTATACTGTCTGCGAATGCATCCCAAGTCCTCAGGGCAAATCAATCATTAAAAAACGCTTGCTTAAAAAAATTGTTTGCTATTTGCAAAGGTACACTCACCAGAGGTCCCTTCCATGGCATCATTGTCTGGGATAGTTGCTTGGGAGGGCTGGGAGGAGGGTAATTCTGTCAGGGTGATAAAAAGCTCCTGGCTGCTGGGGCTCACGGAGTGCTGTGTGCTCTCTGCTAGGTCATCCTCCTCTTCTTCATCTTCATCTTCCCCGTCTGCATAATCCTCAGCCATGGCAGAGATTACAACCCCCACCTCGGAATCCACGGTCAGGGGTGGGGTACTTGTGGCGCAGCCCCCTAAAATTGCATGCAGCTCAGCATAGAAGCGGCATGTTTTTCGACCTGCCCCGGACCTTCCGTTTGCTTCTTTGGTTTTCTGGTAGGCTTGTCTGAGCTCCTTAACTTTCACTCTGCACTGCAGTGAGTCCCTGCTGTGGCCTTTATCCGTCATAGCCTTAGAAATTCTTTCAAATACTTTTTCATTTCGTCTTTTGGAACGCAGTTCTGTTAGCACTGAATCCTCTCCCCATATAGCGATCAGATCCAGTACCTCCCATGCAGTCCATGCTGGGGCTCTTTTGCGATTCTCAGGAGACTGCATTGTTACCTGTGCAGATGAGCTGTGCGTGGTCACCTGTGCTGATGAGCTCTCCACGCTGGGGAAGCAGGAAATGAATTTCAAAAGTTCGCGGGGCTTTTCCTGTCTACCTGGCCAGTGCATCAGAGTTCAGAATGCTGTCCAGGGCGGTCACAGTGGTGCACTGTGGGATACCGCCCGGAGGCCAATACCGTCGATTTGCAGCCACACTAACCCTATTCCGATATGTTAATCCCGATATTAGCGCTACTCCTCTCGTCGGGGAGGAGTACAGAAACCGATTTAAAGAGCCATTAAAATCGATATAAGGTGCCTCCTAGTGTGGACGGGTGTGGCGTTAAATCGGTTTTACGCTCCTAAAACCGATTTAAACGCCTAGTGTAGACCAGGCCTTAGAGACTAACAAATTTATTTCAGCATAAGCTCTCGTGGGCTACAGCTCACTTCTTCGGATGCATAGAATGGAACACACAGACAGGAGATATTTATACATACAGAGAACATGAAAAGGTGGAAGTATTCATACCAACAGGAAGAGTCTAATCAATTGAGATGAGCTATCATCAGCAGGAGAAAAAAAACCTTTTGAAGTGATAATTGAGATGACCCATAGAAAGTGTGAGGAGAACTTAACATAGGGAAATAGATTCAATTAGTGTAATGACCCAACCATTCCCAGTCTCTGTTTAAACCTAAATTAATTGTATCTAATTTGCATATTAATTTGAGTTCAGCAGTCTCTCTTTGGAGTCTGTTTTTGAAGTTTTTTTGTTGCAAAATTGCCACCTTGAAGTCTGTCACTGAGTGGTTAGAGAGGTTGAAGTGTTCTCCCACTGGTTTTTGAATGTTATGATTCCTGATGTCAGATTTGTGTCCATTTATTCGTTTGCATAGAGAACAGTTTTCCAAACAGTTGTGCACCCACCTTGTAGTAGCGCCATCTAGGTTGTATTTCCCTAGTTTGTTTATAAGGTCATGTGAGACAGTATCAAAAGCTTTACTAAAGTCAAGATATACCATGTCTACCACTTCCCCCCATCCACAAGGCTTGTTACCCTGTCAAAAAAGCTATCACGGTGGTTTGACATGATTTGTTCTTGACAAATCCATGCTGATGGTTACTCATCACCTTATTGTCATCTAAACGTTTGCAAATTGATTGCTGCTTCATTACCTTTTGAGGGAGTATCCCTAGGTCACTAGCTCTCTGACCCATTTATCTGTGGTCGATGAAAACCATTCCTCCAGGTAATGGGGAATCCTGCCCCCTAGCTTCAGTTCTGGGCAAATTTCTTCAAGATCTTTCTCAAAGTAAATTTTGGGGGAGGGGAAAGGGCTGAGGTCCCTCCAGACTATCCCCTGGACCTTTATTCCAATGTTTTCCTTTGCTGGTATCTCTGTGAGGCATGAAAGAAGCATCTCTGTCTGGAAGCTGGTCTGTACGCTCTCCAGTGGGCACTTAGTGGGGCAGGGAGAGACTGTTTGGTTTGTGCCACATTGTCAGCCAGCAGCTTCTCCAGATTTTCTCCAAAAAAGAGGAAGCCTATAAACTTGGCCAAGTATAGGATCTGCTTAGAGTTAATGTCCATCTTCTAGGGTCAGAGCCATAGCTGGCAACTGGTTACATGGCTTGGGTAGAGAACCTTATTGCATCCATTCAAGCATTAGGTACAAATGCTGTTGCTAAGGAGACTTTTGTTAAAGTGGAGCCAAAGTCAGGGTGATCTCTGTCCTTTAGGCCTGGAGCCCTTCCAGCCAGGACAGGAGCTGCTCTTGCAAAGCAGGTAGCTGCCAGGGACACTCAGAGGGTGGCCTCCATCTTTCTATCCTTGGGATCCTTAGGGTAAAACTCCCTTCTGAGGGAATAACCACATCTGTGATGAGGGATGCTACAGTGTTGCCAACCTTCGGTGTCTCAGCAATAGATGCCCTTTGGTTTCTGAATGTTTAAAGAACCTGAAGTCACTCTTGTTAATGTGTGCCCTGACCCAGCTTGTTCCATTCATCCCTAATCACTTTCTTAAAGGAGGAGTGAAGTGGTCTTGCAGCCTCAGGGGAGGAATTTACTCTATGGCTTAATCTCAGGAGCCTGCTCAGGCTGGATGTGAATCATGGAAACAACATTGTTGCACACAGCTTGAAATTTCAAAGGTGGGGGGGGGGGATTGCTGCATTCCCACCCTTTCTCTTTGGATTCAGAATCAGACAGCTGACCTTCCTCAGTGGAGGAAGAGAGTCAGAGGAGTCTGTCTCCTGGATTTGTTTTTGTGCCTTTTCTTTCCCTCTTTGGAACCTTTTTAGGGTGCTTTGGGAGCATAGATGCTCTGCTGCAGCTTTGGTGAAGCCTTTTGCTGCTTGCCTTCCCTAGGTTCTGCAGCACTCTTGAAAGTTCTGCCTCAGAATCCTCTCCTGCTGGGACCTGTTCCTTCTGGGAGTTGTCCAAGTCCTCCTGGTCAGCTTGGGAGGGAGTAGGAGCTGATTAGAAGCCCTGCTTCTTTCCCTGGGGCTCTGAGGACCCATTTTTAGACTTTGGGAGTGCTTTGTGGCCCTCCAAGTTTCCCCTCTTTGTTCTGGGACTTACCCCCTGAATAGGAAGGTCAGGGAGAATCCTCATAGAATCACAGAATATTAGGGTTGGAAGGGACCTCAGGGGGTCATCTAGTCCAACCCCCTGCTCACAGCAATCCCCAGACAGATTTTTGCCCCAGATCCCTAAATGGCCCACTCAAGGATTGAACTCACAACCCTGGGTTTAGGCAGGCTAATGCTTAAACCACTGAGCTATCCCTCCACCCGTCCTTGCTTATGGAGCCTCTCCCTGGTCTATACCGAGGTTCCTGGTCCATTTTATCCCTGTTGGGGTTGCGGCTGCCTTGGTGGGTGTAATGGGGTTTGCTCACCACTCTGGCACCTCCTGCTGGAGGTCTTTTGAATTAGCTCTTCATGGTAGTGCACACTCTTCGGGTGGTGCCTCGCAGCTGTCACTCCTGCTCCAGGACCCACATCTCTGAAAGGACCACAGCAACCTCTTCAGCGACACAGCCCTCCGGCCTTGCCACACACGGGGTTCCCCCCTTCTGGGGAACCTGCAGTCCTCTCTTCAGCCACTTCCCTAAATGGCAACTGGAGCAAATTGTCTGGCCACTTACTCGTGGCCCCAGCATCCTCTTTGCCCTTGCCTGAGGGCCTCAGCCTGTAAACCCCAGTAGCCAGCCAGGAGCTGTCTCTTGCTCCCCAGTCCCTGCTCGGAGCACTGCTCTGTCCAGGGTGCTGGCAGTTCTCTCAACCCTCCAGAGACAAAGTCTTTCCCCGCTGGGTTCCCAGCAGAGAACTGCCCTCCTCTGCCCTGCAGCTCCCTTTTTATATGGGCCTGCTTGGCCCTGCTTGGCTGCTCCCTGCAGCCCTTCTCTGATTGGTTGCCTCCTTTACAGCCTTCCTTGGGCTCTATTAACCCTTTAGAGCCCAGTGTGGGGCAGGCACCCCACCACAGTGGGTAAGGGAACCCACCTACCTGTCTGACTCCTAGACTCAGGACCTAACAGAGTCAGGGAGGGAGGGAAAGGCTGGAAGCAGGCAGCCTCACCCATAGAGCACTTCTTGGATTAAACCCTGTGCTCTTTTGACTACTCTGCCATGCCTGCAAGGGGAAGAGGACCCGGCAGGGAGTGCAGCAGAGCTCAGAGCTGGTTAATCCCCCAAGCAATTAACTGACCCAGGAAGGAGAGGAAACTTAGAGAGGGAGAAGGCTGCTCCCCACTGCCCAAAAGCTGGACAGAAATAGCTCAAATTGCAAAGTACAGGCAGGATCAACAGCAACTGCCTCAGTCTGGTGCAGTGGAGGCAGAGAATCTGGCAACAAGCCGGAGCAGAGGAGGTATGGCCAGGGCGTGTGGAGTTGATCTGCCTCCACAAAGCTGCAGAGAGAGAGCAGCCTGGATGCCCAGAATTGTGGGAGACACTGGGCTGCAGAAAGTGCTCCATCCAAGCCCCTTAACCACTGACTTGTACAGTGTGTGTGTTAGTAGTGAAAGGACTGTTTCTACCGTTAGGGTTACTATGGCAATGAGTTCCACATCAACTGGCATTTAAGTGGCAGGTGCTGGAACAGTGGCAATCATGCAACAGTTAACTCTGCTTGAAATAAGTCTAACTGAAATGGTAGCTGTAGTGCCTGTACCCCGTGGGTGGACTTATATGAGTGGACATGAAGTAAGTTACAGGTGTGCGGGGCGAGCAGCCTTGTAAATTTCTCTACTGTAAGCAAACCCTGTCTTCAAATGGAGACTCTTCCTTTTGAAAAGCTTTTGCTCTGTCATTGTGTCCCTTTTTTCTCCATGTGTAGGAGAATGAAGCAAGACACTGCCATATCTCTGTATGTGTCATTTGAACCCCCTTCTCCTTTAGGACCAGAACAATTAGTATCTGTATGATAGCAACTAGCACTAACAATGCAGCGGCATTAGTGGTTGTAACAATGTTGTAAGGGCTAGTGTAGATGAGTTTGGGCATTTTTATCACAATGCCATGAAAATCTTCTCTGAACAGGTGGAAAAAAGGTTCCCAATCCCAGTCTACAGTAGCAGCTTGGCACTGGTGCAGCAGCAGTTATTGTAACACGTTTACTAAAGTATTGAGTGTAGATGCTCTAGGGTATTTTGTAGCTGTTTTCCAGCACCATTGCATCTATTATCCATGGCGTAAGTTCTAATGTAGATCAAGAACAGGCATTTTTGTGTCACAAGGGTAGCTATTTTCCTGGTGTAGACAAGGGCATTGAAAGAGATAAGATGAGTGAGATAATTGCTCTTATTGGACTATTTTCTGGTGGTGAAAGGGACAAGCTTTCGAGGTTACACAGTCCTTACACAGAGATCTTCCTCCTCCTGAAGAAGAGCTCTGTCAAAGCTTGAAAGCTTGTCTCTCTCACCAAGAGAAGTTGGTCCAATAAGAGAGATTTTCTCATCCCCCTTGCGTCTCTAAGGGTACGTCTTCACTACCGGCCGTATCAGCGGGTAGCAATCGATTTCTCAGGGATCAATATATCGCGTCTCATCTAGATGCGATATATCGATCCCTGAACACGCTCCTGTCGACTCCAGAACTCCACCAACGCGAACGGTGGTAGCGGAGTTGACATGGGGAGCCGCGGACGTCGATCCCACACCGTGAGGACGGTAGGTAATTCAAGCTAAGGTACTTCGACTTCAGCTACACTATTCACCTAGCTGAAGTTGCGTATCTTAGATTGATCCCGCCCCCCCAGCGTAGACCAGCCCTAACGCTATGTCTACACAGCAACTAGACACCCTCGGCTGGTCCATGCCAGCCAATTCAGGCTTGTAGGACACGGGCTTCGGGGCTCTTTCACCCTCCAGCAATGTCAGGTGAATAGACCTTAACGATTCTGAAGAGTATTTTTGTGGTTCCCCTAACTGGGAAAAGTCATATCCCATTAACATTTAAAAAGGCCAGCTCTTGAGTGAGAAGAATTTTCCTAATTACTGGTATGACATAAGACTGAAAAGCTCTCCATTAGCCAGACATATTCACAATTATAAATACATAAGTACAAAAGTCATTGGTACAATATATGTCGATTATAGCCAAAAATAGACAGATTATTTATTGCCTGTCATTGCGTTCAATGATGATGCTGATCTTATGTGTGGAGAAAAGACACGCCTCTGTGGCTGCACTTCACTTCTTAAAAAATGAATCTGGAAAACCTCTCACTGTATACATCTGGCCTCTTCACTTGCATTTTGAAGGAGGAAATTTAACAGGAAAATGGCAAATACGATGAAGATAACATGGGTCGGTTCACTTCATCTTCCACAATTCTACACCTCCACTACTTCAAAGAACCAATATTTATTTATTGGTTCTGTGTCACATTAATTTCATAAACTCGTGCAGAATTTAAATTAGACTCATAAAGCTAATCCCTGGAAAACAAAGACACACTGAATTAGCATTTCAGCTGAATTGAATAAACTCATTATTTTTTCATTTCCCTAAATTATAGCAAATCTGTTTTTAACAGGGAGAAAGTTTCTAAGGATATGAGGGTTGCAAATGGTGAGTCCAATGAAATTCTTCCTTATCCCCATAAGGCC
Source organism: Mauremys mutica (assembly GCF_020497125.1). Taxonomy (NCBI): domain Eukaryota; kingdom Metazoa; phylum Chordata; order Testudines; family Geoemydidae; genus Mauremys; species Mauremys mutica. The sequence continues at coordinate 236,436,921 of NC_059073.1, forward strand.
GTCATGAAGTAGCTTCTTTATGGAGTTATACAATCCTCTGCAGTTTTGAGATTGGTGTGAATATTAGTTTTATAGACTGTAGAGGAGGTGAAACATTTGAGAAGGAAACGATGCTAAATGTTAAATTCAGCTACCGCTCTGGAAATTGTTTGCCTGACAACCTGGTGACAGGTAATCCAAAAGTGTGGATATCAGGGGAATGAGGAACTTCAGCACCCATTGGGATTGTCCTACACTAACACAAATAAGAATACAAGGACATTTAACTCCTTAACACCAGCAGAATTGGCAGTTTGTCTAAGTATTTATACTATGCTCCTCACCATGGCTGCAGTTTGAATTCGCATGTATGGCTGCAGAGCGGCAAAGATGCTGCCCAGTGTAGCAGCTGTGGCCAGGCAGAAGCAGGTGGGGCTAAAATGCCATTTTAGCCTACAGGTCCTCCGGCGTGGCTCCTCTGTCTTGTACCAGTTGTTGCCTGTTGGGTCCAGAATTTGGTAGCTGCAAAGGTGGCAAACTTCAAGCATAGACTAAAATACACTAACTAGCAAGAGCCAGTTGTTCTGGCCCCAGCAACTTCTAATCCCACAATATTTTAAAGAATGATCTGACACTTGACCCCTCCAGGCCTTTTATTTCAAAACGATTTTTCCAGCAATACAGATTGATTGAATTTGGCTGGCTATTGCCACAGAAGAATGCACTGATGAACAATGTTAAGCAACATGCCAAGAATGGTATATGTACAATCATCTTCCTGTACATCATATGTAATGGATGTGGCAGCTCATATGTATTGATGGTGACCGAAGCAAAGCCTTTTTCTAAACCTTTAATGTCCAATTGTGCATGTCCCCTCAAACGTTTTGCCCAGCTCTATTAAAACAAGATCAAAGTTATCAAATTGGAAGCAGATTGAGTAGTGAAGCACTTTGGCCTCTACTCTACATTATCTGTGTTGATGTGACTATGAGATCTCATTAACTAGCTACAGATGTTCTATAGTTCATACATCGCCTGGCCTTAAAATAAACTAAGTTTGGCAATCCTCTCCGTGTAATATTTGAATGATTTTCCACATTCTTTATTATAAGCTTCACCTTTACAGTAAACAGACTTAACAATTGGTTCCAGTGTAAAAACAAAACCAGACAAAGGGACACATTTGATTCCAGTTTGGTTAATGGGGAAATACTGTGAGAACAGCCATTGATTTCTCTATAACCAGAAGTGAAAAGTCACTTTCTTGGCCACATCATGGTGGTGCCAGCAGAAACTGACCAGCCCTTCCCAATGTGTCTACAGAGGCTCAATGGCCCATAGTGGGAGCAGCCCTTCCTGATAGCTGCTGGGAAAAGCTGATTGGGGATGCGGATGAATGGGGAACAGTGACCACATGTATTTTGGCGAGGGTGAGAGCAAAGTTTGTATGTTTTTTATATTTTGTTTCTCATCATAGACCAAGAAGCAGGGAAAGAAAGGGGCAAAAGACATTATAATTATTTTTAATTTCTGTCTGTCACAAGTAAGCAGAGGCATCTGAAAGTGTGAAATATTCCAAGCTCCTGTAGGGTGTAAATACTAAACAAAAACCAAAGGTGGTTTTGATTTTGTCCTTGGCAAACCAAAAGGTGAGTTTGCCAGAAGCAAACCCAAAACAGGGCTGCTCCACTCTGTCTCTCTCTCTCTCTTAATAAGTAGATGAAATATGTTCCTCAACTGTTGTTTAAGCATGATGGTTGACTATATTAAGGGAAAAACACTCTGATAATAAAATATTATAACAGAGCTGTGTAAACCACTATGACGATAGATGGATCGATCAATATTTTTAAAACTCCATTGAAAAAGCTGAAAAAATTGTTTAAATCTAATTTCATATGGTAACCCCCCCCCCACACACACAGTTGTTTGTTAAATAGCTATTTACATGGCTGACATTAATCAGCTCCAAAAGGAGCCATCATTGTCATTGGGCCAATAATAATTATTTTTAAATCTTTTGGAAATAGCCTTAATGGATTCCAAAGAACCAGTAAGTTCTGTTAGGTCAATAATACAGGTTTTAACAATACTTTATAAACAAACAGTTTGTGATCTATTTTGTCAATATATATTTTCATGAAAGGCTTGTAATCATTAATATAAAAGCAGTTTAAAATTAACCAACACGCCCCAAAGGATTATACCTATAGGATTAAGTAACACTAAAGCTGTGACACGAGGAAAAAATAAATGTCTCTTCTCTGTTTTTTACTACGTGCCTGTGTTTTTAACCTGCAGACATCTCAGTAAGGATGCACCTCATTAATATTATTTATCTGTGGTTTGCGTGTGTATTTATATAAATAGATTAGTTTGTAACATTAATGTTAATGAGAAACTTGTGCATTTACAAGTACATAGTAATGCCCTTCCTTTGCCAGCAGCTGGCTGTGAGTCCCTTGTTCCACTACTTTTCCATTATGAATCACTGCTATGACATCAGCGTTCTGGACGGTCGTCAAGCGGTGAGCAATAATAATGCAGGTTCAACCCTTCCTGGCATCGTCCAAGGCTTTCTGGACAATCTGCAGACAGATGCAGTGAAAAACTTGCTATTACTTGGAGAATCTTCCCTTTCATAGGTAACACCTTTGCCTTTATAGTTCACATTATCACTTGGGTGTTCCTCACTGTGGTTTAGGAGTCAGTCCTTCCCATGCATGAAGGAGGCCTCAAACACAAGGGCCTGATATTACAACCTTTATTTGTGTGAGTAATTCCACTGAAGTCACTGAGACTACTCTCATGAACAAAGGCTAGCAGAATGAGGTCCATAAGGATATAGTTTGGACCAACACAACTAATTTGCAGGGGTCTAATGAATTGTCTGTGATAGTGGCTGCTTACCAAATGTGTGTATTATATTTGATACTGCATGCTGTCTGTTTCCAACTACACGCCAAATTTAGAGAAACTAACAACCTCTGTCCTCCTGCCATATGCCCTTGTCCAGGTGTTTGTCAGTTAGACATGCCCAGTACTTAGATCAGTTTGGAGAAAGCAGACCAGCCAAATACATAGACATGACTAAAACTTGCACGTTCATTGATAGTAACAGCAATGCCAGACACTTCTTGTTAGCCATAAAAATCCAAAATTCAGGATCCTGACATCTGGCTCACAATTGGATGGTGGTTTGCATGGTGGCATTTTTCACTTCTACTGCATCCCCATCCAAATGAACAGTTCCCTATGGAGTCTCCCCCCTCTCCTGGAGATGGTGGATGGAGTGAGGAAGCTCAGCCAGCTGAGCAGCAGAGGATAGCTTAATTACTCTCTCTTCCCTGCACAACATCTCCTGAGAGGTAGGAGGTGTTGCTGAAGCCTTTTTTCCAAGCCAGCTGCTCCTGCATGTCATCTCTTACCCTCTGAATGCAGATGGATCAAAGGACTGGGAAGCGGACAGAGGCTTCTTCATTGTTCCATTCTGTCCTGACAGCCAGCAGTTCTACTGGCAGAGTGGATCCCTCTCGGTTTCTGTAGCAACACCTGTTCCCCCAGATAGAGCAGGAAATAGTGCAGAAAGAGACCCACTTTGCTGCTAGTGCTGCTGGCTGAAGGAAAGAGGAAGGAGCTGGTGACTTTCCTTACAAGGCCTCCTCTAGTAGATCACAGTCTACTGTTTGAAGACACCTGTCTCAAACTCAAAGTGGCTAATTATGAATGGGATTTTCCAAAGTGCTCAGCACTGGCCTAACTGTGAATCCATTAAAAAAGTCCCACTGACTTCATAACGGACTTTGAAGGAACTTAGGCAGGCCAAAAATGAGGAGTTCTGAAAATCCCACTTTGTCTCCAGCCCCAAGTGTTGCTGACTACCATCAGCTCCCAATTTAGACACCAGGAATTGAAGGCACTCTACACCTTGCAAAAGCAGGCTGTAGACAGAGTGAGCTAAGGATTGTTCTGTGGAACTTTCAAAATTGTATTGTACATGGAGCGCCTGTGTTCTTGCAGTGAAGCGTTCGAACCCCGTAATTTTGTGTGTATTACAAATGGTAGAATGCATATTACTAACCTTTTCACTTTCCGTGTCAAGAGCAGATGTGGCTTCATCCAGAAGCAGAACTGCTGGCTTACGAACTAGAGCACGAGCAATTGCTATTCTTTGTTTCTGACCTTCAGAAAGTTGTGCTCCTTTGTCACCCACTTGGGTATTATACTTCTGTATAAGTATATATTCATTGTGAAGGAAAGTTAGAAACAGAAAGTTATAGTTTTAAAGCAGATAATGTACTATATTAAGCATTTCCACCATGAAAGAAAAAATAATAATGTAATTGTTTTTAATAAAAAATAAGATGTTATAAGATTTTATTAAATGTTTGAATCAAAATGCTTTTGTATAGCTACACGTATTGATAACTGCTCTGTAATGAAAATTCATTTCAGCATTAGAAAAAGATTAACTCCCAAGTGATGCAACCACTGATGTGTCTAGTCAAAGACACCTTACTTAAACATATAGATTTCAAGAGACTTTTATAATTTCAAGGCCCTAGAGACCCACACTCAAGACGTGATCCTTTATTTCTTACACATCCAAAACTTTCCCAACGTGGGCCCCCCATCCCAGGGCAGACGCATATGTGACCAGGGTCAAGGTGGGTTGAGGGGGGTGGAACAGCACCCTGGCACCCACCATGCGAGGATCCAGGCACCATCGGAGGGAGTCGAGTGTGCGCATCGGGACCATGAGGACCATTTCCAGGCTGTCATGTCCCGGTTGATAGTCAGAGGCCAGCCACGTCTGTAGAGGCCTCAGCCTCAGCCTGGCATGTTGTACCACGTAGGTACCGGATGTCATGTGACCCAGCAACCTGAGGCACTGTCTTGCTGTGGTGGTGGGAAATTTGCAGAGGCTGGTAATTATGCTTGCCATAGCCAAGCGCCGTGCCTCCTGAAAGAAAGCCCTTGTCTGGTTTGTGTCCAGGAGTGTACCTATAAACTCTATTGTTTGAGTAGGGGAGAGGACAGATTTGCTGACGTTCAGCATGATGCCCAGGCGAGTGAACGTGTCCGTGGCCATTTGTACCTGAGACTGGACATGTTGATGACACTGACCCCATATAAGCCAGTCATCGAGGTATGGGAAGACATGCACGTGGTGACGGCGAAGGAAGGCTGCCATGACCGCCATGCACTTGGTAAAGACACGAGGGGCTGTGCACATGTCAAATGGAAGGACCATGAACTGATAGTGCATGTTGTTCACCATGAAGTGGAGGAAATGTCTGTGACGGAATAATCTAAATATGAAAGTACGTGTCTTTCATATCAAGGGTGACATACCAGTCTCCCAGATCCAGCGAGGGAATGATAGTGGCTAAGGAGACCATATGGAACTTCAGGTTGACGATGTGCTTGTTGAGATCCCTGAGGTCCAGAATGGGCCATAGGCCTCCTTTTTCCTTGGGGGCAAGGAAATAACGGGAGAAGAAACCCATGCCCCTGAGCTCCTGATGCACTTCCTCCACTGCCCCTAGGGCAAGGAGGGATTGTACCTGCTGGACGAGGAGTTGCTCGTGAGAAGGATCCCTGAAGAGGGACGGGGAAGGAGGGAGGGAGGGCGGGATGGAACAGAAATGGATAGAATCTCCCATCTGCACCGTGCGCCGGACCCAATGGTCCAAGGTAATATGGGACCAGGCATGGTAGAAATGGGATAGACGGTTCAGGAACGGGTAATAGTCCAGAATGAGAGCTCAGGCGCACCTTCAAAACGGGCGCTTAGGGCCTGAGGGAGGCTTAGACTGTCCTCGACCCTGTCCAGAGGGGGTGCGAGATGGTCTATGTTGGGAGTATCTGTTTCTCCGATGAGAAAAGTCCTGCCTAGGTCTAGGCGGGAAGGCGCACTGCTGGGTGGTCTGGTGTTTAAATGGCTTTCATTGGTTAGCGGGGGAATGCATACCTAAAGATTTGATAGTGTTTCTCGTATCCTTTAAGGTATGGAAGCAGGAATCAAACAAGCCCTGACCAAAGGGGAGATCTTGGATGGTGGTTTGGACCTGAGGATTGCAGTCGCATGACAATGCCAGAAGCCAGAGTGCGCGCAGCTGCTTCCGCAGCATCGAGGGGACCCTGGAGGGAGGTCCAGGCAACCAATTTACCTTCCTCAGCAATGGCCCCGAGTTCCGTACGAGCCTCTGCTGGGAGAAAAACACTTAACACTAACTATTAACAATTAACTAACAACGATTGTGATAAGCTAGGAATAAGTGGAGCACTTGAGAAACCAAGAGACCACTGTTCCAACAACCATCACGGGCGGTAAGAAGGAACTGAAGGGGGGGTCGGGCCGGCAGGGTCTTATAGAGAACGCCATATCAACGCCACTCCAGAGGGCTCCCCAGATGGCCCGACGGGTAGCTGCTACGGAAAAAGTTTCTGACTTCCGTGGACGCGGTGCACACACACACCTAACTGGAATTGATATGAGCAATTACTCAAAGAAGAACATAAAGGTTAAAATGTACTTGAAACATTTTACCTTTCAGATAAGACTAAAACTGGAGAAAGTTTCAGCAAAAAAAGGAAAAAGAATTGGCAAAGTTTATGAGGAAATGAAAATAAAGGTTTAGAATCAAACGTGTCCTTTATAGTTGTTATATAACATTACTGTGGTAGAGGAGAACAAGAAAACTGGAGCTCAGATTTTGCATTTGAATTAGCTAATTATGACTGCGTCTGTGTTAATACATATTGCAAGTTACATTTTTAAACATCAGCTTCCTATTTTCCTCTTTGAGAATTGTATCCACAAGAAAATGAGCTTTTTTAAAAAAAACAAAAAGCATATTGTTTTGCATTAATGGGAGTTGCTTAGATAGGTCACAGTGAATATTTACCCCACACTGAGAATGGAAAGACACTTTCATTTACCTCTGGGAGATTTTCTATGAAGATGTGAATATTTGCTGCTTTAGCTGCCTCTTCAACTTCCTCCTGACTGACAACCCGACTGTTGTCTCTGTACTGGATATTTTCAGCAATGCTGCAGTCAAACAAAATAGGCTCCTGGGACACAATACCCAATCTGGACCTTAACCATTGCAAATGCAAAGACTTGGTATCTAACCCATCTGCAAACTAGAAACAGAAAAAGGGAAAAATCACTCCCTGCAGAACACTTGAGGAGGAGTATTGCATACAATGTAAATGTGAAACACGAATCTGTAAAAATTCTCTGACCTGTGTTAGAGTTACAGTAAAAGTAAAGTGAACCACTTCTGATCAAATAATACATGACCAGATCTTTCATCCAAAATTGAACTGAACCAAAACTCTGAAAATTCAAAAGAAGCTCAGATAACCTTTTCCTCTCAGAAATATTTTTTTTGTGGACGTCTGCTCTGGTAGCTTCCGTAATAGATGTGGAATTGCCAATCTATAACGAGTTGTGCCCACAGAATGTCCATCTTTACTGATGATGGCAGGGACCAGAGATGTCATGAGAAAGTCTGTTCATGAGCTTCTTAGACTGAGACGGTTAAAGAGCTCCAATAAGAATCCACCTTTTGGGGCATTTATTCAAACATCCTTTGACTCACCATCTCTAGGCTATTCTTCTTGGAGCTCCCATCATCATTAAAAGGACTTGCATCAAAAGTCTCATCAAGTGATGAATTAGAGCTCAGATTGTGTCATGTTAACATGACTACAGGACTAGTGACAAGGGTTACATTATGGGAAGTATATTCTAATGCCCCCTCTAATATATCAAGTAAATCAACAAAGAGAAGCAATCTAGTGATCTACAGCCTGGATGGGGAGTCAGAAGATCCAAAGTTCTACTCCTGGCTCTACCTTAAGCAAGTCTCAAGTCTTCTCTGCAGTACCCGGTCCTGTAACAACACCTATACACCTCAAAGGGGTGTTTTGCTGATGATTAAATGTTTATAAAATACTTTGAAGAACAGTTCTATAAGCTCTAAGTGATAACAGCTTTATAAATCACTTCTTACCACTTGTCCTGCCATAGGGTCATAAAATCTCTCCAGCAGCTGAATGGATGTGCTTTTGCCACAACCACTGCTCCCCACCAAGGCTAGGGTCTGTCCTTTATTAACCTTCACACTGAGTCCTTGCAAAACTTGAGCTTCTGGTCTTGTAGGGTATACAAAATGGATGTCCCTGAATTCAATGTTGCCAGCAAACTGACTCTGGAAATGGTAGAAAATATAAATGTATGACAGAAGACCTGTCTATCTTGTACAGAAGCATCAAACACAACTCACTATGGTCATTTAAACAAAGGTGTTGACAAGTCAGTTGGAAATGGTATGGTATTGTCAAACCCAGAGCATTTTTGTCAGTTTATTATTGCTTAAATATGCAGTGACATTGGATTGGTATCTTGTGTACAGGATCTCCTTCTGTAGTGGTTCTTTTCTTCATCTCTCTCTCTCATTTATATCATTCCTTTTCAGCCTGGTTCACAAGGACTAGCATTACTTTAGGTAAGTAAACAACCTTAATACCTCTCTTTTATGTCATCCTTGCATATAATCCAGACACTATCATTGTGTGTGGAAAACATAGTTCCTGCCCCTGGAAGTTCACTCTCTAAATAGTGTAATTTCAACACACAGTACACAGGATGAACATAGTACAAGGTGAACATCAGATCTCAGATTGGGTTAGACAGTTTTACTTTGGTGGATTATTCATAGTTTTCAAGGACAACTATGTTTTCAGTGTAGGTTTGAATAAGGAAAGGGTAGCTGATTGGCTCTTTTATGTAGGAAGGGAGCTCCGTGTATAAGAGGTAGCAAGGAAGAAGACTTGAAGACAAGGGTGAGTGAAGGAGATGTTAGGAGAGACTGAGGGAGCCTCCTCTGATGCCTGGGGGACGGGACAGCTCCAGGACCACAATACCAGCACTGTCAGTACAATGGACTCTTACAGCACCTAGAGAACTGGACTTCCAAGGTTTAAACTCTTTGGGCCAAATCTTAGCTTCACTGAAGTCAAAGGCAGCTGCTTCACTGGCATCAGGATTTGGCCCAGAGTGGTTTCACTTTCAATTAACATCTTTATCCACAAGAAGATATTTCCCCGGGAGCATTAGCAGTCTGGGCATGTGGAGCTGATTCTGGAAAGTAGTCAAGCACATGTGTGACTTAAAGTTGTGCACATGACTTACTGGCATGCTTACAGTATGTGCCTGAGTCCTTTTCTGAACTGAGGCCACTATCCAAAAGCTAGAATTCTAAAGCAATTTCAAGTTTCTGAAAGGCTGGTTCTGCTTGTAAAAGCATTTATGGAAAGCACCAAGAGACAATATGAAATGTGTTCAGTTTACAAATACAGAGATGAGTTTCTAACTGTCAACAATGGACTTTGAGAGACAAGCTGGGTTCTTTCCATCTCAGGTATAATCACCAGGAACAAAAGGTTCTGCAGGCCAAATTATGTCCTCATTAATACTTGTGGAACCCCTTTGACTTGAATGAGGTTACTCAAATGTTGTGTGCAGTGTTGTTACAGCTGCATCGGTCCCAGGATATTAGAGAGTCAACGTGGGTGAAGTAATATCTTTATTGGACCAACTTCTGTTGGTGAGAGAGAGAAGCTTTCGCGCTTATACAGAACTGAAGAAGAGCTCTGTGTAAGCTCGACAGCTTGTCTCTCTCACCAACAGAATTTGGACCAATGAAAGATAGTAACTCACCCACCTTGACTCTCTGTTACACAGATGAACTGACTGGAACTTAGCAAACAAATCTGCTGATGATGCACAAGAAGGAATAGAATCTAACTCACTCTCCGCCACAGCTGCATAGTTTACAGGAGTAAAAAGCAGTGAAAACATACTTGTATTGCTAAAGAAAGCAGTTTAACTCTGGGCTTGTCTTCACTACCAGGGAGATCAACACTGCTGTAATTGATTCAGCAGGTGTCGATAGCAGAGTGCTCTCTGATCGACTCTGGTACTCCACCGGAACGAGAACAGTAAGGTTAGTCGATGGGAGAGCATCTCCATCAGTGCAGCACAGTGAAGACACCACGGTAAGTCGACCTAAGCTACATCAAACCAAGTTACATTATTCACATAGCTGCAGTAGCGCAACTTTGGTTGACTTTCCCCGGTAGTGTAGACAAGGCCTCAGAATACACCCAACGGACAGAACAGGTGAATGAAATGTCATTCTTCCAGTCATTTTTCAGAACAGAAACGCTCTTAAAAGTATTCTGTTGATTTCTCAAGCAAAAAGGTGTTAAACGGCACTGGGCAAATATAAAATTACTTAGTTATTGCTGTTAAAAATTACCCTACCTGTCTGGTCCTGTCTTTTGTGACATTGCAAAAGGCAATTTAACAAGATTAATACAATTAAGGACAATACAGTACCACCAGGTTTGTCAGTTTCAAGGACTTTCTGAATGGCCTTACCAGTTTTGTACCCTCTTCACTATAGCTGTCAATTAAGGGTTTCCAATCCAAAAGCTGAAAGATTCGTTGGGCAGAAACTTTAGCTTTGCCGAAATCTGGTGCCGAAGAAGTGGATTTCCCAACATTTATAGCACCAAATACAACTGAAAAAAAGGCTCTGAAAACCAAACACAAAACATCTTTCAGTTCATCTAAAGAGACTTTTTATTATTGTTCAGAAATTACAAATATTGTTTTCCTTATTTAAAACAAACAGACTTAACACTATCTATAAATCTGAGAACTGTGACTTTTTAGAACTTTATGGTTTAGAAAAATTACACACAAAGGATTAGAAACAGAGGTTTACAACTATCAATATTTTTATGGGTGACTAATGGAATGTAATTTCTCCCCGCAGAAGCATTTCACAAAGCCCGTTGTCTGCAATGAAGTGTCAGCAGCAAAAGTTTCTCCATAAGGAATAAACTGAGCCAGGCTCCATACATGCCGACACACCTGTGTCAAGCTTCCTCTCCCAGAAATAACCCTTCTGCCTGAATTGAACTCCTGACCAGATTCTACACTGCTGGACTTCTTGCACTATTGCCTCAGTAACTAGACTATACACAATTAGCATGTGTAGAAATCACTGCCTTTGGACTGATGTGTACTCACATAAATACATTTTCAAAGTTTGTATAACAATTAACAATGAGCCATCCCCCGAATCTGAAGATTGTTGCCTCAAGAAAGTAGGTTGCACATTGGGCTATTCCATAGGTAAGTCCATATAGGGGGGCATTTGTTAGAGAGTCCCTGATAAAAGAAAAGATTTATGTTGAAGGAAAAAAATGTCATGAAATGCCACGAGCAGAGACTGGTTGGGAGAAGGTCAGGCCTTTGGCTTAGGGGTGGCAAACCCTATACCTCACTCACTCAAATAATAAATAATAATAATTAATAAAGCTGTATGCTAGGGCCTCCATGAAGGTGCCTCTGGAGAGAACTTATGGCAAATGAGATCCCTTCATCCCAACTAGCTGTTTGTTGGATAGGACCTTATGGTAAAATTACCTTTTATACGCAAAACATTTTAACACTTGCATGCTGGTTTCCAGAATAAATGTTTATGGATGGCCAAAGCAATCGGACACAAAGCAAATTGATAATTTGAATAAGTCTCTTATGATCTTTGAATGCTTGAATTTTTGGAGAATTTGGATAAATGTAGTGGTCACCATAGAAAAGTCAATGTCTACAACACAGCATAACTGAAGCACTGCAGATATTGCCTATTCTGAGTACAAGAGTGGGAAAAGTAACAACTCAGAGCCCACTTTACACTGGTAACTTATAAATGGTGACCAATGTTGTTGTGTGGGATGGTAAAACTGGATCACCTTAATTATGTGCAGACCTTGCTGTGACAAAGAATCTGGTCCTAGTTCTGACAAAATGATTTTTCAACAGAAAATGCAATTTCTGCACATTTGAAATTTTCCATTGGGAAAAAAGTAACAAAATATTTTATTCTGGGTTGGTTTGACCTGAATTGAAATATTTCTGCTTTGCACCCACAGCCATGGGACCCTGATAATGCATTATGCCACTCAGTCAGAGGGGAGACCACACTGCATCATGGGAGATGTAATCCAACCAGGGAGCCCGGCCCATAAGAGAGGCAATGTTCCAAAACAGGGAAATGCAGTTTGATGTTGAACTAGATAGAAACAAAACATTTCAGATCAGTTAAACAAAAGAAAAATTAAATATTTCAGTTATTTGGGAATACAAAAATATTTTGTTTGGAGGAAAAAAATGCAAAAATGGAATGATTTGCCATTTCTACATTGAAATTTTTCTAAAAAACTTTTTCTGTGAAAAAATGTGATATATTTTCACATTTTATCCCACTTCAGAGTAAAACAGAGGTTGAAATATTAGAATTTCCCACAGAAAAGAAATTCAGATTTTCACTCATCTCTAGTGCTCATATATTTTTAAAATGTTTTCCAAAATAGTTTCACTATAAATCATAATATTGTATTATGTGACCTGGGACTAGAGACAAGGGCTAAAGCTGGAAATCCCATTTCTCCAATGAAATATAGATTTTTTTTCTCATACTGATGATGGTTTATCGAATATTGAATCATAAAACTGTCATTGGCAGCGGACTGTCATTTTTCAATCCCTGCTTTTACTTAAAACATACTTAAGGGGAAAGAAACAAAATGGATGGTAGATCATTTCATTTAAATAAAATGGAGATTAGGAAAATGTCGGACATATTTGGATATTAGAAATTAGCCCCTGCAGTGGTTAGCTTGTAGAGTGTGACTGAAAAGGCCAAAGGGAAAAAAGAAATATACCTTATTTCAAGACCGGCAAGTCCTTACTTGTAATACAAGTCATAATACACGGTGACGTTATGTAGTATAAAGTCTTTGCCACTTGACCTATGAAACTCATTCTGCTGCAGTACTTGTGAAGAAGTAAACATCCCATATTCATGTTAATAAAAACTTTATACCAGGTCATTACATTCTCTCTCACACACAAATATTACATCGCACACAATAGAATCTAAGAACATATTTTAAAGAAACTGAGTAAATACATTTTACTCTGCCAAAATCTTTTCAAATCATGTATGTGTTTAATATTTTCAGTCTGCAAATGAATGTAATATGAATAAATCTGGTGTTGTTTTAAATTAAGAAAATATTTATTCATTGCTTTTAAAAAACAGAATTGTTTGAGAGCAAATCCTACCTGTATGGACCATTCAAACTTGCATTATATCTCTCATAGAATGCATCTTCACTACTTAATGAAGCCACAGTTCTTATATTTTCAACCACTTCCGTTGAAATCTAAATGGGGAGACAAGACAAATATGAAATATTCTCTTATGTCTGAGTCTACTCCCACCACTATGTAGTTAGCACATCTCTAGCACTTTTCATCTTTCACTCTCCAAGTGTTTTTCTTTTAAAAAAAAGGAGATTAAGTATCATTCTCAGGGAAACTGAGGCACAACTATTAAATTATTTGCCTAAGGTCACACAGTGGTTTACTACTACACCAACATGGCTGCTATGTGATTCCTAAGTACTCCTCCCCCACCTGTAAATTTTGTTGTACAGCAGCATTAGCTGGCACTATAGAAGCCATTAAAAGGTAAGAAGTTGCTCCTTGCTCTGAGTACACATATCCCAGGCAGCTGATCACTGGAGGGCTGCATGCTACCTTGGTTATGCAGCCTGAGCGCCACATTGAGCTGGGTGAACCCCACACTCCTACTACCCACCCCCAGTGGGGACTCCTGTTTCTGCTTCTGCCAGGCTTCCCCAGCTAAGTGCCAGTCCTACCCTGTGTACCCCTCCTCCAAAGCAGGCCCTTCCCCCACACACTTTGGCCAGCACTCCCACTGGGCTGAAGTGTATCTTAACTTCTCATTTTCTGGATTTCAGATGTTTAAATGTGCATGATCTTTAGCCCCCCCAGATCCTGGCTTCTCTGGGGGGCAAGGTGAGAGGCTCAGACACTCCAAGAAGAGCAGGGTCCCTAGATCCCAGTTCACATGGAGGAGCAGGGCTCTCCCCAGATCCAAGCACACACAGAAGGGGAGAATTCAGTGCTGACAGCCCACCCCCAAATCCTCAGCTTCCTCTGTCACCCCTCACATTCCCCATCCTCTCCCCTCACATTCCCCCAATCCCCACCCTCCCCCTTATTTGAGCCCCCAACTCTTCTTCCCACCCTACCACTCATCCTCATTTATCCCCCTGCTCATGTGCTGGCGTCCTCCTTTCCCCAGGGGTGCCCAAACTCCCACTCAGCTACAGGCCCTGCCCCCACTCCACCCCTTCCCCCAAAGCCCCACCCCCATCTTCCCACCCAGTTCCTCCCCCAAGCGCACCTCATCCCCACTGCTTCCTCTTTCCCCCCAGCACCTCCTGCACACTGCGGAACAGCAGATTGTGGTGGGCAGGAAGCACTGGGAGGGAAGGGGAAGGAGTTGGGCCGGAGGTGCTGGGGGAGAAGGCAGGGAGCTGGCTGCCAGTGGGTGCTAAGCACCCACCAATTTTTTTCCACCCTAAGAGTCAGCACCTATGCCCCCATCCCTTGCTCTAGACCCAAAACAGCTCCTTCTTCCCACTTATTTCTTACACTGCAATCACCCCTTGTAATTAATTTTCTTTTCAAACACAGTTTGAGAGCCTGTGCTCAGAGTCAATTTCTCCAAATTAAAACAAAACAAAAGTTTACATTTCATTTTCAGATTTCTGCTCAGGGTGGGTGTAGAACTTCAAAGCTTCTAGAATCTGTGAACTTAATTTTTTCCCCTGGAGGCTGAGGGGAACCCCATACTCAAATGACCCCATCTTTGGATCACTCACCCTACCCTACGCTTTCATGACACATAGCAAATTTCAAGACAATCTGTGTAAACACACAGATTTTAGCATGCTTAGTAGTCATCCTTTAAATAGGAAGGGCTTCCCCACCTTAGCCACAGCAGAGCTGGTGCTCAGTTATAATGCTGTATACAATTAGAAGGCCAATGGAGCAGAGGAGCTCCACACATCCATCAGCATCATAATAGTCTTAGAGAGCTGTGAAGTGGCCCATTCATCTCAATGGGATGTTCTCAGCTGAAAGTGAACATCCAGCCTGAATTCAGCCAGAATCTAGCTCTGAGGAGGGTGACCAGATAGCAAGTGTGAAAAATCAGGACGGGGTTGGGAGTAATAGGCACCTATATAAGACAAAGCCCCGAATATCGGGACAGTCCCTATAAAATTGAGACACCTGGTCACCTAGCTCTGAGACATATGAACTACTCCATTCATGCCAGTGGGTTTTCCCATTCCCCCTCCCCAGGACTGTAGAGTTTCTGACATGCCCATTCTCAGCTCCTCACCCCTCTCTCAGCAGTGTGTTCTTGGGCCATGCTCTGAGCATGCCTGTTCTAAGCTTCCCACTCTGAGGACCCGCACTTCTCTGATCCAAGCTCACATGGGGAGAGGCAGAGAGAGGGGGCCAGACTCCCTTAGAGGGACAAAGCATCCCAGATTCCAGTTCATGTGAGGAGGTAGGGAGAGGGGCTTAGATGTCCCCAGAAAGCAATGCCTACTGCAGACCCTGGCTCACAGGAGAGGGGACATGGAAGGCAGATAGATCCCCACGGCTGGGCAAGGCAGCTTCAGAGCCTGGCGAACAGAGCGGGGTCTGGTGCAGGGCTCAGTCACCCCCAGAGAGGCAAGTGCCCCCCCCCAAAATTCTACCTCACATGCAGGGGGTGGGGAGAGGGGCTAAGACTCCCCTAGAGAGCTAGGGGGTCCCCCAGATTCAAGCACACACACAAAGGGGACAGACAGGAAGAATGTGGAGCTGCCCCTATTCCCCCCAGACACTCTGCAACAAACCCTCATGTCTGCTTCCCAGAATCCATTCCCCAAACCCAACCTCCTCTACCACCCATCCCCATTTATCTCCCTCCCCATAATCCCCCCTTTTCTCCATGCAGCCCCAAACCCCTCTCACCCCATTCCCCTAACTCCTCCATCCCCTAAAATGCTCCTCTCTTGCCAGCAAGCATTTGCACGCCTATTTATTTTAAAACAAAAATACTTTGATGACATTACACCCCCCTCCAAAATAAAAGCCTGATAGTAACAGATTTTAGCAACATGCCAGCCAAGCTTTCCCAGGTTTTCAGCAAAGGGGGGCCTTGAACTGTCACTAGCTGGGGGAGTTCAGGAACAAACACTGTGCGTCTCTTCAGTCTATCCAGCAGCTTTGACCATATTCTATCTACAAATCCTTTGGGGTTCGCTTTACATACGTGCTCAATGTAACTTGTGGAGTGCTTGACCTTTACTCAAGAGCCTAAGTGGATGGCCAAACTCTCTTGCTAATAATGCTCTGAATCTTGCTTCCCCCAAGTGGCTAGTGGATGCCATGTATTCTCTGGGGGGAACCCTCAAGTGAGTGAGACCCTTGTGCCAGGATCAGACCCATGGTCTGATCTCTAGATGTGGGCAAAAAACCATTACTAGAACGAACCTTTAGAAAAGCTGATTATTGGGTGGGAAATGGCATCTCGTGAACCCGTTGGTCAAATAACTCCAAATTTGGATCACTACACGTATCTTGCACCCCACAAGGTTCACCAATTTATAGTGGTGCACCTCAGGAGATGGCAGGGTAGGGTTAGTGACCCAAACCTGACATCTGTTGAGCCAGACGTTCTGGAGTTATAAGGCCTAAAACAGCCATTTAAAAAAAAACGTTTCTAGGTGGTGGGTGTTTAAAAAAAAAAACAGAGCTAGAACTGTAGAGCTAGAGTTCATAGGTAGATACTAAGGACTGGAAGATGAATCACAAACCACTGGATGGCTGCGAACTCACCCTTCAATTAACACTGCTAAAGATAAGTTAATTACACACACACATACACATGATTCAAAAGGAATTTTGAACTTGCTACAATGTGAGAGTCATAGGAGCTGATTTCATTTTGGGAGAAATGCAATCAGAGCATTTGGGTGGAAAATTGGATGTGTAAACTTTCTGGGAAATACGGTTGCCAAACCTCCAGGATTGTCCTGGAGTCTCCAGAAATTAAAGTATCAGAGGAGTAGCCATGTTAGTCTGTATCCACAAATCCACCAGACTCCTCGTTATTTTTCAGGAATTAAAGATTAATCTTTAAAGATTGTGGCATGTCATGAAACCTCCAGGAATAGGTTCAATCAATATTGGCAACCCTGCTGGGAGGGGGGATTGGGGTAACTAGGAATGTGTGGTAGGAGAGGTAAGAGATTCAGGTGATGAAGGTATGTGACCCCCCAGCTCTGCCAGTGCACCCCAGCCCTGCACCGCAACTCGCTGTGTCCTCTCTGCCAATAAACAAACCATCCTGCACCTCAACCTTCCTGCACCCCAACCCCCAGCTTGGTCTTGGCATCCTAACCCTCTGCATCCCACATCTGTCTTTGCACCCCAACCCCTCATGCACCCCAACTTTCCTGCAGCCCCAGCCCTTCCAGTGTACCCCAACCTTCCTATACCCCAGTTCTACCAATGCACCTGACCCGTTGCATTTCCCAGCTCTGTCAATGCACCCCAACACTACAGGAAAGCTACTGGATACACATTGATGGGGAAATTGGAGGGTTCATGGCTGACCAGAAACCATTACAAGCTCTGACACCTCACTGTTCTTGGAGATGGGGTACATCTATCGGAAAGGGGTCAGAGGATTTTTCTCTCAAACATAAAATTGTCTGTGTTTTGGAACACAAACCCTATCTGGGATTTCTCCCACCAGCCTGCTATAAACTCCACCCTCTAGCCATTCTGAAACACGACCAGGAACACTATGCCACTGGAACACAGCTGTCCTTCACCCCAGGCACTGCATGGGAGTCAGATTAGAGAAGGGAGGAAGTGACAGGAATAGAAAAGTTAGTACACAGGGAGTGAACATTTCAGGGAGATGTGTTCCCTGCTTCTAGTAGGGAGGCCTCTGTATGGTTGTGGGTACGGGGGAATGCAGTGAATGGGTCAGAGGCATGGCGGGGGGGGGGGTTTGCTGAAGGAGGCCTGGTGAGGCACAGCTGATGAATGTGTGTGTCAGGGGGTGCAGCTGGCTCAGTATGCTAATTGTGGAACACTATATGTACGACTGCCTATACGGCCATTACCTCCTAACACCACCAGAGCTTTTCCTGTTTAAAAAAAACCTTGGAAATTCCATGGCAAAGATCAATGTTAAATGCAGAGTTAAGGTTGCTTGGGGGTATTGTACCCCTGCAGAATGCTGTGTGGAACAAAATTCAAACTACTGATAACCAGGAGATGCACAAGTCAGGTTGTGCATCCAAGCTTACCTCTGTCCTCTTTCCGCAGTGCCCAGTTAACACACATACCTTTGCTCTGCCAACCCCGCAGCTGCTGACATGCACAAGGTCTTCACCTCCTTTTACAGCCCATTCACTCTCACCCACAGGATTCCATCTAACAATATTACAGGACAAGAAAGAAAAGAAAAAGAAAAAAAAGGCTGCCCACCCCATGTTCCATCTGTTCCATAGAGCTGGCAGTAGCCAATGGGAATTATTTGCATATACTCCAGTTGCAATCAGGATGCTAGGTGTGCCTACACTAAATGGTGGAGACAGTAGATGGGCCTGCTTGGTAAGTGTGTTGGTGATGTGAGGACGTGTGGATCACTCTGAGGTATGTGAGAGAGCAGAGCAGAGCTTAGGACAGGAGGAACTCTGTGTTTGCCCCCCTCCGATGTCTGAACAAAGGGAGGAGCTAGGTATGTACCTCCAGGATCCTGTGTGCATCAGTCCAGTGCAGAATTGCGTACCTTATATCATTAGCAGGGCACGGGGGCTCTATTAGAAAGAGTATTTTCAGTAGCGAGCTGCCATATGAGCAAGCTAAATATTTATTATCTATGCACACTCCAGGCAAAGTGAGTGAGCTCAGTGGCAGATGGACCTGTACTGAAGAGCAGAGGAAGTAGTTAGCTCTGCTTGGTAGGTGTGTTAGCGAGATCTGTGGATGACTTGGAGATGTGTGACAGGGCTGTGGCTGGGATATGAGGAGATCTGTGTATGTGTGTGTGTGTGTGTGTGTGTGTGTGTGTGTGTGTGCGGAAAGGCAGGAGGTGCAGGTGTGCAGGATGAAGTATGTCTCAGTTATGTCAGTAACAGGGCATGGGGCTTTAGTTACAAACAATATTGCCAGCTGTGAAGTGGAATCTGAAAGGATTCTAATGTTTTCAGGATGGCTAGTGAAAGTGTAGGTTGAGATGGTATCCTGTATGTAACAGTAGCCCTACACTTAAGATGGGAGGTGAGAGTCCCAGCTCGCATAGATGCCACCCGAACTATGCACAGTGGGTACATGAGCAGTGGCTTGAGCTAGCCGCATGAGTACAAACCCACCCAGACCCCCTGGGCACATACTACTTGTGAGGCTTGCCCAAGCCACCATCCTGGCTACACTGCTCTTCTTAGTGCACTAGCTCAAGCAGAGCTAGCATGGGTATGTCTATGAGACCTGGGAATCACCTCCCAGCTGAGATGTACCAACAGGACATGGGAGCTATAAAGGCTGTGAAGCGGTTCTCACACTGTACATCTGATATTCTTTCTGGGGAGTTGGTAAGTGTACACCACAATCTGGAACCTTCTGAATTCTTAGGGTCACTGAGAGTACATGCACAGTGAGGCATAGCTGAAAGAGGCTAGAGGGAACCTAGTGTGGTCAACCTTCCCCTACCCATTCTTGTCCTTTCATAGATGGAATCCTGTGGGTGATATTGAATGGACTGGAGAAGAAAGTGAAGAGCTTGAACATTTCAGCAACTGTGGGGTTGGCAGAGTAAAGGTATGTGTGTTAACAGGGAGCACTGGGGAATTATTGAAAGCATTGGGGAATTCCTGATGTTCAGAAGTTTGAGTTTTGCTCAACTCAAGATTCACCAAGGGGACGACCTGCCACCAAGCAACCTTAACTTTGTGTTAACATAATTGTTTTGCCATTGAATTTCAAGGCAATATAAGTAACTGTGTGAATTTTAAAGCAATAAGAAAAGTCATCCTCAACCTTAACTAGAGTGGAGCTAGCATCCCAATATAATAGAATGTCTCTCTTTATCACTGTTTTATTTAATGTATTTTCAGAGTAATTTCTGTAGAAAATCATCACTGACAATGTTGTCCTTAAAACGATATAACATTATACCCATTTAGTTTATATTGGAGATCTTACTCTTCCGGCCTCTTCCAAAGCGTTTTGATCTTTTGATGCATGACCAGCCACAGAGATCAGTCGAATAGCACTTGCAGAAATAAAGAAAGGAACGCAGGCCAGAATAAGCAAAGTTAATCGCCAGTCATATACAAAGGCAATAATGATGGCGGACAGAAGGGTAGAGGCGTTCTTAGTGAACAAGCCAAGTCGGCAACCAGTAGCCTATTAAAAGCAAAATAGTCCAAAGTTAGAGTTAATTCTTGACACACAAAGTAGAGATCAAATGTATGAAATCATTGTTCACTCAGGATCAAATATTCAGATGGAGAAGAATCATAAATGTTGTGCATTTAAAATGGACTGTTGTACATGCAAAAACCCATACGGACAATTAAATATGCAAATATCTCTAGCTGTGTGTTAGGTTCTGGAAGCCTGATGAAAATGTGGCCACATGGGCTCAATTTGACAAAAAAATATCAGGGTCCTCCTGTGCCACAACAAGGCACAGAAATCATGAAGAGCCAACAGCCTCTAATTTGGGGCATTTCAGTTATTTGGTGCTCAGCTTAAGGCACCTAGGGCCTGATTTTCATAGGTGCTGTACATCAGCTGAAGATAATGGAAGCTGCAGGTTCCTTTAATTAGGCACTTTGTTTTCAGCAGTGTTAGCAGCAGGAAATGAGCGTTCACACCAAAGAGCTCTTCTCTCCCTGAGGATCTGCATATCCATGTCATCAAGAAATGTAAAAGTGATGATTGGCACATGGGATCCGTGTAAACTGTGACAATACTCATGGCTCAGCTGAGCAAACAGCGGATTTTCCAGCTGGGGGCCAAACTGGAAAATCGGGCCGGGGGGGGGGATTGATTTGATTAGATCTAAAACTATTTTTTGGAGCGGGGGCAGTCGAATAAAAAATAATAATTTCAAATTGACCAAAACATTTTGGTTGACTAAAAACTGACCCTGCTCTTCCCCACACAATTTTTTTGTATTGATTTGGCCATTTTGCAGTGTTTTTCTCCTCTTTTTTATTTGAGGAAATTAGAAAATGAAATGCCATTTCAAAACAAAAGTAACAATAGCATATTTTAAATGTTTCATTTTGACCATTTATGACTTAAAACAAATCTCCCTTCCTATCTCTTTTGACTATTAGTCATATTATACCTGAATTAATGAATAGATTTGGGGCCCCTAAAAATACATATTTCAGCAAAAGTACCATTCACTGAAAACATGTTGGCCAGCTCTACTCATGCCTGCAGATGAAATGGAAAGTTTTTTGGAAACAATCCATCTTTCAAATATCGCACTGTGGACAAACCAAGAAAACCTTGGGTGGGAAGTATGATACTTTCTTTGCTAGCTAGAGGTTTTCCTGCCCTCAGAGACTTTTGTGTTTATAATAAAATTATAAAACCAAAGCAATGACAAGATGAATTATTGCCATATACTCTGGGGCTTACACATAAAGATCACTTTGAGACTTCAACTAGCACAAAACATGGCTGCCCATTTACTTAGCAGTAGCCGTGTTGGTTCCAGGCTATTGGAGAGAGAAGGTAGGTGAGGTAATATCTTTTATTCGACCAACTTCTCCAGGTGAAGAAGACCTAAAGAAGAGCTCTGTGTGAGCTCGAAAGCTTCTCTCTCTCACCAACAGAAGTTTATCCAATACAAGATATTACCTCACCCACCTTGTTTCTCACTCACTGATATTTCTTCGTTCTCCAGAGCAGGGGTTCTCACCCTTTTTCTTTCTGAGCCTCCCCCGTCCCTCAACATGCTATAGAAACTTCATGGCCCATCTGTGCCACAATAACTGGTTTTCTGAATATAAAAGCCAGGGCCAGCATTACGGGGTAGCAAGCAGGGCAATTGCCTGGGGCCTCACATCACAGGGCCCTCCATGAAGCTACATTGTTTAGGTTTTGGCTTCATCCCCATGTGGTGGGGCTCAGGGCCCTGGGCGTCAGCCCCATGAGGTGGGGCTTTGGTTTTCTGCCTTTGGCCCCAGAGAGTCTAATACTGGCCCTGCTTGGCGGACCCCCTTAAACCTGCTCGTAGCCGGTTGAGAACCACTGCTCTGGAGAATGCAGTGTTCTCATGTTCATTTTGATCTATTAAGCTTTTTTATAGTTTAGATCCCATGCACCTGTTTTACCTTGACAGCTGGGATGATGGACCTTATCCTCAAGAATTAAGTTGCAGTTTTTAAAGATTCAAGTAATTGTACATTCAGTCAAATATTTCATTGATTCCCACTCTGTGCTGGGCAGTAAAGAGGAGATGGGAGGGAGCATGAAATCTAGTGAGTCTGAGGATCTAGTGTATTTGTGGCATCTTAGGCCTGGTCTACACTAGGAGTTTATGTCGAATTTAGCAGCGTTAATTCGATTTAACCGTGCACCCGTCCACACCAGGAAGCTAATTAGTTTGACCTAGAGGGCTCTTTAGTTCGAATTCGGTACTCCACCCCGACAAGGGGAGTAGCGCTAAATTCGACATGGCTATGTCGAGTAAGCCTATGTGTGGACGGAAATCGACCTTAGTAGCTCCGGGAGCTATCCCACAGTGCACCACTGTGTTGACGCTCTGGACAGCAGTACGAGCTCGGATGCTCTGACCAGCCACACAGGAAAAGCCCCGGGAAAATTTGAATTCCTTTTCCTGTCTGGCCATTTTTAATCTCAGTTCCTGGTTGGACATCGGGACGAGCTCAGCAGCACCGGCAGCAATGCAGAGCTCTCCAGCAGAGGGGTCCATGCAATCTCAGAGTAGAAAGAGGGCCCCAGCATGGACTGACCGGGAAGTCTTGGATCTGATCACTGTGTGGGGCGATGAGTCTATGCTTTCGGAGCTGCGCTCCAAAAAATGGAATGCAAAGACCTACGAGAAGGTCTCCAAAGCCATGGCACTCAGAGGATACAGCTGGGATGCAACGCAGTGCCGTGTGAAAATCAAGGACCTGAGACAAGGCTACCAAAAAATCAAAGCGGCAAACGGACGCTCCGGAGCCTAGCCCCAGACATGCCGCTTCTACGAGGCACTGCATGCCATTCTCGGTGGGTCTGCCACCACTGCCCCACCAGTGACCGTGGACTCTGAGGATGGGATAGTGTCGAGGGGCAGTTTCTCGGCGATGTTCGCGGATGGGGAAGATGAGGAAGGGTTTGTGGAGGACGAGGCAGGCGACAGCGCTTACAATACTGATTTTCCCGACAGCCAGGATCTCTTCATCACCCTCACAGAGATCCCCTACCAACCCTCCCCGGCCGTTAACCCGGACTCTGAATCAGGGGAAGGATCAGTCGGTAAGTGCTATAAACATATAAACATTTATTTTTTTAAAATCAGGAATAAAAACTATACGAAAAGAAGGTCAATACATATAGCGATCGAATAGAAATCCTCCTGGGACACTTCCACGAAGCTCTCGTACAGGTACTCGAAAAGCCTACGCAGGAGGTTCCTGGGGAGAGGTGCCTTATTGGGTGCTCCATGGAAGCACACTCTTCCGCGCCAGGCCATCCTGAGGTACAGTGGGAGCATTGCCTCCACCAGCATGGCAGCATAGGGCCCTGGTCTGTGCAGGGATTCACGCAGCATTCGCTCTCTGTCTGTCCTAGTGACCCGCCTCAGGGTGATCTCGCTCGGCGACTGCTGCATCTAATTAGGGGAATTAATGTAATGTTACTATTGTGAATGCTTGACTTTTCCTTTGCATAACAATGACCGTCGTTTAACAGCCACGTGTTGGAGGCTGCAGAGGGAAAGCATACAGGGATCTTTCCCGGGGACAGCCGCAAGGGGCTGGAACAGGGTCAGACTTTATGCTTTCCAGATTGCCTGCAGCAGGAGGCCACTGCTATCCATTAACTTTTAAGCAGCCTAAAGTTTACGGCTTACCAGGCCTGGCTGCTACACAGATTCTGCTGTCCTGCCCCGCTTGTCCAATCTCCAGTGCAAGACCCCAGGCAATGAAAGCAAATGCTGAAAATTCGAACTTGTCCTGAGAGCACATGAGATAGGTGCCCTGTATGGTCTTGTTCACAGAAACCGAGTAGACTGTGTTCAGTGTTCGCAAACATGTATCTTTGCAAGGAAATCACTTCCTTTTTCCCATCACACAGCTGCGGCTGTTTCCTGAACTGCCCCGGCATCCCCCTCACAGAGGCTGGCGCAGATTAGGCGGTGAAAGAAAAAGACTCGGGACGAGATGTTCGCTGAACTGATGGCCTGCTCCAGAGCCGAGGCGGCCCAGCAGAGCCAGTGGAGGGAGACCCTCTCTCAGCAGCAGCGCTCACACAGCAAACGGGAGGACAGGTGGCGGCAGGAAGACCAGCAGGCGACTCAAACGCTGCTTGGACTAATGAGGGAGCAAACGGACACGCTCCGGCGCCTTGTGGATGTTCTGCAGGACCGCAGGCAGGAGCAGAGAGCCCCCCTGCACTGTATCTGCAACCGCCCTCCCCCGCCACAAAGTCCTGTCCCCCCCTCACCCAAAATCACAAGACGGAGAGGCGCTAGGGGCCGTGAAAACTGTCACTCCACCCCAGCAGAGCGCTCATGTACCAAACAGCTCTCATTCCCTAAAGTATGAGAATTGCTTCCCTTCCTGGCTCACCCGATCCAAAATCCCAGTTTCATCCCCCAACTGTGTAGCTGAGTATTAAAAATAGTTTGCTGTTCATTACTGTTTCCGTCATGTTTCTTTGCAGAAGACTTTGTGTGAAGGGGAGATAGGGGTTTGTTAATTGCATAGGACAGCCACCATTACCAGGGTACAGACATGGGGGCAGGATCAACAGCAGGTCACACACAGAGTGCAGTCACTAGGCACCCGGGTCACTCTGGGAGGTGTCTGCTGCCCCAGGTCAGTCTGGGAGGTGTATGCTGCCCCAGGGTCCGAGCGCCTGGCATCCACAAATGGCAAGGCAGGCTGCCCTTACCATGCCCTTCCACCCTAGCCATGAACCTCTCCGATGCCCTGAGCCCCACCCAGAGCCATCATCCCCCTACACCTACTCACCCTTCCCACACACCCCTCACCCCTTCCTGCAAACCCACCCCTTCCTGCACACCCTCCTGTAACCGTCCTCCCCCCAGAGACCGCTGTAGGAGCAGGAGCCTGTCAGTCCTCGAGTGTAGAAGCGGTCTGTACATCACTGCACACCGTACCCACCACAGTCTGCGTCCCTGTTTGAACCCTTTAACGCAAATTCGTTAGTAAAGAAAACTTTGTGAATTAAAAATGTTCCAATAACTTTATTTTTAAACGTCTGTTGGAAGGGGGGAAACCTGGTGAACGGGGTATGTAACTGCTGAAAAAAGTCAATAGTAACTGAAACAGGGGCAGGTTCAGCTTCTCTGTAAAGAGACTGGACAGTCATAGGTTACCCTGCTCTCTGAGGAACCTAGCTTTCAAAGCCTCCCGGATGCACAGCGCTTCCCGCTGGGCTCTTCTAATCGCACGGCTGTCTGGCTGAGCGTAATCAGCAGCCAGGCGATTTGCCTCAACCTCCCATCCCGCCATAAAGGTCTCCCCCTTGCTCTCACAGAGATTGTGGAGCACACAGCAAGCTGCAATAACAATGGGGATATTGGTTTCGCTGAGATCCGAGTGAGTCAGTAAGCTCCTCCATCTCCCCTTGAGACGTCCGAAAGCACACTCCACCACCATTCTGCACTTGCTCAGCCGGTAGTTGAAGAGCTCCTTGTCACTGTCCAGGGCACCTGTATAGGGCTTCATGAGCCAGGACATTAGCGGGTAGGCTGGGTCCCCAAGGATCACTGTAGGCATCTCCACATCCCCAACAGTTATTTTGTGGTTCGGGAAGAAACTACCTTCCTGCAGGCGCCTAAACAGAGCAGAGTTCCTGAAAACACGCGCGTCATGAACCTTGCCCGACCACCCAACATAGATGTTGGTAAAACGTCCCCTATGGTCCACCAGTGCTTGCAGCACCATTGAAAAGTAGCCCTTTCGGTTAATATACTGGCTGGTCTGGTGGGCCGGTCCCAGGATAGGGATGTGAGTCCCATCTATAGCCCCACCGCAGTTTGGGAATCCCATCGCGGCAAAGCCATCTATGACGACCTGGACGTTTCCCAGGGTCACTACCTTTGAGAGCAGTAGGTCAACGATTGCGTGGGCTACTTGCATCACAGCAACCCCCACGGTAGATTTGCCCACGCCAAAGTGGTTCGCTACTGACCGGTAGCTGTCTGGCATTGCAAGTTTCCAGAGGGCTATGGCCACTCGCTTCTGCACACTCAGGGCTGCTCGCATGCGGGTGTCCTGGCGCTTCAGGGCAGGGGCCAGCAAGTCACACAGTTCAAGGAAAGTGCCCTTACGCATCCTGAAGTTTCGCAGCCACTGTGATTCATCCCAGACCTGCAGCACTATGCGGTCCCACCAGTCCGTGCTTGTTTCCCGGGCCCAGAATCGCCGTCCCATAGCATGAACGTGACCCATTGCCACCATGATCTCCGCGGCGCGGGATCCCGTGCTTTGTGAGAGGTCTGTGCCACTCTCACACTTCATGTCCTCACCGCGCTGCCGGAGCCTCCTCTCTCTATTTCTCAGCAGCTGACTGTGGAAGAGGTGGACGATAAGGTGCGAGGAGTTGACAACATCCATAAGTGCAGAGATGATCGAAGCGGGCTCCATGCTCGCAGTGCTGTGGCGTCCGCGCTGTCACTGACCAGAAAAGTGCGCGAACAGATTTCCCGCCGGCGCTTTCAGGGAGGGAGGGCGGGAGTGACGGTTGAATGACGGCAGTTACCCAAAACCACCCTCGACACATTTTTCCCCCAGCAGGCATTGGGGGCTCTACCCAGCATTCCAATGGGAAGCGGGGACTGCGGGAACTGTGGGATAGCTGCCCAGAATGCACCGCTTCCAATGTCGACGCTTGCCCCGTTAGTGTGGACTCACAAAGTCGAATTAGTATCCTTAGTGTGGATACACAAATTCGACTTCATAAGGTCGAATCCACAAATTCGACCTAAGTTAAATCGAACTACTCTTGTAGTGTAGACATACCCTTAGAGACTAACAAATTTATTTGAACATAAGCTTTCGTGGGCTAAAGCCCACTTCATCGGATGCACAGACTGGAACATACAGTAAGAAGATATTTATATATACAGAGAACATGAAAAGGTGGAAGTAGCCATACCAACTGTAAGAGGCCAATCAATTGAGATGAGCTATCACAGTGGTTCTTAAACTTCTGTCCTGGTGACCCCTTTCACGTAGCAAGTCTCTGAGTGTAACCTCCATTATAAATTAAAAACACCATTATAAATGCTGGAGACAAAACGGGGTTTGGGGTGGAGAGTGACAGCTCGCAACCCTCCATGTAATAATCTTGTGACCCCCCCTGAGGGGTCCTGACCCCCAGTTTGAGAACCCCTGAGGTATCATCAGCGGGAGAAAAAAAAAAAGAAAAACTTACAGTTGGTATGGATGCTTCCACCATTTCATGTTCTCTGTATGTATAAATATCTTCTTGCTGTAAGTTCCATTCTATGCATCCAATGAAGTGGGCTTTAGCCCACTAAAACTTATGCTCAAATAAATTTGTTAGTCTCTAAGGTGCCACAAGGACTCCTGTTCTTTTTGTGGATACAGACTAACACGGCTGCTACTCTGAAACCTGAGGATGTAGTTAGTCTAGTGAATCCGGGAGCTGAGGAAGGATTTTTTTTCCAGACAAGTGAAGTAGAAATTTAATTTTATTTTAAACTATTGAATAAGTTAGGAAACTTATTACTCTTTGCTCATGAGCGAATTTAAAAAAGTATGGCTGATTTTTTTCTTCAGAATTTTTTAGACGGGGTTGTGCAGTGGGGAGGAAAGGGGAGACTGGCAAATTCTGCAGAATTTGCCACTTACCTGCAGGATTTTCAGTGGCTCCTATCCTACCCCACTCCCCAAAGTCACACAGTCCCTCGTGATTCTGCCATCACTGATACTCTGTATTAATGACAACTCACTTCACCCCAGAAAGCCCACATAAACAGGCTTCCTGTGTATGAAGTGCAGTGGACAGAGCTGGGAAGAAGAAATCTACCCATGTTAACATGAGGTCAGGGTATTGACTGCAATGCAATTCTCCCACACTACACAACGTTCTGTACATACTCCTCCCTCCTGTGCTCAGATCTAATCACTTCCTGTACACAGCTCCTCCTAAAGTCCTATTTACTCTCATTTGACCTGAAACGACTATGAGACCTTTTCATCATAGGAAGATTCTATTCTCCAAGCAACCGAAGTGGGGCTTTAGGGCCACTTGATACACTGACGACTTTGCTCTGTCAGGCAGTTTAAGTGGTGCAGAAGTGCTTACACTGGCCCTTGGACATGGCTTATTTTTAAAGTTAATAAGTTGTTTACTTAACCGCTTACAGCAAGGAAATGGAATATGTAAGAATATCTGCCGAAGCTTTAATAATTGTCATAAATTGGGACCAGTGAAACTGTTTCCAAGACTATTTAAATGTGTCAGAGAGCCTCTAGAGTAGATTTACCAACTCGTTTTTCAAAATAACTTCATCGCCCCTTGCCAACACTGCAATTCATAGTTGTAAGCAAAACGTAAAAACAAAAACAAACATACCCCTTTGATCTGTGAAGCGTCTGTAGCTAGTCTGGTTAACAAAACCCCTGTGGCATTTTTAGGATCGTCGTACCAGCCAATCTCCTGCAAGGGAACAGACGGTTCCGTTATTTTTGCTTTTGCAAGTGAAATGTTCTTACCATAACTCAGAGTGGTCAGGGTCATTAGTACAATATATGGACATTTAAAGCTTGACTAGCACGTGTGCATGGGGGAGAGAGAGAGCCAACATAAGCACTAAGATACTCACTCTTCTTCTGTGATGAGCAACATTTGTCAGATAAACTGAAAACGATCTTAAAATAAATTTTTCTTACCCGCAGAACATTTGGGTTTTTTGGTAGTTTTCCCTCTCCTTCCCTATCCCCTTAGAATGCTCCTGTGCATATGCAGAACCCTGTGATACCAAGTGCTACCAATGGGTGTGGAGGGTGCCTAAGGCCTGGTCTACACTAGGCGTTTAAATCGGTTTTAGGAGCCTAAAACCGATTTAACGCCACAACCGTCCACACTAGGAGGCACCTTATATCGATTTTAATGGCTCTTTAAATCGGTTTCTGTACTCCTGCCCGACGAGAGGAGTAGCGCTAATATCGGTATTAACATATCGGAATAGGGTTAGTGTGGCCGCAATTGACGGTATTGGCCTCCGGGAGCTATCCCACAGTGCACCACTGACCGCTCTGGACAGCATTCTCAACTCGGATGCACTGGCCAGGTAGACAGGAAAAGCCCCGCGAACTTTTGAAATTCATTTCCTGCTTCGACAGCGTGGAGAGCTCATCATCACAGGTGACCACGCACAGCTCATCAGCACAGTTAACAATGCAGTCTCCTGAGAATCGAAAAAGAGCCCCAGCATGGACCGCTCGGGAGGTAATGGATCTGATCACTATATGGGGAGAGGATTCAGTGCTAACAGAACTGCGTTCCAAAAGACGAAATGAAAAAGTATTTGAAAGAATTTCTAAGTCTATGACGGATAAAGGCCACAGCAGGGACTCCGTGCAGTGCAGAGTGAAAGTTAAGGAGCTCAGACAAGCCTACCAGAAAACCAAAGAAGCAAACGGAAGGTCCGGGGCAGGTCGAAAAACATGCCGCTTCTATGATGACCTGCATGCAATTTTAGGGGGCTGCGCCACAAGTACCCCACCCCTGACCGTGGATTCCGAGGTGGGGGTTGTAATCTCTGCCATGTCAGACGGGGAAGATGAAGAGGAAGAAGAAGAGGAAGACCTCGCAGAGAGCACACAGCACTCCGTGACCCCCAGCAGCCAGGAGCTTTTTATCACCCTGACGGAATTACCCTGCTCCCAGGCCTCACAAGCAACTATTCCAGAGAATGACGCCATGGAAGGGAGCTCTGGTGAGTGTACCTTTGCAAATAGCAAACAGTGTTTTTTAAGCAAGCCTTTTTTAATGATTGATTTGCCCTGAGGACTTGGGACGCATTCGCAGACAGTATAGTTACTTAGAAAAGTTTGTTAACATGTCCGGGGATTGAGAGGAAATCCTCCAGGGACATCTCGATGAAGCGCTCCTGTAGGTACTCCAGAAGCCTTTGCAGAAGGTTTCTGGGCAAGGCATCCTTGTTCCGCCCACCATGGTAGGACACTTTACCATGCCATGCATGTAGCAAGTAATCAGGTATCATTGCGTGGCAAAGCATAGCGGCGTATGGTCCCGGTGACTGCTGGCATTCAAGAAGCATGCGCTCTTTATCTTGTTCTGTTATCCTCAGCAAAGTGATATCGTTCAGGATAACCTGGTTAGAAATCAGGAATTTAAGTAAGGGGGGGTGGCCATTTTTCTACTGGGTTCGTGGAATGCAGCATCTTAAAAAAAACACTTTCCTGCACGTAGCGAAGCGGGGGGAGGGGAGGAGTGAAATGCCGATGATCTTTTCTGTTTGGTCACCGGCGAGGCGATCTTCCCCAAGCTACCGGACAAGCAGTGGGTGGGGGGGAGGGGGAAGGTTGTTGATTAGCAGGGAGCTAGCGTGGTATTAGCCATGCGTTGGGGGGGAGGGGTAAATCACTGAGACAGTGGCTTACCATGGCCGCATGCAAGCTGAATTCTGATGCCTGGACCTGTGTCTGAGATCTGTAACCCAAGAGTTGCAAGCAGGCACTATTAAGATGAAAAATGCGACCTTGTAGGGAAATCACATGTGCTATGTAAGGTGAATAGTGCTTTTCACTGTGAAAGAGTATAACCATTGTTCTGTAAAATGTATCTTTCTAAATATTTATCTCCCTCATGCAGCTGCAAATATTTCAAGCGTCCCTCCTCCATCCCAAAGGCTAGCACAGATAAGGCGGAGGAAAAAGAAGACGCGAGATGAGATGTTCTCGGATATTATGGAAGTTACACGCAATGAAAGAGCTCATCTGAATGAGTGGAAGGACGTGGTTTCAAATTACAGGAAAGAGGCCAGTGAACGTGAGGACAGGAGGGATGAACGTGAGGACAGGAGGGACAACCGAGATGAGAGGTGGCGGCAGGAAGACCGGCAGGAAAATCAGCGGTGGCGGCAGGAAGATCAGCGGTGGCGGGATGCAACTCTGGGGCTGCTGCGTGATCAAACTGACATGCTCCGGCGTCTTGTGGAGCTTCAGGAACGGCAGCAGGATCACAGAGTGCCGCTGCAGCCCCTGTATAACCACCCTCCCCCCTCACCATGTTCCTTAGCCTCCTCACCCAGACGTGTAAGAACGCGTGGGGGGAGGCTCCGTGCACCCGCCCACTCCACCCCCGTGGACAGCCCAACCAGAAGGATGTCGTTACTCTGAATTTTATTTTTTTAATGGCCTTCTCCATCCCTCCTTTCCTCCTCCCAAAGCACACCCTTACTTCTCTCCCTCTTTTTATAATGAATCAATAAAGAATTCATGCTTTTTAAATGAGAGTGACTTTATTTGCATAAGTAAGCTGTACTCGAAGGGGGAGGGGGAGTTGCTTACAGGGACTGAGTCAATCAAGGGGGTTGGGTGTTCATCAACAAACACAGCAGTCACACTGTACCCTGGCCATTGATGAAGCTCGTTTTCAAAGCTTCTCTGATGCGCACCGCTTCCTGGTGTGCTCTTCTAATCTCCCTGGTGTCTGGCTGCGCGTAATCAGCGGCCAGGTGATTTGCCTCAGCCTCCCACCCCGCCATAAAGGTCTCCCCCTTACTCTCACAGAGATTGTGGAGAATACAGCAAGCAGCAATAACATAGGGGACATTGGTTTGGCTGAGGTCTGAGCGAGTCAGTAATGTGCGCCAGCGCGCCTTTAAACGGCCAAATGCACATTCCACCACCATTCTGCACTTGCTCAGCCTGTAATTGAACAGATCCTGACCACTGTCCAGGCTGCCTGTGTATGGCTTCATGAGCCATGGCATCAAGGGGTAGGCTGGGTCCCCCAGGATAACGACAGGCATTTCAACATCCCCAACTGTTATTTTCTGGTCTGGGAAGTAAGTCCCTTGCTGCAGCCGTTTAAACAGAGTAGTGCTTCTGAATATGCGAGCGTCATGAACCCTCCCTGGCCATCCCGCGTGGATGTTTGTGAAACGTCCCTTGTGATCCACCAGTGCTTGCAGCACCATTGAAAAGTACCCCTTCCGGTTTACGTACTGGGTGCCCTGGTGCTGCGGTGCCAAGATAGGGATATGGGTTCCATCTATCGCCCCCCCACAGTTAGGGAATCCCATTGCAGCAAAGCCATCCACTATGGCCTGCACGTTTCCCAGAGTCACAACCTTTCGTAGCAGCAGCTTAGTGATTGCTTTGGCTACTTGCATCACAGCAGCCCCCACAGTAGATTTTCCAACTCCAAATTGATTCCCGACTGACCGGTAGCTGTCTGGCGTTGCAAGCTTCCACAGGGCTATCGCCACTCGCTTCTCTACTGTGAGGGCTGCTCTCATCTTGGTATTATGGCGTTTCAGGGCAGGGGCAAGCAAGTCACAAAGTTCCATGAAAGTGCCCTTACGCATGCGAAAGTTTCGCAGCCACTGGGAATCGTCCCACACCTGCAACACAATGCGGTCCCACCAGTCAGTGCTTGTTTCCCGGGCCCAAAATCGGCGTTCAATGGATAGAATCTGCCCCATTACCATCAGGATCTCCAAAGCGCCGGGGCCCGCGGTTTGAGATAATTCTGTGTCCACGTCCTCATCACTGTCATCGCCGCGCTGCCGTATCCGCCTCTTACTCGCCTCGGTTCGAAGGTCCTGGTTCAGCATATACTGCACGAGAGTGCGCGAGGTGTTTAAAACATCCACGATTGCGGTATGGAGCTGAGCAGGGTCCATGCTTGCTGTGCTATGGCGTCTGCACGGTTCACCAAGCAAAAAAGGCGCGAAACGGTTGTCTGCCGCTGTCAGGGAGGGAGGGAGGGGTGAGGCTGTACCCAGAACCACCCGCGAAAATGATTTTTGCCCCATCAGGCACTGGGATCTCAACCCGGAAATGCCAAGGGGCGGGGGAGGCTGCGGGAACTATGGGATAGCTACGGGATAGCTACCCACAGTGCAACGCTCCAGAAATCGACGCTAGCCTCGGACCATGGACGCACACCACCGTTTTAATGTGTTTAGTGTGGCCGCGCACACTCGATTTTATAAAATCTGTTTTACAAAACCGGTTTATGCAAATTCGGAATAGTCCCGTAGTGTAGACGTACCCTAAGTGTTCACCCACAGAGAATCCTCAGCAAGGAAGAAAGAGAGGTGTGTCCTTTCCCAGGGATCCATCAGGAGGGAGTATCCAAGGACAGTCATGTTGCAATAGTATTATTGTAAATCAGTCCTGATCCAGCTGGTCATCTTGACTAGAGAAACCACTCTAGTGAGCAAAGATGATGCTTTGAGAACCTACACCTGTTATGATATGGTCCGTTTGCTATGGAGTTGGATGCAAACAGACCTAAACCTATTTATCTACACATTTATATCATGAACATCAGGGTCAGATACAGATTTATCTTCTGTTTTGCTAATCTTTGCAAATATACCAATGCACTCAGATACATGCATGTTTTATACACTCTTCAGTATGGTCAATATTGAAAGAGATGGCATCAAAATTAGACTGCTCTCCTACCAGCACTGAGTTAATTTGTACATGCTTTTGCTTTATTTTGTTTCGCTCACAGACTTGCCACTTGCGCAGTGTTGAAGTGTCACTAAAAGGATGGGTTCTCTCGAAGCCATGTTGGAGGGAGGCTCTACACAGACTGCAGGGAACCAGGAATTTTCATGGTGTTATACAAATATCACCCCACAAAAGCCACCTGGTTCACATGGCAGGAGTGCTGCATATTTGCTGTCTATCGCTCTGACCCAGAAATGAGGCCCGTACCTGCTGAAGCAATGCTTTGAATGACAAAGATCGCAATCTCTTGGTCAGAACTTCCCCAGACTTTCCAAACATGAATCCCTGAAATGGGAGAATGGGAAATACAACAGTTGAATTGTATGTGCTGGGCTGTACAGTCATATTTAGAACAACCTGCTGTAAATGTGATGATATTTCAACCGTTCAGCCACACAGTTTACAGAACCTACATAGTGTTTTGGGAGATGGTTTCAGATGTTAGTTTAAAGCTGGTGAAAGGTACCACACACATTCCTGGAAACTGAAGTTTCATCGTACACCCCACCCACATGCTTCCGCAGTCAGCTGTAGAGGTCAGCAGTGGAGTCACCTTCCCTGCTTACTCATTCCTTAGCCTCACTACTCACACTGCTATCTAACAGTGCCGACTGGGACGGTGTTTTTTGTAGCGTACACAGCAATGTAGTGGAACTGGGCTGTGCCCAAACGCATTTCCCCTAGGACACAGAACGGTCAGCAGCATCTTTCAGGCATTGCTGCCTTGGGCTGCTTTGTAACTAGCAATCGGGAAGGGTAAGGCTCTGTATTCCATACCAGCCACTTGAGCCATTCAGTGGCTTGACTCTGGAACAGTTTATAAGAAACATAGTGAATCATGGCTGGGGGGGGGGGCGGGGAAGTGGGGCAATTAGCCCCAGGCCTCGGGCCCCACAGGGGCCCCCATGAGAGTTTTTTGGGGGCCCTGGAGCGGGGTCCTTCACTTGCTCCGGGGACCCCAGAAAACTCTCGCTTCTTTCACTCCGGGTCACAGGCAATTTGGCGGCGGTGGGGTCCTTCTGCTCCGGGACCCGCCGCTGAAGACCCCAGACCCCCTGAATCCTCTGGGCAGCCCTGTAGTGAATACAAAGATGCATTATGTCCCCAACATTCCTCTCAACGAGATCTGAAAATCTGGACCATAATGTATGTGACCAGATACTCAGCTTTGACTTTTCAATGTAGTGAAGTTTACCTGGATGATGTGTGTTACTAAGCTGATCACTGCCAGGACAAGAAACATTAGAGAAAGCAACGTGGTGTTTTTGCTCCTTTTTTCAGGATCTGTTTCTTGAAAAGCCTAAGTAAGAAAAGCACAAAGTGACCACCAGTTACAATAGCTCAGGAAACACTGTAGAAACTATTGAACTTCACCTTCTCTCAGCTCTTCTTCAGCACCTGACTTCTGCCACCCCTCAGCTTTCTGTTGCTGGCCAGGAGGTCACTCCACCTCTCCCAGCTGACCTGCCTCTCATCAGCTGCTCCTTCTCTAACCCTCCACCAGACCGTCCCCTCATTTGCCTGTGAGCTGCAGTTCCACTAAACCCTGCCTCCAGGCTGCCACTTCACCAGCTCTCATCTGCCTTCCACTGAATGCTGTCACTCCGTCAGACCATCCACCACCCCTCCAGCTGACTACAACACCCCTCTTCTCTTGCTGAAGATAAAAGATTCCCTTAACATCTTGCTCCAACCATTCTCCCTGGCTGCTGCTCCAACTCCCAGCAGCTTCCAACAATCATATACTGGAATCCAAAGGAAGACTCCATTTCTTCCCTGCAATGATTCAGGAATCAAGGGGTTAATTATTCAGACAGTTCCATGGATGTCCCTGGTACTTACAAACACGTTGGAATGCAAGGTACCTTGAAGGAGCTTACTGTCCAAAGAGAACGGGTACAATGCAAAAAGCAGGGTCAGGTACAAGGCAGGGAGCCTGCACAACAGTGGAGCAGGGTAAATGAAAACTGAGTTTCATAAGGGAAGGTGATTTGCTTCTCTGGAAAGGTGAAGTCATTCCAAATATGGGGCTAGAAAATAGGCAAGAAGTCCCAAGTGGGGAGAGGAGATCAAGGGCTTGATCAAGTTCCTACTGAAGTCAATGGAAAGACTCCAGTAGAGTTCAGTGACAGTGGGAGCAGAAGGAGGCTCTAAGGCATCACCAAAGAGGACTAGCTGGAGGGATGGGCAGGATTTAAAGTTCTGCATTTGTGCCTGGTTCAAGTTAGTTTACCATACAGTTTTGATACTTACCCCAATGATTTTTCCATATATAACAGAAAATGCAGGGTGGACGCCACCAGAGAAGGCAGCAGCAATCACGCCAAAGAATATATGCAGCCACTCAGGTTTGTTCAGAGCCAGAATACTGGAATAAGGCACAGCAGGGAGATTTTCCCCCTACATAAGAGATAAAATTCAGCTGTTCACTGAAAGTTGTGGAACATGACAATTTCCTCAGCTAGGGGGTAAATCAGTAAACTGTCCTAGCAACTGTTCACAGATAATTCACCCCAGCCTGCAATGTACACACTGAATGAGCAAACGTACTGAAGATTTGCCGCTCTGTAATTTAAGGTCTTAAAACTGCAATTGTAAATAAAAAAAAAACTGCAGGCATCAATTTAACAAAAGGCTAACTGGGGGGTGGGTGGGATGGGGACTATATAGTTCAGTGAAATGTCAGATAAAGTTGCAGTCCATGGTCACTGACCCTAACACATGAATCATTATAATGACCTAAAAAGTCTCACTGTTCTGAGCACAAAAAAATCAGTCTAGTTCAGCCTTTGCTAAATGCTAGTGGGTTTGCAGTAATACAATTGCGTTGACTTATGTCAGGTAGTCTGTTTTGTCTTTTACAAAATACAGACCATGAATCAATACCAGATGCATGGAAAACACATATGAAACAGTGATTTAGGCTTCATCTCCCTTGAAAAACACATGGCAGCTCAATTCAGCTTCACTGAGCTATTCAAAATGTCCATACATTTGTTGAGGAAGTTGTGGAAAATGACATGAAAACATAAGAACTGGTACAAATTATTAAATGAGGTTCTGAGCCAGTTGTGATGGCCTCGCCTGATTATCTTTGCCTGTGTTACAGATACTGGAAAAGCCTGCCCACACTTTAACCATACAAGCCTGCTGAACTTTGTGACATCAATAATTTCATGTCTTTCAATCTGATTTCTTCACTTTACTGCAAACAGTATGAATTCTGAAGCCATGTATCTTGCCATCTACCGTATTTCCTCTGACAAGGCCCAAATGCAACAGTTATGAATTGACAAAAAAAGTGTGTTCTGGACTTCTGGGCGATACATTGTAAGAATGGATCCAGTTGCTGCTTATTGTTCGCATCATGTTCTACCAGTAGACTGTACTATAATATAAAAAGAGCTCCTAGAAGAGGGTTTCTTCACTGGTGGGTTGTGACCCAAAATTGGGTCATCTGAATGTGTTGAAGGATCACAGGGCTGGCTGGGCTCAGCTTCCCATTCTGGGCTTTCTGACCAGATGCACATGGTCACAACACCACTCTCACAAATTTGGCCAATCAGGGGAGCCAGGCCAAATCTGAGCAGTGCTGCAACCTCTGTGGAGTAGGGAGCCAAGCCCAGCTAGTCCTGCGGGACAGGAGCTAGGATCTGTCTCAAGACTGATTTGTTTACACCTGTGTTTTCCCTGAAGATTCCCAATTCAAGTATTCGCCCAGGTCAATGCTGCATATGACAGAATCATAGCAAAGGTGACATGGATTAAGATCTGTTTAAAAAAGAAAATAGAATGACCTTTGTTGCTATTCTCACAAACTATCACTAAACTTTAGGATTAAACTGAATTGTAACACTAACCTCTTTCTCCTTTGTTTTCTTCTTTTCAGACGACGTTTTCTTAGAAGAGGTCTTTCTGCTTGTATGCCTTCCGGATCTCTTAGGAATGCTTCCCATCTCAGTGATTCCTGGTTTTTCAAAACCACCAAGATCAGTCAGATTCTCCATCCTGAGATCATCTAAATCCTCTTCCTCATAGTCTTCATCTTCTGTCTCTTCATCGCTTTCTGACATCTCATTTTGAGTGTTTCCACCATGACCCTAGTGACAAGCAAGGAATAGTGATACACAGTCATAAGACAGTTTGTAGCAAGGGAAAGGAACATGTACTTGGTATGGAAACAAACAAAACCACCACCACTTTGGTTACATTGTCACTTTCATATGGTAGTTTGTATAGGCCAAGTATTCTGCCAGTATAAGTTGGTGCAGTTGCAACTTACACCAGCAGAGAATTTGGCTCTGTATGCCCCCCCGCACTATCTATATAGTTCTGTGATGATGTCATCCACCTCTTTTGCTCAGTTATGTTTGACTCATTACACTGTGTAAATGTGAAGCTACCGGTGAAAAACAACCACTTCCAACTCAGAAACAAGATTGACTGATCAACTTTCACTAAACTAGAAAATATGCAGAAACTGCA
Source organism: Mauremys mutica (assembly GCF_020497125.1). NCBI lineage: Eukaryota > Metazoa > Chordata > Testudines > Geoemydidae > Mauremys > Mauremys mutica. Next base: position 236,475,393 of record NC_059073.1, read on the forward strand.
AAGCGAAAATGGCCCAGCTTTTTCAGTGCAGAACTTGCATGTGTCAGCAATAGTATCAGTGAGATCATAGGCGCCAACACTGTGGGTGCTCAGTGGCTCAAGCAGCCACCAAAAAAAATAGGGGGTGTTCAGCACTTGCAGGGCTGGATAATCTTTTGTGGGCCCCAGCGCCTGGACTGTGGCCCTTCCCCAGTGGCCCACCCACCACTCCGCACCAAGGCCCCTCCCCCGATTGGCCTCTTCCTCCCCAAGGCCCCATCGCACTCAAACAAGAGGCCCCGCTGTTGCTCAGCCTCTTCCCCGAGGCTCGCCTGTGCTCTGCCCAGAGGTGCCACCCCTGCTCAGCCTCCCTCCCTCCCACCCCCGAAGCCCTGCCCACAGGTCACAAGAGAGGGGGAGGGGGACGGAGAGGAGCACCCTCCAGCAAATTCAAAAATCAGCACCTGTGAGTGAGATATGCAGATAATTTTCTGGAGTAGAGAGATGGCCAGTAAATCTGAAGCATTTAGTCAGGAGTGCTCTATCACATCTCATTACCTGCTGCATCACAAGAGAATAGTAGACACCCTTCTGTGTCATGAGTTCATTGTGTGCTCCCTGTTCAACAACAACACCGTTGTGAAATCCAGCGATAATGTCAGCTGTTCGGATTGTGGAGAGCCGGTGAGCTATCACAATGGTGGTACGTCCAGTCCTAGCCTTACCGGGGGAAAAAACAGAGAGATTTGTTTTAAAATGTGGTGAACCCCCCACCCCAGAAAATCCCTACCTAACAGTGTGGAAAATACAAGCGTAAAAGCCCTGGTGATCCTCTATAGCTGATCAATATTTCCATGCCTGCTGTCTGATTTAACAACCAAAGGACACTTCTGATTACAAAATCCACATTTATAATAATGACAGGGGAAAGTGGATTAATTTTATAGGCTGTGCAGGTACTCACTGCCTATAGCTAAGGTTGCCTGACACTTCCAATTGTAAGACCTGTTGTCAGATGCTTATAACTTTGCCAAGATTTAATTATTTGGGATGAAACTTTCCATGCTGATATCTGCCTCACCTTCTTCTCCTCCCCCCCCACCTATTTTAGCAAAAATGGTTCAATGATTTCTCAAAATGAGGTTAGAGAAAAATAATGTTGTTTTGCCCATATTAAAAAATTCTTATAACTGTTTAATTGAGAAGCTTTATCACCTAAATGCTTGAGAGCAGGGATATGAAATTTGGAGGAGATGAGCATGGCTCACTGGTATCAGGGATGTGCCTTTTACCATTCCCATGAAAATCTGCCCAAATTTTGGGGGCCGAGATATGAGGCTCTGAACATCTCAATTTGCATGTGCTCAGTAGAGACTTATTAGAGTTCAGCAGCTAAATTCCCCAAAGAAACAGTCTGAGCTCACTGCATTGTATGACAGGAGTGCACATGCACCATCCCCACACAGTGACTAAGCATGTTCCTGCCCAGGATTGTAGGGGCTGAGCAGGACTTTCCCTACAATTTCTCCTCCCTATAGTCAGGGGGAGTTGTGGTCCCCAGTGTGACAATCTACCTGGAGTGTCAGGTGATCAGGCTGACGCAGCAGGATTAATAAAATAAAATACAGCAGAGAGTGCTGGGAATGCTCCCACGTCGCTCAGGGGAAGAGAGAAAGCATTAGGGCCCCAAGCCCTAACCCACCTTCATACTCACACAAGCAGTACCCAAAGCAGGCCAGGCCTGGGTGTAACGTAAGAAGAAGAGGGGACGGGGTGGACGGGAGTTCTTGCCCTGGGTCCAGGTCGTCCCAGGGATCCACTGTAATCTCCAAGTTGCCCCAGCTTTCAGGAGGGTCCTGGGCTTCTTTCGGGGGGGGTTTCAGTCAGGGTCCTCTATTCCTGGTGCTCTTTGTACCAGTTCAAACAGGCTTGATATGGTTTCTTTCCCTTTCCCAAAGCATCCCAGCTCCAGGGACGCCTGTCTGGCTCCCACTCATGTTGTCTCGTCTGTGTTTTCAGCCTCTGCAGCCCTGGGCTTTGTTTTCCTCTTTGCTGGTTTTGCTGTCCTGCAGGTGCAGGTCTGTGTAGTTGGTTTTTCACGGCCGCTTGGGCAATTTTCAGGCCCCCGTCTTTCTCGGCTGTCAGCCAAGTCTTGGCTGCGAGCAGTGTCGTTGGGCGGAGGACAGTGTTTTATCTTCAATCTGAGCTTGTTAATTGCAGTGTTGAATTAACCTGTTCTCTGCTCTTTTCTTTTTCTTCTCCCCCTCTTCGGCCTCTTGTGACCTAAAAAACCCCTTCCACTCTCCACTCACACACCTTTAATCCTCCCCAAAATGCTTTGTCATGCTTGCAACAGCATTAGCAATATACAGTGCTAATCTGCCTTCCCAGGGACCTCCCTAAGGGGAGGGGGCCATTGGGTTGTGACACCAGCACAGGAAACAAGAGATGGGAGAGCAGAATGAACAGTGATTATGGAAGGAATCAAAGTTATGCAGTAAAGGATGCTCTTGTCTGCAGGAAACCTGCCTTATTTGTTGCAGAAGTTGTAAGGCAGGGCCGCCCAGAGGATTCCGGGGGACTGGGGTCTTCGGCAGTGGGGGGTCCTTGCTTCGGCAGTAATTCGGAGGCGGGGGGTCCTTCCACTCTGGGACCTGCCGCCGAAGTGCCCCGAAGACCCGCAGTGGGGGCCGCCCACCACCAAATTACCACTGAAGCGGGATCCGCCGCCGAAGTGCAGCCGGGTCTTCGGGGCACTTCGGCGGCGGGTCCCAGAACGGAAGGACTCCCCACCGCCGAACTACCGCCGAAGCAGGATCCACCGCCGAAGTGCAGCCGGGTCTTCGGGGCACTTCGGCGGCGGGTCCCAGAACGGAAGGACTCCCCACCGCCGAACTACCGCCGAAGCAGGATCCACCGCCGAAGTGCAGCCAAGTCTTCGGGGCACTTTGGCGGCGGGTCCCAGAGCGGAGGGACCCGCTACCAGTGAAGACCAGGAGCAGAAGAAGCTCCGGGGGCCCGGGCTCCATGAGAGTTTTCCGAGCCCCCAGAGTGAGCGAAGGACCCCACTCCAGGGGCCCTGAAAAACTCTCAAATTGACCCACTTTCCCCCACCTCTGGGAGGCCCTGTTGTAAGGTGTGTAGTTAATGAGACAGGGGATTGCAGGAAAAGAAAGGATGGTCTCATTATTGTTGCAGCAGCTGAATACTGCCCTAGAGAATTAGATTCTAGCCCTGTCTCTGTGCTGAGCATTCATGGCTGCAACTGAAGTCAATGGGAGATGTGCTTTTAACATATCTAGCGCTGTATAATGCAAAATTCTCTGAAATATTGAGTCCTGGGCATCACAGATCATGCACCCAAAAGTAGTATGCACTTTCAACACTAATGTCTCCATTCCTCAGTTCCCCTTCTCTAATATGGGAGTAATACTACCACCTTACCTGTTGGGAGTGTTGTGAAGATAAATTCATTAGTGTTTATGAAGCACTCAGATACTAGAGTGATGAGAGGTATAGAAAAGCCCATGAGGAAGTTAATAATTTTGTTTTCACAGCAGAGTGTGAATGGCATGGGGCCATCCACTGAATGCTGAGGATGAAAAGAAATATTGACTAGCACTGAATGTTGAATAGCACCATCCTCTGCACTGAATGAAGCAGGGGGTCTTGTGGAAAAAATAGTATGGGATCATGTAACTGACGACTGTCCCCTAATGCAGACACACAAGGGGACCAAATTAATGTTGACCAGGAAACTTTAATTCTGTCATTCCCTACATTTTGAGGGCTTGACTTTGGAACCTTAATGTTCTTTTCATGTAGAGTGACTCTGTGTGTGTGTGTGTGTGTAATTCAGTATAAATATTGATATTATCTATGTAGAATATAAGGCTCAGCACCCTGAAATTGCTTAATGGAGTTTTGATTAAATATTACAGGGTCATATCATGACACCAAAATTTGAGGATGCATCCAATTGGTCCTGCTAGTGAAGGCAGGGGGCTGGACTAGATGACCTTTCAAGGTCCCTTCCCGTTCTAGGAGATTGGTATATCTCCAATTATTACCTATTACCTATCCCTATTGATTTCAATGCCCTCCTCGAAACCAGCGGAGAGCTGTGCTTAAAAACAGATGGCATGCTATAGCCTTTAATGTCAAGCTTGCCATATGGTTGTTGTGCTTCTTAATACTGATTGATAACTCTAGCAACAGGATTCCTACCTTATTAAGAGCTGCTTGCACAATAGATTCACTCTGAGTGTCCAGAGCAGACGTGGCTTCATCCAGCTGCAGAATCCTGGGATTCCTTGCCAGGGCACGGGCAATAGCAATTAGCTGTTTCTGCACTCCGCTCAGCTGAGCTCCCCTTTCCCCCACCATGGTGTTAAGTTTCTGAGAGAGGAGTATCGAGATTACAGAAGGGGTCAGTTGAAATCCTTTTACACCCCCACCCCTGTCTTACTGTTACTATCACATACAGAAATTCCCTCTTTTAAAAGTTTTATGATGGATGATCCAATAAACGCTTTAAAAATAATTACTTCTAAAGAAGTGTCTTGGCCAATTACATTCAGTGTTTTTTTCCCCCTTGAGGCAGAGGACAGTTTAAAATTCCTAATGATTGGTTTACAGTTTTGTCTCTGTCTCACCTTCTAGTTGGCTAGGAATTAGTATGTGGTGTGATGGTTTTCTATTAGCTTAAAGAAGGTACTCTAAAATTAGATTTTTCAATTATTATAAAAAGCAGCAATTGAAGTGAAAAAAAACAGGCAAACTAGAACTGGCTGAAGGAATCCAGCCATTTGATTGGCTAACAATACTAAACAGTGACTACTCAGGACACAAAGCAATTTTGTTTGCCAAGCAAAACCAGTTTAAAAAACAAAAAACAAAAACAAAAAAACCAAAAAAGATGGGAATATTGGAAGTGGGAAAAGATAGATAATACCTAGCAGAAGAAAACAGAATAAAAACAATCTGATAAATTGAAAAAAAATCTCTCATTGTCCATAGAAATTCCTTATCCACCCTATTAAAAAATGTTGCCACATGACATACAGTTAGTATTGTAAATTAAGAACACTGTGGGTGAAATTGTCAATTGGAATAAATGACAAAACATCAGTGAAAAGCTAGTAAAGCACCATCTATTTGCACCAGCAGAGAATTTGGGCCACAAAAATTCAGAAGAACTGAGAGAGAGAGAAACCAAAGAATTTGTCACAGTTATATGGTGCTCAAATTACATCAACTCACATCAGGCAGTCTGGATATAAAATCAAAAGCATTGGCTTCTTTAGCTGCTTTCTCAATTTCAGAATCAGTAATATCCTCTCTGCCACAGCGAATGTTCACAGCTATTGTTGTAGCAAACAAAATAGGCTCCTGGCTTTCAAGGCCAATACGTTCTCTTAGCCACTTTATATTAAGTGTCCGAATATCTCGTCCATCTAAGGTAATCTGAGTGGAAAGGCATAAATGAAGAGTTAGAGGAAATGTATTATGTTTCAAATAATTAGTTGTTATAATGATATAATAATAATAATAATGATACACCACTACCCCGATTTAACGAGACCCGATATAATAGGAATATGGATAAAACGTGGTAAAGCAGTGCTGCGGGGGAGTGGGGCTGCACACTCCGGTGGATTAAAGCAAGTTCGATATAACGCGGTTTCACCTATAACGCGGTAAGATTTTTTGGCTCCCGAGGACAGTGTTATATCGAGGTAGAGATGTATAATAATTGTCTTCAATATTTGTTTAGCAGCTTTTCACATAGAATAAAGCAATAACATTTAAACAAAATGACCAGGAAAAATTAAAACTATATCTTCACAATCACCTCAGACTAGAAGAATGAAAGGAGAAGGTTAAACAAACAGGATATTGTAGGATCAGTGTTTTATAATTGTACTATGAGAATTAATGTATGATTTGATTTCATCCTGCCAGCCACCCTTTTTGAATAGCAGAAAGGAATGACAGACCAGAACAATCCTTATGACTGATTATGGTCACCCTTTTGTTTTTGGATAAGTTATAATGTCTACTATAGTTTCCTATATGTATTACAAATTAGGGACTCTAGTTAAATATACATTTCTTTGTTTTAAGGTTATAGTAAGTAAGAGACAGGATCTTGTATTGTATCTATGTTAAGGAGATTAGAGAGATGTTGAGGGCCTGAAGCACCAATGGGAATTGTTTAAGTTATAAGATTTAGCTAGGCTTGATTTATAATGTATTGTGCTGAATATAAAATACTGCTGTCTCTATACCTTTGAAGGTTTCTGTAAGAGATTGTTTGTGTGAATGAGGAATGCATGCATCAGGAAAAGATAAGGTGTCAAAGAAAGCCATGACAAAGGTCCAGATGGTCAAGAAAAAGTGAGAGACTTGGAAAGACCAGGAGACAGTCAGAAAACAGCCATTGTATCCAATGCTAAACATGTTAGCAGCATTGACAACCTCTAAGGTGAGGCAGGCACCTCAGAAAGTGAGACAACAAATAGGAGATAACAATGGGAAGCCTGACAATAACCATCAAATGATAATAGCAGAAAACCCCAAGATTAACACCACTTAAGGACAGGATGACATTGCAAAATGCATGGACTCAAATAGGAATTTACAACTGCAAAGCTGGGTTGTTGTGCCACAGAACTCTGGGTTCAGTCCTGCAAAGCCTAGGAGCATCGGATCGAGACTCATGCTCAATCTAACTGGCCGTTAGATTGACTCGAGCTACAACAAACTGGTAACTATAAACATCAACTGGCAGGAGAGAGAGAGAGAGAGTGTGTGTGTGAGAGAGATACTAAAAAGCATATGCTAACTGTTGTATTTTCAATAAATGTGACGCATTTGCCTTTTCTCCCTGAATATTTATATACAAATTTTGACTTCCCTTAATGTCAGTAAAGTCCTATCTAAGTTTTTAGAATATTCTCATCCTCATGGCATACAAGTAATGAAAAATCTGTTTTAGAATTTCTTTGGATGCTACGTATCTTTTGCAGGGGTAGCTCTAGACATTTCGCCGCCCTAAGCACAGCGGCATGCCGCAGGGGGCGCTCTGCCGGTCGCCGGTCCCGCTGGTCCGGTGGACCTCCCGCAGGCGTGCCTGTGGAGGGTCCGCTGGTCCCACGGCTTCAGTGGAACCGCAGGACCAGCGGACCCTCAGCAGGCACGCCTGCGGGAGGTCCACTGGAGCCGCGGGACCAGCGGACCCTCTGCAGGCATGCCGCCGAAGGCTGCCTGCCTGCTGCCCTCCCGGCGACCGGCAGAGCGCCCCTCTGCGGCATTCCACCCCAATCACGTGCTTGGCGTGCTGGGGCCTGGAGCCTTCCCTGATCTTTTGTTATTTTAAGAATCCAATTTGGTGTAATATCCTTTTAAAGTATAGGTGTAATCTAGTCAGGAAATTAATCTTCATCCTAGTAGCCAGGAATATCCACAGTTCATCCAAACTAACCTCTCCTTGGACTGGATCATAGAATCTCTGTAGCAGCTGTATAGCAGTACTTTTGCCACAGCCACTGGAGCCAACCAGAGCGATGGTCTTCCCCGATTGAACTTTCAGGTTCAGGCCCTTGAGAATCTGGAAATATCATCTTTATATGTTAGTCCAATAAATATAGAGCTGCTTAAATAAGTGGTTTGTTTAGAAAAAGATCTATTAAGATGCTTGGCATCATGATCAAGCCAATAATGAGAGGTCTGGTCTAACAGTGTATTGAACTCCCAGGCCTGCTTTCAGTCCTTTGTTCCAATCCGGGTTGGAAAGCACTTTGAAGATGACAAGAAAAAGTTTTTTTTATTAATAACAATCTTGCTTTGTTCTATTCTTATTCTATAAAGACTGCCCTAAGAAAAACCCTTTGGCTCTGAAAACAAAGTGGGTGTTGTAATATCCCCAATGGAATGAAGAGTCAGGATTCGACAATCTCTGGAATTTACTAGGGAGGAATTAGTTATGGAGTAATGACACTTTTGTTGCTATGTTCACATTTAGGAACATTTTACTTCAGTCTGTTTATCCCATCTTATGAATGTCTAATATTGTTAGTGACCAAATATTTGTCTCCTATGGGAACTTTTATGTATATTTAGGCTGATTTATGACTACACATTTTTTTGTAATAGAAGATAAAAACAGTAATATTGTTCTTGTCTCCTTATACTATACCAGAAGAGCTCCAGTTTTTCAGTAAACTAATAGCGGATAAGCTTTGGTGTTTGCTTGACCAAGCAAGAGCATCATTCTCCACCCGTTTAACATCATTTCTCATCACGACCATCCCAGCTCTAATCTCCCTTTTTAGGTAAGGCAGGAAAGGGTATGTCAAGGTAACGCTGACAATAACTAGAGTCTTCAGCTCTTTGTGACCCGGTTCATTCCAAATTTAGGTACTAAATGACAATTGCCTTGATCTTTGGCTGGTGATTGATGAGAACCAGGTATCCAGGATGATTCTTTTAGCTTTGCCAGCTACCTCTGATACCATTGATAATGAGCCACTGCTGACACAGGGTGAACTCTGGAAGGGATGGATGGAATCATTCTTGAATGGCTCCATCCCATTCCAGCCACTGCCCCAAACTGTGGCTCATTCTGCCCAGGATTTCTCTTGTGTAGAGTGATGTGGGATTCTGTCTTGTCACCCTCCTGCTCAATTTGTATGCAAGACCATTAGGGGAAGACAGTAAGACACTACAGTCTACACTGACTTCAGTATTCAGATAATATAGCTCTAGGTCTCTGTTTCATCAGACCCAGCTGGGAGAAGTTGACTGGCTTAGCAGCAAGTTACAGGGTGGGTTTGAGGCAGGCAAGTCAGCTGTGACTCACCTCAGAGATAACTGAGTTTATGGTTGTAGGTTGGAGGAACCCATCAGAAGAAATGGTAGAGCTAACAGCAGCACACTCAAGTGAGTTCGTAACCTGTTGGATCCAGAGCTGCTTTTGCATGCAGGAAGCAGTAGCGGCTAATAGCATTTTGTTTGTCTTTTACACTTGGCCAGAAGGTTCTGAACTTTCAGTTCTGGTACAGATGTCAATCCAGAGAGAAATATTGGATTACTGCAAAGTACCATACATGGGACTGTACAACAAGATGCCTCCCCTCACAAACTTCAGCCGGTGGAGAGCATGGCAGTCTGTTTCTTAGAGGGCATTTTCTGTAGGGAGAATCTTGCCTCCATGCTCTGTGATCTGCACTGGCTTCCATTTCATTGTCTGGAGTGATTTAGAATAATGGCTTTAACCAATAGGCCTTAAAATAGGTTGAGTCCTGGCTATCTCCAAGATTACCTCTCCCCACATGGGATATCACAGCAGCTGAGATCTTCTGAAGCGTGGACACAAACAGCTTTCTGGGTTTAACCACATGAGGGCTGGAGGTGAGGCATTGTTGGTGAGTGAGCTTGAATGAAGAATTTGCTTCTGATTCAATTCACCACAGGCCAAATTTACTCACCTTCAGGTTATGCTGTAAGCCCCATTTGTTCTCCCTTACTTTTTCCAGCAAGTGAAAATGAAAAAAAAGTGGATGATGGTGGTGAAGACAAAGCTTTAGTTTTGGGAGGACATTCATCCTTCTTTATTGTTGTATTTTTATAACTAGTATAATAACATTTAGCTCTTACATAGTACTTTTCTTCCATATATCTCAAAGCACTTTAAAGAGGAGGTCAGTATTACTATCCCCATTTTACAGATGGGGAAAATGGAGGAAGAGAGAGGTGAAGTGACTTGCCAAGTGTTACTTTGCAGGACAATGGCAGAGCTGGGAATAGAATCCTGGTTTCTTGAGTCCTCACCCAATGTTCTTTCAACTAGACTACACTGTGCTACATAAATACCCAGAGTACAGGATGGGCACTTTAAAAATACTGTTTTAAAATAAATACATTAAATTGATAAAATATCAGTTGTCTTTTTGGTCACACAGATAATGGCAGCAGCTCTTCACTGCAAAGATGAATTTAAAAAGATCACTTACTTTAACATCAGGTCTGGATGGGTAACTGAAATGGATGTTTTTGAATTCAATTTCTCCTTTGAGCTTGTCTGGTCTGTATCCTTCCTTGGCACTGCTATCTAGAAGACGGTGCTGGAGAGAGATTTTGAAAAGGTATTACACATTTCTGTGATTTTACAGTTGTGTCTTTTGATAGATAAGTTGTTTAGGACAGTAAAAGAAACACTGCAACACTACATAGCAGTTTAACTGATCAATGGTTGCTGTATTTCACCCCAGAGGATTCTGCCTATCAGTGAAATGCAATCCTTGTGTATATCCTGCAAAGCATTTTGGGATACGGGACAAGGAAAGAACAGGAGTAACTAGAATAATAAATCATCTATTATACCTTAAATCATCCATCTCTCAACATTTACAGTGGGCCCAAATCCCTTAGCTCCCTCCCAGCATCTGCCTAGGCAGAATGTGGGTTGAGAATCAGTTCTTGGAGGAGTGATGCTGCCTGTAATTGTTGGTTGGCTTAAAATGCACAAGCAAAATAAACAAACTGGGAATTTATTACAAAGTCTTCATCTCTTAAAAAAGATACCATCATCCTGAGGCTCCCTGGTCTGAAGTCCAATGGAAAATTAGCCTGGCGCTAAATAGCCTGACCTGCAATTGCTCCTCCACTTCCCATGTTGCTGATCTCTGCTGGACTGACACTTTTCAATGACCCAGTAACCACCAGCAGAGTTCAAAATTTCTCTTTGGAGTAGAAATGGGAAGTTTAAAGGGGACCCCGTAGGCTCTCTCTGCTCCACTCTAAGACCAGTAAAACCAAAAATAAAACCAAACCCTTTGTCTCAGAGTTCTGTTTTCTGGTAGTAGCTCCCAGATTGTTCTATCTCCATCCAGGACTCTAGACAATCTGGGAAACAGAGTTCTGAGTCTCTATAGCCATTGTTGCTGTAGTCTGAGGCGAGTCCCCTAATGACTTGCTTAGTGTAATAGGTCAGGAACAACCAACACAGAGTCTGATCACCCTTAATTCAGTTTCTCTGGGCAAAATTCCACCCTTTGTTATATTCACACAACCTCACTGACACCCATCAGCATTTATTGCCATAACAGAGGACAAAATTCAGCCCTTTGTTCTAACCTAATATGAATCTGGGACTTCAGATATATAACAAACTGCTGTACAAAATTCTAAGAGTTAGTTACTGAAAGTGTGGCATCCCTCTTCCCCAGCAACAGTATTACCAGAGCTTTCAACAGCATGCATTGTCATGCATCTGACAAAGTGGGTATTCACCCACGAACGCTCATGCTCCAAAACGTCTGTTAGTCTATAAGGTGCCACAGGACTCTTTGGCCTGGTCTACACTAGGACTTTAAGTCGAATTTAGCAGCCTTAATTCGAACTAACCGCTCAACCGTCCACACCAGGAAGCCATTTAATTCGAACTAGAGGGCTCTTTAGTTCGAATTTGGTACTCCACCCCGACAGGTGGAGTAGCGCTAAATTCAACATGGCTAGCTCGAATTAGGCTAGGTGTGGATGCTAATCGAACTTAGTAGCTCCGGGAGCTATCCCACACTGCACCATTCTGTTGACGCTCTGGACAGCAGTCCGAGCTTGGATGCTCTGACCAGCCACACAGGAAACGACCCGGGAAAATTTGAATTCCTTTTCCTGTCTGGGCACTTTGAATCTGACGTCCTGGTTGGACATCGGGGCGAGCTCCGCAGCACCTGCAACGATGCAGAGCTCTCCAGCAGAGGAGTCCGGGCAATCCAAGAATAGAAAGAGGTCCCCAGCATGGTCTGACCGGGAAGTCATGGATCTGATCGCTGTGTGGGGCGAGGAGTCTGTGCTCTCGGAGCTGCGTTCCAACAGGCGGAATGCAAAGACCTTCGAGAAGGTCTCCAGAGCCATGATAGACAAAGGATACAGCCGGGATGCGATGCAGTGCCGCGTGAAAGTCAAGGACCTGAGACAAGGTTACCAAAATGTCAGAGCGGCAAACGGACGCTCCGGAGCACAGCCCCAGACATGCCGCTTCTACGAGGCACTGCATGCCATTGTCGGTGGGTCTGCCACCACTGCCCCACCAGTGACCGTGGACTCTGAGGATGGCATAGTGTACCTGGACAGTTCCTCGGCGATGTTCGCCGATGGGGAAGATGAGGAAGGGTTTGTGGAGGACGGTGCAGGCGACAGCGAACACAATACCGCTTGCCCTGACAGCCAGGATCTCTTCATCACCCTCACAGAGATCCCCTACCAACCGTCCCCGCCCGTTAACCCGGACTCAGAATCAGGGGAAGGATCAGGCGGTAAGTGCTATAAACATGGAAACATTTATTTTTTTAAAAACAGGTATAGAAAAAATAGAAATACTATATAAAAAATTTTAAATGTCAAACTATATAAATAGTAGGTCCACACATATAGGGATTGAACAATAATCCTCTTGGGACAGTTCAACAAAGCTCTCAGAGAGCTGCTCGAAAAGCCTCCGCAGGAGGTTCCTGGGGAGAGGTGCCTTATTGGGTGCTCCGTGGAATCACACTCTTCCGTGCCAGGACATCCTAATGTAGAGAGGAATCATCGCCTCCACCAGCATTGCTGCATATGGTCCTGGTCTGTGCAGGGCTTCCCTTAGCATCCGCTCTCTCTGACTCCGAGTGACCCGCCTCAGGGTGATGTCGTTCTGGACAGGCTGCATCTAAGTAGGGCAATTAGTGTATTGTTACTATTGTTAATGGTTTAAAATTAGGTTGCATAACAACGACCCTCGCTTAACAGCCACGTGCTGGAGGCCACAGAGAACAAGCATACATTGATCTTTCCCGTGCACTGGCGGGAGGGGCTGGAAAAGGCTCAGCCTTTCTGCTTTCCAGATTGCCTTTAGCAGGAGAGCACAGCTATCCACTAACTGATAAGCATTATCTACTTTAAGGCTTACCAGGACTGTCTGCAAGACGGATTCAGCTGTCTCTCCCCGCTTGTCCGCTCTCCTGTGCAATGGCGCCGCCAATGAGAGCGTATTCTGAAATCTCGAACTTGTCCTGAGATCTCGTGGAACTTGGTGCCCTCTATGGTCTTGTTCAGAGAAACGGACTAGACTGTGTTCACTGTTCGCAAACATGTATCTGTTCAAGGAAATCACTTACTGTTTCCCATCACACAGCTTCTGCTCTTTCCCGGACTGCCCCGGCATCCCCCTCACAGAGGCTGGCTCAGATTAGGCGGTGAAAGAAAAAGACTCGGGACGAGATGTTCGCGGAACTGATGGCCTGCTCCAGAGCCGAGGCGGCCCAGCAGAGCCAGTGGAGGGAGACCCTCTCTCAGCAGCAGCGCTCACACAGCGAACGGGAGGACAGGTGGCGGCAGGAAGACCAGCAGGCGACTCAAACGCTGCTTGGGCTAATGAGGGAGCAAACGGACACGCTCCGGCGCCTTGTTGATGTTCTGCAGGACCGCAGGCAGGAGGAGAGAGCCCCCCTGCACTGTATCTGCAACCACCCTCCAACGCCAGAAGTCCTGTCCCTCCCTCACCGAAAATTACAAGATGGAGGGGCGGTAGGGGCCGTGAGAACTGTCACTGCACCACAGCTGAGCACTCATGTACCACACACCTCTGACGCTATAACTGTGTAGAAGCGCTTCCCTTACAGGATCACCCAGTCCCAAATCCAAGTTTCATCACCCCACTATGTAGTAGATTAATAAAAGCTGTTTGCTGTTGTTCACTCTTTCCGTCACGTCTTTCGTGTCAGAAGACTGTGTATGTGGGGGGGGGCAGGGGATTTATAATTGCACGGGATAGCCTACATTAGCAGGGTACAGACTATCGGGGGCAGGATCAACTGCAGGGCACACACAGACTGCAGTCAGTAGTCACCAGGGTCACTCTGTGTGGTGTATGCTGCCCCTGGTCATTCTGTGATGTGTACGCTTGTCCACGGTCCTAGCGCCTGCCACCCCCTAATGTTAAGGCATGCTGCCCTTACCATGCACTTCCACCGTAGGCACGATCCTCTCCGCTGCCCTGAGCCCCAACAAGAGCCCTCATCCACGGACAGATACTCACCCTTCCCCCACACCCCTCACCCCTTCCTACGCCCAAACCCACAGCCCAGAGCCTGCATCCAAATCCCTATCCAAAGACGGCACCACTCGCCCCTTCCTGCAAACCCACCCCTACATGCACAACCACTTGAAACCGTCCCCCACCCCAGAGACCTATGTAGGAGCAGGAGGCTGTCCGTCCTGTATTGTACAAGCGGTCTGTACATCAGTGCACACCGTACCCAGCACAGTATGCGTCCATGTTTCAAACCCTGAACAGAAATGCAAAGTAAAAGAAAGATTTATTAACAATAACTGTTCCGTTTAATTTGTTTTAAAACGTGTTTTGGAAGTGGGGGAAACTTGGAGAACGGGGTATGTAACCGCAGATCTCACTCAACACATAGAGACACAGGCCCAGGATCAGCTTCTCTTAAAATCAAGTGGAGAGTCATAGGTTACCCTGCTCTCCGAGGAAACTTGCTTTCAAAGCCTCCCGGATACACAGCGCTTCCCGCTGGGATACTCTTTCGGCATGGGTGTCTGGCTGAGCGTAAACAGCAGCCAGGCGATTTGCCTCAACCTCCCATCCGGCCAAAAAGGTCTCGCCCTTGCTCTCACAGATATTGTGGAGCACACAGCAAGCAGCAATAACTACGGGGATATTCTTTTCGCTGATGTCCGAGCGAGTCAGTAAGCTCCGCCACCTCCCCTTAAGACGTCCGAAAGCACACTCCACCACCATTCTGCACTTGCTCAGCCGGTAGTTGAAGAGTTCCTTCTCACTGTCCAGGGCGCCTGTATAGGGCTTCATGAGCCAGGGCATTAGCGGGTAGGCTGGGTCCCCGAGGATCACTGTAGGCATCTGCACATCCCCAACCGTTATTTTGTGGTCCGGGAAGAAAGTTCCTGCCTGGAGGCGTCTAAACAGACCAGAGTTCCTGAACACACGTGCGTCATGAACCTTGCCCGCCCACCCGACGAAGATGTTGGTAAAACGTCCCCTATGGTCCACCAGTGCTTGCAGCACCATTGAAAAGTAGCCCTTTCGGTTAATATACTGGCTGGCCTGGTGGGCTGGTGCCAGGATAGGGATGTGAGTCCCATCTATAGCCCCACCGCAGTTTGGGAATCCCATCGCGGCGAAGCCATCTATGACGACCTGGACGTTTCCCAGAGTCACTACCTTTGAGAGCAGTTGCTCAACGATTGCGTGGGCTACTTGAATCACAGCAACCCCCACGGTAGATTTGCCCACGCCAAAGTGGTTCGCTACTGACCGGTAGCTGTCTGGCGTTGCAAGTTTCCAGAGGGCTATGGCCACTCACTTCTGCACAGTCAGGGCTGCTCGCATCCGTGTGTCCTGGCACTTCAGGGCAGGGGCCAGCAAGTCACAGAGTTCAAGGAAAGTGCCCTTACGCATCCTGAAGTTTCGCAGCCACTGTGATTCATCCCAGACCTGCAGCACTATGCGGTCCCACCAGTCCGTGCTTGTTTCCCAGGCCCAGAATCGCCGTTCCACACCATGAACTTGACCCATTGCCACCATGATCTCCACTGCGCGGCGTACCCTGCTTTGTGAGAGGTCTGCACCACTCTCCTCACCGCGCTGCCGGAGCCTCCTCGCCCGATTTCTCAGCAGCTGACTGTGGAAGAGGTGGACGATAAGGTGCGAGGAGTTGACAACGGCCATAAGTGCAGCGATGATCGCAGCGGGCTCCATGCTCGCAGTGCTGTGGCGTCCGCGCTGTAACCGACCAGAAAAGTGCGCGAACAGATTTCCCGCCGGCGCTTTCATGGAGGGAGGGCGTGATTGACGGTTCGATGACGACAGTTACCCAAAATCACCCTCGACACATTTTTTCCCCCAGCAGGCATTGGGAGCTCTACCCAGCATTCCAATGGGCAGCGGGGACTGCGGGAACTGTGGGATAGCTTCCCACAGTGCACCGCTTCGAAAGTCGATGCCGGCCCTGTTAATGTGGACTCGGAAATTCGAATTAGTATATTTACTGTGGATACACAAATTCGACTTCATAAGGTCGAATCCACAAATTCGACTTAAGTAGATTCAAAATAGTCTTGTAGTGTAGACAAGGCCTTTGTTCCTTTTTACAGATCCAGACTAACACGGCTACCCCTCTGATACTTCAACAGCACTGTTAATCACCAAATGAAAAGCAGTTGAACTGAAATCATGTCCACTCCACATACTTGTGTTTTAAAGAGCAATGTCATTTCACTTAGCTCTTCACCACTTACTCTAAAAAAATAAATAAATGAGGGAGTGACAAACCTAACAGGAAAGAGGGCCCCAATCTGTAAGGTTGAGCTATAGATCTCAGTTTCCCCCAAGTTTGAAATAAGCTCATTTAGGGCTTTGTTTAAGGCTCGTCTCTCCTTAATATGAAGAAAAATGTCATCTTACTTTTGTTTTCAGTGGTCTGAGTCTATGCAGTTCGTTCACTTTTTGAATTTTTTGAGAAATAAATCAGAAATTTCAGGCTGCTAGAAAAGTGACATTAAATGACAAAGTTCCTCATCTGCCTTGATGGGTCCTGCGCTTATAGGCGTTATAGGCGGATGTGCTTGCCTCAGAGATTCATGGCAGCCCTCAGTTTGGCTACTTTTGATAATGCTCAAACCTGCTGTCCACTCACCTAACCTCACCAGTGGCCAGCATGGGGGAAACCTAGTGGCTTGGGGACAGGCCAGATCCCTTTCCAATTTAGACCTTCCCTTCTGGTGTTTCTCACAGACCAAGTCAACTCCTCCTGTGTCCTATGAGGAGTTGGGGGGATGGGGGAAACCCAGGCCCAACCTCTACACGGGGTTCAAGCCCAGGGCCCTATGGATAGCAGCTGTCTATAATGGTCCCTGTATCAGCTGCATGACAGCTACAACTCCCTTGGCTACTTCCTCATGGCCTTCCCCAGCACCTTCTTTATCCTCACTGCAGGATCTTCCTCCTGAAGCCTGATCATGCTTGAACTCTCCACTCCTCCAGCAGCACGGCTTCTCGCTCCCTGCTCCGTGAACACACCCCTACTAACTGATGGGAGGTCCTCTTTAAAGCAGGTGTCCTGATTAGCCCGCCTGCCATAATTGATTCTAGAAAGTTCTTAATTGGCTCCAGGTGTCTTGATTAGCTTGCTGGTCTTATTTAGTTCTAGCAGGTTCCTGATTGCTGTAGGGCAGCCCCTGCTCTGGTCACTCAGGGAACAGAAAATTGTTCATCCAGTGGCCAGTATATTTGCCTTCTACCAGACTCTTGTACCCCACTGGTCTGGGTCTGTCACAGTACCTTACTGATGACCTTGTACACTTCATAGGCAGCACCTCGAGCACTGGCAACACATTCCAAGTGTGGGGAGCCCTGGCCGAGAAAGAATGCGCCACGGACCACAGAGAGTAATACCTACAGGGAAACAAAACAGGAGCTAGTGTACAGTGGTTCCAGACCTGCAGTTTCCTTAGTGTTAAATATCATGGTAATCCTGGTGGTTCTGTAAGAGCTTTTCCAGAAAAAAAATATAAAAAAGAAAATCAAAACTAAGGTTTCAGGCTGCATTTTTCCAGCTCCCCCAGTTTTTATTCTTTCGCTGGATTTGACACAGGACGTGGTGAATGTAGCTATTGTGTGCACCCACATGCCCTTTAACAGTTGGATTAGCTTTTTTTATTGCTCCTGCTTTTATTAACTCCCATTAAGAGAATAAATAATGAAATTAGACATCTCTCCATCTCTTTGCAATAATAAAAACCTCAGCGTCCTCAAAGAGAGTTAATCCACAGTTTCCTGAGGCCCCAATCCTTCAAAGTGCACACGTAACATTATGCCTTGTGACTAGTTCCACTGAAGCCAAGTTCTCATCAGAAGTCAGTGGGGCTACTCACAGTGCATAACACACATACCTAAGTCTTTGCAGGATCAGGGCATTATTCCTTTCCAAAGGAAAAATAATCTAAAAATTTTGATAAAGTACAATAATCCCTTGCAGGGATTTAAAAAAATGAAAGACGGTCCCATGGCTGTGACACTAGCAGACCAGGCGCCAGCTCATGCCAAAGCTCCAGACCTCACTCAGTGATTACAGATGCATAGCTGGAAGCCAGGCCAATTCACATGTGTATTAGTATAGAGCAAAGTTATTGTTACATGTATAAGAATGTATTTGGTGTTTAAACTTCATGAAAACTAATGGGATGTTAATGCACTGAAAACAATGCATTAGTTAAACACTTATCTGGATCCCGTTATAATGCTGTAGCAAACATTCACATAGTGTATGCCCCTGTCAGTAAATAATCCATCAAATGAGAAAGAAGTCTTGTGGAATGCAAATGAAGAATTTAACAGAAAAGTGTTAATTTCAAAGCAAGTGGTCATTGTGTGTGATGATCAAAGGTCAAAGACTCCAAATGTATTCCTCACTCTCTGCCATCAAAGGAAAAGCCCACATGGGTATTGACCCTGTCAGCTTGTTTTCTTTGAGAAGAAAACTATGAGTATGGATTCAGGGAAAAATCCTTCATCTCTGCACTGTTTGGATTCTAACAGGGCAAAATAAATGAACATAGAGATGGAGATTCCCTGAACACTGAGAGACTTTTGCAAAACTGGCAGATCACTACATTTCTGCTATCATTTGAAATTATAAACTGACTCATTTGTACATATATTTTATCTGCTTTAATCTCTCAATAACTCGTATTACCTTTTTTTAGCTAATAAATCTTTAGTTAGTTTACTACAGAATTGTCTACCAGCATTGTCTTTGGTATAAAATCTAGGATACCAATTGATCTGGGGTAAGTGATTAGTCTCTGGGACTGGAAGCAACCTGAATGTGGTGTGATTTTTGGTGTAAATGACCTTTTATCACAAAGTCAGGTTTGTCTGTGTGGCAAGATAGATGGAGAGTCTGTCTGTGACCTCATGGTAAGACTGGTGTAATGATCCAGGAAATCACATTTGTTACTGGCTTGGTGAAATCTAATTATAGAACACAGCACCAGTTTAGGGTGTCTACCCTGTTTTCTGACAGCCTGCCCTGAGGTAGGCACTCATGGTCGTGAATCACTCCAGACAGCATGACAGTGACCAAATGAGATATTTGTTTAGGAACTTTGAGGTCTTAAGTATGTAGATTCAACATTTCTGTTGATTTATATTAAAACATGTTTTAAGACTTAGTCTGATAGGTATGTTGTGCCTCAGCAGAAATTATAGATCTTTTTATGCAGTACTTAATTTATAGACCATTTTTAAAAAGTTTGCCTCAGTTAATCAGACTATACTGTGCTGTACTTACAATTAGCACATGTCCGATGTCATAATTCTCTTTCTCCTCCACTGTGAGTTTGATTCCGTACCAAAATGCAAGAGCAAAGGCTCCAAATGAAATAAACTCTGTGAAACCCAAAGATGTGTATGTGGTAATGGATTTTTTTACTCCAACTTTCCTAGCATTCTCCAGGTTAACATCATATCTGAAAACAGATGATAAATGTTAAATTTGGTATGTACCCAGATGACATTCAGTTCCCTAGCTTCCTCTCATGCTTCCAGGGTTTTCTGCCATAAAAATCAATTATCCAGATTCTTAGATGGTGTGAATCAACACAGCTTCATTGATTTTACATCAACAGAGGATCTGGCCCATGGCTGCTCTGAGTGAATTATCAGGCACACATGATATGTTGGGGAACAGTCAACAAAACTTTGTAAATGGAAATTGTGCCTCACCAATCTATTAAAATTCTTTGAAAGTTTCAGCAAGCGTGTGGACATGGGTGATCCAGTTCAGAAAGTCCACACCAAGGTCCTAAACAAAGGCTCTTAAGCAAAGACTTGGGATAAGAATGATAGGAAACAAAGGGTAGGAATAAATGGTCAGTTTTCACAGCTGGGAGAGAAAAATTATAGATCCTTTGGGGACCCTGTACAGAGTCCTGTGCTGTTCACATATTCATAAATTATATGAAAAAAGAGGGTGAACAATGAGGTGCAAAAATTACAGATGATACAAAATTATTCAACATAGTTAAGTCCAGAGCTGACTGCAAAGAGCTACAAAGGCATCTCACAAAACTGTGTGACTGGGCAACAAAATGGCAGATGAAATTCAATGCTGATAAATGCAAAGTAATGCACATTGGAAAACAATCCCAACTATACATAAAGAACGATCGGGCCTAATTTAACTGATACAATTAAAGAAAGATCTTGTAGACATCATGGACAATTCTCTGAAAACATTTGCTCAATGTCCAGCAGCTGTCTAAAAAGCTAACAGAATGTTAGGAACCATTAGGAAAGGGATCACTAATAAGAGAGAAAATATCATAATGCCACTGTGTAAATCCATGATATGCCCACACCTCAGATAATGTGTGCAGTTCTGGTTGCTCCATCTCAAATAAGATATACTAGAATTAGAAAAGGTACAGAGAAGGGCAACAAAAATTATTAGTGGTTTGGAACAACTTCCACCTGAGGAGAGATTAAAAAGACTGGACTGTTCATCTTAGAAAAGAGATGACTAAGAGAGGATATGATAGAGGTCTAGAAAATGAATGAAGGGAAAGTGAATAGGAAATTCTTATTTACCCCTTCATGTAATCTAAGAACCAGGGATACCCAATGAAATTAATAGGTAGTAGGTTTAAAACTTACAGAATGAAGTACTTCTTCACATAATGCAGACAACAACTCATTGCCAGGCCAAAAGTATAACTTTTTGCTTGTGATTCCTTTACAAGCTTATGGTTTTCCATCAATCAATAGCAGCTTCTGTTCACTCATTAGCTATCTAATCCCCTTTAGCTTCTGAAGGGCATTATAGAAAGCACCGCTCAGCCCAGCAGTGTTCCCAGAACATTTCAGGAGGACATGCATATCATTTTATTGTTCAATGACATGCTCAGAAGCTTTGTAGGAACCTCTTGACACATATATTATGTACAAAAATGCCCTGACCAAAAGTGGGAAGGCCCAAAATGAATGGCACAGTTTACGCAGTAGTGAAGGGATCCTAAAATGATGTGCAATTAATTTTTTCCACATAAACTGCTCAGATATCATTGGTGCTGTTCAGATTAGAGCAAGAGGAGGATTATTTGCAAAGCACTAAGCACGTACTTAATTTTAAGCATGTGGGTAGCCCCCTTGAAGTCGATGACATAGGAAAGTGATAGGGAATCTTACCTAAGCTCATGATCCAGTAAAGCATGAACTTAACTGTAAACACTTTAATGAATGATTTCAGTGTGCGTGTGCATGTGCTTAAAGTATTTGCATAAGTGCTTTGTTGAACTGGAGCCTTAGAGAAGATTGCATTTTCTGTAGCCTCAGCTTCCAAATTCAACTTTAGGTTAGTGTCAGAGGGAAATTGGACCTTACAATGCTCCTCCATAATGTAGGTCAATTGAGTGATTGCAAATATTCATGAGTGACAGAAAACATCTCCTTCCATATGCTCATATTTATCTTCATCTGAATTTCTCAGCTGTCTGGGGGATAAACTGACTGATCATCTTTGATTTTTTTTTAAATAACCACATCACTTTCCCAAATATTATGTACAATCAATAATTAGTTAAAAAAAACTCACTTTGCTAATGCCTTCATCTGTCCATTGAAAGCAACAACTGTTCTGATAGAAGTCAAAATTTCTTCTGCCACAGCTCCTGCTCTAGCATAAGCAGTCAGCTCTTTTGTAGTGAATGATGCCAGGAACTGGAAAATTGGGAGGGTGGGGGGAAGGGGAAAGTATTTTATGAAAATCTATTTAAATGGTGTAAATTATGTACTGATACAAAGGGTGATCAAGCATTTAGCAAAAGAGCCTAGAATTTAGCAAATCTGGGTTCAAGTCCCCACTCCAATACACTTTTCCTGGGCAAGCTTGGGTAAGTAATTTTTCACCGTTTTTCACTTCTCCATGTATAACATGAGAATCCCCTCTCTTGCATGGTGTTGTGAGGCTAAACATGATGAAGCTTGCGTGGCACTCAGAAACTATAGTAATGGAGGCCATGTAAATAACTTAGCTATCTTAATTACAGGTCACAATCCTGTTTCTTCCTCCACCATTTTCAGTGCTTAGGTGGGGGAAAGGGGGAGTGAAAACCAACACAATCTATACATGGAAACATTTTGTAAATTTTTCTGTGCATTACAAGCAATATCTACTAATGTGCTCACAGTTGATGAATGCTGATCATCCTCTTCCCATGTGGTGAGTGGTGTTAGCTGGAAGCAGTCCAGGCCTCCATGGCATGCCAATGCCTGCCCGCTGATGCTCAGTGTAGACAGAGCTCTGCAAATTTTGGGGCAGGAGCCAGTGGAGTAGGAGAAGGGCTGCTTTCCATGCTCTCCAAACTTTGGGGTCATATTGCTTTGGGGTGCAGTATGACACTACATACCCTCTGAATCTGTTTTTAGAGGTAAAATTCTTATTTGTTTTTCTTCAGCACTTACAAATGATCCAGCTGCTACTGCTGCAACAAGGAGAGGGCTAACTGACAACATCACCAAAGTCAGTTTCCATCCGTAGACGAATCCTATAACAATCCCTGTCAGAAACGTGGAAAAGAATTGTACAAATATACAGAACTTGTCTCCAATGCCTTCGTGGATGGTGTTAATGTCTCTGTTAATTAAAAAGAGATTTGTTAACTTTGATGAATGCCTCCTCCTCACACATTTTTCTGTTTTGCTGGAGAGAAGCTTCTCAGAAGTTTTACTGTTCAAATCATTGGGTAGTAGGAATTTTGGACGTGGATACTGAACAGCAGCAATGGCTCTTTGTGGGGCTAGGAACTAGCAGAGCACAACTCATTGTTTGTGATGTAACCTCTAGACAGACTTCTGCCATTGCTACCCCTGCTCATTCACACGTGACCCAATTCATTCATGCAATAGCCAAAAGGAATAATCCATTAAAAAAAAATCATCCCAAAACCTTTACATTACTTTTTTCTCTAAGTTCCCCTATGTATCCAATCATCTTCAATTTTGTTATTAGATTTTATGATCTTTGAGGCAAGAAATATCTCCTTTTTCCATCCTATACAGTGACAAGTACAGTGTTAGTAAATTATTAATTGAAAAATCATTGTGTGTCATGCTAATTTTCTCTTGTTATTTATATATGTGGGAACTAGGATTAGTGAAATTCAAGCCTCTCTCATTCCCTTCAGGATTCACATCTTCCAAAAACTGGGCATATCCCTCCCTGCAAACATTAAATCTGGAGAAACTCTGCATACCCTGATCATACCTTCCTCTGAATCTCTGCACATGGGACCTGATCCAAAGATTCCTAATGATTTTAACTGGTTTTGGATCAGGTTCAAAATGATAACAGTTCCTATAACTATGAGTGCAGTTTCATTTCATACAATGTCAGGGTTTTCAGTGTTTGTAAACTAGCTGGAGACAGCAGAGCTGTTTATCTACAGTAGTTTGCATAATAGCTCATAGACACTACAAAGCCAATGTTAGAGGAATAAGATATTGCATTTCACAGCATAAGCCCTCGCAGTGGAAATGTCACTGAAACCCTGAAAGT
This sequence comes from Mauremys mutica, assembly GCF_020497125.1. NCBI lineage: Eukaryota > Metazoa > Chordata > Testudines > Geoemydidae > Mauremys > Mauremys mutica. The sequence continues at coordinate 236,499,008 of NC_059073.1, forward strand.
GAAGTGAAAACTGGTAACGAATTCCTCCCTCACAAAGAAGAAATATTTTGGGTCTTAGTTAAAAAGGTTTCCTGGAAATTCCCTGTAGCTAATTCTATAAAGGTAAACATCAGACTTCTTTTTGGTTCAGGTTTCTGGTGCATAGATAAATAAACCCTTCTCACTCCGTCAGTCGGGTGTTCAACGTTCCAATCTTGCTGATATCAAACCAAGCTATTTCCTGGTGAAGTACTGCAAAAAAAAACTTTTGACGGATTCTTGCTGTCTGTCTTGCAGCTGAGGTCAGAAATGTCCAGAGTTGGATGGTGCTCAGTATCACTACAGCAAAGCCAATACCCGCATAGTAGTAGGCAAACCTGTAGTAAATAGTAAAAGTCCATAAGGTCAATTGCATCTTGCAAGATAAGTTAGACACATCAGGTCACATTCAGCCCTGCTGAAGCCAATGGGATGTAATTGAGGGCCAAATTTGGCTTACAGTCTAATGGACAAAAAAAAATATAGAAACTACACTGTGCTATTCTTATGAAAATAATTGCAGAGGTTCTTACCTGGTCATTTCAGTTTCTATATCCAAACCTGGCATTACTGGACAAGTAGAGCTACTATTCATCACAGCTGAAAGATTAATTATAACAAAGAAAAATATTCAGTTTTATTAGAACAGGCATAAAACAAATCATGGCGGTTTTAGGCCATAATCTTATGGGTGTTTTGCATGACACTACATTCCCTGCAACAGCTCGGTAGATTTATAACTTTCATGGTGGCCATCATCCTTCCAGTGGAGGATTAAACAGGGCAAACTTCTGAGTCAGCTCAGAGGGTTACTGTAGAGTGATGTCATGGGTTTAGCTCACTACGTCAAAGGGCACTGGTCAGATCATAGCTTCATCTGATCTCACCTTCAGATTCGAACAGTGGCCAATATCTGATTTTTCAGAAGTTGATAACTCCCCCTTCTACCTCATATAAGGCAAAATTCATCCATGCAGACACCATAAGGCCGACTTTTATGCACCACTTAGGTTCCACCCCAGCCTCAAAACTGGACCCAAATAGGGTCCAAGTGGTGGCTCAGCGTTTTGCTGGCTGTCTGCAAAAACGGTAAATTTCACTACTAATGCACCTAACTGAATGTGCAGAACTTTTCAGACCTGGGAGAAATAGCAGACCCCTTCCAGGTGTCAGCACATATATTTTAGGGTAAGTTATGATTGCCCTTCTCATAAGCTTAGCTCATATAGAGGAAAAATAGAATTAACGGTCATGTTTTGTTGTTTTAAAAATCCAATCACAGAATTTGATTTTGTGACCTCGTTGGGCAGTGAATTCCATGGATTAACTATAAGCTATAGAAAGTAGTAAATAGTTTTACAGTTATCAAATGTACTGCTCTGTAATTTATCAAGTGTCTGTTTTGCTACTGTACTATACAGCAGGGTAAAAAGGAAGGATTGCTCAGAATTCACTCTGCTCTTCATGGTTTTTAACACCACAGCAGCACTCCATCCTGAACCTCTGCCAATCCAGTAAATAAGGGTACGTCTTCACTACCCTCCATATCGGCAGGTAGCAATCGATTTCTCAGGGATCGATATATCGCATCTCATCTAGACGCGATATATCGATCCCCGAACGCGCTCCTGTCGACTCCGTAACTCCAGCAACCCGAACGGCGGTAGCGGAGTCGACATGGGGCGCCGCGGACATCGATCCCGCGCCGTGAGGACGGTAGGTAATTCGATATAAGATAATTCGACTTCAGCTACGTTGCATATCTTATATCGATTTTCCCGCGTAGTGTAGACCTGCCCTAAGAGATCCTAACAAATATTTTCAGAAGTTGAACAAATTTTATTTACCTGAAGACATATTTACTGCTTGGCCAATTGTCACAAAGCTGTTTGTCATCTCTCCAGCAACAACAATAATAAGTGGCATCCCTGTTCCATTTGCAACAGCTGCAATCAAGCCTATTATCATCAAAATGATATCCAGCCAATCGGCATACGCAAACTATATGAATATAAAGAAAAAGGAATTAATTGAAGGTTGACATATTCACATAATTGTGACAATATCCTACTAAGACACACAGAATAGGATTTGTTTTTACATAGCACCATTTGCAATTTGGGTATCCCAAAGCACTTTATGAAGCAATGAATTAGATAGTATGAAGGCAAACACAACACATGGGATACACTTAGAAAAAGCTTACACACCATTTTAGGCCAGTTTTTATTTAGGACACGATGGCAGGATGAATCCCCTAATCTGCAGAAAAAAGAATGTATCTAACATCACCTGTGCAACTCACTGCCTCCCTGGGTGCATTCTACTACAGCACATATTTACTCAGTGTAAGTGTTACTTAGCACAGGTAAGTAACAAACATTTGGCTGCTGCCTACCAACAGAAATGGGTATGTAGCAGTTATTACATTTAAGAAAAACAGGGCACTTGTTTCCCTGGATAATTCATAAGACATTGTGCATGAATGGTAAAATTATCTCCAGTTGAGAGACACAGGGCAAGGCCCTACTTACCGCACATGCTTCACATCAGTCCTTAACATGGGTGAATTTCACTCCGTCATGGTGGTAGTGCTGAAACATCGTCAAGCACTGGCAGTTAGCTGTGGGGGGAACTTTGCTCAACAGGCCGTATTTTTAAAGAGTGGAGCCTGAGATCAATGCACAAAATGGCTGTGCGGCAATACTAAGTTTTGCACAGACCTCTTTCTTCCCTTTCGAAATGCAGTATTGTGGATGCACATTCGTCTGTCAACATAATGTACAACAGGCAAAGAAAAGGAACAATGAGAACTATAAATCAAACCAGTAAACTATGCACTAACCAATTTCAAAATGCCAACCATCTTTTCCTTTGCCTCCTCATTTTTCTTTCTAAAGAGATTAATGAAAAATTAATCCAGACCCTTTCTTGAAAGGCAAGGCAAGAAATTTAACAGCATGTTAAGATCAAGGAACCCCTACTTTTTCTTGTTCTTCTGTAACTCGTTATTCTGCTCTGGTTTTTCATCATGTTGGAAAGCAGGATTGTAATAGCCATTACTTGCAGATTCTGTGGAGGGGAAGGTAGGTTTTGCTTTCACAAATAGTAAGGTCTTTTAAGTCAGATTCTATTGAAGCACAATAAATCCCTTTCTGAATTATTGGAGCACCAAAACTGTTGATTTTTTTAAAGCAGGAAAACCACATTTGTCTCATGCTCTTGAAACAGGTCAGTAACTTTCAATTTTTTCCTCCCCAAAGATCACATGCAAGCTGAGAACAAACATTATTTTCAGCTCAAAAAAATAATTTTAAGGGAAGTCATTAAAGATTAACTTGGACCTCAGCCTTGCAAAAACTGAGGGAATGCCTAAGTGTATGTCTACACTAGAAATGCGACAGTGGCACAGCTGCAGCTATGCTCTCTGTAGCATATACACTTACTACAATGGTGGAAGGGATTAGTGAATCCACCTGCTACGTTGCTGGAAGAGTTCTTCTGTCAACCTAATGGTGTCTACATTGGGGCTTAGGCCGGCTTACCTATGTCTCGCAAGAGCATGAATTTTTCACACCTCTGAGAAATGTAGCTAGGTGGACTTAACTTTTAGGTGTAGACCAGGCTTTTGTCTTTGCAGGATTGGGGCCTTAGAGTGGAACAGGCAGACATATTTGTTGGCATTTCAGTACTACCTACAGGCCTCAACCCTACTGTGCTATGGCTGCACAAACAAGCAAAAAAAGAGGATCTCCACCCAAAAGAGTTTGTAATCAAGGAATAAGATGAGAAATAACAAGTGGATGAAAGAAACAGGCAGAGGAATCAGAACAGAATAGTGTTCTAGCTGTCTATCCTCTCTCAACCTGAACTATAACTACTGTGTTTTCCATCACTAGTTTTTAGAACATCTTTGTAGAGACTTACAGGACACTATTATTTTTGTTATGATTATATAAAATACTTCAAATGCAGTAAACTGGTTCCTGACTCACATAGTGGAGCATTTGCACACTTAGGCCCCATTGCTGATGCATGTCAATAACTTTATGCATGTGAACGGCCACATTGAAACTCAATGGGACTACTCATGTGCATAAATGCTTGCAGGATGGAAGACGTAGTTATTTTCAAACTAGAGTGACTCACTAGGTACACCAGGGTCACTTAAGTTGGTAGAAAGGCCACACAGAGCTACGCCCAGCCTGTGCTGTGATTAAGTTAAAAGAGAATACGTGTATTCAGTGCTTGCTATGAATATTTTCTGAATGCTGTTTCCTCCACACAGATCCCCAAGAAGGGTCCATACTCGCTGGGTAAAGACGCCACAGAAGAAAGCTTAATAGCCAGGGCAGCATGATTTGTGGAGGACGATGGGAGGGCTGATCTGTTTTTCCATAGAAATCCCTCATGGCTACCAGACAAGATTCAAAATGTGGATTAGTTTCGTGGCAATGGAGTACATCCTTCCAACAACTAGCCTAACATTCAAAAGAAGAAACAACTAACCGAAAAACTTACTGGGACTAAGTGGTTCCTTTTCTGTGTAATGTATGAAATCATCCTTCATTGTGTTATTCTGTTGTATGGTTATTAGACTTGCAGAAGTAGATCACTTTGTGTAAAATCTGCATACACAAGAAAACAGCACAACCTTTCAGAGACAATAGCCATTCAAAGAGTTCACATTAAGATATGTTTATGTTTCTTTATTAATTATTTGTTTCCTTTCAACAACTTTTCCCAGGGAAGAAAAAATATTTATCATTACATACTATTTTTACATCAGGGTAAATTACTTTTCTAAAGAACTATGTTCATTTTTAAAAATTAGGACAACAATGTGGCCTGCTTCCTGGGGGTACCCAGGGCTGTGGCCACCTGCCCTTAGCAGGAGAAAGTCTTGTCTGTGCCTGATGGGGGTCAGCTCCTCAACTCCAGTGGCCACAGGCAACACAAGCACTCCCCTTTAGGCCTAGGCAGGCCCTGCTGTCTCTTTACAGGTTAGCGATAGGCACATTCCAACCCCTGAGCTCTCCGAGCATCTCCCTGCTCCACTGCAAACTCACAGCATTTACAGATTTGCTGTTTGGAAAGGAACAGCACACCCCAGCTTACCAGTTCCAGCTCAGATCACCTCTTTGCTTAACACACGACACTTAGATACGTTTATAGTGAAAACGAGCAAAAGTTTATTTAACAAAGTAGAGATGTAACCCCCCTGTCAGTGCTGGCTTAGTACGTGAATGCAGTGCAAACAGGAGAGGGGTACCTCACCGCTTTTGGACAGTTCCAAAGTTTTGGTCACCCTGGGCTCAGTTGTGTGAGCTGCTGGTAGGTGCCTGCCTCCCCACCCTGGCATGCTAAAGGATCAAGCTACTTGGTGGTGCTTCCAGTAAGACAAGGGATAACCACACTAAGGCTGTGGCTACAGCACTTGAACTCACAAATAATTCAAACTCACATAAGCAAACACATTATAAAAAATAACTATAAACTTTATATAAGGACATGACCAAAGAGAAATAGACAATCAGTGAAAATATTAAATGATTAAAATGATTAGAGATCAATAATGCTTTGTAATTACTAAAGGCTCTGCCAAGAGGCATGCTAGGTCACGTGACCACATACTCTCTGAATTTTCCTAAACTAAAGTGTCTCTTCCCACTCCCACCCCCAGTTCTGTCTGTTCCCTGCATCTCAGGTGGTGCATGTAGAGACATGTTGCAGGCCTGTAAGAAAATACTGTTAGAAACACACTTTATTATACTGGGAATGGGCAGTGCAGGTCTTGATGATCCAGGTAGATCAAAATCCTTCCGCAGATGAAATGTGCCTTCATGGTGCAAAATTACAACTTAACTGCCCATATAACTCTAAGGGCTTGGCTACACTTGTGAATTAGAGTGCATGAAACCAGGCACGGGCGCCCTAGCTCACTACTTGTCCCCACTGGCAAGGCATGTAGAGCGTTCTGACTCCGCAACTAGACCTGGTACTCCACCTCGGCGTGTGGAATAACGTTTGATGCGCCTCCGCTGGAATGCTGCAGCACCAGTGTGAACAGGGTGTTGCATTACTGCGCTCTGATCGGCCTGCAGAAACATCCCATAATCCCCTTAAGTCAAGTGGCCACTCTTGTCATTGTTTTGGAATCACTGCATGAATGCGGATATGCCCTTTCAAAGCTCCATTTCTGACAACCGGCATGCTTATCTGCTCCGAGACAAAGCAACCATTACTGCAGAATGCTGCGGGTGGGGATCTGCTGCTGTCTGAATGCACAAGACATCATGTTGACATGCTCTCAGCCCCCCAAAAACCCACTCTCTGCCTCCCGCAACACATACACACAACACTCTCCCTCTCACACTCCACTCCACACACCCCAATTTGAAAAGCACGTTGCAGTCACTTGCATGCTGGGATAGCTGCTCCCAGTGTTGCTGCAAGTGCTGCAAATGTGGCCATGCCCGTGCGCTTGAAGCTGTCAGTGTGGACAGTATGCAGCACTTTCCCTGCTGCGCTCTCCAAAGGCTGGTTTAATTCAAAGCTCTCTACATCTGCAAGTGTAGCCATGTCCTAATGCCGGATACTCCCTCAGGTTCTATTTCTGGCTGAGTGGTCAGGAGACTGATTCGGGCAAGCAGGTCCTGCCTAGCGATCACTGGAAATGGACTAACCGCCCACTCCCTTCTGAAACAGTGCTGACAGTCTTTAAAGCTTGGAACCCCTGGGTTCTAAAACCCCAGATCTGGTGTGGGCTGGCTGCAGGGCAGACAGGCTGGAAGCAGTGAAAGCCTGTCTCTCCTGCCATCTCCTCTGGTTGCTGGCAGGCAGCGACAGGTGGATTGTCCTCTCCTGGGGCTTTTCTGCAGGCTGGGGTTACAAGTTAGGCCAGTTGCTGGGCCTGGAAGTGCTGTGCTGGCAGACTGCAGGCAGACCTGTTCCTCCCTCTGCTTCCCAACTGGTCTCTCCCACATGGTGGGAAAGCCAAGCTATTCATAGCCTACCGCCTGCTTTCCCAGGGCTCTGGGGGTGAATTAAAGGGCCAGTGGCTCCTGGCTGCCCACTGCTACCGCCCAGGGCCCTTTAAATCACTGCCTGAGCCCCGCTGCGAGTGTAGTGTAATAAAGTGCTCTCCGTAGTAATGTCCTACTTATGCTCAGTTAATCTGCTGAAGTCACTGCACTTCACCGTGCCCTTATTAGCCACAGGATCCTGCAGACTGCTTTTGAGAGGGGTTAAAAAGTGGCAAAGGGGGCAAATTGGAAGAGGAGGGTGGCCAGGGTCTGAGCAGGGGGTGGAAATTTACTGGTCGGGGGGGTCAATCAGCTGGAGGCATCATTAGGAGAGGGGCTAAAGAGAAAAATCAGGGATTGGGGGGGGAGGAGATGGAGTTAAGCCCAGGAGTGAGGCATTGGCAGAGGGTGACAGAGGGCAAAGCCCTGGCACAAGCAGGGGCAGAGGGGGTAGCAGTTATCCCAGTGGCACTGAGACACCAGTGTTTGCAAAAAATAGCTTGTTGAGGGGACAAGAGGCTTTTTTATTTGGGCAAAGTGGCTTTCTTGTATGGTCACATGAACTGAGCATGCTCAGTAACATCTGCTGAAGCCATTGCCCTTCACCCTGCCCTTATTAGCCGCATAAATCTGCTGACTGCTATCTGCAGGGGTTAAAAAGGGGCAAAGGCTGCAAATTGGAGCTGTGGGGGGGGTAGTGTGGCCAGAGTCTGAGCAGGGGGCGGAAATTGACTGGTTCGGAGGTCAAGGAGCTGGAGGCAGCACTAGGCTAAAGGGCAAAATCAGGGCTCGGGGGGTGGAGCAGGATTTAAGCTCAAGGTGAGGTGCTGGCAGAGGATGACAGAGGGCAAAACCTGCCACAGGCAGGGGCACAGGCAGGGCTGGCTCCAGGCACCAGCAAAGGAAGCAGGTGCCTGGGGTGGCCAATAGAAAGGGGAGGCAGACCATCCATTGTTGGGGCGGCACATCCAGGTCAGCGGTGGCAGTTCAGCGGCGGCTCACTCGGTCAGCTTCAGTGTTCGGCAGCAATTCGGCGGCGGGTCCTTCACTCCGTCTTCCTCTTCAGCGGCACTTTGGCAGCAGCTCAACCAGGTTTTTCTTTCTTTCTTTCTTTTTTTTCCCGCCACTTGGGATGGCAAAAAAGCTGGAGCCAGCCCTGGGCACAGGGGGTAACAGTTACCCCAGTGGCATTGAGACACCCGTGTTTGCAAAAATGGTGGGGGGCAAAGGGGCTTTTTTTAATTTCTCCTCTCACAGACAGCACCTCTCAGCATCCGCTTCCCAGGGCTGGGTTCTTAAAGGCACAGGCATTCCCATGCCTAGTCAATGCAACTCTTCTTTGTCTGATCTAACCTACTAAGGCTATGTCTACACTACAAAGTTCAAAGCGCTGCCGTGGGTGCCCGTGCTCCTGGTAATCCACCTCAATGAGGGGATTAGCTCCAAGCACTGGGAGCCGAGCCCAGGGGCAGCTCTGTGTATTTTGCCGCCCCAAGCACGGCAGTGAGGCAGCCTTTGGCGGCATGCCTGCAGGAGGTCCGCTGGTAACGTGGATTCGGCGGCATGCCTGCGGGAGGTCCGCTGGTCCTGCGCCTTCGGCGTACCTGCTGCCAAATTGCCGCCGAAGCCAGGGGACCATCGGATCTCCTGCAGAAATGCCACTGAAGGCAGCTTGACTGCTGTCCTCACAGCGACCAGCAGGCCATCCCCCACGGCTTGCTGCCCCTGGCATGCGCTTGGTGGGCTGGTGCTTGGAGCCACCCCTGGCCGAGCCTGTCCACAATAGTGCTTTAAAGCACTCAAACTTGCTGCGATGTGTGTGTGTGTGTGTGTGTGTGTGTGTGTGTGTGTGATATTTCACACCCCTGAGCCAGCAAGTTAGAGCGCTTTAACTTGCCAGTGTAGATAATCCTTGAGATTTACTTCAGTGAAACATGAGTTATACACCCCTGAGTCAAGAAATTTTAATAAATAAATGATTTTTTTATGTGCCTCTTTGTTCCTGAGCCTGTAGGGTGCAGTAAGGCCAGTTCCAGTGCCTTGAGCCTAAACCCCTGAATGACTCTTAGACTACACTCATACAGTTCCTGTTACCTCTCCCAAACATTTCATATGCCTAGGGCCATATCTACACTTTATGTGTGGGTTAACTCAACTTATGTCAGCATAGAGTCACTATGCCACTTGTGTGCATGCCTCCTGGACTCCTTGTCTCAGCACTCCGGGTACTCACCAGAAGCACTTTTACAGATTTAGAGTGAGGTGCACCATGAATAGATATCCCACTGTATTTTGGGAAGCTTTGGTTTGGCAGTATACGCTGGGTAGCACATCCCTACAGAGTGCAGTGTGTGAGAAAATGCTACCAGTAGGACTGGGCTACCTGCAGCAGCGACAGGTCCTACTATGCTAAAAAGGGCAATCTGACATAGCTAACTGCTACAGATAGCAGTCTCACATATCTAGGGTGTGAGAAACTGCTATCTGTAGGAATTAGCTTCATCAGATTGCAGTGTTACAGGTAGCACATCCCTACACATTGCATTTTCTCTCTCACACACACACATAAGAAACTGCAAGCTGTAGGACTGGGCTACCTACAGCAGCGACAGGTTTTACTATGCTAAAAAAGGCCTGATGTAGCTAATTCAAGTAGTCTCACGTGTAAAACCAAACTGATAGCTTTCTTTAACAGTGTAACAAGCCTTGTGGATGGTAGGGAAGTGGTTGACATGGTCTATCTTGCCTTTAGTAAGGCTTTTGATACAGTCTCCCATGATCATAGAATCATAGATTATCAGGGTTGAAAGAGACGTCAGGAGATCATCTAGTCCAATGCCCTGCTCAACGCAGAGCCAATCCCCTAATCCCTAAAGGGTCCCATCAAGGATTGAACTCACAACCCCTGGTTTAGCAGGCCAATTCTCAAACCAGGACGCCCCCCGCCAAATTACCGCTGAAGCTGGACAGCCGCTGTGTCCAGTTCTGGGTGCCACATTTCAGGATAGATGTGGTCAAGTTGAAGAGAGTCCAGAGAAGAGAAAAAAATAAGGTCTAGAACATGAGCTATGAGAGAAGCAGCATCTTTTTACAAAAGCTGTTTCTTACAATCTACACTATAAACGACTGCTACAGGTAGCACATTTCTACACGTAGCAATTTCACATGGACCGTAGTGCAAGAAACTGCTACCTGTAGGCATCTGCTACAGCCGGGAGCAGTTTACTCCATTAGCAGTTTCTCACATTAGGTACCGGTAACTGCTGCCAGTAGCACATTCCTGCCCAGAGCACTTTAACACACTACACACGCCTGGCGCCGCCAGGCTCGGACCCGCTGACTGTCCCCTCCGCCCCCTGCAGTGCCCGCGAGCCCTTTGCTGTCAGTCCCGGCGGCAGGCAGGGCTCCCCTGGCGCGGGTCACGCCGAGCTGCCATTGGCCACGGAGCGAGCAGCCCCCAGAGACGCGGCCCCGCTCCTGCCGGGGAAGGGGCCCCGCTGCCCGCGTGCGCCGCTGAGCCCCCGCGGGAGGGGAGCGGGGAGGGGCTGGGCCAGGGGGTCGCTCGGACACGCCGCTGGCGCCAGGGGGGCTGGAGCGTCCCCATCGCTCAGCCCTGGGCCGAGCCCCGGCGGCCTCCTGCCCGGGGCGGGGGGTGGCGGTGGGGGCAGGTAGGGGAAGCCGGGCTCGGGGCTGGGAGAGATTCCTCAGCAGGAGACTGGCCCCGTCCCAGCGGTTCTGAGCCTCACCTGCCCGCTGCTCCCTGCGCTGCTCCCAGCCCGGCTGTGACTGCGGAGCGCCCGCACCTGCCTCCGCGCCCTGCCCCAGGCAGCCTCCCCGCTGTGGTGTGTCCCAGACGCTGCTCTGCCTAAACCTCCGTGCCCGCTTCCCCCTGCCCTTTATAAACAGCAGGCTGCTGCCGGCCGCCCACTTTTCAGCTACCTTGTTTCCCTCCCGCCACATCCCGGGGGATCAGGTTTCAAGGTAACGCTCTGGGGCCCCCTTTCCACATCTCCTGGCAGTGACTCCTTCCCCACAGGTACCCCCGCCCAAAGCAAGAAAACCATTTCCGGTGAAGACGAGCTGCTGTGGGGACCAGAAATGGGTAAAAGGACTAAAGCCTCCCATTGTGGTTCTTTCCTGCTTAAATGAGTTTAAATGTCTCCTAAAAAAGTTCAGAGGGTCGATTCAGAAAAACACCCCGAAGCTCAGTTTCTTCACCACACTTGTAGGGACGTCTCTCAGTTACTCTGGGAAAACTTATGCAGACTTTACAGAACCCTGTGGCTCCCCACCCCTTTCCACTGTGCAAAAACAAAATCCCATAATTATCTTCCCCTCCATCTGGGTGCTGATATCATCCTCATCATGCTGGAATCTGAGTGCCCAAGGGTTTTGGAAAGTCAGGGAAAGCAGTGGTAGTTTTGCCTAATTAAGGAGTTTAAGCCTGGGCCCCATATGATGATTCCTCTTTTCATCCTCCACCCCCCCAAGGTTCAGGGTAAAATGATATAATTCCCTTTGAAAGAAAAGGCAACATTTCCCATCGCTTTCTTCACCACCACCACCACTACTTTTTACTTTACAGCTGGACTTCGATATTGCTCAAAACCCTACACCGCAAGTCTGTTTATTTCTAGGGCCCCACGCTCTCATTACCATAACATTATTTTTTGTTCTCAAGTTTATTACAGGACTCAACTTCAGTCCCCATTATGCTAGGCATTGTACAGAACACATTGGGACAGGGACTGACTCTTCCTAAGAGTTTATAAACTCCTTGGCTTCCATAGCTCAGAAGTCTGTGTCTGTAGATTAGCAGGGAGAAAGGTGAGAAGCACAAATACATGATTGTCCCAAACCCCAAACTGTGTTAATACCAATGGAGTCAATGGGATATTTGCCATTTCAGTGGGAACAGGAACAACTCCTGCATCCACACTTGGAGCGTTTTGCTGGTGTAGTAGACTGGTATAGCTTTACTGGCAAAGACTTTTCAAGAGTAGACCTGGCCATAGGCTTAGTGGTGGTCGTGGTTGATCTCAGATACCATAGCAAGGAATGCCATCTAAGAATATAAGAAGAATTAAATAGGAAAGTCTTGACAAGAAGTTTGAAGATGCTAAGCACCCACAACTCTTATTTGAACTCTCGAGGAGTTGCTGGGTGCTTGGCACATCAGAAAATCAGGCCATTTTACTATTACAGTAGAACCTTGATTTTATGACCACCAATCTGACGAACAACCAGTGACAGGAATCATCCCCCCCCCTCCAATTGGGGGAAGGAAGTAGAAAATCACAGCATGAATGTGATCTGATGAAGAACAAGTTGACATCCCTTCCCATTTGGAGGCCTTCAGTGTGTTGGAAAATGTTTTGCTGTGGTTTGAAGGACAAGGAGAAAGTGATGCAGTGCACCATGCTGCAACTCGCACTGTACCTACTGCTATTTCGAGATATTCAATTTTATGAACTTTTCAATGTTATGAACTCCTCAGTCCCCAATTAGTTTGTAAAACAGAGGTTCTGCTCTTTTTGTGTGTAGATAACCCAGCCAAGACTGGAGCCACATCGTGCTAAACATTGTAAATACATGTTGTTTAGCATTATCAAAATGCTTTCCCCCCCAAAATAAAATTTTGTCAGGGTTGACACAGCCCCACAGAAAGTTTAGATTTCGATGAAATGGCATTTTATGATGGGAAAATGTTCTATCTGAAAATTTTTGACCAGTTGTAATGTTAATAAGCAACTTTAAAAAGTAAAAACCAGGGAAGCAAAGGGAAAGTGAGAGGAGGAGAAAGGGAAGAGTTGGCAAATAATTCCTGCAGTAACCCAGTGAGATATAAGGCCCCACTTATCACTTGGTAGAAGACCAGGGAAAGTCAAAGAAAATTGCATTTTTTTTTTAAACCTCCTTTATAAGTAAAAGATGACCACAATTATTTAAAAGTTGAACAGAACGGAGAGCAGTGGACTGAAATAAATGTGTTGGTAACTTAGAATGGACATAAGCTTATAAATAAAGCTTCAGTATTTAACTGTTGTGGAAGAAACAAACTTTATTTTTTGGTTGGAAGCAATAAAATTAGAGACAGCTTTATTGAGGACATGCAATTGTAAGGGAAGAACATAGCTGACAGAGAGCATTTTTGTTTTAGTTTTTTTAAAGTACAAGCAACATTACACAAGCATTTATATATTTTAGTGTCATGTATTAATTTAAAACATTTGTAGTTTGTTTATGTTATGTTTTGCTTATTTTTGTAATTTTCATTTTTGTTTTTAAATATTGCTATTTTAAGGTTGAGTTACATTGACTATTTTACTGTTTTTATTTGCTTTTGATGTGAGCTTTGCTTTTATACGTTCCACAATATTAGGCTAAGACTTAGCTTAACAGTTCCTTTTTTTTTTGATACTTAAATGGCAACTTAAACCCTCTTTTTTGTTGTTGTTGTTGTTGTTTTTTTTGCTTTTACACTCCTCCCTTTGTGCTTTTTTTAGCATAACTAACATTTTAAAATTTTTAATTGCATTAAGCTTTCTATTTTTGTTTTTAGCTTAGGAGGATTAGAATTAGCCTTATAAGTGTTAACTGGATATAACAATAATGCATGATGAGTATGAACATGAAAGACAATTTTGTTATTACATTTATTACAACAACAACATATTTTTAGAGTCAATAAAAGCAATACACGCATTAATGTTTTTATTGTAATAATATGCTGGGGTTGTTTTACTGCCTTAGTTATATAGCACATTACATTATAATTAGTACATAGACACTTTATAGGCTGTATGAAAAGCATGTCTTTTAATTTAATATATATTTTGAAGCACATGGATTTGACCCTGAATGTTAGAAAATTTTTGAACCTTTGGTAGGAGTAAGCGCAAATTTTGAAATTGGTTAGGTATTAAAGTGGTTCAATTAAAATAATTTGATATCTAAGGTTTGATTGTAGGGCTTGTTTGCAGGCCAAAAAATAATGTGATTTTTTGTGGTTATGGTGAAATTTACATGCATATTTAGTAACGAGGTGGCCTTAATGTATATGCAGCTATTATTAGCTTGGAAGAGTAATTATTTTGTTAGAATATTTTATTAAATATTGTGACAATTTTTTTTGCTTTAATTTTTTTACATATTAAAGCTATGGGGGTTTTAAGGGCCAAAATGTTTACTGATTTTTTTATTGCAATTTAAATATTAGCTGTTATTTTAGAAGCACTGAGAACAAATTGGCTAGACATTACTAGGTGGTTTAATTTTTTAGATATTACAGTGAATTATTTAATTGTACATGCATTTTTTTATGTCCTTGGCAGGATTTGGTATGTGGGAGCCCACACCTCTCCTATCGGCCCATATGCTTGGAAGGAGCACTGCGAGAACTTGCACATTTATTTTGAAAATTTTTAAGTATGTTTTTATGGCCACAAATTAGATGACATTTTTGAAGCACTAGTAAGGGCAGTGGAATAAACCCCAAAATTTAATTAATACCACATTCTCAAGCATGAGTTTTACAAGTATTTTTTTCCCCAGTGTATAATTTTTTTGTTTTTTTAATTAGGGTTAGTTAATATTTTTTGTAGTTAGGAATTTTTGGACTTCGGCAATTTTAGCGGAGCGAGGGGTTTTTTTGTTCTTCTTTTTGGGGTTTTTTTGGAAGCAATTGTGGCTTAACATTATACCGAGGAGAGGTTACCAGCACATCACCCTGTAGTGCTTTGGTTTTTGTAGCAAATACTGAATTCAGGTTAGCTTTGTCAGTGGACAAGGGAGAGGTTACTAGCACTTTACCTTGTTTTTTTCTTTTGCTGTTTAGAAGGAGGAAAAGAAATACTAGAAGGCTGGTTAATAGTAGGAGTGGAATTATTTTGAGGCGGAGGGGTTTTTTTTGCAGTGAGAAGCATGGGTCCAGGCAGTTAGTTTTTGGAACTTTACAGCGGTGTTGATAGTTAGCAGGACTTGGTAAGGGCCTTTTTAGCGTGGAACCAAAGCAGTTTTTTGTTGGTGGACCTTTACATAGATCCAGTTTTTTGGTTTTAAGAAGTGGCAAGGCTGCTAGGGTTTTGGGGTAGCGCTTTTTTTATTTGTGAGAAAAGAAACCTAACACATTTTATTAATGCTTGGCAGTGTTTGGCAGATTTTACAGCTGTTTGGGCATATTTAAGTCCCCTTTTTTTTGGTTGTTAGCCAAGTTTTAGCTGTGAGCAGCATATTTGAACAGGCCAGTGTTTTATTTTTGAACCAAAATAAGCTATGCCAGTGTTTTTTTTATAACTTGCTAGCTATGGTTTCTTGTTTGTTTGATTGATTGTTTGTTTTTGTTTTTTGTTTTTTATTTTTGGCTTTTTTTAATTTATAAAGGAAATTTTTACCACGCAGCATCAGGTTTTTTTCCTCTCTCTCTCTCTTTTTTTTTTAACCTGAGGGCTTTACCACAACCCCTTTGTCCGGACTGCACACACCTGTGTTATTTTTTCAGGGATTTACCACAACCCCTCAACTCAATAGGTCTGACCTAAGCCACACATTGGCTTACCCTGGGGCAACAACACATTTCCCAGCCGCGCATATGCATATTATTGACCTTACATGGGGCAACCAATTCTCCAACACCGTTCTGCGTCTGATCTTGTTGCATAAGCAAAAGTTTGCATGGCGTGAGCCCAAAGGGACAGACGGCTCCACGGTCAGTCCTCCTCTGACACCGCTTGGTCTCTTATCTCTGGCTTGGCACCTGGGGTTCGAAGGGAATGGTCTGTAGTAGCGGTCACTGCTCAGCCGGGCGTAGCCATCTGAGTCTCACGGCACCAAATATTGTTGAAGAAACAGACTTTACTTTTAGGCTGGAAGCAACAAAATTAGAGACAGCTTTGTTTAGGACATGCAATTGCAAGGAAAGAACACAACTGACAGAGAGCATCTTTGACTTAGTTTTTTTAAAGTACAAACAATATTACACAAGCATTTATACATTTTACTGTCATGCATTAATTAAAAACATTTGTAGTTTGTTTATGTTATGTTTTGCTTATTTTTGTATTTTTTATTTTTGTTTTTAAATATTGCTATTTTAAGGTAGGGTCACTTACTATTTTGCTGTTTTTATTTGCTTTTGATGTAAGCCCCCTGCATTTACAGGTTCTGCGATATTAGGCTAAGACTTAGTTTAACAGCTGCTTTGTTTTTTATACTTAAATGGCAACTTAAACCTTTTTTTTTCTTTTACACTGTCATGATCCACAACACTATAGTTTACAATAATGTCTCTACAGTATTTTGAGTCATTACTGTAGAATACTGAAGACTGTTTTGTTTATGATTTAAGGAAAGTGTGCGCTTTGGAAGGAAGAATGCCATTTCCCTTTTTAGGAGTTCTATTTTATGAAACCACTCAATTAATTTTAAAAATCATCTTTGGTTTGAAATAGACAATCTTCAGGTCCAAATGTCAGACTTTGAGGCCAGAAGCGACAAACAGATCACCTAGTCTGACCTGCTGTATATCACAGGCCTCCAACACCCAGGCATTAAATCCAACAACTGAAATTAGACCAAAGTATTAAATCCCTCAGGAGATTAAACTGTCACAGGCAGAGAATAGGAGGTGCGGAGGTGCACCGGGCATGGCAAGGAATTGAGTTAATAAGATATACCCTGATGATTCTAACACAAGAACTGCACCACATGCTGCAGAGGAAGACAACCCCCTCACGCCCCCAGCTCACTGCCAATCTGACTTGGGGAAGATGCCTTCCCAACTCCACACATGGTGGTCAGTTAGACCCTGAGCACATGAGCAAGAGCCAGCTAAGCACATAAGAAAATTCTCAGTAACACCTGAGAGCAGCAGCCCACCTCATCCAGTGTCCCACCTCCAGCCATGGCCATCTCTGATGCTTTAGAGGAAGGAGATAAACACCAGAATACAATGGCGGGGGGAATCCCTGCAGGTGACCAGCTGAATCCCTTAAGCATGATATTTCAGGAACATAAAACATGAACCAAAAGGGACGCTCAGGGCTGTGAAGCCAGCTCCCCTAACCAACCACATCATACAATCCCACTCAGAAATTTGTCCAGCTCTCTTAAAATTAAGTTGCTTGTCCCTGCAACTCCTATTGTGAGGCTGTTCCAGCACTTCACTGTATTTGATTGCCCTTCCGAGAGGCAGCTGCTAATGGGAAGGGCCTAATAACTACAGTGCAGCATCAGTCAAGTTGAGTTAACTAGGATCAGTCCTAACTGGCTAGATTGGAGGGTGGTATCTGCTTAAAGGAAATACTGGTTACAGCTGGAATATACCCACTATAGCATTCATAAAAAACAAGCTACACTTTGTTTTCCTGACGTGATTGAGCTGGAAATACCCCAATCTGTGGCAACTCTCAGATTAATATATCTGCATGTGGCAATGGTAAAATAATAGATACTGTTTTCGGCTTAACTCCCCCACCCCTGATATAGTAGGCAAATACTAGGAAGACAGAATTCCTTTCTTGGGTGCCTCTCACAGCAGTACCCAGACCTGGTTGGTGTTGGACAACTGTTACAGGGTTAAGAGTTTGGTGACTAAATCCTATCTTCAGTTACAACCATGCAACCCGTGTGGGGTTAGAGTAGTGTCACTGAGGGCAGAATTTAGGCCATTGTACCAATTCTAGTTGATAGTGTAAGCTACTACATTTTAAATACAGACATAATTAGTACTCCCTCACCACCACAACCAACAAAAAATCCTTCTGCTCCAATATTTGTGAAAAATCAGGAGCTAAAGAGGAAACTGATGGCACGACACTCTGAAGTTTCCTAGGTCACCTTCACAATCCCAGCATCCCCCCTCTGTCACACGCACCTTCCCTAGTTCTAGGGCATTATTGTGAAACATAAAACACAACTTTTATTATGACATTTACAGTCTGCAGCTAGCACCTCAAGGCCCCAAACAGAGAACATGGCCTCATTGCGCTAAATACTGCACACAGATATAATTAAAGATGGTCCCTCACAAACAGCTCATCGTCACAAGCTTTTCATTAAAAATGTTGATCAATACATAATGATAGATACGTAGATGTGGATACATGACTGATTTTTCACTGATAATTTTTTATATGTACTTTATTAATTTTCTGGCAATTTAGATTAAAGATGGATACTGTAGCGAAGGCAATTCTGCCTGACGTTAGTTTACTTTAAAAAACTGTTTCCCAGTTATTGGCCATCTCCTCCAGGTTGTGTTATATAAGCAGCAATGGTGGGTGTCCATGGCGTATTGAAGGGCCTAAATTTCAGCCTGGGAACAGCTCTGGGTTGATGCCCCAGTTACAGTATAAGATTCTTTCCCTCTTAGCCCAACCCCTGCCTCAGTCACCTGTGTTAAACCAGTTCACCTTGATCACTTCACCTTGATCACATCTGCGTAAGGAAGAAAAACAAAGAAATGACATTCTAATTGCCTCCTGAAAAGTTTGTACATCTGCTCTAGGCCCTAGGAGAAATTTAATTAAATGCAAAGAATCTGGCAGATCTCTCAGATCACCTCTTACTCAAAAGGGGCAGGACATAGTCTTGGGGCTTTTTTAGGTCAATGTAGTTTATCCGTTACTATAAAAGGGGAGAAGAGGAAACACCCTGTGTGTGGTGAGAAAATAAGGTCTTTACCTGACTGTACAGCATGCCTGAATGGAGCAATGGGTAGGTGCAGCACCATACACTGGGGAGATCATATGTTTTATATTTCCTCTAAAGACAACCTGCCAAATTCACACAGGGTCTGTGCCAGTTTAGCTGGCACCAGTCTCGGCATGGACTTCTGTGTGTGAAAGTGGGGAGGTTGCAGCAATAGAAAACAGCACTTGTAAAGGTGCCAAAAATGAGAGTTCTTATTAGGCAGAGTGTGTGACCACCGGGGGTGGCTGTGATGAACTGACTCAAAACATCCCTTCAGCAGCCTCCACCAGCATGGCTCCTATAGAACCTCTGGCAAACTTTAAATTTGCCATTCTGCAGCATGAGTTATAACCCTGGAGTGGGTGGCACATGGTCCCCAGGGTGACTCCCTCCTGGGGCAACAGCAAGGCTGAATCTGGACCCACATCAAGAAAGAAGCAGAAAGTTAACTCTTCAGCAGTATTAGACCAGGCTAGCTGATCATATTGGTATGACGAGTGTGCATTGCCAAAAGAAGCACATACCTAGGCCTTGTCTACACTTAAAAGTTTTGTCACTTTAACTGTGTGAGCATAGTTAAAGCAGCAAAAGCGCCCCAGTACTGACATAGTTATAGGGTGCATAAACCAGTATAGCTCATTCTCATTTGGGGAACCAAAATAAGCTATGCCAGGATTAAATGGCTAACCTAGTGAGGAGGGCTTTAAACAAGGTTCACCAGGGGAAAGAGACCAAAGCCCTAAGGTAAGTGGGGAAATGGGATACTGGGAGGAAACACAAGCAGGACAGTGCAAGAGGGGAGGACGCCTGTCTCAGACCGAGAAAGCGGGACGATCAGCGAGTTATCTTGAGTGCCTATACACAAATGCAAGAAGCTTGGGAAACAAGCAGGGAGAACTGGAATTCCTGGCACAGTCAAGGAACTATGATGTGATTAGAATAACAGAGACTTGGTGGGATAACTCACATGACTGGAGTACTGTCATGGATGGATATAAACTGTTCAGGAAGGACAGGCAGGGCAGAAAAGGTAGGGGAGTTGCATTGTATGTTAGAGAGCAGTATGACTGATCAGAGCTCCGGTATGAAACTGAAGAAAAACCTGAGAGTCTCTGGATTAAGTTTAGAAGTGTGAGCAACAAGGGTAATGTCGTGGTGGGAGTCTGCTATAGACAACCAGACCAGGGGGATGAGGTGGACGAGGCTTTCTTCTGGCAACTAGCAGAAGTTACTAGATTGCAGACCCTGGTTCTCATGGGAGACTTTAATCACCCTGATATCTGCTGGGAGAGCAATACAGCGGTGCACAGACAATCCAGGAAGTTTTTGGAAAGTGTAGGACCAATTTCCTGGTCCAAGTGCTGGAGGAACCAACTAGGGGCAGAGCTCTTCTTGACCTGCTGCTCACAAACAGAGAAGAGTTAGTAGGGGAAGCAAAAGTGGATGGGAACCTGGGAGGCAGTGACCATGAGATAGTTGAGTTCAGGATCCTGACACAAGGAAGAAAGGAGAGTAGCAGAATACAGACCCTGGACTTCAGAAAAGCAGACTTTGACTCCCTCAAGGAGCTGATGGGCAGGATCCCCTGGGAAAATAACATGAGGGGGAAAGGAGTCCAGTAGAGCTGGCTGTATTTTAAAGAATCCTTATTGAGGTTGCAGGAAAAAAACATCCCGATGTGTAGGAAGAATAGTAAATATGGCAGGCAACCAGCTTGGCTTACCAGTGTAATCCTTGCTGATCTTAAACACAAAAAAGAAGCTTACAAGAAGTGGAACCTTGGACAAATGACCAGGAAGGAGTATAAAAATATTGCTCAGGCATGCAGGACTGAAATCAGGAAGGCCAAATCACACTTGGAGTTGCAGCTAGCAAGAGATGTTAAGAATAACAAGAAGGGTTTCTTCAGGTACGTTAGCAACAAGAAGAAAGTCAAGGAAAGTGTGGGCCCCTTACTGAATGAGGGAGGCAACCTAATGACAGAGATATGGAAAAAGCTAATGTACTCAATGCTTTTTTTGCCTCTGTCTTCACAAACAAGGTCAGCTCCCAGATGGCTGCACTGGGCAGCACAGTATGGGGAGAAGGTGACCAGCCCTCTGTGGAGAAAGAAGTGGTTTGGGACTGTTTAGAAAAACTGGACGAGCACAAGTCCATGGGGCCGGATGCGCTGCATCCGAGGGTGCTAAAGGAGTTGGCAGATGTGATTGCAGAGCCATTAGCCATTATCTTTGAAAACTCATGGCGAATGGGGGAGGTCCCGGATGACTGGAAAAAGGCTAATGTAGTGCCCATCTTTAAAAAAGGGAAGAAGGAGGATCCGGGGAACTACAGGCCAGTCAGCCTCACCTCAGTCCCTGGAAAAATCATGGAGCAGGTCCTCAAGAAATCAATTCTGAAGCACTTGGAGGAGAGGAAAGTGATCAGGAACAGTCAGCATGGATTCACCAAGGGCAAGTCATGCCTGACTAACCTAACTGCCTTCTATGAGGAGATAACTGGCTCTGTGGATGAGGGGAAAGCAGTGGATGTGTTATTCCTTGACTTTAGCAAAGCTTTGGACACGGTCTTCCACAGTATTCTTGCCAGCAAGTTAAAGAAGTATGGGCTGGATGATAAGGTGGATAGAAAGCTGGCTAGATCGGGCTCAACGGGTAGTGATCAACGGCTCCATGTCTAGTTGGCAACCAGTTTTAAGTGGAGTGCCTCAAGGGTCAGTCCTGGGGCTGGTTTTGTTCAATATCTTCATTAATGATCTGGAGGATGGTGTGGACTGCACTCTCAGCAAGTTTGCAGATGACACTAAACTTGGAGGAGTGATAGATACACTGGAGGATAGGGATAGGATACAGAGGGACCTAGACAAATTAGAGGACTGGGCCAAAAGAAACCTGATGAGGTTCAACAAGGACAAGTGCAGAGTTCTGCACTTAGGATGGAAGAATCCCATACACTGTTACAGACTAGGGACCGAATGGCTAGGAAGCAGTTCTGCAGAAAAGGACCTAGGGGTTACAGTGGACGAGAAGCTGGATATGAGTCAACAGTGTGCCCTTGTTGCCAAGAAGGCTAATGGCATTTTGGGCTGTATAAGTAGGGTGTTGTGGAAAATTAACCACACCGTTGATTTTTGGATCAGACAGCCTGAGGCACCTTTATTAGAGTACGAATATGCATACAAGGAAGGTCAGCATGGCCCCACGCAAGGGGTTAGCTGCCTGCCTTTGGACCTCTGCTTGCGGTTTCTTCTGCAAAAGCTCTTGCTAGACTCTGCATATTACAGCTGGGCTCCTTAGGGCCGCTTGGCTCCTCTTTTCTGCTTTACTTCCTGGTGCCCTTTATACAGACAAACACATTTTGCAGAAGTATTAAACCCATTGCTTATATATGCTAGTAGGGCAAGGGGTTAAGGCCTACAAATTACACCAAGCATCAACCGGGGGGGGGGGGGGGTTAAGGTACGCTTAAAAGTCTAGGCCTATAAGCGGGGTGGCGGGATATTTTTCCTATCAAGGGGCACTGACAGAAGATCGAGGGATGTGATCATACCCCTCTATTCAACATTGGTGAGGCCTCATCTGGAGTACTGTATCCAGTTTTGGGCCCCACACTAAAAGAAGGATGTGGAAAAATTGGAAAGAGTCCAGCGGGGGCAACAAAAATGATTTGGGGTCTGGAGCACATGACTTATGAGGAGAGGCTGAGGGAACTGGGATTGTTTAGTCTGCAGAAGAGAAGGATGAGGGGGGATTTGATAGCTGCTTTCAACTACCTGAAAGGGGGTTCCAAAGAGGATGGATCTAAACTGTTCTCAGTGGTAGAAGATGACAGAACAAGGAGTAATGGTCTCAAGTTGCAGTGGGGGAGGTTTAGGTTGGATATTAGGAAAAACTTTTTCACTCAGAGACTGGTGAAGCACTGGAATGGGATACCTAGGGAGGTGGTGAATCTCCTTCCTTAGAGGTTTTTAAGGTCAGGCTTGACAAAGCCCTGGCTGGGATGATTTAGTTGGGAATTGGTCCTGCTTTGAGCAGCGGGTTGGACTAGATGACCTCCTGAGGTCCCTTCCAACCCTGATATTCTATGATTCTATGAAATGCCTTACAGTGGTACAAGTGCAATGCATTTTCCTTACATACTTGAAAAATGTCTTACTAGTTATCTTTTTATTTTGGCTCTATACAATACATATATGGTCCCCAATAGTGTAATAATTCATCACCTCAACAAAATCTTTAATGCATTTATCCCAACAATACTTTTGTGAGGTAAAGAAGGACTATTACCCCCATTTTACAAATGGGGAATTGAAACAGACTAAAGATTCAGGAAGCCTTTGACAGAGCAGGGAATTAAACCTGGGTTTTTCTTAGGCTAAACTAGCACACTAGTCAGTAGTCTACCCTTCCTCTCTAGCCCTATTTTCTCAAATTATTGCTTCAAACAGTGCCTTCCCAACTGACTGAGGCTCCTCTGAAACTTGTATGGACCAGCTCTCAGCACGACTCTGGTAGACAGAATAGGAAACACTTGGAGGGGAGTTGAATGACATATGTATATGCTCTCAGGAATCAGAGCTTCAAGTTGGGTGACCAGATGTCTCGATATTATTGGGACCATCCCAATATTAGGGGCTTTGTCTTATATAGTCAACTATGACCAGGATCCTAGTGGGGAGTCAACTGTGGTCACTCAATTAGGGTGGAAAGAATGGGGCAGACAAACCCCAAAAAGTTGGTGGATATTCCAATACTTAGATTTACCAAACCAGCATAAAACAACTTCTTTATTACCTTACTGGTTATTCAGAAGTCCAAACAACACAGTTCCCATTTAGTGATTCAGCCTCAGGCCTCCATCCAGGTACCCATGTCAAATATGATGAAAACTTCTGTAAATCTTATTTCATCATATAAAAGAAAAGATTCTACCAATCCCAAAGAATCAGACACATTAGCTCCCAGGTTAATGAATGTTTCATATCTTATCCAAATATACTCTACAACCAATTCTTATTAACTAGACTAAAATTTATTAAAAAACAAAAGAGACAGTATGGTTAAAAGATCAATATACATGAGTTCAATTAATTGAGGTGCAGATTCAGAGCAGAGATGGTGAGCTTTGTAGTTGCAAAGAGTTCTTTCAGAAATAGTTCATAGGTTATAGTCCAATGTCCAAAAAACATATTCAGGGCATGCCAGCATAACTGGGACCTCAGTCTTGCGACTCAAAATTCTCCTGATGAAGTCCAAGTAGATCTGACATGACAGAATCAGGACCCAAGGATCTTTTATACAATTTCATGTCTTTTGACAAGTTGGAGTTCCTCAGGGAACAAAAGGTAATTAGGATGACTTTGAAGGAAGTCCATCACTGGTACTTAGCTATACGAATTAACATATGGCCATTTGCTTGTTCCTCCACCATCCACAGTACATTTCAAAGAGAGATGAATACCAAGATATCCCATGTTTACAATTCATTTAAATGATAGGATGTTCTTTTGATCTCTGAATTATCAGAATACACCATAGACAAGGGACTGTTGATTACATTGTCAACCCTACTCATACATATATAAACACACAAAAACACAAACATTATCTCCCCACCTCTTTTGAGGGTTATTTATTTGCAGGATATTTAACCCTTTCTAGCCATGCATCACAGCACCTATATCCCCACCCGAGAAAAAAAAGTGTTCCAATTTTTCACACTTGTTATCTGGTTACACTAGCTTCAAGTCCCTTTCATCCAGGGGGATCCCAGTATAAAATCCAAGTGTGTTTAAGATGTCCTTATGTGCATCATGAATCTCACAATCATGTCACTGAATCAAATTGCTGCCTTGCAAGAATGGAATGGATTTCTATTTTCTGTGAGGATGGCCACGGGCATTAACTTTCAGTCAATGTCTAATATTTAATCTAGGTTGGGGAATGGCAGAATAAGAGACTAAAAATAATAGTACTTGGCATTTACGGAACACCTTTCGTCAGAGGCACTCATACTGTTCAAATACAGGAGTGGTAAGTTTAGCTCATACATACCTAAGAAACCCAAAGGAAATGTAAAAATAAGTTAGCTATCTTGGTAATCTTTATGGGTACTTACTGGCTGTGTTAGTCTCTTTGGAGGACAAATGCCTTGGTACTGCAGACAGTTGCAATGGTTTCATGCCCAAAATGCATTTTCATCCTTAGGCTGCAGTTTTTATAATAGCTCATCTTCATTTCAGAGTCCATAGAACTCAATTCTGATTCAGATCCTTTACATGCATCTGACGAAGTGGGCATTCACCCACGAAAGCTTATGCTCCAGTACATCTGTTAGTCTATAAGGTGCCACAGGACTCTTTGTTGCTTTTTACAGATCCAGACTAACACGGCTACCCCTCTGATACAGATCCTGAAGAGTTACTGGACAGATGGATGTAGTAGAAGAGGAAGAGAGATCTATCTGATTAGTCCTTAGCAAAATGGGGGAGGGATAGCTCAGTGGTTTGCACCTTGACCTACTAAACCCAGGGTTAGAAATTCAATTCTCAAGGGGAGCCACTTAGGGTTCTGGGGCAAAAATATTTCTGGAGATCGGTGTTGCTTTGATCAGGGGAGTGTACTAGATGACCCCCTGAGGTCTCTTCCAACCCTGATATTCTATGATTCTAAGAGGTCAGAGATAGGTTAATATCAAGAATTCCCTGCTCAGGTGATAACATATCTGCATTTTCCATAAGCATCCTGGGCCACATCCTCAGCTGGTATAAATGAGTTCCTTTTCTCCAGTACAAACTTTAACAAGCCAAGAATCATTTTTGTTTGTTAGGGTTAAATGAACATTCCATGAACTCTGCAATTATGCAGATTGCAGCAGAGCAGGCACACCATTTGGGTTGCCTCTCTCCCCTCACAGTGCTTCATACCACATGTTATTTTTATGAATGATACATATAACTAAAATATGTAATTTGTTTTCCTGCTACTTCTAGTTTACAATTTCCCCAGCCTGTTCCTACTAATCCCACAAATCCACCAACCCAAACTGTTAGCATCAGGAAAAGAGTTGCCCACTCCAATTTCCAAAGCATTCCCTCAGGACAGTACCAAGGCTGAACAACAAACGGTTGCGGGCACTGTATTTTCCATCACCCTCCTCCTGGTAAATCAAAAACCTTGTGTGTCATTGGCAATTTATTTTACTCTGGCAATGAATTGGTGACAAAATTGGTCACAGAAGTTTAGCTAATTTCTTAATAAGTGCTTCACAGACAATATCTCAAAGTTTGTTATCAGTGTTTGTGTCTGGTTAGGATTCATAATGTGATAGGAGAGTTAAAAAAGTTTAAATTGCCCGTTAATATTTCTGTATAAGGAAACATTCAGTGCATTCAGATTAAAGCACCACATATTCCAGAAGGACGTGCTGTCGTGGTAAAAGATAGCATGGTTAGGCTTAGGCAAATAGCAGGTTCTGGTAGGATGAGGATTTCGTGGATCACGAGATTGATTGAAGGTGAGATGTTGGCTAGAGAATGGTGTCTCATAGACTCCTAGACTTTAAGGCCAGAAGGGACCATCATGATCATCTAGTCTGACCTCCTGCATATTACAGGCCACAAAACCTAGGGTTACAATACGTCTGTATTTTCCCTGACATGTCCGGCTTTTTAGTTCTTAAATCGCCATCCAGGAGGAATTTTTAAATATTTAAAAACGTCCAGGAAAATATGGAGGTATGGTAACCCACCTGCTTGCAAGTGCCAGCAGCAGGCAGAGAGCCCTGAACCCAGCCTCCCAACCCAACCCTAGGAGCCAGAGGTACCCTAATAGCCCTCTGGCAATTAGGGTCTGGTTGGGTGAGGTTGGGCAGGGGGGCGGAGGGCTCTCTGCACGCTGCCGGCGCCAGCCAGGCCCACTCCACGGCTCTGGCAGCTCCCATTGGCACTTTTCCCAGCCAATGGGAGCCAAGGAGCTCATGCTTGTGGCGAGCGCAGCAAGTGGAGACCCCTCAGCTGCCCCTGATCCTAGGAGCCAGAGGGATCTGCGGCAGGAGGGGTGAAGACGCGAGAGGTGAGCCAGCGGCGGGCGGGGGGCTGTGAAGAGGCGAGTGGCCAGGGAGCCAGCAGTGGGTGGGACGGTGAGAAGGTGGGTGGTGAGCCAGTGGCAGGCGGGGGTTCTCGGGGCAGGCATGGGGGTTTCTGGCAGGGGAGTGGGAAGGTGAGTGGCAGATGGGAGGAGGCGAGCAGAGGGTGGGGGACTGAGGAGGGATGCATGCAGCAAGCCAGCAGTGGGTGGGACGGTGAGGAGGTGGGTGGCGAGCCAGTGGCAGGCGGGGGTTCTCGGGGCAGGCATGGGGGTTTCTGGCAGGGGAGTGGGAAGATGAGTGGCAGATGGGAGGAGGCGAGCAGTGGGTGGGGGACTGAGGAGGGATGCATGCAGCAAGCCAGCGGTTGGCCAGGGGATGAGGAGGGGTGCGATGGCAGGGTCAAGCAGGAGGGTGGGGGTGGGACCTGAGGCAAAGTGGGGGCAGAGCATGGGAAGAGCGGGGGTGGACTGTGGGCAGGACTGACAGCACCCCAATGTGTCCCAATATTTTACTGTTGTGATCTGGTCGCCCCACGGGTACATTCCCAGCCACGTCCCCTGTGGCAGCAGCCCAGAGTGGAGTGACTTAAGATCCACTCCCAGGACTCTACCAGCCAAGGAAGAGGAATCCCTCAGTCGCCAGCTTAACTGGCTGTTTCACTAGCACAAAGTGGTCTAAACATGCTGCAGAATTAGGCCCCATATTTAAGCATTGTTAATTTGTCTCATTTTTCCATAGTGGCAATTATTCCATAGTGGCAACGTTGACAATTTCAGTGTCTTTTCTGAGTTTGTACCATGCATGGTAGTGTTTCCTCAAGAGCTCTTTATTTGATATTTTATTTTACTACCCCAAACTGTAGAGCAATTTGTTGATCATGCAAAGCCAGTGGACAAAGGAAAGGAACAACTTGAATGTTGAGTCGTTGAAAGGAATTCTACTCGTACAGTACAACTTCAGACAAACTTCTTGTAAAGACTTTCATGGCTTCTTAAAGAGCAATCAACCACTGCTGAGAAAAATGCGACCTACAGAGAAGTATGTGTGGGCACATGAGGAGAAAGAAAACTGGTGAAAGGAAAGGACTCACTACATATAAAGAAGTACAGTAAACTTTAAATAATTAAACTTCACTTTTGAGGCCACATCACTTTTTCTTATATATACTCAATATAGACAACATGTAGTGCACAGCATATAGAACAGTATAACAACACATTAATACAACGCCAGTTGGTAGATACTGGTGCAAATACCCTCCTCCTCCCCATGGAGTGTCCTCATTTTTGAATGTTCAAATATGGTAATCCTAACAGAACCTCACCCTCACACTCCTGTAATAGATCCATAATCCCTGGCTGAGTTACTGAAATCCTCAAATCATGATATAAGATTTCAAGTTACAGAGAATCCACCAATCCTCCTAACCCTGCAGCCCCAGCCGGGCCAGACTAGGTCAAGGCAGCAGGGTCGCGAGTTGCTGGAGGCACCGACGCTATTGCTCTCAGTGCTGGGCCCCCAGCTCCAGGAGTAACTGCTGCTGCTGCACCCCCGGCTGCTGCACCAGTTGCTGTAGCTGCTGCTGGCTCTCAGCCAGATATTTAATGAGCTTCTCAAACTCCATTTACACCCCTCCCCTCTTTTTTTTTCTTTTAGGGCTGAAAGACAAACATGGTTTCAGAGCCCAGACCTGGGCAGGGCAGGGCAGCACAGAGGCTCTGGCTCAGACCTGCACTCAGACTGCTCAGCAAAACAGTCGGGCCTCCTAACTCTAGCGCAGGGCCGACAAGCGCAGGCGTCTTGCGTAAGAGAGGGGGAGATGCCACCCGCGGATTGGGGTAGCAGGAGGGACGCAGGCCCATTCACTCCGCTAGGTCCTGGCTCAGGGCCCTAGCAGTGCCAGAGCGGTCTGCCACTGGTCAGCGGGGATCCTGACTGCAACACACTGACTCACTTCCTGGCAGCGTTGCAGCCAGACAGGGGTCGGCTACCTCTGGGCCAACTCTCCCTCAGGGCATACCTGGCTCTGTAGAGGGTCATCCTGGTTGTCGGGTAAGAGGGCCTCTGTCAGGGCTTGCAGCTTCTCCGTGCTCAGGTGTCTAAATGGCCCTGGCCAGTCCTCAGCTCCTTCAGGGTCTGTGGCAGCCTCCCAGTTTGGAAGCTTGCAGGAACGGTCTGGCTCCACCACCAACTGGGCCTCAACTGAGTTTTCCGGCCCACCTTTTGTACTTCCTGTCCCGCCCACTGACTTCTGGCTGGAGGGTTGAGCGTGGAGTGACTCTGCCCACCAGGGTTCAGTGAGGGGCCCCTCCCCATCTGGGTCTGTGGGTGGCCAATCCTCCTCACTACTGTCGGTCAGTTGAGAGTGATATGTTTTTGTTTTTGTTTTAGGATATAAATGGTGCAAGACTTCCACTTCAGAAAATTCGTTGTAAATCTAATAACAGCTGTTTTTGCACTGCCAAGGACCAACTAGAGAGACTGAATAATTTTTGAAAAATTAAGAACCTCAGCAAAAAGGAATAGATCTGCAAATTTTGAACAGTGCTTCAGAAGAACTGCAAAATTAAATCCGGAATTTATCTAGTTCCTTGGAGTTAGTAGCAAGCAATATTCCTGCTTCTGAAAAAATGAAATCATCTGAAAGCAAATGGAAGGAGTTATGTGAGGATGCTGAAAACATAGCCAAGGAACCTGAAATTGCCTTTTCCCCTCAGGCAGTAGCAAAAGTTGATCTCAGCACTGCAAACCAGCAAGGCCACAAAGAACAAACAAAATATACTCCAAGCTGGCACAGCTCTTTGTTTCTGGCACACAGGATCAGTTGTCTGCATATAATGTTCTGAAGAGCGGTCAACAAAATATAAAAACCAGTTTCTACTATCCTGTGCTGGATGAATTCTTGCTGAGCTTGGCGGATGATTCACCTCTAACTCTAGTTAGTTGTCTGATTTTTTTACATTTTATACTTCACAACAATCCAAGAGTTTATAGTGGCCTAAGTGGCTCCTGGGCCCTTGCTCAAAGCTGGGCTCCCCCACCTCTACTGAAATCTGAAATGTCACCCCTGCAGCAGATTGCCACTTCAGTAAAGATTGCTTAGAATGGTGTTAATAGTGCAAACGCTAACATGGTCTGTAAAGCTGTATTCTAAAAACTGGAATATTGATAAAATACATGTTCTGAAAAAGAACTAATTTGACAACAGTTAACCACATATGAACAAGAAGACTATACTTCCACTACAGTCAATTCAATTTTTAATCTTTCCGGAATAAAAATCAGTTTTATGTAGGGTGACCAGATGCCCCAATTTTATAGGGACAGTCCCGATTTTTGTGTCTTTTTCTTATAGAGGCTCCTATTACCCACCACCGTCTGCCCCAATTTTTCACATTTGCTATCTGGTCACCCTAGTTTTATTCAGGAATACTACTGCACTTCCAGAATGGAGTAACTATTCCAGAATAAGGTGATTTTTATTCTGGAATGCAGTGTTCATGCAGGGAACTGTTCCGGAATAGCTATTGCAGAACAGCTTATTCCCATCAATTACTCCACGCTGACAAACAAGCCTTCAGGCAAACTGAGTAAGGGCTGTGCAACCAGGTGCTTAATGATCATCCTTGAAATAATAACACATGATGCACTTGCACTTCCCTGTGTGGTGTATGTTTCATATAATATCAATATTTTTATTGTAAATAATGAGTGAATAAGACCATTGACTGTGGTATTTAAAAAAGAAAATAGAAGTGGGTAGAGACCTTAGGAGTCATTCTTGAAAGTTTGGGTTTTTCTTTGAATCAATCAGCCCCCCAAAAATATAGTATGTTGAAAGTCCAAAATAGAAAGAATAAGAGAAGCATTCACAAAATCTCATTGAAAAATGTCTCAGGACTGTATTATTCTTAGTTATTTTGGATTCTACCTTACACCCAATAAGGGAGGCACAATTGGGACCAAAATACCTATAATCCTTCATTGTTACATATCCAGGTCCATTTCTACTGCAGTGCCCCAGAATTCAACATTCAGAGACATCACAGTTACCAGAACTTCTAAGGCTGCGAGAGAATGGATCCACCTTGCAGGTGCTAAGGTAAGATGAAGGTTTTTAAAAATATTTTTAAAAACCTATTATTTGCATCTGGATATTTTTCTTCATATGTAAAAACATGTTTTAAAAATCTGACACTGGTGTACAGCAGAGAGTAGCAGCTCTAAAAGTGTGGTGACTGTCTATTCGGTGAATGTGATACATTCTACAATTTGCAAGGTGAATTTACATTCGGAGAAGTCACTTGGTTTATTCAGTCAATGCTCCTACAAATTCAAAGAAATTATTACAAATTCCTAAACCTGTTAACCATTTGGGAGCATGGTAACCAGACTCCTGGTGTGGATCTCCCTGCCAGAGGTGAGAAGCCCGGGCTCTCAGCCCCCCACAGTGCCCCTCTTCAGTCGGTGGAAGTGCTCCTGTTGAGGACATGCACCTTTGACAGAAGGAAGGTAGTGTGGACATCAGCCACCACAGTAATTTCTCCAGCGGCTGTAAGGCCTGGTCTACACTCCGCGTTTATACCAATTTTAGCAGCGTTAAACCAAATTAATCCTGAACCCGTCCACACAACGAAGCCCTTTCTATTGATATAAAGGGTTCTTAATACCGATATCTGTAATCCTCTCCGACAAGGGGAGTAGTGCTGAAATCGGTATTGCCATGTTGGATTAGGGTTAATGTGGCCGCAATTCGACGGTATTGGCCTCCGGGCGCTATCCCACAGTGTACCATTGTGACCGCTCTGGACAGCAATCTGAACTCAGATGCACTGGCCAGGTAGACAGGAAAAGCCCTGCAAACTTTTGAATTTCATTTCCTGTTTGCCCAGTGTGGAGCGCCGATCAGCACGGGTGACCATGCAGTCCCAAATCCAAAAAGAGCTCCAGCATTGACCGTACGGGAGATACTGGATCTGATTGCTGTATGGGGAGAAAAATCTGTTCTATCAAAGCTCCATTCCAGAAGACGAAATGCCAAAGCAT
The DNA here is from genome assembly GCF_020497125.1 of Mauremys mutica. Classification (NCBI taxonomy): domain Eukaryota; kingdom Metazoa; phylum Chordata; order Testudines; family Geoemydidae; genus Mauremys; species Mauremys mutica. The sequence continues at coordinate 236,530,876 of NC_059073.1, forward strand.
TTGAAAAAATCTCCATGCTATGATAGAGGCCACAACAGGGACTCAACACAGTGCTGCGTGACAAGCGTAATGGAAAGCCAAAGAATCTAATGGATGCTCATGGAGGCAGGGAGGGGGAACTGAGGACTTGAGCTATCCCACAGTTCCCGCAGTCTACGAAAAGCATTTGCATTCTTGGCTGAGCTCCCAATGCCTGAAGGGTCAAAAACATTGTCGCGGGTGGTTCAGGGTATATGTCGTCAATTTACCCCCCTCCCTCCCCATGAAAGAAAAGGGAAAAAAATGATTTCTCACCTTTTTTCAATGTCACCGCATGTCTACTGGATGCTGCTAGTAGACGGGGTGCTGCAGCGCTAAACAACAGCATTCCCTCCGCTCCCCTCCCCGATGGCAGACGGTCCAATAGGACTGATAACCATCATCATCATCCCGTGAGTGCTCCTGGCTGGCCTCGTTGAGGTCAGCCGGGGGCACCTGGGCAAAAATGGGAATGACTCCCGGTCATTCTCTTCTTTAAGCTTTGTCTCCTGGAGATTCAGTCCTGGCTGGAATACCATAGCAGCTGGAGGCTGCGCTCCTCTCCCGCTGCCCCCTTTCATGTCTAATGGGAGATTCTGTCCTGCCTGGACTATCATAGCAGACACGTGTCCATACATTCAACTAAACGAAACTGAGTCCTCCCTACAGAAACTAGGACTGTTCATGTGAGAGACAAGTCAAATTTGAACAATGTTAATGTTTAATGTAATATGTCTTTAGTATTCTATAAATACATTAGGAGCAAGAGGAACACACAGAAAAGTGTAGGTCCACTGCTTAGCAGGGAAGGAGAGTTAATAACAGATGACCTCAAGAAGCCTTGAGAAGTTTAATGCCTGTTTTGCTTCAGTCTTCACTAAAAAGGGTAACTGTGACCAGAGGCTTAACATAATTAATATTAACAATCGGGGGAAGGAACACGAGCCAGAATAGTGAAAGAACAGGTTAAAGAATATTTAGAGAGGTCAGATGTATTCAAGTCAGCAGGGCCTGATGAAATTCACCCTAGGATATACTTAAGGGACTAACTGAAGCAATCTAGGAACCCTGAGCAATGTCTTCAAGAACTCATGGACAATGGGTGAGTTCCCAGAGGGCTGGAGAGGGCAAACATAGTACCTAGCTCTAAAAGGGGAACAAAGAGGACCTGGAGAATTACAGATCAGTGACCCTAACTTTGATACCTATAAAAATACTGGAACAAATTATTTAACAATCACTTTGTAAGCACCTGGAAGATAATAGGGTGTTAAGTAATAGTCTGCATGGATTTGCTAAGAGAACAATCATATCAGGCCAACCTAATTTTCTTTTTTGACAAGATTACTGGCCTACTGAATAGGGAGGAAGCAGTAAATATAATTAATCTTGATTATAGTAAGGCTTTTGACACTGTCCCATATGACAGTCTGATAAGCAAACTAGGGAAATGTGGGCTCTATGACATTACTATAAGGCAGATGCGGAATTGATTGAAAAAAAACCTCAAAAAGTAATTATCAATGGTTCACAGTCAAACTGAGAGGATTTATCTAACACATGAGAGGATTTATCTGTACTAGGGTCAGTACAATTCAACATTTTAGTTAACAACATGAATAATGGAATGGAGAGTATGCTTATAACATTTGTGAATGACACCAAGCTGAGAAGGGTTGCAAGCACTTTGAAGAACAAGATAAGAATTCAAAACGACCTTGACAAAGTGGACAACTGATCTGAAATCAACAAGATGAAATTCAATAAAGACAAGTGGAAAGTCACTTACAAAGGAAAAATCAAATATACAACTTCACAATGTAAAGGCAGCCATACTACGGAAAAGGGTCTGAGAGTTATAGTGGATCACAAATTGAATATGAGCAAACAATTTCTTCCCGTTAGGAAAAAAACCACACAGTTTCTTGCAGCCCCAGAGCCCCCATGGAGTCAGCGCCTATGATCGGCTGTGACTACTAGAGACTATGGATGGTTTAGTGACTAGGAACTCTACCTGGGATTTAGAAGACCTGGGTTTAAGTCCCTGCTCTGTTACAGACTTCCTGTGTGATCTTGGGCCCGGCACTTGGCCTCTCTGTGTCACAGGTCCCCACTTATAAAATGCAGATAACAACACCTCCCTACCTCACAGACATTGTGACGATAAACACTGCAGTCTTTACACACTGATATAATAATCTTGGAACAAAGTATGTCTTGTGAGATATCATTTGAAAGCTAATTAATCCTGATCATTAACATTCTTGTGTGATGTGTGTCTGCAATGTGTATTGAGAGTTATGATTATATGCTGGAATTATGGTTAAAGTGTGTCAGGGGAGTTTACAGCAAGACAGCAGAGGGAGGAGATGGCAGGAAATGGAACAATTTGCATTTCAGCAAACACAATTGAGGGAAGAAAGAGCATGTACCTCCATGTTGCCTTCCTCATAACCTGAACAAACTTCACTTTGAGGGGTAACCTTCAGAAGAATCCATTTTAAAGGTCTGCTGGTGTAGAAACATAGGCGGTGGAACCTCAAGTAATAAGCAATTGAATCAATGGATTGTATACAATATTACTGTATTATAAGAGTGTATAGACTAAGGTCTTTTCTGAAAGCTAATGACACACTAGTGATAATATCATTATGAAATGTATCTATTACCGCTATCTAAGGACATATGGATACTTAATGATGTTATGTTTTAAATTCTGCAGGCAAACAGGGAGAAACAGTTTCCCTCCCATACAGGAGAGGAGGCAACTATTTACCTGTCTCCTGTGTAAATTAAGCATGCTGGAATCAAAACAATGGAAACTCCAGTTACATATAGGGGGATGGGAAGCCCATAGGAAGCAAAGAACAACATGAGGTCATCCTGCCTCTTGAAACAAAGTCACTGAACTTTGGAAGATATGAGCATAGAAAGAAGCCTTCTTTGGCATCCATCACTAGACACACAAAGGAACCGAGCTCTTGCAAGCTAAGAAAGAGGGGTCCTTCAACCAAGGGTGGGGAGGGGGTGAAGTCTTTGGAACTGAATATAGATGAGAAACCTGCTTTGGCAAAGATCTTTCAGCCTAAGAAGACAAGGAAAGCCAGCACCTTGTACTTTTGTGGAAGGTCCTGATTGAAGGAAAGTCAGCCATGGCAGGGAAGAAGAATGAGAAACCATCTTGAACAAAGCCTGTAACTTGCTAGATTAAGGTTTAGACTTTTAGAAGCATGTTTTCACTTTGATTTGCTGCTAACCCTTTCTAACTTTATTCCTTTTAGTTGGCATCACTTGACCTATGTCCTATTGTTAATAAAATTTCTTTTATTTTTATTATAAACCAACTCCATGGTGTGTTAACTGGAGTAAGTACACCCTTCCCTTTAAAGTTAATAAGCTGTGATATGCTTTTGGGTCTTTAGAAGAACAAATGGACCTTTTTAATTCTCTGAACTCTCCAGGAGAGGTCTGGATAATAGAGAGCACACCGTTTTGGAAAAATTCGGGACCAGGAGTGTGTTGCGGTGATCTTGCTGGTTGTAACCAAGGCTGCTGGAAGTCTGAGTGGGGCTGTGGGATGGTAGACAGGGTGCTGGGGTCAGAGCTGATGAGTTAGGGTTGCCTAGTGCACAGACACTTCAGGGTGTGACCTGCATGCTTGTAGGCTGGTTGTGAGCATCCCAGGATGGGAACTACAGTAGCAAAACACTATAAGGTACCCAGGGTTGTAGGACACATGGTGACAACCTCTCTCTGGTCAGCATAGCACCCCAGATTCCATCTCAGAGGTGTTGTGAAGATAAATAAATTAAAGTTTGTGAAGCAATCAGGTACTATGGTAATGTGGGTCCTATAAGCATCTTAGATTAGATAGACTATTGTGATTAATAATATAAAATAACTTGCCTATACAGCTACTTTGTACTTCCCTGTTTGTCTATTTAGTCATCTGGTGTATATTGTCAGACTGCGCTCTCTGGGGCAGGGCGTCTCTGTGTTATTTGTTAGTACAATGGGGCCCTCATCCCTCTTGGAGGTCCATAGTCTTTACCATGATAGAAATAGTAAATAATAACAGGAACCAATGAAATTTTTTCTATTAGCTCATCGGACTACTGGAGTCTATACATGGCTCATTTGATGGGGTTAATTTGGCCTCGGCTCTCCAGTGAGGTAGCAATACTTTTTGGATCGGGAAACTGAAGCACAGAGGTTAATGGATTTTGTGGGCATTACACAACATAGCAGTAGTCCTTTCCTCACCTTCACTCAGCTTTTTTTTTTAAATGTCTCCCTAACATTGACTTCATACGACATGCAGCACAGTTTTTCAGTGTCCTTTTGGTGTGTCAGATACACTGTTCTCGGCTTTTTCAAAACTACCTTATCTTACCAACCACTTCCAGAAATCAAAAGCATTATCTGAATTACTCACAGATGTTACCTTGAATATTTATAGGTTCATGTTAAATATTTTCAGCAGGTAAAAAACCCATCCACTAGGAATAGGTGTGTTGAAGGACCCATCTTTCTTAGCTTGCAAGAGCTCGGTTCCCTTGTGTATTTAGTGATGGATGCCAAAGATGGCTTCTGTCTATGCTCATATCTTCCAAAATTCAATGGGAATGGCAGGGGAATAGTTCAGTGGTTTGAGCATTGGCCTGCTAAACCCAGGGTTTTGGGCTCAATCCTTGAGGGGGCCCTTTAGGGATCTGGGGCAAAAATCTGTCTGGGGATTGGTCCTGCTTTGAGCAGTAGGTTGGACTAGATGACTTTCTGAGGTCCCCTCCAACCCTGATATTCTGTGATTAACCACGAGATCTTGCATGATCTAAAAAATAAAAAGGAGTCATATAAAAAATGGAAACCAGGTCAGATTACAAAGGATGAATATAGGCAAACAACACAGGAATGCAGGGGCAAGGTTAGAAAGGCAAAAGCACAAAATGAGCTCAAACTAGCTATGGGAATAAAGGGAAACAAGAAATCTTTTTGTCAATACATTAGAAGCAAGAGGAAGACCAAGGACAGGGTAGGGCCACTGCTTAGTGAGGAGAGAGAAACAGTAACATGAAACTTAGAAATGGCAGAGATGCTTAATGACTTCTTTGTTTCGGTCTTCACCGAGAAGTCTGAAGGAATGCCTAACATAGTGAATGCTTATGGGAAGGGGGTAGATTTAGAAGATAAAATAAAAAAAGAACAATTAACCAACACGCCCCAAAGGATTTTACCAATAGGATTAAGTAACACTAAAGCTGTGAGACAACGAAGAAATTAATGTCTCTGCTCTGTTTTTTACTACGTGTTTTAAACCTGCAGACATCTCAGTAAAGATGCACCTCATTCAAGGGCGGCCATAGCCATTTCGCCGCCCCAAGCACGGCGGCACACCGCGGGGGGCGCTGTGCCGGTCGCCGGTCCCGCGAGTCTGGTGGACCTCCCGCAGGCGTGCCTGCGGATGCTCCACCGGAGCCGCTGGACCAGCAGACCCTCCACAGGCACGCCTGCGGGAGGTCCACCGGAGCTGCCTGCTGCCCTCCCGGCGACCGGCAGAGCGTCCCCCACGGCATGCCGCCCCAAGCATGCGCTTGGCGTGCTGGGGCCTGGAGCCGCCCCTGACCTCATTAATATTATTTATCTGTGGGTTGTGTGTGTATTTATATAAATAGATTAGTTTGTAACATTAATGTTAATGAGAAACTTGTGCATTTACAAGTGCATAGTAATGTCCTTCCTTTGCCAGCAGCTGGCTGTGCGTCCCTTGTTCCACTACTTTTCCGTTATGAATCACTGCTATGACATCAGCGTTCTGGACGGTCGTCAAGCGGTGAGCAATAATAATGCAGGTTCGACCCTTCCTGGCATCGTCCAAGGCTTTCTGGACAATCTGCAGACAGATGCAGTGAAAAACTTGCTATTACTTGGAGAATCTTCCCTTTCATAGGTAACACCTTTGCCTTTATAGTTCACGTTATCGCTTGGGTGTTCCTCACTGGGGTTTAGGAGTTAGGACTTCCCATGCATGAAGGAGGCCTCAAACACAGGGGCCTGATATTACAACCTTTATTTGTGTGAGTGATTCCACTGAAGTCATTGAGACTACACTCATGAACAAAGGCTAGCAGAATGAGGTCCATAAGGATCTAGTTTGGACCAACACAACTAATTTGCAGAGGTGTAATGAATTGTCTGTAATAGCGGATGCTTACCAAATGTGTGTGTTATATTTGATACTGCATGCTGTCTGTTTCCAACTACATGCCAGATTTAGAGAAACTAACCACCTCTGTCCTCCCCGCCATATGCATTTGTCCAGGTGTTTGTCAGTTAGACATGCACAGTACTTAGATCAGTTTGGAGAAAGCAGACCAGCCAAATACATAGACATGACTAAAACTTGCATGTTCATTGATAGTAACAGCAATGCCAGACACTTCTTGTTAGCCATAAAAATCCAAAATTCAGGATCCTGACATCTGGCTCACAACTGGATGGTGGTTTGCATGGTGGCATTTTTCACTTCCACTGCATCCCCATCCAAATGAACAGTTTATTCGTCCCTATGGAGTCTGCCCCCTCTCCTGGAGATGGTGGATGCAGTGAGAAAGCTCAGCCAGCTGAGCAGCAGAGGATAGCTTAATTACTTTCTCTTCCCTTCACAACATCTCCTGAGAGGTAAGAGGTGTTGCTGAAGCCTTTTTTCCAAGCCAGCTGCTCCTACATGTCACCTCTTACCCTCTGAATGCAGATGGATCAAAGGACTGGGAAGCGGACAGAGGCTTCCTCATTGTTCCATTCTGTCCTGACAGCCAGCAGTTCTACTGGCAGAGTGGATCCCTCTCGGTTTCTGTAGCAACACCTGTTTCCCCAGACAGAGCAGGAAATAGTGCAGAAAGAGACCCACTTTGCTGCTAGTGCTGCTGGCTGAAGGAAAGAGGAAGGAGCTGGTGACTTGCCTTACAAGGCCTCCTCTAGTAGATCACAGTCAACTGTTTGAAGACACCTGTCTCAAACTCAAAGTTGCTAATTATGAATGGGATTTTCCAAAGTGCTCAGCATTGGTCTAACTGTGAACCCATTCAAAAAGTGCCATTGACTTCATAACTGACTTTGAAGGAACTGAGGCAGGCCAAAAATGAGGAGTTCTGAAAATCCCACTTTCTCTCCAGCCCCAAGTGTTGCTGACTACCATCAGCTCCCAATTTAGACAGCAGGAGTTGAAGGCACTCTACACCTTGCAAAAGCAGGCCGTAGACAGAGAGGGATCTAAGGGTTGTTCTGTGGAACTTTCAAAATTGTATTGTAGATGGAGCGCCTGTGTTCTTGCAGTGAAGAATTCGAACCAGGTATTTTGTGTGTATTACAAATGGTAGAATGCATATTACTAACCTTTTCGCTTTCTGTGTCAAGAGCAGATGTGGCTTCATCTAGAAGCAGAACTGCTGGCTTACGAACTAGAGCACGAGCAATTGCTATTCTTTGTTTCTGACCTCCAGAAAGTTGTGCTCCTTTGTCACCCACTTGGGTATTATACTTCTGTATAAGTAAATATTCATTGTCAAGGAAAGTTAGAAACAGTAAGTTATATTTTAATAGCAGATAATGTACTATATTAAGCATTTCCATTATGAAGGATAAATAATAATGTAATTGTTTTTAATAATAAAATCTTATAACAATTTTAACTGTTTGAATCAAAATGCATATATACAGCTACATATATTGATAAATGCTCTGTAATGAAAATTCATTTCAGCATTAGAAAAAGACTAATTCCCAAGTGGTGCAACCACTGATGTGTCTAGTCAAAGACACCTGTACTTAAAAATATAGATCTCAAGAGACTTTTATAATTTCAAGGCCCTAGAGACCCACACTCAGGAGGTGAACCTTTAATTCTTACACGTCCAAAACATTCTTCTCAGTACATTTTCAAAAACTAGGTGGTAATGAAAAAGAAATATTGGTTTTTCTCCATTTTCAATTGTCTTCAATTCCATGTAACTTTACAGGAAGCCCAATTTCTTTGGGCTTTTCCAAGGTCTTTCTCCATTTTGAGAACTAAGTCCATGGCAAACATGAAGGTTAAAATGTACTTGAAACATTTTACCTTTCAGATAAGACTAAAACTACAGAAAGTTTCAGCCAAAAAAAGGAAAAAGAATTGGCAAAGTTAAGAATTGAATGTCTCTTTTATAGTTGTTATATAACATCACTGTGATAGAGGAAAATAAGAAAACTGGAGCTCAGATTTTGCATTTGAATTAGCTAATTACGACCGCATATGTGTTAATACCTATTGCAAGTTACATTTTTAAACACCAGCTTCCTATTTTCCTCTTTGAGAACAGTAAACATAAGAAAATAAACGAAAAAGCATATTGTTTTGCATCAATGGGAGTTGCTTAGATAGGTCATTGTGAATATTTACCCCCCACTGAGAATGGAAAGACATTTTCTCTTACCTCTGGGAGATTTTCTATGAAGGTGTGAATATTTGCTGCTTTAGCTGCCTCTTCAACTTCCTCCTGACTGACAACCCTACTGTTGTCTCCGTACTGGATATTTTCAGCAATGCTGCAGTCAAACAAAATAGGCTCCTGGGACACAATACCCAATTTGGACCTTAACCATTGCAAGTGCAAAGACTTAGTATCTAACCCATCTGCAAACTAGAAAGAGAAAAAGAGAAAAATCATTCCCTGCAGAATGCAATACTCCTCCTCAGGTGTACAATATAAATGTGAAAGACGAATCTGTGAAAATCCTCTGACCTGTGTTAGAGCTGCAGTAAATGTAAAGTGGTCAGTAAACCACTTCTGATCAAATAATAGATCAGATCTTTCATCCAAAACTCTGAAAATTCAAAAGAAGCTCAGATAACCTTTTCTTCTCAGAATTTTTTTTTTTTGCACATCTACTCTTCTAGCTTCCATAATAGATGTGGAATTGCCAATCTATAATGAGTTGTGCCCACAGAATTTCCATCTTTACTGATGATGTCAGGTACCAGAGATCTCATGAGAAAGTCTGTTCATGGTCTTCTTAGACCTAGACGGTTGAAGAGCTCCAACAAGAATCCACATCTTTGGGCATTTATTCAAACATCCTTTGACTCACCATCTCTAGGCTATTCTTCTTGGAGCTCCCATCATCATTAATAGGACTTGCATCAAAAGTCTCATCAAGTGATGAATTAGACCTCAAATTGTGTCATGTTAACATGACTAGAGGACTAGTGACAAGGGTTACATTATGGAAAGTATATTCTAATGTCCCCTCCAATATATCAAGTAAATCAATAAAGAGATGCAATCTAGTGATCTAGAGCCAGGATGTGGAGTCAGAAGATCCAAAGTTCTTCTCCCAGCTCTACCTTAAGCAAGACCCAAGTCTTTTCTCCAGTACCCGGACCTGTAACAACACTTATCCACCTCAAAGCGGTGTTGTGCGGATGATTTAATGTTTGTAAAATACTTTGAAGAACAGTTTTATAAGCCCTAAGCGTTAACAGCTTCACACATCTCTTCTTACCACTTGTCCTGCCATAGGGTCATAAAATCTCTCCAGCAGCTGAATGGATGTGCTTTTGCCACAACCACTGCTCCCCACCAAGGCTAGCGTCTGGCCTTTATTAACCTTCACGTTGAGTCCTTGCAAAACTTGAACTTCTGGTCTTGTAGGGTATACAAAATGGATGTCCCTGAATTCAATGTTGCCATCAAACTGACTCTGGAAATAGTAGAAAATATAAATGTATGACAGAAGACCAGTCTATCTTGTACAGAAGCATCAAACACAACTCAGTATGGTCATTTAAATGAAGGCGTTGACAAGTCAGTTGGAGATGGTATGGCATTTTCAAACCCAGAGCATTTTTGTCAATTTATTGTTGCTTAAATATGCAGTGAAATTGGATTGGTATCTTCTGTGTACAGGACCTCCTTGCTGAGTGGTTCTTTTCTGCATCTCTCTCTCTCATTTATATCATTCCTTTTCAGCCTGGTTCGCAAGGACTATCATTACTTTAGGTAAGTAAACAACCCTAATACCTATCTTTGATGTCATCAATGCATATAATCCAGACACTATCATTGTGTGTGGAAAACATAGTTCCTGCCCCTGGGAGTTCACTCTCTAAATAGTGTAAGTTCAACACACAGTACACAGGATGAACATAGTACAAGGTGAACATCAGATCTCAGATTGGGTTAAACATTTTTACTTTGGTGGATTATTCATAGTTTTCAAGGACAACTATGTTTTAAGTGTAGGTTTGAATAGGGAAAGGGTAGCTGATTGGCTCTTTCATGTAGGAAGGGAGCTCCGTGTATAAGAGGTAGCAAGGAGGAAGACTTGAAGACAAGGGTGAGTGAAGGAGATGTTAGGAGAGACTGTGGGAGCCTCCTCTGATGCCTGGGGGACGGGACAGTTCCAGGACCACAATACCAGCACTGTCAGTAAAATGGGCTCTTACAGCACCCAGAGAACTGGACTTCCAAGGTTTAAATTCTTTGGGCCAAATCTTAGCTTCACTGAAGTCAAAGGCAGCTGCTTCACTGGCATCAGGATTTGGCCCAGAGTGGTTTCACTTTCAATGAACGTCTTTCTCTGCAAGCAGATATTTCCCCGGGAGCATTAGCAGTCTGGGCATGTGGAGCTGATTCAGGAAAGTAGTCAAGCACATGTGTGACTTAAAGTTGTGCACATGAGTTACTGGCATGCTTACAGTATGTGCCTGAGTCCTTTTCTGAATCAAGGCTACTATCTAAAAGCTAGAATTTCAAGTTTCTGAAAAGCTGGTTCTGCTTGTAAAAGCATTTATGGAAAGCACTGAGAGACAATATGAAATGTGTTCAGTTTACAAATACAAAGATAGTTTCTAACTGTCAACACTGGACTTTGAGAGACAAGCTGGGTTCTTTCCATCTCATGTATAATCACCAGGAACAAAAGGTTCTGTACGCCAAATTACATCCTCATTAATACTTGTGCAACCCCTTTGACTTGAATGAGGTTACTCTAATGTTGTATGCAGTGTTGTTATACCTGTGCTGGTCCTAGGATATTAGAGAGTCAACATGGGTGAGTTAATATCTTTTATTGGACCAACTTCTGTTGGTGAGAGAGTGAAGCTTTCGAGCTTATACAGAACTGAAGAAGAGCTCTATGTAAGCTTGACAGCTTGTCTCTCTCACCAACTGAATTTGGTCCAATGAAAGATATCAACTCACCCACCTTGACTCTCTGTTACACAGATGTAACTGACTGGAACTTAGCAAACAAGTCTGCTGATGATGCACAAGAAGGAACAGAATCTAACTCACTCTCCCCCACAGCTGCCTAGTTTACAGAAGTAAAAAGCAGTGAAAACATACTTGTGTTGCTAAAGAAAGCAGTTATAACTCTGGGCTTGTCTTCACTACCAGGAAGATTGATACTGCTGCAATTAATTCAGCAGGTGTTGATAGCAGAGTGCTCTCTGATCAACTCTGGTACTCCACCGGAACGTGAAGAGTAAGGTAAGTCGATGGGAGAGGATCTCCTGTCAACACAGCACAGTGAAGACACAGCGGTAAATCAACCTAAGCTACATAGAACCCAGTTACAATATTCACGTAGCTGGAGTAGAGTAACTAGGTCGACTTACCCTGGTAGTGTAGAAAAGGCCTCACAATACACCCAACGGACAGAACCGGTGAATGAAATGTCATTCTTCCAGTCATTTTTCAAAACAGAACTGCACTTAAAAGTATTCTGTTAATTTCTCAAGCAAAAAGGTATTAAATGGTACTGGGCAAATATAAAATTATTTAGTTATTGCTGTTAAATTTTACCCTACTTGTCTGGTCCTGTCTTCTGTGACATTGCAAAAGGCAATTGAACAAGATTAATACAATTAAGGACAATACAGTACCACCAGGTTTGTTAGTTTCGAGGACTTTCTGAATGGCCTTACCAGTTTTGTACCCTCTTCACTATAGCTGTCAATTAATGGTTTCCGATTCAAAAGCTGAAAGGTTCGTTGGGCAGAAACTTTAGCTTTGCCGAAATCTGGTGCCAAAGAAGTGGACAGGCCAACATTTAAAACACCATATAGAACTGAAAAAAGGGCTCTGAAAACCAAACACAAAACATCTTTCAGTTCATCTAAAGAGAGACTTTTTATTATTGTTCAGACATTACAAATATTGTTTTCCTTATTTAAAACAAACAGACCTAACACTATCTATAAATCTGAGAATTGTGACATTTTTAGAACTTTGTCTTAGTAAAATTACACACACAGGATTAGAAACAGATGTTTACAGCTATCAATATTTTTATGGGTGACTAATGGTATGTAATTTCTCCACACAGAAGCATTTCACAAAGCCCGTTGTCTGCAATGAACTATCAGCAGTAAAAGTTTCTCCATAGTAAATAAACTGAGCCAGGCTCCATACATGCCAACACGCCTGTCTCAAGCTTCCTCTCCCAGAAATAACTCTTCTGCCTGAATTGAACTCCTCACCAGGTTCTAAACTGTTGGACCTCTAGTACTATTGCCTCAGTAACTAGACTATACACAATAACCATGTGTTGAAATCACTGCCTTTGGACTGATGTGTACTCACATAAATACATTTTCAAAGTTTGTATAACAATTAGCAATGAGCCATCCCCCAAACCTGAAGACTGCTGCCTCAAGAAAGTAGATTGCACATAGGGCTATTCCATAGGTAAGTCCATATAGGGGGGCTTTTGTTAGAGAGTCCCTGATAAAAGAAAAGATTTATGTTAAAGGAAAAAATTCTCATGAAATGCCAAGAGCAGAGACTGGCTGGGAGAAGGTCAGACCTTTGGATTAGGGGAGGCAAACCCTATACCTCACTCACTCAAATAATACATAATAATAATTAATAAAGCTGCATGCTAGGACCTCCATGAAGGTGCCGCTGGAGAGAACTTATGGCAAATGAGATCCCTTCATCCCAACTAGCTTCTTTGTTGGATAGGAACTTTTGATAAAGTTACCTTTAATACTCAAAACATTTTAACACTTGAATGCTGGTTTCCAGAATAAATGTTTATGGATGGCCAAAGCAAGCTGACACAAAACAAATTGATAATTTCCATAAGTCTCTTATGATCTCTGAATGTTTGGATTTTTGGACAACTTGTATAAATGTAGTGGTCACCAGGGAAAAGTCAATGTCTACAACACAGCATAACCGAAGCACTGCAGATATTGCCTGCTCTGAGTACAGGAGGGGAAAAAGTAGCAACTCAGACCCCATTGTACAGTGGTGACTTTTAAATGGTGACCAATGTTGTTGTGTGGGATGGTAAAACTAAATCACTCTAATTATGTGCAGACCTTGCTGTGACAGACTCTGGTACTAGTTCTGACAAAATGATTTTTGAACAGAAAATGCAATTTCTGCACATTTCAAATTTTCCATTGGGAAAAAAGTAACAAAATATTTTATTCTGGGTTGGTTTGATCTGAATATTTCTGCTTTGCGCCCATAGCTATGGGACTCCGATAATGCATTATGCCACTCAGTCAGAGGGGAGATCACACTGCATCATGGGAGATGTAGTCCAACCAGGGAGCCCGTCCCGTAAGAGAGGCAATGTTCCAAAACAGGGATATGCAGTTTGATGTTGAACTAGATAAAAACAAAAACTTTCAGATCAGTTAAACAAAAGAAAAATTAAATATTTCAATTATTTGAGAATATAAACATATTTTGTATGGAGAAAAAATGCAAAAATGGAATGATTTGCCATTTCTACATTGAAATTTTTCAAAAACTTTTCTTTCTGTGAAAAAAAATTGATATATTTTCACATTTTATCCTACTTCAGAGCAAAACAGAGGTTGAAATATTAGAATTTCCCACAGGATAGAAATTCAGATTTTCACTCATCTCTAGTGCTCATACATTTTTAAAATGTTTATCAAAATAGTTTCTCTATAATTCATAATATTGTGATACAATGACCTGCCAGGACTTGAGATAAGTGCTAAATCTAATAATCCTATTCCTCCAATTAAATATAGATTTTTTTCCCCTCATACTGATGGTCTATATAATATTGAGCCATAAAACTGTCATTGGCAGCGGACTGTCATTTTTCAATCCCTGCTTTTACTTAAAACATATTTAAGGGGAAAGAAACAAAATGGATGGTAGATCATTTCATTTAAATAAAATGGAGACTAGGAAAATGTCTGACATTTTGGATATTAGAAATTAGCCACTGCAGTGGTTAGCTTGTCAAGTGTGACTGAAAAGGCCAAAGGGGAAAAAGAAATGCATCTTATTTCAAGACCTGCAAATCCTTACTTGTAGTACAAGTCATAATACACGGTGACGTTATGTAGTATAAAGTCTTTGCCACTTGACCTATGAAACTCATTCTGCTGCAGTACTTGTGAAGCAAGTAAACATCCCATATTCATGTTAAAACAAACTTTAAACCAGGTCATTACATTCTCTCTCTCACACAAATATTACATCACTCACAATAGCGTCTAAGACGATATTTTAAATAAACTGAGTAAATACATTTTACTCTGCCAAAATCTTTTCAAATCATTTATGTGTTTAATATTTTCAGTCTGCAAATGAATGTAATATGAATAAATCCTGAGTTGTTTTAAATTAAGAAAATATGTATTCATTGCTTTTAAAAAACAGAATTGTTTGAGAGCAAATCCTACCTGTATGGACCATTCAAACTTGCATTATATTTCTCATAGAATGCATCTTCACAAGTTAATGAAGCCACAGTTCTTATATTTTCTACTGCTTCCACTGAAATCTAAATGGGGAGACAAGACGGATATGAAATATTCTCTTATGTTTGAGTCTACTCCTACCACTACGTAGTTAGCACATCTCTAGCACTTTTCATCTTTCACTCTCCAAGTGTTTTTCTTTTTAAAAAAAATGCGATTAAGTATCATTCTCAGGGAAACCGGGGCACAACCATTAAATTATTTGCCTAAGGTCACACCGTGGTCTTTCTGCTAAGCTAACATGGCTGCTATGTGATTCCTAAGTACTCCTCCCGCATCTGTACATTTTGTTGTACAGCAGCATTAGCTGGCACTATAGAAGGCATTAAAAGGTAAGAAGTTGCTCCTTGCTCTGAGTACCCATATCCCAGGAAGCAGCTCACTGGAGGGCTGCATGCTACCTTGGTTATGCAGCCTGAGCGGCACATGGAACTGGGTGAGCCCCACACTCCTACTACCCACCCCCAGTGGGGACTCCTGTTCCTGCTTCTGCCAGGCTTCCCCAGCCATGTGCCAGGCCCACCCAGTCCACCCCTTCTCCAAACCAGGCCCTTCCCCCACACGCTTTGACCAGCACTCCCACAGGGGCGACGTGTATCTTAACTTCAAATTTTCTGGATTTCAGATATTTAAATTTGCATGTGCCAGCTTCCTCCTTTCCCCAGGGGTGCTCAACCCCCCTGCTCATCTCCAGGCCCTGCCCCCACTCCACCCCTTCCCCCAAAGTCCCACCTGCGTCCTGCCTCTTCCCACCCCACTTCCTCCCGCCCAGTTCCTCCCCCTCCCCCAAGCGCACCTCATCCCCACTGCTTCCCCTTTCCCCCAGCACCTCCTGCACACCACGGAACAGCAGATTGTGGTCGGGAGGAAGCACTGGGAGGGAGGGGGAAGGAGTTGATCTGTGGGGCCACCAGTGGGTGGGAGGCGCTGTGGGGAAGGGAGGGAGCTGGCTGCCAGTGGGTGCTAAGCAACCATCAATTTTTTTCCACCCACAGAGTCAGCACCTATGCCCCCATTCCTTGCTCTAGACCCAAAACAACTCCCTTCTTCCCATTTACTCTTACACTGCAATCACCCCTTGTAATTAATTTTCTTTTCAAACACAGTTTGAGAGCCTTTTTAATTATCGGCTGTGCTCAGAGTCCATTTCTCCAAATTAAAACAAAACAAAAGTTTACATTTCGTTTTCAGATTTCTGCTCAGGGTGGGCGTAGAACTTCAAAGCTGCTAGAATCTGTGAACTTAATTTTTTTCCCCTCGAGGCTGTGGGGAACCTCATACTCAAATGACCCCATCTTTGGATCACTCACCCTACCCTACGCTTTCATGACACATAGCAAATTTCAAGACAATCTGTGTAAACACACAGATTTTAGCATACTTAGTAGTCATCCTTTAAACAGGAGGGGCTTCCCCACCTTAGCCAGAGCAGAGCTGGTGCTCAGTTATACTGCTGTATACAATTAGAAGGCCAATGGAGCAGAGTCGGACTACCAAAAGGAGGTGAACATGAACAGGTCGGACTACCAAAAGGAGGCTGCCAGACAACTCTCCAATACCAAATTTTACAAGCTACTTCCCTCAGATCCCACTGAGAAATACACTAAGAAACTGCACCATCTACTCAGGACACTCCCTACAGTAACACCGGAACAAATCAACATACCCTTAGAGCCCCGACCAGGGTTATTCTATCTACTACCCAAGATCCACAAACCCGGAAATCCTGGACGCCCCATCATCTCGGGCATTGGAACTCTCACTGAAGGACTGTCTGGATATGTAGACCCTCTACTCAGACCCTATGTTACCAGCACTCCCAGCTATCTCCGTGACACCACTGATTTCCTGAGGAAACTACAATGCATTGGTGACCTTCCAGAAAACACCATCCTAGCCACCATGGATGTAGAGGCTCTCTACACAAACATCCCACACACTGATGGAATACAAGCTGTCAGGAACAGTATCCCTGATGATGCCACAGCACAACTGGTTGCTGAGCTCTGTGCCTTTATCCTCACACACAACTATTTCAAATTTAATGACAATATATATCTCCAGATCAGTGGCACCGCTATGGGCACCCGCATGGCCCCACAATATGCCAATATTTTTATGGCTGACCTGGAACAACGCTTCCTCAGCTCCCATCCACTCATGCCCCTTCTCTACCTACGCTACATTGATGACATCTTCATCATCTGGACCCATGGGAAGGAGACTCTGGAAAAATTCCACCATGATTTCAACAGCTTCCACCCCTCCATCAACCTCAGCCTGGACCAATCTACACGGGAGGTCCACTTCCTAGACACCACAGTGCAAATAAGTGATGGTCACATTAACACCACCCTATACCGAAAACCTACCGACCGCTATGCCTACCTTCATGCCTCCAGCTTCCATCCCGGACACACCACAAGATCCATTGTCTACAGCCAAGCACTGAGGTACAACCGCATCTGCTCTAACCCCGCAGACAGAGACCAACACCTAGAAAATCTCCACCAAGCATTCTCAAGACTACAGTACCCACACGAGGAAATAAAGAAACAGATCAACAGAGCCAGACGTGTACCCAGAAGCCTCCTACTGCAAGACAAGCCCAAGAAAGAAACCAACAGGACTCCACTGGCCATCACATACAGTCCCCAGCTAAAACCCCTCCAACGCATCATCAGGGATCTACAGCCCATCCTGGACAATGATCCCACACTTTCACAGGCCTTGGGTGGCAGGCCAGTCCTCGCCCGCAGACAACCTGCCAACCTGAAGCATATTCTCACCAGCAACTGCACACCACACCATAGTAACTCCAGCTCAGGAACCAATCCATGCAACAAACCTCGATGCCAACTCTGCCCACATATCTACACCAGCAACACCATCACAGGACCTAACCAGATCAGCCACACCATCACCGGTTCATTCACCTGCACATCCACCAATGTAATATATGCCATCATATGCCAGCAATGCCCCTCTGCTATGTACATCGGCCAAACTGGACAGTCTCTAAGGAAAAGGATAAATGGACACAAATCAGACATTAGGAATGGCAATATACAAAAACCTGTAGGAGAACACTTCAACCTCCCTGGCCACACAATAGCAGACCTTAAGGTGGCCATCCTGCAGCAAAAAAACTTTAGAACCAGACTTCAAAGAGAAACTGCTGAGCTCCAGTTCATCTGCAAATTTGACACCATCAGCTCAGGACTAAACAAAGACTGTGAATGGCTTGCCAATTACAGAACCAGTTTCTCCTCCCTTGGTTTTCACACCTCAACTGCTAGAACAGGGCCTCATCCTCCCTGATTGATCTAACCTCCTTATCTCTAGCTTGCTTCTTGCTTGCTTATATTTACCTGCCCCTGGAAATTTCCACTACTTGCATCCGAAGAAGTGGGTATTCACCCACGAAAGCTCATGCTGGAAAAACATCTGTTAGTCTATAAGGTGCCACAGGATTCTTTGCTGCTTCAATGGAGCAGAGGTGCTCCACACATCCATCAGCATCATAATAGTCTCAGAGAGCTGTGAAGTGGCCCATTCATCTCAATGGGATGTTCTCAGCTGAAAGTGAACACCCAGCCTGAATTCAGCCAGAATCTAGCTCTGAGGAGGGTGACCAGACAGCAAGTGTGAAAAATCAGGACGGGGTGGGGAGTAATAGGCTCCTATATAAGACAAAGCCCCGAATATCAGGACAGTCCCTATAAAATTGAGACACCTGGTCACCTAGCTCTGAGACATATGAACTGCTCCATTCATGCCAGTGGGTTTTCCCATTCCCCCTCCCCAGGACTGTAGAGTTTCTGACATGCCCATTCTCAGCTCCTCACCCGTCTCTCAGCAGTGTGTTCTTGGGCCATGCTCTGAGCATGCCTGTTCTAAGCTTCCCATTCAGAGGACCCGCACTTCCCTGATCCTGGGGAGAGGCAGAGAGAGGGGGCCAGACTCCGGTAGAGGGACAAAGCATCCCAGATTCCAGTTCATGTGAGGAGGTAGGGAGAGGGGCTTAGATGTCCCCAGAAAGCAATGCCTACTGCAGACCCTGGCTGACACGAGAAGGGACATGGAAGGCAGATAGATCCCCACGGCTGGGGAAGGCAGCTTCAGAGCCTGGCAAACAGAGGGGGGTCAGGTGCAGGGGTCAGACACCCCCAGAGAGGCAAGTGCCCCCCCCCAAAAATTCCACCTCACATGCAGGGGGTGGGGAGAGGGGCGAAGACTCCCCTAGAGAGCTCGGGGGTCCCCCAGATTCAAGCACACACACACAAAAGGGCCAGAAGGGGAGAATGTGGAGCTGCCCCTATTACCCCCAGACCCTGTGCAACAAACCCCCATGTCTGCTTCCCAGTATCCATTCCCCAAACCCAACTCTTCTACCACCTGTCCCCATTTATCTCCCTCCCCATAATCCCCCCTCTTCTCTGTGCAGCCCCAAACCCCTCTCACCCCATTCCCCTAACTCCTCCATCCCATAAAATGCTCCTCTTTTGCCAGCAAGCATTTGCACGCCTATTTTTTTTAAACAAAAATACTTTGATGACATTACACCCCCCCTCCAAAATAAAAGCCTGATAGTACCAGATTTTAGCAACATGCCAGCCAAGATTTCCCAGGTTTTCAGCAAAGGGCACCGTGAACTGTCAGTAGCTGGGGGAGTTCAGGAACAAACACTTACTGTACATCTCTTCAGTCTATCCAGCCACTTTGACCATATTCTACCTGCAAATCCTTTGGGTTTCACTTTACATATGTGTTCAATGTAACTTGTGGAGTGCTTGACCTTTACTCAAGAGCCTAAGTGGATGGCCAAACTCTCTTGCTAATAATGTTCTGAATCTTGCTTCCCCCAAGTGGCTAGTGGATGCCATGCATTCTCTGGGGGTAACCCTCAAGTGAGTGAGACCCTTGTGCCAGGATCAGACCCATGGTCTGATCTCTAGATGTGCACAAAAAAAACATTACTAGAACGAACCTTTAGAAAAGCTGATTATTTGGTGGGAAATGGCATCTCATGAACTCGTTGGTCAAATAACCCCAAATTTGGATCACTACACATATCTTGCACCCCCATAAGGTTCACCAATTTATAGTGGTGCAATTGAGGAGATGGCAGGGCAGGTTTAATGACCCAAACTTGACATCTGTTGAGCCAGACATTCTGGAGATACAAGCCCTAAAACAGTCATTTTTTTAAAAAAACTTTCTAGGTGGTAGATGTTTTTAAAAAAATAACAAAAACAAAAACTTAGAGCTAGAACTGTAGAGCTAGAGTTCATAGGTAGATACTAAGGACTGGAAGATGAATCACAAACCACTGGATGGCTGTGAACTCACCCTTCAATTAACACTGCTAAAGATAAGTTAATTACACACACACACACTCTCAAGTCAAAAGGAATTTTGAACTGAGTGGCTGGAGATTGCTACAATGTGAGAGTCATAGGAGGTGATTTCATTTTGGGAGAAATGCAATAAAAGCATTTGGGTGGAAAATTGGATGTGTAAAGTTTCTGGGAAATAGGGTTGCCAAACCTCCAGGATTGTCCTGGAGTCTCCAGGAATTAAAGTATCAGAGGAGTAGCCATGTTAGTCTGTATCCACAAATCCACCAGACTCCTTGTTGTTTTTCAGGAATTAAAGATTAATCTTCAAAGATTGTGTCATGTGATGAAACCTCCAGGAATAGGTTCAACCAAAATTGGCAACCGTGCTGGGAAGGGGGATTGGGGTAAATAGGAATAGGTGGTAGGGGAGGTAAGAGGTTCAGGTGATGGTGGCACATGACCCCCAGCTCTGGCAGTGCACCCCAGCCCTGCACCGCAACCCGCTGTGCCCTCTCTGCCAATAAACAAGCCATGCTGCACCTCAACCTTCCTGCACCCCAACCCCCAGCTTGGTCTTGGCATCCTAACCCTCTGCATCCCACAGCTGTCTTTGCACCCCAACCTCTCATGCACCCCAACTTTCCTGCAGCCCCAGCCCTTCCAGTGTACCCCAACCTTCCTATACCCCAGTTCTACCAATGCACCTGACCCGTTGCACGTCCCAGCTCTGTTAATGCACCCCAACACTACAGGAAAGCTATTGGATGCACATTCATGGGGAAATTGGAGGGTTCGTGGCTGACCAGAAACCATTACAAGCTCTGACACCTCACTGTTCTTGGAGATGGGGTACATCTATCGGAAAGGGGTCAGAGGATTTTTCTCTCAAACATAAAATTGTCAGTGTTTTGGAACACAAACCCTATCTGGGATTTCTCCCACCAGCCTGCTACAAACTCCACCCTCTAGCCATTCTGAAACACGACCAGGAACACTATGCCACTGGAACACAGCTGTCCTTCACCCCAGGCACTGCATGGGAGTCAGATTAGAGAAGGGAAGAAGTGACAGCAATGGAAAAGTCAGTATACAGGGAGTGAAAACTTCAGGGAGATGTGTTCCCTGCTTGCAGTAGGGAGGCCTCAGTATGGTAGTGGGGACGGGGGAATGCAATGAATGGGTCAGAGGTATGGCGGGGGAGGTTTGCTGAAGCAGGGCCCGTGAGGCACAGCTGATGAATGTGTGTGTCAGGGGGGTGCAGCTGGCTCAGTATGCTAATTGTAGAACACTGTATGTACAACTGCCGTTAAATGCAGAGTTAAGGTTGCTTGGGGGTATCGTACCCCTGCAGAATGCTGTGTGGAACAAAACTCAAAGTACCAAAAACCAGGAGATGCACAAGTCAGGTTGTGCATGCAAGCTTACCTCTGCCCTCTTTCCGCAGTGCCCAATTAACACACATACCTTTGCTCTGCCAACCCCGCAGCTGCTGACATGCACAAGGTTTTCACCTTGTTTTACAGCCCATTCTCTGTCACCCACAGGATTCCATCTAACAATATTACAGGACAAGAAAGAAAGAAAAAAAAACCCAAAGGCTGCCCACCCCACCTTCCATCTGTTACATAGAGCTGGCAGTAGCGAATGGGAATTATTTACATATACTCCAGTTGCAATCAGGATTCTAGGTGTACCTACATTAAATAGTGGAAACAGTAGCTGGGCCTGCTTGGTAAGTGTCTTGGTGATGTGAGGATGTGTGGATCACTCTGAGGTATGTGAGAGAGCAAAGCAGAGCTTAGGAAACCAGGTCAGATTACAAAGGATGAATATAGGCAAACAACACAGGAATGCAGGGGCAAGGTTAGAAAGGTAAAGGCACAAAATGAGCTCAAACTAGCTATGGGAATAAAGGGAAACAAGAAGACTTTTTATCAATACATTAGAAGCAAGAGGAAGACCAATGACAGGGTAGGCCCACTGCTCAGTGAGGAGGGAGAAACAGTAACAGGAAACTTGGAAATGGCAGAGATGCTTAATGACTTCTTTGTTTCGGTCTTCACAGAGAAGTCTGAAGGAATGCCTAACATAGTGAATGCCAATAGGAAGGGGGTAGATTTAGAAGATAAAATAAAAAAAGAAGAAGTTAAAAATCACTTAGAAAAGTTAGATGCCTGCAAGTCACCAGGGCCTGATGAAATGCATCCTAGAATACTCAAGGAGCTAACAGAGGAGGTATCTGAGCCTTTAGCTATTATCTTTAGAAAACCATGGGAGACGGGAGAGATTCCAGAAGACAGGAAAAGGGCAAATATAGTGCCCATCTATAAAAAGGGAAATAAAAACAACCCAGGAAACTACAGACCAGTTAGTTTAACTTCTGTGCCAGGGAAGATAATGGAGCAAGTAATTAAGGAAATCATCTGCAAACACTTGGAAGGTGGTAAGGTGATAGGGAATAGCCAGCATGGATTTGTAAAGAACAAATCATGTCAAACCAATCTGATAGCTTTCTTTGATAGGATAACGAGTCTTGTGGATAAGGGAGAAGCGGTGGATGTGGTATACCTAGACTTTAGTAAGGCATTTGATACGGTCTCGCACGATAGTCTTATCGATAAACTAAGCAAATACAATTTAGATGCGGCTACTATAAGGTGGGTGCATAACTGGCTAGATAACCGTACTCAGAGAGTAGTTATTAATGGTTCCAATCCTGCTGGAAAAGTATAACGAGTGGGGTTCCGCAGGGGTCTGTTTTGAGACGGGCTCTGTTCAATATCTTCATCAACGACTTAGATGTTGGCATAGAAAGTACGCTTATTAAGTTTGCAGATGATACCAAACTGGGAGGGATTGCAACTGCTTTGGAGGACAGGGTCATAATTCAAAATGATCTGGACAAATTGGAGAAATGGTCTGAGGTAAACTGGATGAAGTTTAATAAAGACAAATGTAAAGTGCTCCACTGAGGAAGGAACAATCAGTTTCACACATACAGAATGGGAAGAGACTGTCTAGGAAGGAGTATGGCAGAAAGGGATCTAGAGGTTATAGTGGACCACAAGCTCAATATGAGTCAACAGTGTGATGCCATTGCAAAAAAAGCAAATGTGATTCTGGGATGCATTAACAGGTGTTTTGTGAGCAAGACACGAGAAGTCATTCTTCCACTCTACTCTGCGCTGGTTAGGCCTCAACTGGAGTATTGTGTCCAGTTCTGGGCACCGCATTTCAAGAAAGATGTGGAGAAATTGGAGAGGGTCCAGAGAAGAGCAACAAGAATGATTAAAGGTCTTGAGAACATGACCTACGAAGGAAGGCTGAAAGAATTGGGTTTGTTTAGTTTGGAAAAGAGAAGACTGAGAAGGGACATGATAGCAGTTTTCAGGTATCTAAAAGGGTGTCATCAGGAGGAGGGAAAAAACTTGTTCACTTTAGCCTCTATTGATAGAACAAGAAGCAATGGGCTTAAACTGCAGCAAGGGAGATTTAGGTTGGACATTAGGAAAAAGTTCCTAACTGTCAGGGTGGTTAAACACTGGAATAAATTGCCTACGGAGGTTGTGGAATCTCCGTCACTGGAGATATTTAAGAGTAGGTTAGATAAATGTCTATCAGGGATGGTCTAGACAGTATTTCGTCCTCCCATGAGGGCAGGGGACTGGACTCGATGACCTCTCAAGGTCCCTTCCAGTCCTAGAATCAATGAATCTATTAATCTATGTACCTCCAGGATCCTGTGTGCAACAGAACAGTGCAGAATTGCGTACCTTATATCATTAGCAGGGCACAGGGTATTTTCAGTAGCGAGCTGCCATATGAGCAATCTAAGCATTTATTATCTATGCACACTCCAGGAAAAGTGAGTGTGCTCAGTGACAAATGAAACTGTACTGAAGAGTGGAGGATGTAGTTAGCTCTGCTTGGTGTGTTAGCGAGATCTCTGGATGACTTGGAGATGTGTGACAGAGCTGTGACTGAGATATGAGGAGATCTATGTGTGTGTGTGGAAAGGCAGGAGGTGCAGGTGTGCAGAATGAAGTATGTCTGAGTTCTATGTGGAATTGTGTGGGTTATGTCAGTAACAGGGCACGGGGCTTTAATTACAAAGGATATTGCCAGCTGTGAGGTGGAATTTGAAAGGATTCTAATGCTTTCAGGATGGCTAAAGGAAAGTGTAGGTTGAGATGGTATCCTGTATGTAACAGTAGCCCTACCCTTAAGCTGGGAGGTGCGAGTCCCAGCTTGCATAGATGTACCCACTGTGCATAGCCAGGGTGGCACGAGCAGTGGCTTGAGCTAGCCGCATGAGTACAAACCCATCCAGACCCCCTGGGCACATACTACCTGTGAGGCTCGCCCAAGCCACCATCCTGGCTACACTGCTCTTTTTAGTGCACTAGCTCAAGCAGAGCTAGCATGGGTATGTCTATGAGACCTGGGAATCACCTCCCAGCTGAGACGTACCATCAGGGCATGGGAGCTATAAAAGGCTATAAAGCGGTTCTCACATTGTACGTCTGATATTCTTTCTGGGGAGTTGGTAAGTGTACACCACAATCTGGAACCTTCTGAATTTTCAAAGTGACAAAAGTACATGCACAGTGAGGCATAGCTGAAAGAGGCTAGAGGGAAGCTAGCATGGTCAACCTTCCCCTACCCATTCTTGTCCTTTCATATTGTTAGCTGGAATCCTGTGGGTGACATTGAATGGACTGGAGAAGAAAGTGAAGAGCTTGAACATTTCAGCAACTGTGGGGTTGGCAGAGTAAAGGTATGTGTGTTAACAGGGAGCATTGGGGAATTATTGAAAGCATTGGGGAATTCCTGATGTTCAGAAGTTTGAGTTTTGCTCAACTCAAGGTTCACCAAGGGGACAACCTGCCACCAAGCAACCTTAACTTTGTGTTAACATAATTGTTTTGCCATTGAATTTCAAGGCAATATGAGTAACTGTGTGGATTTTAAAGCAATAAGAAAGGTCATCCTCAACCTTAACTAGAGTGGAGCTAGCATCCCACTATAATAGAATGTCTCTCTTTATCACTGTTTTATTTAATATATTTTCAGAGTAATTTCTGTAGACACTCATCACTGACCATGTTGTCCTCAAAACGATATAACATTATACCCATTTAGTTTATATTGGAGATCTTACTCTTCCGGCCTCTTCAAAAGCTTTTTGATCTTTTGACGCACGACCAGCCACAGAGCTCAATCGAATAGCACTTGCAGCAATAATGAAAGGAATGCAAGCCAGGATAAGCAAAGTTAATCGCCAATCATATACAAAAGCAATAATGATGGCGGACAGAAGGGTAGAGGCAGTCTTAGTGAACAAGCCAAGTCGGCTTCCAGTAGCCTATTAAAAGCAAAAGAGTCCGAAGTTAGAGTTAATTCTTGACACACTAAATAGAGATCAAATGTATGAAATCATTGTTCACTCAGGATCAAATATTCAGTGGGAGAACAATCATAAATGTTGTGCATTTAAAATGGACTGTTGTACATGCAAAAACCCATATGGACAATTACATATGCAAATACCCCTAGCTGTGGGTGAGGTTCAGGCAGCCTGATGAAAATGTGGCCACATGGGCTCAATTCAACAAAAAATATCAGGGTCCTCCTGTGCCACAACAAGGCACAGAAATCATGAAGAGCCAACAGCCTCTAATTTGGGGCGTTTCAGTTATTGGGAGCCCAGCTTAAGGCACCTAGGGCCTGATTTTCATAGGTGCTGTACATCAGCTGAAGATAATGGAAGCTGCAGGTTCCTTTAATTAGGCACTTTGTTTTCAGCAGTGTTAGCAGCAGGAAATGAGCGTTCACACCAAAGAGCTCTTCTCTCCCTGAGGATCTGCACATCCATGTCATCAAGAAATGTAAAAGTGATGATTGGCACACGGGATCCGTGTAAACTGCGACAATACTCATGGCTCAGCTGAGCAAATAGTGGATTTTCTAGCTGGGGGCCAAACTGAAAACTCGAGGGGGAAAATTGATTTGATTAGATCTGAAATCATTTTTTGGGTGTGGGGTGGGGGGGTCAAATAAAAAATAATAATTTCAAATTGACCAAAACATTTTGGTTGACTAAAAACTCCCCCCGTTCCTCCCCACAGAATTATTTTTGTATTGGTTTGGCCATTTTGCAGTGTTTTTCTCTTCTTTTTTATTTGGTCAAATTTGAAAATGAAATGACATTTCAAAACAAAAGTAGAAATGGCTTATTTTAAATGTTCAAAATGAAACATTTAGACTTAAAACAAATCTCCCTTCTTATCTCTTTTGACTATTAGTCAAATTCATGAATAGATTTGGGGTTCCTAAAAACTGATTTGGCCAGCTCTACTCATGCCTGCAGATGAAATGGAAAGTTTTGTGGAAACAATCCATCTTTCAAATATCGTATTGTGGACAAACCAAAATAAACCTTGGGTGGGAAGTATGGTTCCTTCTTTGCTAGCCAGAGGACTTTTGTGTTCAATAAAATTGTAAAATCAAAGCAATGCCAAGATGAATTATTGCCATATACTCTGGGGCTTACACATAAAGATCACTTTGAGACTTCAGTTAGCACAACATACGGTTGCCCACTTACTTAGCAGTAGCTGTGTTGGTTCCAGGCTATAGGAGAGAGAAGGTAGGTGAGGTAATATCTTTTATTGGACCAACTTCTCTTGGTGAAGAAGGCCTAAAGAAGAGCTCTGTGCGAGCTTGAAAGCTTCTCTCTCTCACCAACAGAAGTTTGTCCAATACAAGATATTACCTCACCCACCTTGTTTCTCGTTCACTGATATTTATTTGTTCTCCAGAGCAGGGGTTCTCACCCCTTTTCTTTCTGAGGCCCCCACACATGCTGTAAAAACTTCATGGCCCATCTGTGCCACAATAACTGGTTTTCTGCATATAAAAGCCAGGGCCAGCATTACGGGTAGCAAGCAGGGCAATTGCCTGGGGCCCCAGGTCACAGGGCCCCCCATGAAGCTACATTGTTCAGGTTTTGGCTTCATCCCCATGTGGTGGGGCTCAGGGCCCTGGGCGTCAGCCCCATGAGGTGGGGCTTTGGTTTTCTGCCCTTGGCCCCAGCGAGTCTAATGCTGGCCCTGCTTGGCGGACCCCCTGAAACCTGCTCGCAGCCGGTTGAGAACCACTGCTCCGGGGAATGCAGTGTTCTCATGTTCATTTTGATCTATTAAGCTTTTTCATAGTTTGGATCCCATGCACCTGTTTTACCTTGACAGCTGGGATGATGGACCTTATCCTCAAGAATTAAGTTGCAGCTTTTAAAGATTCAAATAATTGTACGTTCAGTCAAATCTTTGATTGATTCCCACTCTGTGTTGGGCAGTAAAGAGGAGATGGGAGGGAGTATGAAATCTACTGAGTCTGAGGATCTAGTGTACTTGTGTCACCTTAGAGACTAACAAATTTATTTGAGCATAAGCTTTCGTGGGCTAAAGCCCACTTCATCGGATGCACAGACTGGAACATACAGTAAGAAGATATTTATATACACAGAGAACATGAAAAGGTGGAAGTAGCCATACCAACTGTAAGAGGCCAATCAATTGAGATGAGCTATCACAGTGGTTCTGAAACTTTTGTCCTGGTGACCCCTTTCACATAGCAAGTTTCTGAGTGCAACCCCCATTATAAATTAAAAACACCTTTTTATATATTTAACACCATTGTAAATGCTAGAGGCACAACGGGGTTAGGGGTAGAGGTTACAGGTCCCAATTCCCCATGTAATACCCTTGTGACCCCCTGAGGGGTCCTGACCCCCAGTTTGAGAAACCCTGAGCTATCATCAGCAGGAGAAAAAAAGACTTACAGTTGGTATGGATACTTCCACCTTTTCATGTTCTCTGTATGTATAAACATCTTCTTGCTGTATGTTCCAGTCTGTGCATCCGATGAAGTGGGCTGTAGCCCACAAAAGCTTATGCTCAAATAAATCTCTTACTCTCTAAGGTGCCACAAGGACTCCTGATCTTTTTGTGGATACAGACTAACACGGCTGCTACTCTGAAACCAGAGGATCTAGTGAGTCTAGTGAATCCGGGAGCTAAGGTTTTTTTTTTTTTTTAAGACAAGTGATGTAGAAATTAAATTTTATTTTAAACTATTGAATAAATCAGGAAACTTATTACTCTTTGCTCATGAGCGAATTTATTTTAAAAAGTATGACTGATTTTTTTCTTCAGAATTTTTTTGATGGGGTCGTGTGGTGGGGAGGAAAGGGGAGATTGGCCAGTTCTGCAGAATTTGCCACTTACATGCAGGATTTTAAGTGGCTCCTATCCTACCCCACTTCCCAAAGTCACACAGTTCCTTGTGCTTCTGCCATCACTGATACTCTGTATTAATGACAACTCACTTCACCCCAGAAAGCCCACATAAACAGGCTTCCTGTGTATGAAGCGTAGTGGACAGAGCTGGGAAGAAAAATCTACCCACATCAACATGAGCTCAGGGCATTGACTGCAATGCAATTCTCCCACAACTACAGCCTCTCCAAGCAACCGAAGTGGGACTTTAGGGCCACTTGATACACTGAAGACTTTGATCCATCAGGCAGTTTAAGTGGTGCAGAAGTGATTACACTGGCCCTTGGACATGGCTTACTTTTAAAGTTACTAAGTTGTTTACTTAGTCGCTTACAGCAAGGAAATGGAAGGTGTAAGAACATCTGCCGAAGCTTTAGTAATCGTCATTAATTGGGACCAGTGAAACTGTTTCCAAGACTATTTAAATGTGTCAGAGATCCTCTAGAGTAGATTTACCAACTCGTTTTCCAAAATAACTTCATCGTCCCTTGCCAACACTGCATTTCATAGTTGTAAGCAAAACGTAAAAACAAAAACACACATACCCCTTTGACTTGTGAAGCGTCTGTAGCTAGTCTGGTTAACAAAACCCCTATGGCATTTTTAGGATCGTCGTACCAGCCAATCTCCTGCAAGGGAACAGACGGTTCCGTTATTTTTGCTTTTGCAAGTGAAATCTTCTTACCGTAACTCAGACTGGTCAGGGTCATTAGTACAATATATGGACATTTAAAGCTTGACTAGCACGTGTGCGTGGGGGAGAGAGAGAGCCAACATAAGCACTAAGATACTCACTCTTCTTCTGTGATGAGCAACATTTGTCAGATAAACTGATAACGATCTTAAAATAAACTATTCTTACCCGCAGAACATTTGGGTTTATGGTAATTTTCCCTCTCCTCCCCTATCCCCTTAGAATGCTCCTGTGCATATGCAGAACCCTGTGATACCAAGCGCTACCAATGGGTGTGCAGGGTGCCTAAGTGTTCACCCACAGAGAATCCTCAGCAAGGAACAAAGAGAGGTGTGTCCTTTCCCAGGGATCCATCAGGAGGGAGTATCCAAGGACAGTCATGTTGCAATAGTATTATTGTACATCAGTCCTGATCCAGCTGGTCATCTTGACTAGAGAAACCACTCTAGTGAGCAAAGATAATGCTTTGAGAACCTACACCTGTTATGATATGGTCTGTTTGCTATGGAGTTGGATGCAAACAGACCTAAACCTATTTATCTACACATTTATATCATGACCATCAGGGTCAGATACAGATTTATCTTCTGTTTTGTTAATCTTTGCAAATATACCAATGCACTCAGATACATGCATGTTTTATACACTCTTCAGCATGGTCAATATTGAAAGAGATGGCATCAAAATTAGACAGCTCTCCTACCAGCACTGAGTTAATTTGTACATGCTTTTGCTATATTTTGTTTTGCACGTGTGCTCAGAGACTTGCTGCTTGTGCATTGTTAAAGTTTCACTAAAAGGATGGGTTCTCTCAAAGCCATGTTGGAGGGAGGCTCTACACAGGCCACAGGGAACCAGAAATTTTCATGGTGTTATACAAATATCACCCCACAAAAAGCCACCTGGCTAACGTGGCAGGAGTGCTGCATATTTGCTGTCTATTGCTCTGACCCAGAAACGAGGCCCGTACCTGCTGAAGCAATGCTTTGAATGACAAAGATCGCAATCTCTTGGTGAGAACTTCCCCAGACTTTCCAAACATGAATCCCTGAAAAGGGAGAATGGGAAATACAACAGTTGAATTGTATGTGCTGGGCTGTACAGTCATATTTAGAACAACCTGCTGTAAATGTGATGATATTTCAACCGTTCAGCTACAGAATTTACAGAACTACACAGTGTTTTGGGAGATGGTTTCAGATGTTAGTTGAAAGCTGGTGAAAGGTACCACACACATTCCTGGAAACTGAAGTTTCATCGTACTGCCCCACCCACATGCTTCCGCAGCCAGCTGCAGAGGTCAGCAGTGGAGTGACCTTCCCTGCTTACTCATTCCTTAGCCTCACTACTCACTCTGCTATCTAACAGTGCCGACTGGGATGGTGTTTTTTGTAACATACACACCAATGTAGTGGAACTGAGCTGTGCCCAAACGCATTCCCCCTAGGACACAGAACGGTCAGCAGCATCTTTCAGGCATTGCTGTCCTGGGCTGCTTTGTAACTAGCAATCGGGAAGGGAAGGCTCTGTATTCCATATCAGCCACTTCAGCTATTCAGTGGCTTGGCTCTGGAACAGTTTCTAAGAAACACAGTGAATACAAAGTTGCATTATGTCCCCAACATACCTCTCAACGACAGGGCCGCCCAGAGAGGGAGGCACGTGGGGCACTTTGTCTCAGTCCCCGGGCTCCGCAGGGGCCCCCACGAGAATGGCTGAGGCTCCCTCCCCAGCCCCAGCCTGACCCGACCCCGTCTCTGCCCCTCTCCCAGAGCCTCAGCAGTTCAGGGTGGCTGTGGCTGGGCCCCTGAGCTCCGCCCCCCGCAGAACTGTGTGGTTAGGGGGCGGAGCGACAAGCTTCAGGCGTAGCTCAGCTCCCACCGCACAGCCGGGTGCTCAAATCCTCGCCCCCACCCCACGCGGCTTTTGAGCGGGCCGGAGCTCAGGGGCCCTGTCGGAGCCACGCTACCCGCTGTCGAGCGAAGCTCCTGGATACGCTGAGGCTCCAGGTGAGGGGGGAGCTGGGGGAGGGGGTTGGCTAAGGGGCAGGGAGTCCTGGGGATAGGGAGGGGGCAGAGGTTGGGGAAACAGTCAGGGGACAGGGAATGGGGGGGTTGGCTCATGGGCATTCCGGGGGTCTTTCAGGACTCAGCGGGGGGGGGTGGATAGGGGTTGGGGCGGTCAGGGGACAGGGAGCGGGGGGGCGGTCCCAGGGTGGTGGTTGGGAAGGGTCTCTGGGGGACAGTGAGGGGACAAAGAGCAGGATGGGTCGAGGATTCTAGGGGGGGTGGGCAGTCGGGGGGCAGGAAGCGGGTGGGGGTCAGATAGGGGTCAGGGCCAGGCTGTTTGGGAGGCACAGCCTTCCCTACCCTAAAGCTCATTCAGCAGTTTGAGGCTTGCAGAAGAGCCAAGCTGTTAGCTTTTCCATTAGAGCTACCATCCCTTTCACTTCTCAAATGCCAAATTATAGTCTATATTTAATTTCAGTGCCATAGGGAGATTCATGTCAGGGGAGGGTAGCTTCATTTAAAATTAGCCATTGGGGGAGGGATCACATGAGAAGAGCAATATCCTTCCCAACCCTACCAAGGGAGACCCCCCTCCCCTGCATTCCCTGAGGCTTCAGAGGGGTTAATTCAGTGGTTCTCAAACTTTTATACTGGTGACCCCTTTCACATAGCAAACCTCTGAGTGCGACACCCCCCCTTATAAATTAAAAATACTTTTTTATATATTTAACACTATTATAAATGCTGGAGGCAAAGTGTGGTTTGAGGTGGAGGCTGACAGCTCACGACCCCCAGTAATAACCTAATGACCCCCTGAGGGGTCCTGACCCCCAGTTTGAGAACCTCTGGGTTAATTTAATTTTAGCACCTGTGTCCATTCACAGGCATGTGCTATTTTGAGCATTTCAGTTTTCACAACATAGGCTCATCCCAGATTCTGGAACAAGCTCAAATGCTCAGTTCGTGGAGTATGTACATAAGCTATACTAAAAGACAAACCCACAGTAACCATCTCCAGTTTGTGAGGGACCCCATGGAGCCAGTCTCTAGGAAACAGATACATACATGGAGGTTAAGTCCATTAATGGCTATTAGCCAGGATGGGTAAGGAATGGTGTCCCTAGCCTCTGTTTGTCAGAGGGTGGAGATGGATGGCAGAAGAGAGATCACTTGATCAATACCTGTTAGGTTTACTCCCTCTGGGGCACTTGGCATTGGCCATTGTCGATAGACAGGATGACTGGGCTGGATGGACCTTTGGTTTGACCCAGTATGGCTGTTCTTATGTTCTAAACCTAAAATTAACCCAAAGTCATGGAGACAGATATGAGTCAAGGAAACCAGCAGAGTATCAGAAACCTGGAAAAATCTCTGACTGGATGGGCTCAGGTGTTGGTCAAAAGCTGAGGTGGTTCAAAAGTTTTGGATTTTTTTTAAGCAGGATTTTTTTTATTGTTTCTTTAAACAATCAAACACAGCAAGCAGCAAATATTTGGCCACACACTTCTGAAACCCCAAACCATATTCATGTTTTGGCAGACTAATTTTAGCTTTTCAATTAAAAAAAAAAACCACAACAAATTTTGAAGGAAAGCAGACATTGTCCATGTTTCTTTTCGCCTTTTTAAAAAAACCTTATTTTTTCGATCCAGGAAAAGTTTTGATGGAAAATATTTGTCCAACGCTTTTAATGAGCTTTAGTGCCTTTTAGCACAAGCAGATGCTGAGAACCAGTGATATCTTGTAAAGAAGTTTTCTCAAAACTGGGTTTGTGCCGAGATGCAGAAGGTTTATTTTTCCCAGGGCCGCCCGTGAGGCAATTCGCAAGGGCCACCACGAGAATATAGTATTGTATAGTATTGCAAATTTTTTTATGGACGGGGCCCCTAAAATTGCTTTGCCTCAGGCCCCCTGAATCCTCTGGGCGGCCCTGCTCAACGAGATCTGAAAATCTGGACCATAATGTATATGACCAGATACTCAGCTTTCACTTTTCAATGTAGTGAAGTTGACCTGGATGATGTGTGTTACTAAGCTGATCACTGCCAGGACAAGAAACATTAGAGAAAGTGATGTGGTGTTTTTGCTCCTTTTTTCAGACTCTGTTTCTTGAAAAGCCTATGTAAGAAAAGCACAAAGTAAGAATCAATTACAATAGCTCAGGAAATACTGTAGAAACTATTGAACTTCACTTTCTCTCAGCTCTTCCCCAGCACCTGAACTCTGCTACCTCTCAGCTTTCTGCTGCTGGCCAGGAGGTCACTCCACCTCTCCCAGCTGACCTGCTCTCATCAGCTGCTCCTTCTCCAACCCTCCACCAGACCCTCCCCTCATTTGCCTGTGAGCTGCAGTTCCACTAAACCCTGCCTCCAGGGCTGCCACTTTAACCAGCTCTTATCTGCCCTTCCACTGAATGCTGTCACTCCGTCAGACCATCCCACCAGCCCCTCCAACTGACACAACACCCCTCTTCTCTTGCCTGAAGATAAAAGATTCCCTCAACATCTCGCTCCAACCATTCTCCCTGGCTGCTGCTCCAACTCCCAGCAGCTTCCAACAATCATATACTGGAATCCAAAGGAAGACTCCATTTCTTTCCTGCAATAATTCATGAATGAAGGGGTTAATTATTCAGCCAGTCCCATGGATGTCCTTGGTAACTTACAAACACAAGGCTTGGATAATAGGCAAGAAGTCCCAAGTGGGGAGAGGAGATTAAGAGCTTGATCAAGTTCCTACTGAAGTCAATGGAAAGACTCCAGTAGAGTTTAGTGACAGTGGGAGTAGAAGGAGGCTCTAAGGCATCACCAGAGAGGACTAGCTGGAGGGTCGGGCAGGATTTAAAGTTCTGCATTTGTGCCTGGTTCAAGTTAGTTTACCATACAGTTCTGAACTTACCCCAATGATTTTTCCATATATATCAGAAAATGCAGGGTAGATGCCACCAGAGAAGGCAGCAGCAATCACGCCAAAGAATAATATGCAGCCACTCAGGTTTGTTGAGAGCCAGAATTCTGGAATAAGGCACAGCAGGGAGATTTTCCCCCTACATAAGAGATAAAATTCAGCTGTTCACTGAAAGTTGTGGAACATGACAATTTCTTCAGGTTGGTGGTAAATCAGTAAACTGTCGCTAAGCAACTGTTCACAGATAACTCACCCCAGCCTGCAATGTACACACTGAATGAAGCAAACATATTGAAGATTTGCGACGCTGTAATTTAAGGTCTTAAAACTGAAATTGTAAGTCAAAAAAAAATCTGCAGGCATAAATTTAACGAAAGACTCACTGGCAGGTGGGTGGGATGGGGTCTATGTAATTCAATGAAATGTCAAATAGGGTCAGTGACCATGGACTGCAACTTTAACACATGAATCATTAGAACGACCTAAAAGTCTCACTGTTCTGAGCACAAAAAGATGAGTCTAGTTCAGCCTCTGCTAAATGCTAGTGGGTTGGCAGTAATAGAATTGGGTCAACTTACGTCAGTTAGTCTGTTTTGTCTTTTACAAAATAGAGACCAAGAATCATTACCAGATACATGGAAAAGGCATATGAAACAGTGATTTAGGCTTCATCTCCCTTCAAAAACACATGGCAGCTCAATTCAGCTTCACTGAACTATTCAAAAAGTCCATACATTTGTTGAGGAAGTTGTGGAAAATGAAAAGAAAACATAGGAACAGGTACAAATTATTAGATGAGGTTTTGAGCCAGTTGTCATGGTCTCACCTGGTTATCTTTGCCTGTGTTTCAGATACTGGAAAAGCCTGCCCATGCTTCAATCATACAAGCCTGCTGAACTTTGTGACATCAATAATTTCATGTCTTCCCATCTGATTCCTTCACGTTACTGCAAACAGTATGAATTCTGAAGCCATGTATCTTGCCATCTATTTCCTCTGACAAGGCCCAAACGCAACAGTTATGAATAGATAAAAAGTGTGTTCTGGACTTCTGGGCAATACATTGTAAGAATGAATCCAGTTTGCTGCTTATTGTTTGCATCATGTTCTACCAGTAGACTGTACTATAATATAAAAAGAGCTCCTAGAACAGGGTTACTTCACTGGTGGGTTGCGACCTAAAATTGGGTCATCTGAATGTGTTGAAGGATCACAGGGCTGGCTGGGCTCAGCTTCCCACTCTGGGCTTTCTGACCAGGTGCACATGGTCACAACGCCACTCTCACAAATTTGGCCCAGTTGCCCCCCTCATCAGGGGGGCCAGGCAAAAACTGAGCAGTGCTGCAACCTCTGAGGTTGCAACACCCAGAGTAGGGAGCCAAGCCCAGCTAGCCCTGCGGGACAGGATCCTAGGATCTGTCTCAAGACTCATTTGTTTACACCTGTGTTTTCCCTGAAGATTCCCCAATTCAAGTATTTGCCCAGTCAATGCAACATATGACAGGATCATAGCAAAGGTGACATGGATTAAGATCTGTTTAAAAAAGAAAATAGAATGACCTTTGTTCCTATTCTCACAAGCTATCACTAAACTTTAGGATTAAACTGAATTGTAACACTAACCTCTTTCTCCTTTGTTTTCTTCTTTTCAGGCAACTTTTTCTTAGAAGAGGTCTTTCTGCTTGTATGCCTTCTGGATCTCTTAGGAATGCTTCCCATCTTAGTGATTCCTAGCTCTTCAAAACCACCAAGATCAGTCAGATTCTCCATCCAGAAATCACCTAGATCCTCTTCCTCATAGTCTTCATCTTCTGTCTCTTCATTGCTTTCTGA
Source organism: Mauremys mutica (assembly GCF_020497125.1). Lineage (NCBI taxonomy): Eukaryota > Metazoa > Chordata > Testudines > Geoemydidae > Mauremys > Mauremys mutica. The sequence continues at coordinate 236,566,812 of NC_059073.1, forward strand.
CATCATCATTTTGAGTGTTTCCACCATGACCCTAGTGACAAGCAAGGAACAGTGATACACAGTCACAAGACAGTTTGCAGCAAGGGGAAGGAACAGTATGCTTGGTATGGAAACAAACAAAAATAACAACACTTTGGTTACATTGTCACTTTTCATATCTTAGTTTGTATAGGCCAAGTATTCTGCCAGTATAAATTGGTGCAGCTGCAACTTACATCAGCAGAGAATTTGGCTCGGTATTTCCCCCCGCACTATCTATATAGTTCTGTGATGATGTCATCCACCTCTTTTGCTCAGTTATGTTATTTGACTCATTACATTGGGTAAGATGTGGAAGCCCTGCTACAGGTGAAAAAACAAACCACATTCCAAACTCAGAAACAAGATTGACTGATCAACTTTCACTATAACTAGAAAACATACATAAAAGAAAACATGCAAAGTGAAAAATGGCCCCAGCTGTTTTCAGCTGCAGAACCTGCATAAGGCGTGTCAGCAATAGTTATCAGTGAGATCATAGGTGCCGATAGCTGTGGGTGCTCGTGTGGCTAAAGCAAGCTACCAAAACAAATAAGGGGGTGTTCAGCCACTTGCAGGGCTGGATAATCTTTTGAGAGGCCCCAGCACCTGGGAACTGTGGCCCTTCCCCAATGGCCCACACACCACTCTGCCCCCAAGGCCCCTACCCCCGATTGGCCTACTTCCTTCCCAAGGCCCCATCGCACTCGATCACTAAGAGGCCCCGCAGTTGCTCAGCGCCTCTTCCCCGAGGCTCGCCTGTGCTGCTGATCCCAGAGGTGCCACCCCTTGCTTAGCTTCCCTCCCTCCCACACCCGAATGCCATTCCCACAGGTCACAAGACGATGAGGAGTGGGACGGAGAGGAGCACCTCCTCCAGCAAATACAAAAATCAGCACCTGTGAATGAGATATGCAGATAATTTTCTGGAGCAGAGAGATGGCCAGTAAATCTGGAAGCATTTAGTCAGAGAGTGCTCTAATTCACATCTCATTACCTGCTGCATCACAAGAGAATCAGTAGAACACCCTTTCTGTGTCATGAAGTTCACTGTGTGTTCCCTGTTCAACAGACAACACCGTTGTGAAATCCAGCGATAATGTACACAGCTGTTCGGATTGTGGAGAGTGGAGAGCCGGTGTGCTATCACAAAGGTGGTACGTCCAGACCCTAGCCTTCATGGGGGAACAAAAAAGAGGATGTACTTTAAAATGTGGTGAAAAAAACCCCCAGAAAATCCCTACCTAACAGTAGGGATACTACAAGCGTAAAAGCCCTGCTGACCCTTTATAGCTGATCATTATTTCCATGCCTGCTGTCTGATTTAACAATCAAAGGACACTTCTGATTACAAAATCCACATTTATAATAATGACAGGGGAAAGTGGATTAATTTTATAGGCTGTGCAGGTACTCACTGCCTATAGCTAAGGTTGCCTGACACTTCCAATTGTAAGACCTGTTGTCAGATGTTTATAACTTTGCCAAGATTTAATTATTTGGGCTGAAACTTTCCATGCTGGTATCTGCCTCACCTTATCCCCCCTCCCCCGGCCCCGCAAATTTCAGCAAAAGTGGTTCAATGATTTCTCAGAATGAGGTTAGAGAAAAATAATGTTGTTTTGCCCATATTAAAAAATTCTTCTAACTGTTTAATTGAGAAGCTTTATCACCTAAATGCTTGAGAGCAGGGACTTGAAATTTGGAGGAGATAATAATAATAGGAGATATACCAATCTCCTAGAACTGGAAGGGACCTTGAAAGGTCATTGAGTCCAGCAGCCTGCCTTCACTAACAGGACCAATTTTCACCCAGATCCCTAAGCAGCCTCCTTAAGGATTGAACTCACAACCCTGGATTTAGTAGGCCAATGCTCAAACCACTGAGCTATCCCTCCCTTTTACCGTTCCCATGAAAATCTGCCCAAATTTGGGGGCCGAGT